>NW_027509338.1:5163998-6391498 GCF_048541705.1 Temnothorax americanus | reverse complement strand
AAAATCGCTCTTGTTATTTGTTTTGCAAAATAATTATTATTCCGTAGCGGTACGCCGCTTTGTTGGCAGCGAGTACAAGGCACTACGCGAATCTCTGATTAATCCGAATGTTAACATCAGAAATGCGAAAAAGTTTAGCGAAATAAAATAATAAAGCGCATTATCTAATTACTCATCCTCTTCGTACTTATCTTTAAACGAATTCCGTCACTCACCTCAGAATCGCTAATAAAAGTTCTCCCGACAAAGAAGAACAGCGATTAAGTGAACAAAAGCAAAACACAGCCAAGGAATACAAAAGAGAAAACTAACTAGCGAGAGGCGCGCGCTCGGAGAGGTTTGCAAAACTCCGATACGAAATACAAGTTAAATAAAAGTATATTTCATTGTTTAACCTTTCGTAAAATAAACGGACCAAGGTTTTGCAATGTTTTCTATACTACTTTACTGTTTGTTTGTAGACGCGATTGATAACCAAATAAGAATAATTACGATGAGTATCTTTCGCAGTGCAACGTTGTAACGTAGTAATTACACCCGTTGGTTCCGCCGGAATTAAATTTTCCTCGACGTTAAACTGTAATAAATCATTGTCAGCTTCAATAATCGCGTACAACGCGATCACGCGTGATGCAATGGGATTCAAATGGCGAAATAAATGCCCGCGGATTAATAAGATTTTATCCGGCGGTAGTTTATGCGTTTCCTAAAATCCACAATGAGGCGAAGAATAACGCGAGACGTTGTGTAATTCCTGTTGATGGAATTCGAACTCCCTGCAGGCGCAACAAAAGCGAGGCGCCATCGCGAACGCGCGTTACACCCCCGTTACAGCCCTTCCCCCGACCGCGTTCCGGGCGTTCTGGCAGTGACAAAAGGGAGGTAGAATCGAAGCGGAGTACCTGGAGCGGTGAATTTATTCGGTGCCCCGCCTAGACCCCAGCCTCGACGCTGCTGAAGAATGCTAATGAGTCACCGTTCGTGTAGGCGAATTTACGCGAGGAGAACCGATGCCGTTTATAAATTGCACGGAAGTTCCGCCGCAACAATTATAATCGTCGCTGCTAATCGAACGGTCAAACTTCGCTTGACGAACTAAAATGTATACGGAATGTCCCGGTCATGCTTTTACGATTATACAAAATTACACTTAAAATCGATCAATGCTAAGGAAAATTAAGATTAACAATTTTATTTTAACATTAAGGTATCATTCGATCAACGTTTTAATAATAAAATTATACTGACTAATCGATAATAATATTAATATTGTGATTTTACATTAATCAATATAGAAATAATATAAAGAGTATGTCGTAAATGTAGTGCAGTTGTTTGTCATGTTGATTTTAAAACAAGCATTTTGTATGCCACAGCTAAAAGTTCAACAAAAGCGTCTGCAACTATATAACGCAAAGATGCCGTTGTGTGTAAACTTCCGAGGCGCATACAAAATTTCTAGCTTCAACGCATGAAGAATAAAAGTCATTCGTGTTCCACAGTGTTATTTCCGAGTACAAAATATAATATTTACGCTCAGAATTTTGTCGACAGTCTCAAGCGGAAATTTGACCGAAAATATCAAATGACATCTCAAACGGTCCGTAAAACAATATTTTTCTCACTTTTAGTGCGCCTGAATATCTATTTCTTCCTTTGCGGTCATTTAGCGGTGATGTATTATTAATCGCGCGGGACTTAACGTCTATGAGGGTAAGGAGGGATTGCTGAAATGGGGTGCAATGACGCGCTAGTTCCATAACGATACCTATACGTCTGTCCGTTACGTGTCCATAGACGGCGATCGATACCGGCGCAAATCGTAGACGAGCCTGAATTGTATAGCGTTAGACGATCATCGGATTACCCGGAGCATCGGGGCCCTATAAGAGGAAGATTACATATATTCCACCTACAAGGTACATAGACGGGGCGTCGTCGAATGTTATGCATACGGATCGTGGTGCTGCCGTTACAGAATTCCCCCCCCCCCGCGATCGTTACGGAGCGCAGCGCCGAGCGTGTCCGAGGATAATGTAATATCGCCTTACGTGATGAGGCGGGATCCGGCGGGGCCACGTGAGAATTATAACAAGGCGTTCCAGTCAGAACTCGCAACCTACTTTCGTTCCGTTCCCGCGTCTCCGTCAGTACGTCGGAGAAACTCGGTAACGCTATGACCCGCGGAATTATCTCGCATTATTATTACGAGAGTTTGAGCTGTTTTTGACAATATACGTACGTTACGCCGTGTTCGCTCACCGCGAGGTTGACGCGCGCTCGTCGTCGAGCTTGTTACCATATAAAGGCATCAAAACGGCGAAATTCAAGTATTCCGCGAAACAGAAGGTATTCTCTGGGTGATAAAATTTACGAGAGACAAACAACTGGATTTGGATAATGACATGTCTACAGTTCGCTATTCGAGAAGATGTGTGTGGCAGCTAATTCTTTTTCTTTTCTTCTCTAGCGCAAGAGTGCGGTATAATTCATTGAGTCGGGTAAAAAGCGCGTAAAAGACAGTGAAAAAGCGAGGTGAAAATTAATCCACCGCACGGACTTTTCTCTTTTCTCTTATACCGCTCCACACGTTTCTCTCACTTCCCTGGCTACCTCGTTCGCGCGGAGAATGTCGGCTGTAATAACTTTGCGACTGCTGGCAACGACAGAGCGTTTAGGCCCCTGAATATGCAATGGAAATTGCTGCTCCGCGACCGGCGTCGGCGTCGGCGTCGGCGTCGTTCACACGTGAAGGGAACTGATGAAATTGCGGAAAAAGCGCCGATGTTCCGGCGATTTCCCGCGGAATGTCCTAGAAACGCTCCTCGTTTCGCATCGATTGTCGTCTTCGCGTTCTCATCGGGCTATCGCCTGCCTTATTACGCGACGACCATTGCATATCGCGATATCGAAATCACGCGCGCGACACAAACGTTGCTGAGTATTTGAATAAATTTAATACATTAGAGATAAAGATCGTAATATAGAATAAAATAATCGTAACAGCTCGCCACTTCACATCATAGTTTAATCAATCATTTATCTTCTCATAACACGAAACTCATTGTCAGAATGAATAAAAAACGATTTAATTTAATATTGAAGTTAAATGATGTATGTTAAAGTGAAACCAACCGTAAACCTAGCACAATTAAATAGCTTCAAACATTTAACTTTCAACAAATTATAAATTATTTAATAATTTATAAATTATAAATTAATTAAAAAGTTATAAATTGCAAATTAATTAAAAATTCATAAAAATGATAATGATAAAGAAAGAATATAGATTTGATCACCGCGGACGAAATGAAAAATCAATAGTTGCGATTCTGCCTCCTAATATTATTGGAAACGTACATCTCGCGGCTGAATTGTATATAGCAGCCGAACCGAACCGAACTACATACACGAATTTGCGCGATACCACTTTGTTCGACGTCAGAGCGACGTTTTGCATATGGAAATTGGTCGTACTCGGCACACAGTGTTTTCGCCAATCCCGACGTGGCACCGCATGAATAAAATAATGTAACTTCCGGCACGGAAACATTATCATCGACAATCCCTTCGACGCTGCCGCCATTACCGTTCGTAGGCTCAACGGGCCTGTTTCTCTCGAAAATTCACTGCCCCGATGTATCGTTCATACGACTGAAGGGGCAACGTCTTATCGGGCCAAAGGAAAAGTCGCCATCTTAAATCGTTTTCCAATTCTCCGAATGAAGAATCTTTACGGCGCGTAAAGTTTCTGGGTCAGAGAGATTGTCATTCGGGCGGAAGTGGAAGATGAAAACGGGGCGAAGGGCCGAAGGTTAAGCTTAGAATCTCGTCGAAATAAAGAATTCTATTTCTATAAATGTTGCTGAAAATATTTCATCTTAGAAATAACCTCACGCACATATATAAAAAAACATGTCGGCAGGATCCGCGTACGTTATGTAAACGATCCTTTTCCTTAGATAAACGACCATCAACGCGTCCCCGCGTATAATCAGCGCGTTTCTATCTTTCTCATTAACTCATCCCTCCCTACTTTTTTCCCTACTAGGCCTTCTCCCCTATATCCCTTCACGCTCGATGAGAAGCCAACGTGGCGGGGCGGCGTTGGCAATCAGAGCACATTAACAAGCCTTAGAGGACATCTGGGCTTTCGTTGGGATAGAGAACTGGTGCACTGGCACGGCGAAATGTCAAGAGTTCGCTTTGGCCAAAGCGAGAGGGGTGTTCTTCCTGAACGTGAGGGAGAGCGAGAGAGAGAGACAGAGATACGCGATGGTAGGGAGAATCGGGATAACGGGATAGAGTGGGAGGAGAAAGAGGAGGAAGAGAGAGAGAGAGAGAGAGAGAGAGAGAGAGAGAGAGAATCATAGAGAGTAGTAGTAGTTGCACGAGGAAGAGGAGGAGGAGGAGATTTCAGCTGCAACTACTACCTACGGCTCCATAGCTGGGATGCTGGATGTGAGAGAGTAGTCGGTCGATAGAGCTCCCGGGATCCCTCCGTTCCCTCTTCCCTCTCCGGCGCTCTTTCTCTATCCCTCTTTCTCTCTCTCTCTCTCTCTCTCTCTCTCTCTCTCTCTCTCTCTCTCTCTCTCTCTCTCTCTCTCTCCTTCTCCTCCTCCTCCTCCTCCTCCCCAACGATAGAGAAAGCGCGCGCTGTTGCAAGTTGCATCCCGCTCCGGCCCGCCGCCTTCTCGCTTCTACGTTGGCGTAGAACCCACCGACCGACCGACCGACCGACCACCGACGGACAGATGAATGGACGGTCCGACAAATGGTGGCGCGAACCCTCGCTTAGCAAAGTGGAAGAACTCGTGCCCGGCTGAAAGGGGCTCCCCCATCACTGACCGCGATAGCGCGACGGGGGGATCCTTGTGCGAGGAAAAGGAGGCCGGGAAGTACGAAAGGAGGACTCTCATAAATCGAGAGCGACACCGAGAATAAAAATAGAGTGGAAAAAGAAATACCAAGTCTTTCTTTGAACGGAAAATGTGTATCACATCCAGCGCGACGAAAATGGCGTGGCATGCGAGAAAGAATTAAGTAACTGTTTATGTTTAATTAAGGGATTAAATGGAGTGTTGTTCAAATGAATCGAAATCGTAATGCTTGTGGCGGTAAATTGTATTTGATTAAAAATGTTTACAGATAGAGAGAGAGAGAGAGGGAGAGAGAGAGAGAGAGAAAATTAAACGAATAATTGAATTTAAAAAGCTCATTAATGAGAGATAATTGATTTTATTTACGCTAGTATTTCACGTTTAATTAAAAATCTAAATGTAATTTCCTGCTAAATTAAGTGTCATAACCATTGCGAATTTTTACATGAAATATTGCGATTGTTGCATTATGCCGGCCACAGTTTCATACCGACAACCCGATTATACAATTCTAATCAAGTGAGCAATTGAAGCGAGAAAGCTTGAGAGATAGCGCGACCGGAACGGCGCCTTCGTTAAATGCCGATCGTTAATCACAAAAAACTATTCATTGTTCCGGGAAGAGGGTACAAAGCCTAGACCTAACGTGTCTCGATGGACGACAAAATTCGCGCGCCAAGTTCGGAATTCGGACTCGGAACAAACTCGATCGAGGTTTCCCGACGATCATCAGTCAACGCGTGCTCACGCACTTGCTATTGTCCTTGCGAAGCGATTGATCGTTTCGTGCGACCCTCAATTAATCAGATCTGGACGGAACGATCCGGAGGGACGGAGCAAGCGAAGATGGAGGGAGAGGTTTATCCTGCCCGCCTTGGAAATCCTACGTATCGTAGTTCTCTCTGGAAAAGAGAGAAAAAGAAAGGAGAGAAAGAGAGGAGAAAGAGAAAAGGAAAGAGAAAGAGAGAGAGAGAAAGGGAGAGAAAGAGAGAGGAAGAGAGAGAGAGAGAGAGAGAGAGAGAGAGAGAGAGAGAGAGAGAAGGAGAGAGACATTGATAACTGAACGATCCGTTCGCGGGGAGATTAATTTATCCGGAGCTTCGAGGGTGTCATTTAGGGAAACGTTTCCGCGCGAGCGAGGCCTTAACTTAATGATCGTCATGGGACGCGTTCACAATATTGGTGTGGCATTAATCTTTTCATTACGGTAAAACTGATCAACTTCGACCGCAAACCCCGGTAACGGTGTGCGCGCGCGTTTACGCGCGGCCCGTTCCTCCTCGAATTCGGGCTCGCCGGCCTTGTCAAAACCACTGACCTACATCTCGTGCATTCAACAGTAAACTCCCATCCATTTAATAAGATTATGTACCAACTTCGCCTGTGTCACCAGAATATCTCCTTCGTTTATAGCCTTATAAAGCTCTAAGTAAATTCGTGCTTGAACGCTTTAACTCAAAATAGCGACTAAAACTCTACTTGAAACTCTGTGCCAGTACTTTACCACAGATTAAATTAAATGAGACAAAACGTATAAATCGTACAGGCATACAAAAACAAACTTCATATAATAAATTGTTTATAAATAAATATGTATATATATATACATATTTATTTATAAACAATTTATTTATATATATATATCGCTTTTTTTAAATTATATTTCACTCAACTTTGATAAAGTTTCATTACTATTATAAGTTCAGAGAAATATGTTATTAATAAGTAAATTTATAAGACGTTTAATTAGAAGCAACTGCTGCCCGACATTTCTGCCCAAGCAATTAACAATTAACTCGCGTCGATTACACACCAGCAACGTTAGTATTTGCGAGTGCCCAGAACAATAATTACGTCTGATCTCTTGACTCCATAATGTTTGCAATAATAACATCGCGCACACCGCATATAATTGAACCAAGAATTATCAGTAATTATTTTTTACACATCCAGCATAAAGAAGAATTCTACGATGAGATACAATACCGAGAAGAGAGACGGGTATGATATTGATGCAGCAATTACCGAGATAATACAGCGACAAGGGCAGACATTTTCTACGATTGAATCTAAGGAATTTAATTGCGGGACAGGAGCAGAGGATATTCATCGACAACAGCGTTGAGTTGTCACCGCAAAGTTATAACGATATACCGAAAATTGGATGTTAATTTTAAGTCTGAAACGTGAAAAGGGCACGCGTCTGTAAATAACATACCGGGATAATGGCAAAGTAGCAGCGAGGATGGCGACGCAGATTTCTCCGTCTATTAATCTCGTTTGTGATGGAACAACGCCGTCGCGGCGGAAAACTCTGTGTTTTGCGCAAAAATAAATTGCGGTAAACAGCAGTAAATCTCGGTCGCGCGCGCGCGCTCGCGATTGTCCTCGCGATTGTCCGCGGCGCGGCGGTCCGTTACATTTGCATTTGAAAGCGCGGATCTCGCGATCATATCCGGCCGCCGTATGACGCACGGTGCCGTTTATCTTCGGCGATTCTGCAAGTCCTCCCCCCTCCCCTCCTTTCGGACACCCCGGGAATTATCACGATAACGCTGGGTTTTCTTATCGGAATTTATCCCCGTCGCGGTTGTAACGGTGCGATTCTTTCGACCGGCGGAACGGTAACGCGAGATTCTCGGGCGAGGAAAAATGGTACACCGGAAATGGTAATTCTCTCACAAAGGGATGGCGACGCGTCGGCCAATCTAAGAAAACCCATTCGAACGTAAACGTATACATAAAATAACCAGGTCGAGACTGTTTTTCGTTAATTTTTGCAAACGTCGTGGGAAGCGTCGAACAAGTTTCCATCGAAAATCCCCGACTTGTATTTCCGATGGGAACCAGCTGAGCTCGCTATCTGATTCCTGTATTATCTCGCTGAACTTTCTTTCACGCTGATACTGTGCTAACACTCACTGCTGTTGAATTCGTAATGTCAAATTATACTTAATTTCAGTAATTTTTAACCATTCCTTTAGGTAACCACTGTGCCTGTTCAATATATCATTAATTTAACTAAAACAATGTCAATTTTCAACTAAATTGAATGAAGCTAAAATATTACCGTTTTGTGTTAAAATAATAAATTTCAACACAGTATTTAATTCAAGGTATTGATTTAAATTTTATTGTTTAATATTTCACAGTGTCGTTGGTGCGTTTCCTAAAAACCGTGGCTTCCACGATCTACCGCGGAAAAAATCGCGACGAGCGTATTCGTTTCGAGTTTCCAACTTATCAGGATAAACGTACGCTCGAAGAATAACCGATAAAATATAACGTTTATAACGAAACGTACGTAGCGCTTACTTCGAAGCGGGATATATTCGAATCCCTTTGAGCGCACCGCTCCATACGTAGCTCGATATCTCGACTTGTTCTCCCTCGATACACGTCACCGTAATAATGCAAAACGAAAGTCCGTCGTAAAGCGCACATATCTCATTTTTATGCGAATATCAAATGTGGCATTTAAAAAGAATTTCGTCACACATAAAATATAAACCCTATCCTTTTCATCCTCCGCGTATCAGCAACGACGCTTCTCTCGCAGCGTCAAAAAATGTGAATTTAGAATGTAAAAAAGGGAAGGGAAGGAAACTCCCTTCCTCTCGCCGCTCGCCGAGAAAAGGCGCCGGGAAATATTAATCTTCACAGAGCGAAGATAACGCGGGTGAAACAGTCCAACAGCATTTAAATATCTCAAATGTTTTCGCGCGTACATATACTATTAAATATACTCAATTTGAGACATTTTTAACCATTCCTGTAGATTGTCACTGCTTCTATACTCAATGTTATTAATTTAACTAAACCAATAGAATTAAAATAATATACTGTTTTGCGTTAAAATTTCAACACTTTGCACATGGTAGTTAAAAATAACAAAATATTATTTAACTCAACTAATATATTGGTTTAAAAATTTCATCCTTTAATATTTAATTAAATAATATTTTGTTATTTTTAACTACCATGTATGTCGAAATTTATTATTTTAACACAAAACGGTATTATTCCAACCCCATTGGTTTAGTTAAATTAACATTGTTTTCGTCAAATTAATGACATATTGAGTAGGAGCAGTGGCGATTTATAGGAATGGCTAAAAATGACTCAAATCGAGAGTCATTGATATAATTTAACACATACAAAAATGTAACGGTGTATAAAAAGGATCCAGCGGGATATGTGCGACAAGCTGTTACGGGGTTTCGGTCATCTCGCCCATCTGTTACGTGCGCGGATGAGAAAACGCGGTGACCCGTGCAAATATCGTAAAGCTCACTCACCGACATCGACTGCATCCTCGTCGCTGTATCCTGGTTAACGCGACGATCGGTCGGCGTTTCGTCCCATGTCGTTCCATGCGGTGTCGACTCCGAGGTCTCCTTCCGAGAGAGCGGAAATCCACGACGGGGACAGCCGACGTCAGCGTGTTTCCTTAATCCGCGCCACTTGTCCCGGGTCCCGATCCGACCCGCGCTGCATGACCTGAAAAAAGAACAGGGAGGGGGGGAGGGTTAGTCCCTTCTTGTTATCAAGATGGCGGTTTGCTCACGCTCGCAAAAGAGTGCCGTATTAAGGCACGTAATAGGTCTAATTAGCCCGCGGAAGCTAATTGGGTGAACCGGCGGTACCGCCTTCGGCCCTCTGCCTCTCCCTCTTTCCCCTCTCCCCCCTCCCTCGTTCTCCACGTCCCTCTTTCGCAGATAGCTCGACGGCGGGTACAAGTGCGATACACGCGCATTAATTTCTTTGTTAACCGCTTACACCCGGGGCTTAATTTCCCTCTAAAAGCCACTCGTCGACCGCGCCGCTTCTGCGCTGCCGACGTGCCGACAACGGTTAATGTAGCAATAACCGGCGACGCCGCCCGCGCCGTGAGACACGGGAAAGGAGCAGCCTCGGAGCAGCGCGTCGTAAATTAATTACAACGATCGCCGCGCCCCGTCGGAACCTCAACGAGGCGGCGGAGTTTTCGCTTTCTCGTTAACACCTCTTTAACGTCGTTCCCGTCTCGCTAATTAATTTTTCGAAATTCCATTCGATGACTGATCCGGCCGTGACGAGAAATTCCGTTTTCTTACCATTCATTCTTACCGTTCTTTTCATTCGGTATACGCGCTGCCGCGGCGCCATTTCTTCCCGGCGCGCAAAGCGCAAAGGCGAGGGCTCGGGCTCGGACCGCCAACCGGTCCACAGCGGGGAGCCCCTCTACGGTAAAGGGAGGTCGCAACAAGGAGCGGGAGCCAGAGGAAACGCGAGCTCGACCGAGCGGAAACGCGGCCGGAATAGATGCGGCGTAATAATGGCGCGGGGCCGTTCATCTTCCGCGTTGACTAGCCGTTGAAACGCAATGAGACGCGACGCGACGCGACGCGAGCGAACAGTACGAGCCGCGATAATGGCCGCCACTAAATTAACGCACGACGTGTATCTGACGAGGCCGTTTCGCGTCCAGCGAGGCGTCTTCGACGTTGCCCTCCGCGTGACGAACCGACGATTAATTGACCGCGACGATTAATTGATCGAATTAACGACCGATCCCCTCGTCAGGGACGTGTCAGGTACGCGTACGCGAATACGTTTGCGTCAAGTTCGGAAGTTCGAGAAGGAACTGCCGCGAGCGGAGCGGCGAACGATCTGAAGTTGGCCGCTTTAAAAAATGACGCGGCCGTTGGCTCGAGGCGCGCAACAAAATGCTTTAAATCGATCGAAAAACTTAAGACACTTTGAAAGACATACTTTTACTTACAATATACAGCCTATATGCTTCTTGTCTATCTAATAAATCATAATGATACATTAATGATTTGAAGAGAATAACTGAGAAAGGTATATGATAACGAATCAAAGAGGAAATATAGTGAGCCTTTCGGATATTAATGTGAGTCTCTCTGAAGCCAAATTCATCGACTCCGTAAAACAAAGGCTTAATTTCAAACTAACCGTACAGGCTCCGATCCAAGATATGGAATCGATCAGTTCTGAGAGAGGCGTAGAACGCGCAAAATTACATATATGAACATCGCGCGTTTACCTTTTTAATATTCTTCGAACGCGGCCGAATAGCACAATCCTTTCACCGATGTGAAATTACGCCCGCCTCTTCATCGCTCCGTAAATGCAGCCGCATCGTTGACGACAGCTGACGCTGACGACGTGACGACGCTCACCAGCTGTCCAGTGTCCACACAATCTGTTCGGTGGCGTCCTCTGTCGCGCGTTTTCGGAATCAAGTCAAGTTTTGCAGATATTACAGATTCTTGTGAGATTTTCAGTTAAAATCCAAGTGATTGTCTAACGATTTTATATCACAGATTTCGTAAAATAACATGCATTCTTTAGAAATTATCCAGATGCGACAGAAAACGAGTGAGTTTTCAATCAATTAATATTTATTCTCGGGATGCCTCGCCGATCAATCAATTAATCTGTGCTTAGCTTATTATCAACAGAATTATTAATCTTTCACAGATAATAAATTACATAATTGGAAATTTTGCTTTGCCGACTGAAATTAATCGCGATTAAGTTGATCGGAGTTTGATCGAAATGAAATTTGAAATTATAATGGGCCAATTCTTTTTAGTGACACAAGTCGACACAAACATCGTTCTATCCTTCTTGGCATTCAATGAATAACAAAGACAGAACGACACTTGTGTCGACTTGTGTCACTAAAAAAATTGGCTTAATGTCTACATAGCTCATCAATAACAATTATTTCGTATCAACAAGTATAATATTAATATACATATATATACCATATACCTATATATTTGGTACTCGCGAATCGAACGAGGTGCGAATAGTGAGGACCTGTTGTACTTTCCACATTTCATTACCTTTTTTTTCTTCTTTCAATATTTGAACGCGTATATAAAGTGTTTCATTCTGAACGACGCGAACCACGAATACGCTATTCTTCCGGCGATTGGCTGACGTTTGACAAGATCGCATCCACGTGATCTACGAGTGGCCACTGATGGCCGGTGGTTTCCGACTACACTAATCGTAATCCACGGCGAAACGTCTTTCACCGTGGCACACGTCAGCACAGCGCGCGCCCTCTGCTCCCGTTCCCCTTCATCGTATATTTGTATATGTGTGATGTGGAGTAGCAGGTCGGCTCGCGGGTGACGAGGAACACGATTAGACTAAATCGCGGGGCATATCGCTGATCACGGAGCGTCGAGGAATCGCTCGCCAGGATGGTAAGCGATCGTCTTCCGCGACCGTGGAGTCGCTGTCGAAATCCCGAAGAAGGGAGTCCCGGAGCGGTGGGGCCGCGAGCCCCGCGACACCGTCCGCAGATGTCATCCATTTAGCGGCGCGTGACCGCCGGGCATTTAATCCCGCGAGTATCGCCAACCCGATTGTATGCGACATCGCACGCTCTCTTTTTCTTTTCCAGGTACTCATCGCCGCTGCGGTATGCACCAAAGCCGGGAAAAGTGAGTTCTTGCCAAACGTTCTTGCATCACTGCCGTCCGCGTATGCGTGTTCGGTTGGACAAGTGTCGCCCGGTTGCGCTGGGCCTGGGCTAATCACGTGATAATCCTTGCTTCGTGTCTTTAATTCGCACTCCGTTGCTTCTATTTGTCAAGGAATGAGTATCAATCGGTACACTGGTCGTTAAGAAAAAAGATTTTTGCTCGAACCTTTTTATCAATGGAATTGAGTAACTTGGAAAAATATTTGCTGCGACTGTTTCATCGTTACGGTTTGCATTACTCTTTCAGCCATAATTTCTCGACAGTTCGTCGAAATGACGAAGGCGAGGATAGAAGGCCTACTCGCTGCATTCCCGAAACTAATGAGCTCGGGTAAACAGCATACATTTGTAGAAACGGAATCCGTTAGATACGTTTATCAGCCCCTCGAGAAAGTATACATGCTGCTCGTAACGACTAAGGCCAGCAATATTTTGGAGGATTTGGAAACTTTAAGGCTCTTCGCGAGAGTGGTAAGTGGGATAATCGATCCATGTATATGAATACTTGTCATATATCGTCGTGCGTAAGTTAAGTTGCAATGATATTTGAATCTTACAGATTCCAGAATATTGCAACTCGATGGATGAACTTGAAATAGCAGAGAATGCGTTCAATTTGATATTTGCGTTTGACGAAATAGTTGCGTTAGGCTATAGGGAGAATGTCAATTTAGCACAAATCAGAACCTTTGTGGAAATGGATTCACACGAGGAGAAGGTCTATCAAGCAGTCCGAATGACGCAGGAGCGTGAAGCTAAGAATAAAATGCGTGAGAAAGCTAAGGAGTTACAGAGGCAAAGGATGATGGAAGCTAACAAAAAAGGCGGAATTAAAAGTCCCGGATTTGGCGGAGGATACGGAAGCGGCAGCACCCCTGCTACTCCAGCTGTTGGTGATACAGCTAACTTTGTGCCTGAACCGATTAGACCTTCTTACAAGCCCAAACAGTATGATCGATCAATTTTAATCTTAATTGTAAATCTTAATTGTAATTAAACTTAAATCATAAGGCAAATAAGAGTAGAATGCCGTTAAAAAGCGAGAGATATAATATATAAAAAACTTTAAAAAAGTAACTCTGAGACCCCGAAGCGTTTGTAATTTCTATTTGTACTTATTTTTGTATGAAAGTTACTTTTTTGTATACTATATCCCTCGCTTTAACCTCGGCGTCCTGCTCTTATTTGCCTTACGATTTAAATTTGATTGTATATCTAGAGAGCGTTTATCTTGCTCCAGATTATAATATTTGCAAACACATTTTTATTGTAAATAATATTTTTTGTCAGGAAACCAGTCAATGCCGGACCAGGTGCGATGAAATTAGGTGGCAAGTCTCGCGATGTAGACTCGTTCGTTGATCAATTAAAGGAGGAGGGAGAAAATGTCGTGTCGGGACCCCTTGCCGCTCCTGGAACAAAATTAGCGCAAATCACTCCTCAGATAATTAACACGGAATTGTATGTGATATTATATTGATACGTAAGAGCTTCAAAATTATTCGCGAACAGATCACTCATATGTATTTCCGTCAAAAGGGTTCACTTGAGACAAGAAGAGCGACTTAACGTACGCATCGGTCGGGATGGAGGCGTACAAAACTTCGAGTTGCATGGTTTGGTGACTTTACACATCTCCGACGAGAAATGGGGACGTATCCGCGTGCAAGTCGACAACAGGGACACGAGAGGAATACAGTTACAAACTCATCCAAACGTGGACAAGGAATTGTTTAGAGCGCATGGACAGATAGGTCTGAAAGTACCCACGAAACCATTTCCGTTGAATACCGACGTCGGTGTGCTGAAATGGCGTTTTCAAGCTCAAGACGAAGGAGCATTACCAATTTCAAGTGAGACTACAATAATAATTTTCATATACGTTTTTATTTAATTTTAACTTTTTTAAATCCATACATTTATGAATATTTAATTGATTGCTCGTAACAGTAAATTGCTGGCCTTCTGAAAACGGAGAAGGTGGCTGCGACGTGAATATCGAATACGAATTGGAACAGGTCGACCTTGAATTGAACGACGTGCAAATAAACATTCCTCTACCTATTGGTAGCAATCCTATCGTCAGTGAATGCGACGGGCAATATACGCACGAAGCACGACGAAACACTTTAGTTTGGTCCTTACCGGTCATCGATGCTTCAACGAAATCAGGCTCTATGGAATTTTCAGCCCCGTCTTCTACACCTGGAGATTTTTTCCCACTTCACGTTTCGTTTACGTCCAAAACGCCGTATGCCAAAATTAAGGTATAAAATACATGGATTTCTCTGCGTGTTACGCAAATTACATTAGACAATATAAAAATAATCATGTTTATGTTTATTTTCCAGGTTAGCGAAGTTTTGCTTGTAGAAGATGAGAGTCCAGTTAAGTATTCGGTAGAAAGCGTGTTCTTCACCGATAATTACGAAGTTGTATAAGACATCGTGGATAATAGCTGAAGTATTTGCGCATATAAGAACATGAAAATAGGCACAGTTCAGTGGAGGGACGGTCGTTATGATCAACAATCGAGATTGACTGTACCATATTTGAATTTTAATTTTATTGCCATTCCTTATATGATCATTGAGCATTGATATATGTCGTTTACTATATTTATGTACATGTATCAATTTAATACGCTATTTAATAGCTGTTCGGTGCCGAATACTTATACGCGTTTGTAAAAAGGAGATATATTCTGATTGGACAAAACTTAGTTATGATTCATATACGCAAATTTATCGTATTTACTTTCTACTCGATACATATATTTTAGTATTGCAATAGCTCAAGCGGAAGATTGTATTATTACCAAATATATATATATCAAATTTTGTTACTCGTTCGCATATTTATGTACCTTGTATCTCGGAAACTATTTCACGCTATACATTGCCGTCTTCCTTATTAGAGCTCTTAGTAAAAACGTGCTATATAGAAAGTTCTTATAATTAAAGGGTGAAAATATTGCTGTTTCTTAATGTTTATTTACAATTTGTAAAAATGTGTACAATATACAAATATTACAATTTAACGTACAAATATCGTTATAATTCATCTGTTGGCATATTTATAATTTGTGGTATCAAATGATTCTCAACAACTGCTTTAGCTGCAAATTGATAAAAATCAAATTAACTAATTTCGTATAAATACTTTCAGATGGTTTTACAAGAAAATGCTTACCATTCATCGAATTATTCGTAATCGCTGCTTTATAAGCACTTATATTCGAAGAATTGGTAAGCGTTACATCTGCGCCTTTTGTTAACAATTCGTAGCACACGTGTGGATGATCGCAGTGTGCTCCGTAAATCAACGGGGTGTTACCATCCTACAACAGAAATATAATCGTATGACACACGATGCTAGATAACAAGCGTATAATACTTGGGTAAAGAAAATGCAACGTGCGCACCTCGTCGCATGCGTTAGGATCAGCCCCATGATTCAACAATAATTTGACAACGTCGTGATGACCGTAGGCGGCCGCCAAGTGTAAACTGGTCTGTAATTTTGGTCCACAACGATTTATACTGGCGCCCCTTTTGAGTAATTGCCTGGCGCTACCCAATTGCCCGTAAGCACTGGCCCACATCAATCCTGTTAAACCCTGTTCATCGGTCATATCCACTGAATCTGCGTAGCGTAAAGATGAAATTCTTCTACAACAATAATTTGTACGTACATCAACTTAGAAAACGAGATGTACGCGATTTACTTGAATGTATATGATCGGACGTAAGTTCCCCTTGACCCGCCAAGGTATGAAATGTGATATCGTTATCAACGTAGAGCTGGTGTATCTGCGTCTGAGTGTTGCCTCTTTGCAAATTTGTGAGCAGGGTGGGTGGCTGCAAATAGAAAAGACATAGATACTTTATATGTTCAGGTACAAAATACAAATATTCCACGATGGGACTGCGGAGGATTTTGCGACGGGCAAAAGATCCCCCGACGTTTTGTGGAATTCAGGGGAGGGCTGTTGAGGGAATACCTTGTACGGTTGAAACGCGCTGGTTCTGGTCGCGTCTTGCCACGCTCCCGGTGCCCAGTGCCATTTCGTCTCGATCGGCTCGGACTTGCAGCCGATGCTGACGTTTTCCGGCTTGCAGATCAGCGGCTTCGGCCGTATCCCGATCGCCGACCCGTCGGGGGTGACGCTCTTCTCGCTCTCGGCCGAGCACCGGCCTTCCTTGATCTCGTCCTCGTCCTGCTCCTCCTTCATAATCAACTCCGAGTGGATTCGATCCTCCATAGCTGTCAAATAGCTGTCAAACATGAATTTCAGGCGGCACGAACGACGCGCGAGATGCACCGTGCGGACCAGTTTCGTTTTACGATGCCCACCTTGTTTTTTATCGGATTAGTCAGGCTTTAGTCGAAACGGGAGAATAGAATTTCCCGTTGAATCGCATAAAACTGTACTCGCACCACGTTGGAGGTTAGGAACGCGTCATCTCGAGGTCGAGGACATCCCGCCGTCGGAAGACGTGGGATTCCGACGTCATTCTCTCGTATCGGTATCCTTTCACCGCTTACAATTAAATACGGCAATGATCGTGCAACACCTTGAATAGATACTGTGGACTTCCGTTCGACAGTATTGTGTTTACGAAGAAATTTACGAGTCGTTACGAACGAGCGCGGTTCTCGCCAGTTCTCGTGCGCACGTCTGGAAGCCACATTACAGATGCGCGGCATATGCGTGTCGACGATGCATTTATCGCGGCGCTATCAATGATTTACGTTTTATGTCATCGCCGTCATCGGACGGCCCAGGCTGCTGTAGGGGGTCCAGGAATAGTCGGTTGTAAATAGTCGATCAGGTCGATCTCGATTTTGAAGCAAACTAATAAACGATCGGCGACCGGATCGGCCGAAACTCGTCGCATCAGAAATAAAAAATTAAATGCTGAAAATCGAATTTAGAAAACAATGAATTGTTTGTTACTCCAAATTTCATCTCGCGCCGCTAAGTTAATGATAAATCCAAGACTGTTGCTCTCGAACGGTCTATTTTCGAACGATTTGGATCGAACTCCGATTTAACTTAATGTTCAAGCAATAAAATTTAATTAAGTCCGCATTAACGAAACGGTGTTGCTCGATACAATGTCTATTTTCTGCCAATGTAAATTAACTTTTTAATCTCGGTCAATCTCGGTTTAACTTACTTATCTTTTTTTATTTCTATATATAGGACTAGAAGATTCATTTTCTTATTCTTAGAACTACAAATTCTAGTTCTAAAAGAAAAATATAATAAGTAAGTTAAACGGCGGAGATTAAAATTAATACATCGACAGAAATAGACATAAGTTAGGGCAATTTCGGCCGAATTCCGATTAATTTAATTGGAATTGCTAATATTTCTGGTCGCACACTTCTACGATTCATTGTCCTCTAATTTTTTTTTCCACGCGAGCAACAAAAAATTAATGTATAGTTCCATGTTGATAAAACATTTTATTCGATAGATTAATTGCCGTTTAATCGGAGCTTAAAATTAGTTGAGATCATCACTATATATTCTAGGCGTCAGGGTGCGATAACTAGAGAAACACACGCATTTCGGTTTCGGATTCAGAGTTATTTATTAACACAGTGTACTTACAGCATTCACTAGACTAACGAGGGAGGAATTTACTAATAATTTGGCATTGAGAGGGAAGAGGAGGGTGGGCGGGGGGCGAGGGAGGGCGACCTGATCCTGATTATACGCGCTTTCTCATCAGCAAGGCTTTTCACGGAGAGCAAGCCGAACATAACGGCCGCGACGTGTGCTCAATCGGGCGTCTAGACTATAAAGATCGCGCCAATTTGGTGCAATCCATTCTTCCCTGATATTTTACCGCCATCAAGAATACGTATTTCTACTTTAACACGACTATGACGACGACGATATAGGTCGATCAAATTCGAGGGATAGAGCGAGGCGATGCTCGTCGAGTTCATCTTTCTCCATCAATAATTAAGTTCAATATAAAGTGATTCCCTTTTTTCTTTCTGTGAGCAGGGGAGGGAAAAAAGTGACAAAAAAGGATACGTGTCGTAATAAAATTTGGGGTTCTTCCTAATCAGTCTTTTTTGTTCTTGTCCTCGCGCGAGATTATCACAGAATTCAGATTATTTAAGATTTAAGACATTTAAGTGAGTGGCCAGTGAGAAGAATTGACGCGATCTCGTCCGTGTAAAACTTAGCGTACTTGTGACGTTAAATGCCGCGTCTAAGGTCGATCATATGTGTCTCTGTACAATTTTTGCGGAGGATTATCTTCGCGAATTAATCCCGTTGCTTTTTGCGGTACGGAGATGCGTACCGCGT
The DNA here is from genome assembly GCF_048541705.1 of Temnothorax americanus. Lineage (NCBI taxonomy): Eukaryota > Metazoa > Arthropoda > Insecta > Hymenoptera > Formicidae > Temnothorax > Temnothorax americanus. The sequence continues at coordinate 6,372,777 of NW_027509338.1, read as the reverse complement.
ACACATCGATGTCGATGAGAAAGACTAGAAATCGATGTCGGTGATGCGTGCGAGTAGCTTGTTTTAATACAGAAAGAAAGTTCGCGACAGGCATGGAAGTGTTCCTCCGTTTATCTCTCTCTCTCTCTCTCTCTCTCTCTCTCTCTCTCTCTCTCTCTCTCTCTCTCTCTCTCTCTCTCTCTCTTTCCGCGCGCGCGCGCGTAAACAGAATGTATATTGTCGGCAATAAGCCACCACAAAGTGCGCAAATTGTCCCTCGACAATTTCAACAATTACGTTCCTCTGCCCTTTTTCTCGTTTCTCTTTATTAGAATCATAAATAGAACGGAGTGTTCAACATTCGATCGTTCACAACGTTTATAAAGTACATTAGTGGTACGGGTCGTTCGTATCAAGAGTCAATCGATAACAGTTGTTAGCAGACGGTGACAAGCGGAAAATTAGCATGTGGTCGATCGTCATGTGATATACGTATAAAAATTTGTCAGCGCGCGATGTAATTATCCCTTCTACCTTCTCTAAAACTCTCTTGCGAGAGACTTCTCGCGAAATTCCAATATCTACGCACACGAGAACGTTACACGAAAATCTTTTTTTTTTCTTGCACGATATCTTTGACCGATCGCAATCTCGTTCCCTCCAACGAATCTTAATCTTAAGTTAACGATAATTACAAATTTATCGCCGAAGGAAAAGTGTATCTCTCTCTCTCTCTCCTCTCTCGCCTGCGTAATGTTATTAGAATCCTTTAAACACGCCTGATATTCTCGAGCGCAAGTCAAATAGGGAAACGAAACCTAAAGTAAAATTATATTAAACACTCCTCCTATGTAGATGCGTTATTTTAACAGGAGATTATCATTAAATTAATGAACGCCGTTTGCTTGTTTACAGCCAGCTGATGTTGCGATCAGCGCTATGTACATGATTAATTAGTTTGTCATACAATTCCACAGCTTCTTGGAAAAGAAATTCCAACCTCCTCTACGATTGTGATTACATTAGTTCGTTTCTCGGTCGCGCGAGATTTTTATCATGGCAGTATATAAGGCATGCGCGTTCTTGTCTTCCTTTTTTTTTGTTTCCTTTGTTTCGCGTACGTAACTTAGCTTACATGTTTACGCTCTCGCGACGATATTATATCGACGTTTAGATCTATCGTCTACTCTCGCCGCGGAAGACGAGAAACGAATTAATCGCGGATATATTTAACATGCTGGTCTTTTTTTTTCTTTTCTCTCCTTTTCTTCCCTTCTTTTTCTTTTAGTGAAAATGCGAACAACTTTGAGTCAAAATTTCAACATACATAAGCAAAAACTACTTTTTCGTGAATGATTATCAATAATAGGTCGCTATAATGACAAACACGTCTTACGTCTTACGTTAAGTCTTATTTCATTGCTACATTCAAACTTCACGTTTCCGATAATAAAAATCGTTAGACATCAACATGCACCTAACATCGATAGAGATTGCTTATCGTTTCCCTTACGCTAAACACCTTTTCGTTACACGTGACAACTCGAACGTCGTTATACGTCTATTATTTACAGCTTTTCGGATCGGTGATGGTGATAATACTTGATAGCGATTACTATTAGAAACTCTCGATAAGATATCTCGTATTCTTACAATTCTTGTGACTTATGATTCTCTCTTCATTAGATTCTACTCGTTAACGCCCGTCTATAGTGTAAAACTAAGCAAAAATGTAATAATATTATCTACACACAATTCTATCGTTCAATATCCCTCGTAAATTATAAATACACTGTATGAAAAATGTGTCCATTAGTTTTTTGTTTTAGATGAATAAATACTATACACAATTTCGGGAGGGAAAAATAGGTTAAAATTTTCTTTTCTTTTCTTTTTAAATGCGCCAGGTGATCTCGATTGGATCCTGCCCAATCCTTCAGATTTACGTCCTTATTAGCGTTATCTGTCGTTCGTTATCTCTCTAATCCTTTAGCACGCTTCGTGGTATACGTATAAAACGACGCTACTTTATTAGTAGTAGACACTACGCTAATAGAACAGTTTGCGGCAGTCTTGCTGCTTGTATTAATTTTACTTTCTTTTTTTTAAGATTGTATGACGAGAAGCTCCAAACAGGAGAAATGACGATCATAATTTTATTAATACGAATAAATTAGAGAATAATTATTGCTATTTAAAATCCTCGTCATCGATGTGAGACATCTTATTAAAAACACGAAGCGTACTAGAAGAAAATATAAAAGTGTACCTCGTTTACGTTACTGGAAGAGTACATTATACTTCCGTGGTACGACTGTAAGGGCCAGACTCTTCAGATTGCGACAGTTTTCGCTCTCGTTTGGCGAAGAGACCTCCTAAAAAAGACGGCTGCTGAGCCAGTCCCTTACCACCGGCACCAGGGATCGTAGCCCCTGGATGAATAGGATGAACTTGTCCAGGATGCTTAATGCCTTGGCTCATCGAGCTGGCAGAAGTAGATTGAAATGAAATAGACATACCACTATCCAAAGAACCCACGCTTCCACGACGCTGTGGCTTATCTCCAGCGACTAAACACATACATTTACATGTTATATTTATTTACAAAAATAAAAAGGTATGAATATACGCTTCTTTCTTCCTACTTACACTGCTCGTGTATGTCCAGAAGAGAATTACTAAGGGCGGAACGTTTCAATTGCGTGTCGACATCGACCGTTTCTGCTCTGTCGGAACAAGTCCCGGGGCAAGGACATATCTCTACATCGGCAACGCCGGAGTCTCTGTTTTCCGCACCGCCCCGCGCGCCCCTACTGCTCTTTTGTCTCTCCAACTCAGTTTCGATACGCAAAGTTTCCATTTCATCCATCTCACTGATGGATTCCCTAAGATCTTCCACAAATTTACACCTGTCATGCTCATTTCGAGCGTTAAATGTGACTAGAACTTTTCCGTCGACACGCTGAGAGAGTCTTATGCCGTATGGATAATCTGCAAGACAAATAATGGCAGTCGAGAGTAAAGACTACGTTAATATTTTGATATCTTCGTAAACTTATTTCGTTGCTGAAACTTACGGGGAACCTCGAATAGGGTGACAACCATGCCGCAAAGTGTAAAGCTCTGCCTGAAAGTGTAAGTTACACTGTTCTTCTTTTTGCTCAGGATCTTCGTAACGACGAGCAAGTCGTTAAAGAGGAAAACCTCTCTCTGATGAACACCGGGTCTCTCCTTCTTGTGGATGTCCGGTATCTCGTAGAGCCTGCAGTAACACACCAATCTTCTATGCGGCAGCGCCATGTTTGGCTTCTTTCCAACAATAGTTGCCTGGACCTTCATTACTTGCGACACGTGGTCGGAGCCCGGCTTGAATTCGTTATCTTTTACCCGTTCGTAAATGCCAACTAGAATATCTCGGTCTATGTCGCCGCAATCATCGATTCCTCGGAGATTCTTTATGAAATCCTCGAGTCTCATTCTGCGCTCAGGTTTTAGATTCGGTGTGTGCAAATCTGTATTAAGCATGATAATAGCAAAGGCCAGGACAAAAACAGTATCTGCCGACCGCAGCCTCGATATTACGTCGTGATTGCATTGACAGTAACGTTGGCTGAAGACCTCCATAAGCCGCTCGATCTTCTGCGCCTCGCCGGGCATTCTAAAGTAGGCTTGAAACTTTCGTAAAGCGACATCCACTTGCATTCCAGAGAGATCCAACTCTTGAGAAAAACATCTACAAATTATAAGTGGCAAATTATAACAAAAACATAGATAATAATTATAAATAATAAAATACATTTTTTTACACATTACAAAAGTGTTATTTAAAAAAAAAAAAAAAAAAAGTATCTTAAAAATATATAATTAATAAAATAAATCCATCTTTTACTAAAAGAGATTTTTTTTTGTTTTTGATATTAATCCAAATGTATATTAAATATATTAAGCCACTCACTCAAGCACTGCCATATTGAAAGTGTTCTGCAAATTCCCGAGGTACTCTCCTATCATCTGTTTAGACAATCCCTTTCGACTGATCAAGAATCTGGCGACTCCCTGCGGGCTGTTCTCCAAAAATCCACGTCTGATGAGGTAACTGATCCCTCTTTCCGGCTTCTTATTAAAAAGGTTTAGGCCGACCCTGTACTGCCGCTTCCTCACCGTCTCAGACACCTTGTAGCTCGTTTGAGTCGGCAGACTCTCTGTGTGGTCCATCAGGGGAAGCTGGTAGCCGGAGCTGGCATGTGAGTGTCCGAGCTCCTTCACGTTAGCGGCCATCGTCGCCGCGTCCGTGGTATGACTCGCGCATTCCTGATGTTCCGGCGAACTCGACTGATTTCACAATCAAAACGGTTCCGTTAACGCTTTTCGCTTACGTCCTCAAGAAATCGCCGTTACTTGCGCTAAGCGCACAAGCATAAATGTAACAAGAAAAAAAAAGAAAGTTAGCTATACTCACAATCCCCTTGTGCTTCCAAACGGGCGACCCTCTCTGAGCATCGCCCTCGGAACTCTCGCAATTGGTGGAATCGCTGCCGGAACTCTGCACCGAGCTTAGACTACCATTCTCCACGCTTTTACTGAGACCATTGTGTCGCGGTTCCATAGATCTCGAGGTGATGGAGGACGTTCTTTTCGGCACCTCCGGCGGGATCTTCTTGCCGGAACCTCTCGTTCTGCTAGGACCAAGCTGATTGGCATTGTTCCAATTTTGCGATATCGTCGTCTGCAGATTGTGCGGCGTCGACGGCGACGTACACGGTGTCCGCAGCAAGTCTCTTGGCGGCGTCTCTTGTCTCAGACCACACAAAGCTTCCTGTGTTAAATAGAAATCGCGTCTTTCTATCAAATTAAGGCGATAAAACGAGATTGCTGTAATAAATTATTCTCGTTCATTTTACAAAATGATCGTTCGAACTGTCGAGTATTCCTTTGCCAATTAACATGACGTTACGTTTATCGACGCTCACCTGTGGATTGTAGTAATGGATACTGGAGCCGCTCTCTTGGGAGCTCGACTCCCAGCAGGGGCTCGGTGGTAATTGCTGATGTCGGTTGCACGGGCTGGGCGCCAATGAAGGCGTGTGTCTACCGCTTTGATGCAGATTGTGATTCGTGTGTTGATGGCCGCTGACCTGAACCTCGCATCTACCGCTCTGACTCCTCGGTATAGGCGATTGCGAGTTATCCACGTGCCGCCTCTCCCTGAGAGACATGCTTCGGATCGGCATCGGTCTGTTATATTCGCAGTAAATTTAGCGCGATAAAAACTTTTTGTAACATAACGAGAGTACGCGCGCGGAAAGAAACGTCTCGATTACCTATTGGCGGACTGTGCCTGCTGAATATATATCTGACTGTGATAGACCATTCTCTCGTGATCATTGAGGTTGCGATCCGTCGCCGACTCCTGAAGTTTCCTACTCAATCGCTTCTCCGCCTTGGCCATCGCCGTGATCGCCGCGAACTTCTTAAGCAACGTGTACCTCCGAAAGGCACGTTGAATCGTCAGCGCCGCGTTCCGCGCCTTCACGCCGCCGTATTTTCGCTCCAGCATCTCGATCTGCTTGTCGAGCAGATCCTGCGACAGCTCGTATCTGTACGGAACGAGATCAAGCAATTTTTAACTACCGATCCATCCTCCTGACCGTGATACATCCTCGATATGTACGATTTTTCATCCGCACGCGAACCGTTACGATTCCGCGTATCTGTTGTTTGTTCGCGGTCGCGCGAAAGAGGGTATAAAATTACAACTTACGCGGTCTGCAGGCGACACCGCTTGAGCACGTCGCCGTTGCGGACCGAGCCCTTCTTAAGATGACTCTGCTGATACCCGGCAGACTGCGGTTGCCCGCCGAACCCCTGGACCATGGTCCCGTAGCTCTGCGGCTGCGAGTAACCCGTCGCGTTGTGCGAGTAGACCTGCACGCCTGCAGCGGGATACGGCGGCCCGTGCGCGTAATTCTGGCTCTGCATGTAGGACTGGCCGGTGATGTACGATGTCGTCGACAGGGATGTCTGACTGCCGGAATACGCGCCGTGCATGCTGTTGCCGTGGATCTGGCTAGCGGCCGTGCTGCTGTGCGACGCCATGGGTCTCTCCACCTTCGTCGGGAAGCTGCACAAGAGATGGACACATGTGTAATTAGCTTTTGCTCGAGACATCATCCCGTAAAACATTACTTCCGAAACTCAAAAGTTAACAACTCAATAACAAAGTACTTTTCTGATAAATTGTCTCAAAGAGTTTGATGAAAGGTACGAAAGAAATCGCAGAAGATCATCGACGGTTAAAAATCCGAAGAGATGCTATCGACTAAAAGGATTTCATATCAACTTTTTAATTTTCGCAGTTGTCCTCGAAAACGGAACGTCGAATAAAGAGATTTTATCTCTAGATTTTCAATTTAGTTTTTCATCGTCATCCTTTCTATTGTACCACCAGTTTATAAGGCAGCCTACATAAAGAAATACTGTGCGGTAAGACCGTACGGGATAATTGAAATCAGATAAACGACATCGCTCTGTTCGCGCGGCTGCAAACGCCAGGTGTCTTTAATTATTAGACAGACGCGTATACGCGACGTATACGCGGCGTTCGTAAGAACAAAGTGAAGACGCACCCCCTGAAGTAATAAACGCAAATGATCATGTTTGCTGCCGAGGACTCGGACGATTTTCCACTAATATCAAATTGCGCGATCTATCTTCGTCTATGATGCGGCGTGGTTGCGTGCCACGGACGTCCTCGATGTACGGCTCGCTCTTGCGCGCAATTACACCACGCGATTGCGCCACGGAACTGTTTCTTCTCTCGCCCAAGGAACGGGGCACGCGTCTCGCGTGTCGACCACCTCGAACACCGAAGACGAACTGGCGATGGAGGATGGAGGAGAAGCAGCTGGCGCTCTCGAGGCCCCGCTTTTTCGGACCATTGGGACGAGAAATCCCTGAAAGGATTTCGGATCGAGGACGAGGGGTGTATAGTCCTCTTCCCCCCTCGGGACGGCACAAAGGTGCACATTACATGGCCCGTATATCTCCGACGTATCCTCGCCGCGCCGCCGCGCCGCGCCGGTGTGCATCTGGCAGGTGCACGAGGCAGCGATAGCAGCATCGACAACAGTGTATCTGACCGTGACACTCAACCTTCCGCGGCGGAGAACGCTTCTTATGCAACGCGCGTCAATTAAATGACTTACGTAAAGATCCGACATAACTTAAGCAAATGAACGCGCGACGTATGACAAATGCTCGTGCCGCCGGAGAGACGAGTCATGAGACGCGAGACAACGCAACTGCGAGAGTTCCAAGGAGCGATGCACGATTCGCGTCCGACTCTCGAACCTTGCGAGATCGAAAATTCCCTCCATTTGATAAAATGAATATTTAGGTAATGTTGCGGTAATACATGGAGAAATAATAATGAAACGACGTATCTGTGTGGCCTTGTAAGAATATTGGTAGACAATTAAAATTAGAGCGTGGTTGAGAAATCGATGATACCGCTCCGCTGTGATGCATCACTCTCGTAAGTTTGAGCCATATTTCCCTGCCGTAATCAGTGCGTGTACCATTAAATGTTATACGATAATTGAACATTAATGCGGCGTCTTAATAATACAAATGCGGCGGGTAACATAGAGGCAACGTAACCGCGTGTGTAATAGCGATTCTCAAATTGACGGGTTTTTAATCAGAACAATATAGAAATATAGAATAGAAACATAGAAACAAGATATTCGACATTATAATTGCTAATTTTATTAGCAGAATTACACGTATTACTAGATTGTACCCTTTTAAATCGAAGTTCAGAAACCTCAATAAAAATATTAGCCGTCCTACGGGAGAGTAGAAGTTGTACCTCTTCTATACGGCACAAAGGAATATACTTAAATTCAGAAAGCGTATCTGCATGCATAGGAAAGCATAACTGTTTAGGAGAAGGAATATATTCAACATCACATTACTACTGCTAGTGGAATAAATATTATTACATATCGGGCTTTTATAAAATCAGTTGTGAAACTTAAACGCAAACATTGGAAAGTCCCCGGAAGCATCGATCTGCTTCCGGAGAAGAGGAAGCACGTGCGCGACGACGGACGTAAGATCTTCCGGCAGAAAGAACATGCCGACGACATCGTGATTGCAAGTAAATTGAATCGATACTTTTTATCAATCGTATTTTTACCAAAAATCGGTTTGGAGTTCGGAAACTTTTCGGGGAGAACATCGGCGAGCCCCGGTAATAGGAGCAAACACTCGTCGCCAGAGACGCGAGTCGAGATCCTGCGTATAAAGGGAAATAAACGCGAGGGACGATGTGGCATTAGAGCCTTCCCCAGGGAAGGGGGAGGAGGAGGAGGAACATCTGCTCCATCGTCGGCTGCCTGCGACTCGCGTGCCACAACGCGCGCGTGCTATCCGGAGCCTCCCCGACACGGCTTCGCAGAAGCGGCACGGGACCCTGCCGCCTGCCTGCCGTGCCGATGGTGCCCCGACACGCACCTGGCTCGATGTTTTTTCTTTGAGGAAGATACCACGGGCGGCCAAATGCACGGCTGGCTTCTTTCCTGCCCCCCTTTTTCAAGAGGTGCTTCTCGACGGTCTATACCTACTAGTCCTTATTCCACTTTGATCCATCGAAAACGGATCGCGTCTTACTTAAGAAAGTATCGGGTTATTTAAAAGACTCGTTCATATATATTTTCCCTATATCCCTTTTACGTAAAATAAAAAAAGGAAAGCAAACAAACTTTTCAATCAATTTGAAAGGAAGAAAATTATTAGGGATGTATCAGAGAATGAATAGATAAGACATATTGTATTTAACACAACTGCGTTTTTTGTTTTTTGATAAAATATCTCGTAAAATATCTTCAAAAATGTTTTTTTCGATGAAAGAGATCCTGCAGGCGTTTAATAGGATTACGAAAGTGTAATAGGATTGGCCGGTGAGAACCACTATACAAACACCAATCCCGAATCAAATGAAGATGAAATAATATTTCCTTTATAAGTATATTTAATGTCATATTTTATTCATATTTCATATATTTGAATACGATATTGTACGACATTTCATTTTAAATTTTGGATAATAATCGTGCCGGTAATTATCACATTATTACAATGTCAATTTGTATTTTCAATTTAACTCGCTAAATCTATAAATACAGTTGCATGAAACAACGTCACAGTATCTCTATATAAATGCAGTTACTTGAGAGAATGTCGCAATATCCATGCATGCATCGCGCGCGTGGTATGTAAATTAAAGGATTATCGGTGCATCTTACGTGACGATAACGATACAACGCACTTACAATTTAATCAAGTTTCACCGTTGAAAGCAATAGACACGTAGCATCTCGTTAACTTCTTAACATGTAACTTGATATATCTCCGAAGTACATGCAAACGTCCTTTGTTCCTAGAGAGGAGAGAATTGAATTACCGTGTAGCGATAACTTGCGTTCATTATCATTGGCCTAAATGCGCACAATATAAGCCATTTGCATATTGCAAACTCCCCAGACGGATGACACGGTCGTCATCACATTCGCTTTGAGAATTAACCGTCGTAGTTGCACAATGCATACGTGTACATGTATAACATAAAAATATGGTATGTTCCTCATTTCCTTTTTACATATATACATAATTATATACATATATATTTATAAAAAATGTGAAGATAAGTATATGAAATGAAAATGTTTTGTACTGTGAATTATACAATCACGGAACTTTAGACCGTAAGTGACGACAGTTTGATAAAAGCTCTCTCACGATCAATTACGATGTGGAAATCAGCTGACAGCTTATTTCCACGAAGACTGACGGAGAGGCGCGTTTAAGGACGTCTTTGCTCCACTTACGCGACGCCTCGGCAGATGCGGATGCATAGAGGATTTGCGCAAGTGTCCATCGCTCCTGTCAATTACGCCTATAACGTCGTTTATTCACGGCACGCAGTTACGGCACATTTTATCGGAGTAATACTAATAAACTCGCGCAGACTCACGCAAAAATCATTCCGAGAAGTTCTTAATCCCATTTGTATGACTTGGCGAGGCGTCAAGATATAAACGAAATATTCTCTTGATATATGTACGTAAATATTTTCTGACATTACGGTGCCTTTTACGGGATATTTTGCAGGAATGATTTTCTCAGGACATAAATAAAAAAAAACAGATGTAAAGATAAAAGTATAAGAAATATATATAAAAATATAAATATGTATGAATAAATGAAAAGAAAAGACGGATATCAAGAAAATTGAATTACTTCAATTACGGTCTCTCGGTTCGAGACCGTAAATAAAATTAACGGTACATTATTAGCTGTATGCCTGATCGCTGGTGCAATTTTCGGCACGTAACATTTCTGACATCGAGAGGAAGTCAGGTGGTCAGGTAAGTGTGCTATGAGGTGTAGGTATCGTGCGGAGAAAAAGTCTGTGTACACGGTGTCTCGAATTCATTACGGAAATTATTAAAGCGTGCTCCATTATCGCAAAGCGCTGTTCGCGCGGCGGTGCTGCTCGTGCGCCGCCGTGGACTAATTATCATCGAGCAATTAACAACCGTTGATTGCTATTACCGGCGTGGGTGCGCGAGCGCGCACGCTTGCGCGAGCATCGAGCGGATCCTACCTTCTATACCTGAAATAATTTTGCTCTCTACCGGCGGCGGTGAGCATGTGCGTTGCCGTTCGTGCGTGTGTGTGTGTGCGCGTGCGTTCGCGATAGTCTATCCATGTGTTAAAGAGGAAGAGGCGAGGAGATGATGCCGCTTTAGAGAGATTACGTTTCCTCCACTATGATAATTACATATTCGTGCATGCGAATCTCGTCGAGATAACGCCGGTAGAATGTTAGCATCGCTGACGCAGTTTCCTTTTCTTCAATAGAATTCGTCTAGTTCCTTCCGTTTACACACATATTTGCGTTTCTGTAGATTCACGATATATAATACTTAACGAATTAGATAAATTTGTAGATTTCGTAAAGGGAAATTAAGTAAAAGCATTAAAAGATACGAGCCATAAACAAATTGTAATCAAAGAGTTATCTTTTTGAAACACCTTACACTATATTTTAAGAAAAAGAAAATTATTCATGACGAGGTCTTCTATAATTACATTTAAAAAAATATAAGTTTAAGACGACTTGAAGATTAGTTTTTCTTTAGTGATGACGTATTATAGACATAACAGCTCCGACGAAATAATACACGATGGAATGACACATTCGATTTTGCCGTTCGATTACAAATAGTGAATTGATTAACGGTCATCCGTCACCATCAAATTCGATAGGTCGTTAGTTTATTCTGGTGAAATAGAAATAATAAATAGGTACCGATTGATGAACGACGTCGGCGTGGAGTAACCCAACTGAAGACGCGACCTGACGACCTTCTCCTGAACGGTCACCATCCTCGAGCTTCGCGAACTCTGGTGCACTCTGGTGGTTCGTATCACTTGATAACATTGGCGCTGAGTTTGAGGTGAGCAGACCGTCACCCTATCACTGCGTGGCTCGATCATCGTGTACGCGATCAACACTGTTCGTCACGAGAGTGTTCACCGTTCCGGGGCGTGAGTCCCGCTTCGATTCGAGCCCATCGTTCTTTGCACAGCATATACGTTTCAATTCAATTCGTGAACATTATTCGCGAATTACCACAGGTATTCTTTGGTTAACTGGCAGAAGGAATCACGTTAGAGAAGATACGCTCGGTATCCAACGGACCTAAATCCGATTAAAGCAGAAACCCCGTTATATCTCGGTCGGTTGTGGCGCGAATTAAGGAAAAGATTTCCGGCGTTGATGTAATATCCTGTTGCGTTCACTTGAAATTGTTGCAACTCGTTGCGGGCGTAAAATAAAATCGGACAGTCGCAGTGTTTAAAGTAACAGATAATCGCTGATAATGAGTTGAAAGTTATTTATTCAGTTACGTCGTCATATAATCGTCACAAAAATTTAGGTTAGTAAGTTAATAATTCGCACGTCAAAGCACATCGGACTCGGTCTTTATTAATAATTCTTGAAATCTAAATTGAGTTCTCAAGCACAGAGACCACCTTGAATTTCGTTTGGACTTAAGCTTCAACGTTTGACACTAAGTAATTGGGTTAACTATTACTGAGCTACTCTCGGCAGCGATCAATAGTGCCGTTTTCACTCGTCCGCCTTTTCCGGTTGATTCACGGGAATCACGGGCAATCGTTAAAACTTTCTAACGATACTTGATTAATATGCGTAACAGTAAGTATATCACGTACGATATCTACGTGCGATGTTTTTATCAATCAATCTCTCTTTAATGAAAGTATTTTACGATATTATACATATAATATACGAGAAAAATGTATATGTAATTACATATAAATATTTTTCATATTTTTCCACAATTTACTCGCGCAGAGGGCGAACTTTGTCGAAACGTGCGCCCTAAGTAATAACCCCTGAATATCCAACAGAAGTAAAACCAAACTACCCCAACGGAAATTAAACCTCGTTCTCAGCGGTCAAAACGCCTTTAATAAATTACAAATTTCTAAAAAATTACGAATCTTTTCTTTTCTTTTCAGTTAAATTTTATATCGTATATCGATTTTCATTTTATTTTGTAATAGTGCATATTATGCGAGGACAAAAATTCGAAATTGCAACGTTAGTTTGATTACACGGTTAACATTCTCCATGGCAACAGAATTCATGAACATTCGCGCACGATCGATTGTCATGAATAATACTTATGTTTGGCGGTTAAAAACGGATTCGATGGAAATCGAGGTAAACTAAAACTCTCGCGGAATTAACGCAATTAGTTTATGACCGCACGAGTGCGCCGATGGATACCGTTTGTCGTTCGTCTTTATACGCTCGTATCGGGGACGCACGTACGAAAAAGTCAAAGACGGCGAATAATAATGAGCACAGAAATCCTTCTTGCAAACGAGACCGCACGTGAAACGTTTTTAACGGTGCGACATATACAGCGAAGTAAGTCCTTTACAACACGTCGACTCGTCGCACAACTCGTTAACGCGATCCACTTTGCTCTCTTTCGCATGGCGAAAACTTGTCTCGAGCCTCCCCGGGGCTGCCGGTAGACAAACGCGAAATTGATTGAATTAATTCAACCGCGACAATGGCGGAACACTCCACCGGATGCGCTCGCCGAATTGATCCAAGAAGGCGAACGCGAGGCTCGTTGCACCCTGAATCGAATCGATTCAGATTCCATTCGCGCGAAGTAGATCGACGTCACGGGTCACGGGGGGATGCACTTTTCGCGTTTATCGCGATTCAATATCACAGCTGCGACACTATAGGCTACGAGAAAACGAACAACGGAACTGTCCGTTTTCCACACGCCGAGCGTGGATCGGCATCTTGCGCTCCGGCGCGAAACAACAAAAAAATAAGGGGAAAACAATAAAAATACCTTGACGAACCGGCGAGCACGTTGATTCACAATCGTCAACTACACCCGTTCTGTTTGCCGTTAGCTTCGATACCATAATGGAACTGTCAAAGTCGAATGAAAGGTGGGGCGGCGGCCTCCCACCGACGCGGCGGCGATTTCAACGGCCGCGCGCATATACATTGTTACGCTCGTCTCGACGCTGCTACCGCTCGGAAATACAGGTCAATTCACTCTGATGGCCGTGCGCGATCGGCGTGTGTATATATATATATATTTCTGAATCTACGTTAAAAAGAGGAGAGTTAGCGCCGAGACAGGACCGGCACGAGAGGTCATTGCACCCACGAAGGGGGAGATCCACTTTAAAGTGCGAGACAGGAAAGAAGCCCGATCGATTTATGGCGCACAAACGATTTCCAACGGCGATCTCAATTGCGCTCGCACCGATTGATCCGCGTTAATCCACCGTGTCTATATATATTCCACGGAACAAAATTTCACATTTGTACCAGAAGCCCGAACAGCGATAAAAGCGACTCGAGAGATTGCCTGGGATAAAGAGTATATCCGGAAAGAAATTAATGTCCTTCGAATTTTCGTATCGTCTAATTACGGCGCTCGACAAGTTAATCGGGAAAATAGAACAAAAGCCAGAATACCGTCCGAAATACGGTCGCGTCCGCGATTCTCGCGTGATTTTTATTGAACGCTTGGTGTACCTCTACGTGTTGACGATAAATTTATCCCTCTTTGAATGGTACGCGCGCTCGTACCGCCAGCTGAACTGTAAATAGAAAAATAATAGCGTACAACAGGTATATCCGCGTACCGCGGCTGTACTTTCACGTATGTTAATCTCGGGGCGATAGGGATTTCGCGTCAATACACGGCGACAGTTTTCAACGCGCGCGAGCGCGCGTGTTCCAGTTTCAATTTCGCACCGCTTATGTGCGGGCTATTGCGTTTTTTTTCCCGGTTTGTTGAAGAGCACGCAAGCGAAATATCGTTCTGTGCAACATCGAGAGATGTGGAAATATATGCGGTCGCGTACTCGCTAACGTATATTTTTTTCAATTTCGACACATATGCGGTTGTTAAAAATAACAAAATGTTATTGAACTCAAGATATTGGTTTAAATTTCATCCTTTAATGTAACAGTGTTGATCTATCGAGATTATAAAGCCCGCTCTGATTTTTACGTCACGATTAGTCCTTCAATAACACATTGAGTCTCTCACGTAGAAACGATTAAAGTCATATTTTCACTTCACACGGCCGCATTCACGAATACGTTCGCGAAAACAGAATTGCCTTGACAAATAAGCCATCGCCTTAAGCACCGTTAAACATTTTAATTTTCCTCGGCGCTCTAATCGGCACTGCAATTTACCGAATTTCTTCGCACGTGCTAACGAGGAACAAACACCATAGTTTCACCAGTTTCACACGCGGGTCCGACTTCATCCTCCCTTCGCGGATCGGATACTAGTTTCGCAGCGGCGTCACGCGCGAGCGGCGGACGTACTTACGAGAGCGCGGACACGTCGAGATCCTCAATTTGCCTGTGGCAAAAGTAAAAGTTAGCGATCGGGAGAAAGCTTCGGTCGAGCGTATGCGCTCCGCGACTAGACACGGGCGGCTGTGTACGTGGGACCGGTCTAGGCGCACGAATTGCAAGTGGCAAAGGTTACAGGTGATTTCTGCGGAAAGCAGAGCCCGCGAGCGAGTTCGCCGAGGAAGAGGAATCGAGAGTAAGCCGCGCGAAAGCAACCCAATGAACGAAAAGGATTCTATTTTCTTTTTTTGTACCGATTGCCGAGTTCCAAAAGTGGCACTCGTTCACAGAATCAGTCGCCAGACTACTACCTCGCCGAGCCAAACATTTTTCCTCAATTTTAACGGCTGTAACAAGGAGAGCCCTAAGTAACGGGCGTTCAAGTTCGCTTCGGCGAAACGTCACACTCTAATAACAAGTTCACGTCGGCATACTATCGGGTACACACGTAGGATAATAAGTTGCGCGCACGCGAGTCAAGAAAGCCGCGATTCTTTTCTGCATTCCTTTATTATCCGCTTTTCTCATTCCCTAATGGCACGGTGATGGTATTCCCGAGCGTAATGAAGAATAGCGGGAGAAGAAGAACCAATATACACACCGCGGAAGCCGCGAGCGGATTTCTAAACTGGCGTGCAGTGTGAGATTTGCTCAATATTAGCGAACAAAAGTGTTATGTACGGTGGAATACAAATGCCTCGCGCATCCTCTCTCGCTTCGGAATTACGTGTATCAAATACATTAACCTCGAATTCAAATCGTGCGAAGATATTATCGGAAAAATACATAATAATTTAATATTAGTTCAAGCTGATTACTTCTCATTAGTTCAAGTCTCATCTCTTTTAATTTAAAATCTTTAACGTACAATAAATTTTTAATATAAGCGTTGCAATGTATTTTTATATCCCTAAATTTAATTAAATTTTACACCGCGTGGTACGTCAATTAACAAGAGTCTCTCTCTCTCTCTCTCTCTCTCTCTCTCTCTCTCTCTCTCTCTCTCTCTCTCTCTCTCTCTCTCTCTCTCTCTCTCTCTCTCTCTCTCTCTCTCTCCCTCGTGAAATTTTCGAGCACACTCGGCAAGAAAATTTTTCCTCATGTCCCTTCGCACACGAATGTGTTGTACTCGGCAAATTTTATTTTCTCGCACACATACGCATACGCGCGCGCGTGAATTCTCGGTTGACTAAACGCGAGCGAAAATGTCCGGTTCTGGATAACGGTCCGTAAAATGCAACGTAGCGCGCGGTTTTCATTTGGTATCGTCGGAAGGATAAATTTATCTTCGAAATCCTGGTGCGAAAACGTGTGGATCGGATACCCCCGGGAGAACGTGCCAAGACGTTCGAGCCTAGTGAATAATAAAACGCGTAGTGAACGGGCAATCGATTTCTGAAAAGACTTGAAGACCGCACAAGATGGTGCTCTGAATTATGATAGAAGAGTATCTCCCCGGTTTCGGATTCGTCCAACATCGCCTCGCAAAATTTATAACGATGTAAGTTATTAAAATGTCTAAACTTAATTAACACGAATAGCTCGCGGAAATTAATACCAAAATATGTTTGCTATAATTATACCATGTATTATTTTCGGTATATTTAACATTGCAAATATTTAATTTTCCATCAATTATTCGGGCGTACGATCTGTCCGTTTTCGTTGCACTTGCCTCACGTAGAATAACAGCAAGGGTATATATATTTAGATTTCAGCGGGAAGGAACGGGAAGTAACGAAAAAAAAACAAAGACCAGCCGAAAGTTAAGTGTGAGATTCCGTGCGCGGAAGACGAGTGTATGGCTCACGCCACCTCCATCGTAGGAGTTTCCTGCATTTTTCAAGCACAGTTAGCGAAACTCGCTTGCGTATACAGGATGGCCGAAAGCGCGCCGGGCTCGATTACTCGATATCATTGTATCCGAGTTTTGTTCTCACGCGAAAAAGGCAGGGGGACGCGAAGGGGTACGAGGGGGTCGGGAAATGGCGTCACTCGCGCGCTCCCACACGCGGCGGCGGCGATTCCGCGTGCCCGTGTGTGCGCACTCTCTTGAGCGACTAGATATCGCGCGAATGGTATTAACGGTACCGGCAATACTATTCGTACTACGTGCCTGGTGCCCCACGTGCTCGATGCGTGTGCGCACGAGAGATGCTGTTAACATAGTTATCGCGCTCGTACGTTGCGCTAACAGTTGCTCACGATGATATATACACGTCGATGTTGAACGTATCCGGAGCTTCGATATACCGATATCATTCTAGACCCGCGTATATCTCGGCGCACTCGCGATATTACCAATCAACTATTGCATTGGACGTTCGCTTGCGGCGACGGCGACGCGCGACGCCGCAAACGTCAGAGCGAAGGAAGGTCAGCCCCGCGTCGTGGATGCATAATTCTCCGATTACGATCACCGAGGAGAGACACTTTGTATAGGAGTATTTTTAACGGCGCGCTCGCACAGATGTGTCCCAATAAAGGGTAAAGGGCTCAAAGGGTGGATAATGCGAAACGATAAATAAGGATACCAGTAATAATATTTTTATAAGACAAAATTTAACGACGTTATTCCCCGTTTTACGATCGCCCTTAACGGCCCATTAATATCACTCCATACGCAGACATTTGTATATCCGATGGAACGTGTTCGCCGCTATAAATCTTTCGGCATTTTCGACACGATCGCGTACCGATTTTGTCATTTTTGCACTTTATCGAGATAAGAGAAATGCAATTTTTTAAGAAATAAAAATATTGTTCTTTTAACACGTAAAAAAATAAATCGATCAAGCAATAATTTGAGAAAAATTTAAACTGCCAAATTTTACGCCAATCGAAATAAACTTTAAATTGCGCGCATCTTCCATTCTTGCGTGGCAGACACGTGAAAAGTATTACGTACGCGCCATTTGTTAGGTTCAAATCGAGATCCTCCATCGCCAAGGTGAATTGTATCTATTTCTGTATTATTTCTCCTATATACGCATTGTACTATTTAATAATGAAAACGCGCGGAGACACTTTTCCATTAACGCGCCACAGTGTCGTTGTCTGACGGCGCCGCGCATGCATGTCGATGCACTCGCGATTGATTTAACCGGACAACCGCCGAGAAACGTCACGTACATACGCGCACATGTGTGCCGCACACTCGCGCACGCACCCAAATGGGTTACTGCCCAAAATTGCTTTCAATGCCGAAACGGAGCGTGCGACGCGACGTCGGCGATAGACGCGCCCGTTTTCGTGACGCGCACGGCGTGAATTTAATACGTATCATTATCGTAGCGTTATATTGACGGCCCGTATAATATATACATGACCGCCGCGCACGGAGACTTTGTCGACAGCTTCTCGTTTTTACTGCTTGCTTTCATCTCGCCAGCCAGCCGCGCGCGCACGAATTTGCAATATTTTTAAAAGCCGGAATCGCCGATGGAGGAGTAGCTCGCATTTTTCACGAACGGAGAACCCGGAGACGCGACGAAATATTTTATTCAAATCGACAGCGACTGCTTTATCTTGATGGAAAAATATGTTAAAGTAGCCATTCAATAGTAATTTGTAAATTAATATTTATATCGATTAGGCAGGCAAATTCCTGCGAGATCGTTGCTTCAGTATTTTCATATTCTTTTATCCCGTATTCTGTCTATTAGGAAAACGACTATCCCTATTAGTCATCGCCTTTTATAGATTGTTATGTGATATTTGTGATCATTTATTATTCCCTATTTAATCAACAGATTCTGATATTTTTAAATACATATTTAATGCGCTCGTATAAAAAAATATTTTAAATTACATTTTTAAGAATGTATTTTCCTGTTTATTGTATTATTATACAATTTTAGTTATTTCATCGTTATTTTTAGCTTATTATTAAATTTGATTTAAAATCTTAAAAAAAAAAAAAAAAAAAAAAAAAATACTGATAACTTTTTTAAATATATTTATATAAATATATATATATATATATATATATATATATATATATATATATATATATTATTAAGAAGATATTAATTTTAAAAAACATTTAGAAAATTTAATATTTAGAGAATACATATTTCCTTAATATATAATTGTTAGAAATTTTTTATTTAGAGGTCTAATGAAAATTTTAAATAAAAATTAATAAGCTAAGGGGAAAAAATCATTTTTTTTTTTTAATAATCTATATTTTCTTTTGTCAGTTTTCTTATATAACTTTGATATTCTTATCATCAGTCGTGACTTTAGTCCTTAAACAGAAAATTATTTCAAATAAGCAGGAAATTTTCTTTCCGCGTTTATACTCTTCTCACGGCCTTAGCATTCTTATCTAGTGTTCTTAATCGGCGTTTTAAACGAAACTCTTTCTTCTTTTTCATCGTCGCGTAGTGACAGCGTGCGATTTTCAGAATGCAGTCGAGTGTAAATACCGTCGTGAAAGCCGTGGCGAGCCGTGGCGACCGACTGAGAGAGAAAGAGAGAGAGAGAGAGAGAGAGAGAGAGAGAGAGAGAGAGAGAGAGAGAGAGAGAGAGAGAGAGAGAGAGAGAGAGAAGCAAGTCTCGCGCTGCCCGCTCTCCCCACCGCGCACCGATGTGATTTTCCGCGCGTATAACGCGTGGAAGAGAGCAGAGCGGGCTTAATAGAAGCTTCGATCCTTTGATCTCTGTCTCGTTGATTCGGTGACCTTTAAACACCGAGATCACGGTCGGCTCGATGCGCGACTTTCGCGGCAGAAGGCGACTCTTCTCACTCCTCTCTTGCCCGTCTCGGAGCGCGCGGCTAATTTTTCCTCCTCGTCGTTTATCGTGCAACTCCGCACAACACCTTGCCTCGTGACAGAAAAAGAGAGAGAGCCATATCGCGTAAACGACGGCACACCGCGGCGCGCACCGTCAATTTTACCGCGCGATGATTCAGCGCGCTTTTTAAGGCGCACCGATACGGTAACTACCGATAAGGCGTACACGGCATACACGTCTTCCGTTTATTCCACTGACATCATATCCCGTAAGCGAGTTCCGCCTGGTTAGTCGTGAAGACCGCGACGGGAGCATCGTGGCGGCCGCGCGGAATCGCCCCGTTGTTTATTCCGCCACTGCGAATCACGGTATCGCGCACCCGTCTTATCGCGTTTACGCGAAAAATCCGCGCGTTATCGCGTCGCACTGACGCCGTGTCCCCGGAGCATCGTTTTACGCGCGTTATCGCACGGGAGGATCCGCGAGGATTCGCTCACTTGTCGTCGAGGCGTCGTCTTCGAGTATCGCGGCCGATTTGACGGCGCACGACGTAAAACGTGGAGTTTTCCTCCCGCGGCCGGCGGCGAACGAGCGGCATCGGAGAAACGGTGAAACGTTCGCGAGAGGTACCTATAGTAAGGCACGCACGCGCCCGCTCGCTCGCTCGCTCGCTCGCTTCGCTCTATCGCGGGCCTTCGCGGTTTCAGCTTGACTGAGCCAGCCAGTCGGCGCCGAGCTGGATGTTCACGTCGAAACCGTCGAGTGCGGTGATACCCCACCTCGCGCTCGGCCTCCGCCGCCGCTCTGATAGACGCGACGTGACGTTACACGACGACGACGATGACGGATCCGTTCTTCTCGCGACTAGAACCTGGATGACGAAGCGCGCTTCGCGTGCCTTTTGCGAGTCTATTTGACGAAATGGCCCGTTGATCAATGATATTTTTGGACAAGTAAATCTGCCGACGAACGGATCGAGTAACTTTCGGCCTGAAAATAGGGTTTTCGGAAGTGTCCACCGTCTGGATTAGCTCGCGGAATCCGTATTTAGCAATTTGAACTTTAATCTGGTACGTCCCTCTCTATTTTCGGAAGGAATAAAAAAAGTATATACCTTTGAGATACAGTTTTAGCATCAACGGAACTGTTGCCGTCCAATTTAATTTGGATTGATATCGCCATAAATAGAATTAAGGGGCCTTTTCAGGCTGACGCTCGACGCTTGATTTGGGCGTCAAAACTGGTCACGTGACCAACTTCATCGGTAAGAAGGCGAAATAGCATCAAATATGCGAGCGTCGAAACAAGCAAGTGACTGAAACGAGCGTCAAGCGTCAAAACTGAACACAGTTGAGCTTTTGCCATTTGACGCTGGAATTAAAAAGACCATCACGTGACATATCACGTGATCAAGTTTGACTTTATAGCTTTCGAGATACGTTCTATTTCTGTCACGCGACTCGATATTTCAACTTGCAAAACAAGCGACGTTTTCTCATTAGCTTTCTCGTCGAGATGGCCAGCCGAGGAACTTTCACTCATTGTTACTGACGTTACGCTTCGATTCGCGATCGCGTTTCGATGCTATTCAACTGCGGTTTTGATTATTGTCGCCGATTGGTTCCATCTGCGACGTGCGTGCAACGAGAGAGGCACGTACCCTTATCGCAGAATCAAAGAGCGCTGAAGGAACAGCGCTCCTTTAATTGTGCAACAAATAAAAGTTCCTTCTCGATGCCAGGCAACGGAAATTATAAATTATCTCGCGACCGGAATTCGCTACTTTGCCTGCCCGATCCAGACAGATATCGCAACAGATTTCGCTGCAACGCGTCTCGCGACGCCGTTCGTTCTCCCATAATTGTTCCGGCGTCTTATCGCGGAAATATGTGAAATATGACTTCTCATTTCGTGTATATTACCGCAGAATTTTCGTTCATTAAAGAAAGTTGGGATGTAAAAACATTTTTCGGTTAGTGGTTTTAGGTACGGTGTAATTTAAAATGCCGTGACGCGGCATTTTACGCAAAAGTGATATAAAACCGACAGATATTTATCGAGTCTTTCGTAACAGCAAATATTTACACTGTTAAAAAGTTAATATTGTGGAAAAAGTATGTTTCCGTTTATGATAAATCGCATCCGCGAATTACTCATGTAAATAATGAGGAAATATCGATGCTTGATATTATTAGCAATTTTATCCGCAAGAATTTTTATAATCATTAATAGCATCTAATACGATAAGAATTTTATCACGATATAATATAATCCTGATGTGTTTCTTATATCTTGCTGATGTGATCGCTATATTGTTAGCTGCCTTCGTATCAATTTTATTCATCGTTTCTCATAATTTTATGATTTTATTCATTAGCTCAATATTTTTTTTTATAATTGCTGAATCTAATGTAATAAAAATTTCATCATATAATACAATCTTCTATTTCTCGTGATCCGACTTATGATCGTTATGACTGTTACGAGATCAACAATGCAATAAAATTTAGTGAAATTTCGTCTGAATATAATCTTCAACCGAACTTTCTTTCGTGCAATTCAAAGAAACGGTTATAAGCACTCGTTTCCTCATCGTTGCGTATCACAAACAGTTCGCCCCGACGCACGTTGTCCATGTTAAAACATTGTGGAACGTTTTGGTGAGTGCGAATGGTTTATGTCACGTTCCGAGATATTCTTGTGAAACGATTTCGGGACGAACGCTTCCATGTCTGCCAGGAAGAATGTAAAAAGTCCAATGTATAAAATGATCCATTTCCTCGCGGACCCTACGAAGAAACTCAGAAGTTGCAGAGGAATGCTTATATCTCTCTCTTTAGAATATTAGATTAAATAAATTAATATACATATCATATAAATTCAGTCAAAACTTAGATTTTTCAGAATAATATTGATTCGCAATTTTTTTAATTTTAAATTTCGTCTCTTCCATTTTGAAAACAATTCGTTTATATAAAAAATTACAGCTTGCAATATATCTCTTTTTATAGTTTATATAAACTCACTACATTATTCATTGAAATGCAAACAAAACTATGATTTTTTTTGCACTTTTACGAAAACATTTTTTTTCTCTCTTTAAATCCCCAAAATAACCAACTCTTTTTGTTCTTTGTCATGTCAAAATTAATGATATTTTGGACTTACTCCTTTCTGCTTGCCAAGCGATAAGTTCTTGACATAGTGTCGCGCGGTCGTCGCTCTATACATATAACGAGTACCGATTAGCTCGTACCAGGCGGAGACGGTCTGTCATTACACAAGAGGGAGAGAGACAGAGAAAGAGAAGAGAGACGATATCGGAGATATTCCGGAAAACGAAGAAGTAAGGACAGCAGACGGGCCAGAGCGTGCATGCGAAGAAGGATCGAGGGAGGTCGGACGAAGGTGAGGAGAGGTCGGGAACGAAAGAGATCGCGTTCGACTTTCGCTTTAGACCAGAGAGTGTCTTCAACATGACGGGAGCGCGCGCTCGCGTCGGTCGCGGCCAGCAGAATATAGCCGTGTCTGAATTGCATTTATGCTCGGGTAACTTGCTCGAAACGCTAGAATTGAAACGGTAACGAGAGAATATTAAGTGCACACCGGCGCGATGCGGTGCGCCCATTATTGCGAAGAAGCGTATATGAAGAAACCTGAGAATGCATAAGATGGTTCATTGAAACCCCGCAATGTGTGTTTATGACGTTTTATTTATTAACATATAGATACTATTAATTATATACAAAATAAAATCTTTTAATATACATCTTGGCAATTATACATCTACATTATTAGTTATATATCAAATTGATTATTTTAATAATATAAATTATTAATAATATATAATTTTCTTTTATTTTGATCGATCTTAAACTGCTTTCCCGCAGCATATCTGATCTAAATCTGTCGAAACTATTTGTCTCTCGGATTTAATCACCGCAAATCTTCGGCACATTGTTATCAAAGACATCACGAGGCTTGAGCGATCCAAACATCGCGATTGACACACAACACAATGTAAGCAGGATTAAATTGAACGACGCGCATTAAATTATGGCAAACAAGTCGTTGCCATAAATTGAGATGCGTCGAGATAAGGAGGCAATTTCTCAGGTTTAATGATCGTAAATTTGCGGGTTGCTCTCTGCCGGCGAACTTGCCGCACGAAATCAGTATTTAGGACTATGGCGCGCGGGAAACTACTCTCACCGAGGTAATCCTTCCCCTTACCGTCGATCTCGCGCCACCGTGTACTCTCGGGACAACGCGGCTTAATACGATCACTTAACCGGTCCAGCGAGAATCGCGGTTTTCGTCTGCGACCTCATGTGATCATGACGAGTATGTACATCGTGCGTCGTAATTCTACATTTTAATGTGGCATGCAAACGACGATCCGAAGAAATGATTTCAACGCCCGATACTTTAACGTATATCTGTTCCCAGATTTTTTTTACGTATTATGATGATTTATTAGATGTAGAAACTTCCTATCAGTTATACAAATACCCCACATTAATTTTTCATGCCTTATTTTTATTAAGAGAACGGAGATATAAAAGGCCGGAAGTTTGATGGGTCGTCCAAGGTTCAGGTTCAGGTAGGAAATAAGCACAAACTAATCATAATGATTCGATCATAAAAATAACATTCGTCACGTATATACGCAATGATTCATGTGCTGGGTTGTCCATGCTCAAGGTAGCACTCCATTGCATTCAATCTTTGCCCGCACACGCAGTATGCATACAAACTGCGAAAATAAGGCGTTATTAATCAAATCGCGAAAATGGTTTTGATATTCAGCCCGACAGTGAGCATAATCAATTTTCTCCGCGGTGCGCGATCAAATAAACGTAGGAAGTTCATGTACCGGTATAGATGGATGGAAATCGAGGTCGACTACTGCTACGTACCGCCGAGGCAGACTCGAAGCAGAAATACATCATTCGCCTAAAGCAACCGGCACGTCCACGGTAGCGAAGAAATTTATATTTCGCCACTATTATATTTTTGTGTACGCGGACCACACACCGGGTCTCTCGGATATTTTTCAGCCGGATATTCGGCAAAAATGTGTATTCCTCAAAACATGTTTTTCCGTAAGAATGCATAATATCATATAGAACACGATTGCAAAATCCGAATTTAAATCTGTTTGCTGAATTGCAAAATATGAAATTTTTAATAGAAGATACTTGAAATTTTCGATGGCTCTCGCACAAACTCGTATATGCAATTCTAAATTATATTAGCAAAAATTGAAAAAAAAAAATCTAACTGAAATCGTCACCCTATCACTCGATAAAGCATCACGAATCTCACGTATGCAAACCCGTTCGAGTAGGTGAAAGTTATGATAACACAAATTTCTTCCGTTTTTTTTGTGTGTATCGATTTCATTCGCCGCTCAACCAACCACATCCGGGATGTTAGACAGCGCGATTTTTATTATTTTTCACATTAGCACAAGATCGAAGTGAAGTGAATTATCAACTTTCTTCTAATATACCGTCTGTTTACGACGTGTGAGAGCGTTATCGGAGTTATAAACGAACGGGGGCTACGAATTTTCTTATTATCCGTGTACATCATGAAAATGTCAACATCAATTATCATAAGCATGTAATTATTCCCTCAGAAGCATCGAACCACGGAAAGTGGCGTTCGTCGCCTTCGCATACTTCTGTCTGATGTGAAAATATTCTCAAGCTGGCTCCAAGTCAATGACGCTTTTAGCTCCTTCCAGCCGGCTCCCTCCTCGACATTTTCTCTTTTGATATTGAAATAGACCACTCACTGCTGTTGTACGCGCATCATTACTTCGCTAGGCAATTAAATAATAATAATAATCTGCTAAATTATGCGACAACACCAGTTTTTGGTTTCGTAAGACTGAATCTTTTCTCATTCCTCGGTCGAAAATTACGACAGAGTTTTTGTTATACGTTAAATAATTTAAAACGGCCAATTTTCGAGCTGTATGCTCGTAGTAACGACTGATGTATACTATTGAAATTATTAAATATAATTTTAACATCTTGTAAATGCTCGAAAATTGGCCGTTTTGAATTATTTAGCTTCTGCTTAGTCGAGCGAGATTATTTTGTTTATTTTGTTATATTATACGTAATTAAAAATACAGTTATTATACGAACACGAAATAAATCTGCACTGACGTTTAATAGAAACGTCGGGAAAAAGTGCTTTGTGAGGGGTAATAAGGTTTTCTCAAGTTACGTTTATTGTGCCGCTAAAACGCCTCGCTTTTTTTTTACGCGATCCACTTAACTCGCGGACCATGAACATATTCAGATACGACGCGTCTGCAAATCAACATTAACGAACAGATTATGCATGTCTATAGCCACGCAGGCGCGCTCAGTGCCGTAGGACTCTGTTGTACTACTTCTGAAAAATTGAACACAGGAAACGTACGCGTGTACGCGTGTAACACACGGCGAAGAGCCGTAAGAGATTTTCCGGCCCGCAATTTTGCCGCGACCATTGTTCTCTCGGCGGATTACAAGTAGTATCGCTATCGCTTTTTCAGGAAGAGGATTGTCTCACTTTCCGCTCTATTATGCACTTCCTACCCGGCACAATGACGCGGTTACGATGAGCCCGGGTATAAAGAGCGATTCCCATGGCGTTTAATATCTCTCGTTACTACGCTCGGAAGTCCTTTAAATACGCGTAATGTCGTTTATGAATTATATCGTGCACCGCGGGCTGTAGCCCGATCGAATTACGTATAATTGCCTTAACATGAAATTTATGAGGCTCTTCGAGAACCAACTTCACCAAAAATAAACCTTCAATTCCCTCTACGAAGATAAACTTCCGGAAAAAAATTAAAAATTGTTAAATAATTGGTTTATATCTATATTAATTTTTTACACGCATCTAACGCATAGCTTTTTATACTTTTCATACGTGATAATAACGTAATCGACACTCCAATTCGAGACAGAGCAGTCGATTTTTTATACAAAATACCAGGAAGTCGCCGCCGTCGATTCGGTCGCCGATTTTTCGATTCGATTAGTCCGCGCAATGTTCGCTCTGACACGTATAAAATAATCCGGTATTTCCAGTAAATCCAGTATCCTTTGACGCGAACCGTTCCAACAGTCCGCGACTGTTCATACGGTAATACCTGTGCAGTTACCGAGATGGCGATTTTTCGAAAGCGCGAGAGACTCCTCCAGGCGGGTCGTCTCATTTTTCTTACGCCTTTTGCCGCTACGATAAACTATACAACAACGCAATATTACGGCGCATTGCCGTGCATTCGAGGAACAGGGAGATGGAAGGGAGGGAGGACCGACCTTGTCTATAATAGCACGATAGTTATGGGCTGACCTAGTCTGAGCGTACCATTCACCGATGCAGTTACTTATAAGTTGTGCCTTAAAGGCACGCTTATGCCGATCGTCGCCGCGAGGATCTCCGCCCCGGAATTGTTGCATGTCGATAGCATCATCGGAATACGCAACATCCGTTAGCGATGTTACGTCGAAGTTCCTAACGCGTTACGTTTTTATTTTTGGACAACAGATTTTTCGGCCAACTTTTGAGTTCACGATCGGCGAAAACGTCGAAATACTTGTAACTTTCGAGTAATTACGCCGAAGCTAATTCTCTGCAGCTATTAAAATAGGGGGGAATAAACGATTTTGAAGGAATATCAAAAGTTAATAATTTACGCGCGTCATAATAAACTTCTAATTATCGAGCTTAACACGCGAACTGGCTTTCTACCGTAAATTTGCGTGAATTTAACGGTATGATAAAAACTTGGGTATCTCGAGCGAGTCACGACACTTTAAATAATACCTACGTATATTAAAGAAAAGTGTTTATAATTATATTAATTAAGATAATAAATTATATAATTATCAATACAATTTAATAGCAGTCTACAATAATATATAATTTTAATATATGTATTCAATAATATGTATGCAAGTGTATACGTACGATACGTTTGCTAATTAAAAGCCTTCAATATGGTTGCTATCAATTTTGCTTTCACTTCACATTTCACACTCACTCACGCGTATCTATACTTATTTGAGTGCTAAAATATAAAAGTATGTGTACCTGTAACTACCTCTCCTACAACACACATTTAGAAAACACATCGATCCACACGCTAAGCCCATGCACGGCCGAAAAGTGCCGAACTTCGCGCGTATTACACAGCAATGAACGTGAAACTCGCGAACAATAGATACTTCGCGAAGCAAACTTACATACCATTATCTTATCTCTCTTTTGTATCGTACGATACAATCGCATACGTAAAAAAAAAAAGAGACGCCGTGGCAACCAAATCGGGTTTTTCGGCCGATCGTTTGTACAAATTCAATCAATCGATAGAACGAGAAGTGGAAATATCATATTTATTAATAGAATCGATGATACGGTATCTCTTATTATCAATAATGTCACACACATAATCTTACTCTTCCTTCATATTTATATCAACAAATTAAATAAAAAATGGCAAAAGAGAAATTTGATTGATATCAATGCTATTTACGAGTAAATACTCCTTTAATTGCGCATCTGCAATATGTATATTTTTAATGTCAGTCTCAGAAAATTGGAATTTAGATTATGGCATATTATAGCGCGGTTGATAACGACAAAACAACGTTGTTTTGTCGATTACGCCCACAGGTTTCCTCCCACTTGCTCGACGCAATCCGAGTCGTTATCGCGCGAGCGAAGATTCCGGAACAATACTTTCCCCAAAGCAAAATGACTCGGTTTATTTTTATCTCTCTGTCACCGAACCGTTATCGGCCGCTCTAACTGGTGCGGCGGCAGCGGAGCGGGTAATCAGCGACAGATCTTCGTATATACGAACACTATGCGTGCGTACCATGACAACGTGCGTGACGTATGGCGATCACACGGGGGTGTAACATCCTCCTCGTCGGGGTCGTAAAGTCCAAGCCGATCGATATACTTCGAAAGCGCGTGTCCATGAAGCGCCTCGTGTACTCGGTGTCTTTTAACGCGCGCTAGTACAAGCGGTACAAAAAAAAAACGGCAAAAAGAGGAAGAGAGAACGATGACGCGACACGAGTATCAGCGGCAATAAATTTTCTCGTCGCTCGACGCGTTCCATTTCGAAAATTCAACGTTCGCCGTTGAATATTCCGCGCGTGCAGCATTGTGGCCGGTCACGGACGACCACCCATCGATCTGATTTATCTCCGCGAATCTCTGCCGTTCCAGAAATTCAGGATTCGGGTGATCGGCCGTGACCGTGTGACGCGGAGACACCCACGCACGTCAAGTTTTGTCAAATCGCAAAATCCTCGGACGCGATAAACGATAAATGACACGACAATTGCCGTCGTTAATTCGGTGAGTCATTTCGTTCGAAATTAGCGAAACGTGACGGAACAAGGCACGCGAGACCGCCGCGCCGGGATCGCTATTAAGGAGGGCCCGGCCCGCCGCCAACCACCATCGCCGTCGTAATGGTGAATGCGAATGATTCAGAAGGGTGGAATCGTAAGGGTGCGTAGGGGTCGACGAAACAAACGGCAAAAATCAATAGCACGGTAACCGAAACAAAACACCGGTCTCTAAGACCGTCGCGTTTCCGCTACCTTAATTTGCGCTTATGTATATTATTTCGGCCGGCAGACGAAATAGCGAGAACATTGAGATTCGTTGCGCTTTATCATCGAGTAACCTTTGCGAGAGATATTTTTGTGAAGCTTAATTCGAGAACGGAACGTCAAAGAACTGATTCTATCGCGAGTAACGAAACGCGCAGGCATGCGCGCCCTATTCCAGGAAATCCCAAGGTACTTTATTGACATTGGCCCTTTTTCACGACAATCCAATTATTTTATCGTGTCGTGCTGGAACTCGGACTACCTACTCGGAGAGCCAGGAGAACTGGCACGGATTCAAGTTTCACTCAGCGCGCAGTTCCGCAGAGAGGCCGCTCTTACGAAAGATTTGTCACTTAGATTTCGTTAAAACAAGCACCCAGGTTCGATTGAATTACGGTCGATTTTATTTCTTTCGCGTCCTCAGGATTTTTCTTCCGGCAGCGAAAGAACCTCACCGTTCGGTCTATATTTAAACCAATTTTTTTTTTTTTCAATATTCATTTTAAGACGGAGAGCGAGACGGACGTATATCCGTTCGCGATGTGCGATGTTGATCGCCTTGAAAAGTTTACATAAACTAGATGATAGTACACAGAAAAAAAGAATATTCTTGATTTGAAAGTATCTTTAGTTTCAACGTGGAAATCTTGAAACAAGATTATATTGCGTTAAACGAAGAAAACTTTGCTTGAATGAAATCATTTTATAGCTCAAGAAAAGAAGTTGAAATGAAAAGTTGAAACTCTTATAAGAAGATTATAGATTGTTGCGTATATACGAAACACAATAAACGCATTAATTTGAATATATAAGTTTTGATTTGACACTTCTTTTCTTTCTGCAATGCGATATACGAGTCAAGTAGCAGAAACAGCCGCGGATGCACGGACAATTTGGCAATATGGCGACGGCGAACGGTCGTGTGACCATTTGTGGTTCACGCTCGCGACCCACACGTAGAGGCTCGCCTTGATCGGCCGTTCCCTCGGCGCTGATTTTACCCACGTGCTCGTAAACGCGCGTAGGAGTAAATAATGTCGTTAAACTATAATGTAATCCACCTTTTAAGATACGCGCGAGTATAACGAGCAAACTCGAGTGAAAAAAAAAGTATAATTAACGAGCCGTATTATCAAATGGGATGTACGATTTCTCGGTGGAAACCGCGTAGAAAGCTATATATACGGGCTATCTCTCCGCGTCGAACGCCCACTTGAGCGAACCGAGAATCTCCATGCAAAACCTCCGGTAGCGCATCGACAGTGATTTTAACGCGTTCATACTGCAGCCCGGGCTCGTCATAATCCCCGATAAACCGCTGTCGAGCGCGCTCGGCGAAATGTGTGCGCGCGCGCGATAAATCATCCATCTGCTTTTCCGCAGATGGCCTTTCACGAGAGGAGAGGGGGGAAAAAAACAGCGATCGAGATTGATTTCATCCGAATATTTCGACGAATATCGAGCGAACGGGGCGAAATATATATGATGAACCGCCGGCGTTTCTCAGAAACCGCGAAGCAAACGCGAGTGAGCCTCGATTCGTCGCAAATCTCGGGGGGAAAGGCGATATAACCGGGGGGCGAAAAAAAATGCAAGATTGTCATTTGCGAAATAAGGTCACCGTGTTACATGCACGACGCATAATTGCAACACACGTCGTGCACGTGGCGGTCGGTTCGCGCACGTCGATTTTTATCCGTCGCGGGTCGCGGCTGCACGATCCTTTTGCCGGTTTAGCACTTTACATTCCAACCGCAAGGTCGCACCACCATTCACGCAAACCGCTCCGGGACGTTACCGTGCAAATCCGCATCTGTATATCTCCTGCCGCACGGTGCACTCCCGCGGCGAGTGCGCGAGTGCGCTGCGTGGGCGACGAGGGTGCGCTTCCGCAGCCTGAATGGCTATTTATTTTCCCAGATATGCGTATCGCTAACGCGCGATTAACATCAGCGTGCAGCTCGCGGAAAATCGAGCGTAAATAAATCGCTCGACGAGCGACAGTAATGAATGGCGAAAGTATATCGGAGATTAAGGGAGAGGTTCATAAACGCTGAGAGGAGGAAGATTAATTATCAATGTTAACGTTACTCTTACGGGTACTATATCTACCTGTGGCGATACCCTAGCAGTCGGCGGAAAAAAGCCGCGGACAACTTTCGATCGCAAGACCGAAGTCTATCGTCGTGGAAGGGATTATGACGCACACAGTCGTTGCACTCGTTATGGCACGCGCGTGTCGCGTGTGCAACCGCGTATAAATGTACGTAATGAACATTCGCGCACTCGCGCGAAACAATCAGACGGACAGAATCGAGACGCAAATTTCGCCCTCGGAGAAATGAAGAAGACAAAAGAGACGAGGAGGAGGAAGAGAGGGGATGGAGGGCGAAGGGGTGGAGACGCGTCGCCCGACGCCGCGCCGTTTTTCCGCGGTGCGCGTGAATGGGGAAAGTGCGACGTGAATCGTTAGAGATGTACTGGCGGCGACGCGATATAAAAGGGACGCGAGAAGGCGTCGGGACGCCCGGCGTTCGCCCGAGTCTGCGCCGTCACGACGACGTCCCTTTGTCCCCACGAATCTCTCTCACCTAGCTTCCTCTCTTCTCCTCCTCCTCCTCGCCCTTTCTCTCTTTCTCTTTCCCCTCTTTCTCGCACTGCGACGCTCGCGGTCTTTCTCGCATCGCGACGCCGACGTCCGCGTCGCTCTGTTGCTCTCTTTCGTATACGAGAGCGAGAGAGAGAGAGAGAGCTACGCCTCCTCGCTCGAGATGAAAACGGTAGATCTTCTCCGCGCGTCCCTCGTCATCACCCCGGAAAGGCTCCCGAGTGCATTAATTGCCGGCGAGACGATCCTATCGGGGCGGGATTGTAAGACCAATCGTGGCGTTCGTCGAGTACAAAGGCCAGGATCGGAAAAGGCACGTACAGCTTCGATGAATACGGCCTTCGATACTACATTGCGAGAAGCAACCGAGGCACGAGAGAGAGAGAGAGTGCAGGTTGCAGAGGTAAAAATGTAATCCCGAATAATTCGCGCATATTCTTTACGGAGCGATGCAAATTTGAGAATTTTGTCCGCTGCATTTCCAAAAAAAAAAAAAAAAAAAAAAAAAGAATAGAAGAGAGATCGTCAATCCTCGGCACTCGCGTGACCAAAGACATTAAAGCACTCGCGTAATTGCAACGTCGCTATGGAGAGGACACTACCCTTCTCACGACCTTTTTCTCCCTCTCTCGTCCGTTTCAACCCTGTATGTACAATTCTCAAATTCAAAAGCAACCGCGTCATTCCTGGCGCAACTACAGTAATTTCTATCCACGTTGAATAAAAGCGAATGAATTGTTGGTTGCTGCTACAGAGATGAATGCAGCACCGAGAAACGCAAAGCTGACGCGTAAACGAAAAATAGAGATATCACGAAGTGAAATATTGAAAGCCTGAAAAAGTATGCGATCATATTGAAGTTGGTTTGAGCGAAAGGTTAAAATTTTCAACAATGGAACACAAAAGGAAACACGAAAATGTGTACGTAGATTTTTTACAAATTAAATTCCACATAATTAAATTTTATCAATAAAATGTATGTTAACATTATAAAATATTGTTGTTGGCTTACTTGACAAATATAATAACAAGACTTTTCTATTTGAGCACTGCATTGTTAAATTCGTAATATCAAATTATACTCAATTTGAGTGATTTTTAACCATTCCTATAAGTCGCCACTGCTCCTACTCTCAATATGTCGTAAATTTAACTAAAACAATGTTAATTTAACCAATGGAGTTAAAATAATAATGTTTTGTACTGAAATAATAAATTTATTAAAAATAACAAAATGTTATTTAACTCAAGATATTGGTTTAAATTTCGTCCTTTAATATTTAACAGTGCGTACGGATGTGTGTTAAGTGCTCGATACTAGGAAATCTCTTTCTTCCCGTAGAATCACAGTGCTGTTTACGAGGCGAGGCGGTTCACGGAGGGAAATATCGATTTTATACTATATGTCAATGAAACTACAAACTACAAGAATGTCCTACACGTCCCCTATCAGCAACTTTGTCCAATGCACGTACCTAGTGGCAGATAGAAATCTTTCAACGCCTTAGTTCCGCGCGCATTGTACAAACGATACGCGCGTGCGAGTCTCTCTCCCTGCACAGAATAACACCGCGGCGTGTTATAACAATAAACCAGCCGCCGACTCGTAATACGACGGCAATAGCCGGCGGAGAATCTGGTGATTTATCACACTTGTCTCTTAGTTTCGTGTATCGCGTTGCCATTCCGTGTCAATAGTTCCCGAGTTTGACGCCTCATAAATTACAGGGTGCTCGGCGATAGGCGTGGTTGGCTGTACGTGACGATGCTTCTTGTCACAAATCGTGACAATCCCTCTTCATAAAAGAGATATCGCGACATGGATATTTCCTCGAAGTAATAAAAGAAACATGCTTTTCAGCGTATCGCTACTCCTGTACAGAGATAAGTAACGCAATCTTGTTTTTCACGGCTAATTATTTAGGTGGACTTTGACAAAATGCGGGAGAGATAATTAACAAGATATCCATACAATTGAATAAGATTTTCACGAAAGAAGAGAAATGTATGTACTGTACGAGTTTTTCCAAGGGAGACATCGCCGTGTCTCCCGCCGCTGTCTATCGAACACCTTGTATAGCTGACACACTTGCCGTGCGATTTCGTGTGCTCGACGTTGATTGCATTATATTAGGAGTGATCGAGGAGAGAGAGAGATACGCGTGTCCTTATAAGTGCTTATCAACCGGTCGTCTCCAAGCGCCCGCTATACCGTACTCGGTTAGAATGTCCCAGATTCCGCGCGCTATACGTATAATATCCGTCCTGCCGCTATACCTAAACCGAGCCAAAATACTTTCAATCGGTAATCGATAGCGGCACAGCTCCGATACTCCGACGCAACATTTCGGCCAAGCGGCAAACGACCGCTTTGATACTGCGATCCATTTAGCCCGCGCGCGTACTGTAACACACCGGGCAGTTAGCCGCTCCCCCCTCTATGTAACCGGCTCTATGTGGAGAACCCACCCTGCAAGATACACCCACCACGCGTACTGTGAAACAAGAGTAATGGGGTTAAGCTCACTGTGCTTGACCGTGATTCTCCGCGCGAGGAAAAATTTAATTAAATGTCGAGCGAGCGTCTCATGATGAATCCCGGAGGCTCGCCGCAGCGAGACTCGCGATGCACATTTTTCATGCGCGCACTGTCAATAGAAATAAATGCAGAAAAGGAACGACGGTTAGATGGAAAATAGAGGGAGAAATTTAGGAAAAATATGTACCCGATGCCTCTTGCGTATCAAATATGGAATTCAAGAGCCGCATAAATATACAAGAGCCAGCACGGCAATGTACTGTATAATGGGACAACTACAAGTAGTATAATATATGTTGCGTATTTTCCTGAAGCGTCTGGAGATCGGTGTTATATTAGAAGTCTAGTGTATTATGTATACGTCTGTGTATCAAATTCAGTCAGAAAGGAGGACCGAAAAAAGCGGCGAATCCATACTTGCCCCATTTCCATATTTAAATCATCGTCCATCTCAAGTATCTCAGACATTCGGCGAGACGCGTCGAAACCACCGGCAATCACGCGGCAGCCGGGAAATCGCATAGAGCGATCCATTCTCTACCGGTCTCTGTCAATCGCTATTTCCCCGTTCCCCCTCGCAAGCGATATTGCACGACGATAACTATATTGCGCTGCGCTGCAAGCGGATTATACGCGGAGAACGCGGACGGTGACGTAGAAATTCCCTAATACGTGTCGGAGTAACATCGTCGGTTCCGCGTCTCGCGCACAATTCGCATTTTTAGTCCTTCATGCATCGATTCTCGCAGCCCGCTTCCGTTTATCGACCATTCGGGGAGATACCCCGATACGATACCGCGGGGTTTCTTCGGATCGGCATGCGCGCGTTTTATCTGTCGGACGCGGACGGCGATGTCTGCGACACGCTGGTGCCTGAGCCCACGCGCTCGCTCTCCTCGCGGGTACAAAGGGCCCTATGGAGAGAGTTTAAAAGTAGTCACGGGGAAGCTTTAGATTTAGACTCCATTCCGTGTGGTCTATAGCGGCTAACTATAGAAGCGCATAAGTGGATCATTTACGGAGTCCATAAAGAGAGGCAGAGAGAACTCTCTCTCTCTCTCTCTCTCTCGTGGAGTTCCAATCTCCGGAGGCCGCGCGCGCGTTCGATCCTATTTTTCCTCTCGGGTATAAATAGCGATACCGAATACGGGAAAGCTTTTGCAAAATGGGAACGGGCTTCCCTTGAACTCTCGCGATTCGCTCACGCAGCACGGCTCGACTCGCTTGACTCCGCGCAGGCTGACTGAGCGTCACTGGACAACTCCAAGGCGACGATTTCACGTACACGCCAGTAGCGTCGAGATGCGCAACACGCGCCGTTTTCCCACGCACGCGACGCGACGCGAAGATGCGGTAGTGACAGCAGCGGCAGTGACGCTCCGCCGCGCCGCTGCGAGCAACAACCTTGACCGAAATGTCGAACCTGTTTATCCGCCATCCGGTAATGCGATTTATACCACGCCTACCGTACCAATGCTCGCTGAAAATTTCCAATTTCTCGCTAAATCGATCTCTTTCTGTCCGCTCGTATATAAGTATTCGTAGCAAGCAAGTAGCTTAGACTGCTTACGGCGAGGTAGTATTTTTAAGCACTGTAATTATGATAATTTTATCCTTCGCTGTTAAGTTATTAATTCTTGATGACCTTTTGGTTATTTATTTCATCGGGAGGTCTCGATCTAAATTAAATTTATATAGGAATTTTGAGTAAAATTAAATCTTTTTGATAGAGAAATTAATTTTTCAGATGTACATGGGTGCGTACAAATTTCGCAGAACCGCCGAAAAAGAGGAGCTTATGCGATCATTATTTTATTATTGAAAAGAAAAGTTTATAATAATAAGAATCGTGACCGCGCGCGTATTATTGCCGGTGCATTAAAAAGGAGAAAAAGTTTGTTAATTAAGAAATTTCAAAAGAGGGATGACGGTCAATAATGCTGCATTTGAAGTTTTGTAATCTTTATATATTCCGCAAATAGAGTGGATTTAAGTCAAGCGAGTGCAATACTTTGTCGCGTGCAGCAGCAAAGTGGGATTAAAAGTCCAAAGTCCTCCTTGCAGTGGTCCACAGGGAAATAAACTATTTTCTGTTTCGTCGTCGCCGGAGAAGTGAAGGAGAGAGAGAAAGAGAAACGCACCAGGCGATGACAACAAGAACATCGGCATTCCCGTTCCTGTATTTTTCCTACGCGTACGCATTGCATCGACGATTAACAGTTTTGCAATCGATGCTAATCAGCGCCAATTAGTCGCGCAAGAGACGCAGCCAATCGTTCCGTTGGAAACTCGAAACCGAACTTTGGAGCCATAGAAACCTTGCCCACATCCGATAAAGGTGATCCGGAGTCAATCGGGCGCGTAAATGTTGCTCAATGAAGACAAAAAGAGTAGCAGAGCTATTCACGTAGGATGCAATCAACATCGAAGGACTGTGCAACGAAGAGTCATGACTTTAGATGCAATGTTATGGTTGTACGTTGAATATTCTTAAAGCGTTCGCTTAAATAATCAGGCCGAACGTTGTGAAAGTATAATTCGGAGTAACAATTAAATAATTAAAGAGAAATCAAAGCGCGCATCTAGAAAGTTCACATGGCATAATTCATCGTCAGGGAAGGATGGTCCCTTTAGGAAAATCTACGACTGTCCCCAGAAAATATCACGAGAATAGATGTAGGAAAAAACCTTGTTACCGTTTAGTAAGGCTCGAGGGTATGCGTCGCGTGTGTGGATGCCGAGAGCATCGCTTTAACATGTTCGTACCAGATGTAAGAGAGGACACACGAGCGTTTGGACAGAACGTTCGCCGCTTCTTGGAAGCATAAATCTCTTTTCGACCGTGTATTACGTCTTTCCGAGCCGTGACCGAGTCGATTCTTCTTTTTTTTTCGCCGCAGACGAGGAAACGTACGGCTGTTACCACGATCTTGCGCAAAGAAGACGAAAAACCGCGCCGAAGAGGCGTTTAATCTGTAAGAATAAGCAGTTTTCTCGTCGCAAGCCGCAAACGGACGTCTCTCCATTTAAATATTTCTGTATGTAAAACTCGCGTTCGCATAATCTTCGTAAAATTAAATTAAGCGTCCTCGAATCGTAAATTGGTGATATTTACAAGTGTTTGTTCAGTGTCACGTATTAATCAAAATCTTAAATTATGCAATGGTCATATCATACATAATCATGATTATCTATATCTTTTTTCTCTTCTTTTACGAAATAGCGGATACTGTAAAAACTGCATATTTTTTCATTTTGCGTAATACCCAACCTTGATAAGAATTGACGTCAAGCGTCGAAAGAAATAAGGACTCATTTAAGAGAGACATTCGAGGCAAACTGTTTGCACAGCTGATAAGGTTAAGAATAAAACGCGTGGAGCGGGCACAACGACGCTGGAAAATTAATTATCGAATTCTGAAAGGATTCTTTTTCGTGCGAGAAACGCGCGCTCGATAACGCGCGTGGAAGTCTGAAATTCGTCTAAAGGTGCCTTTTCATGCCGACGCTCGACGCTCATTTTCAGCGGCAAGAAGGTCGCATGACCACACGTGACGTCGGCGTCAATTGAAATTCATGAAAAGGAAAACAGCGTCAAAATTTCGGCGTCTTCGCGCTGCTTTGGCTTTGACGCTAAAGCTGAGAAAATCCAGCTTTCTTTGCTTGACGCTAGCGTCAGCGCGAAATCACGTGATTTCGCGATACGCTGAAACGAGCGTCCCATGAATTCGCACCTTTAACCCTCGCGACATCGCGCGGACGCGATAAATTTCCGGGAACAATGGACACGTCAGACGCAGCGCGAACCGCGAACGACCGCGAATCTGTGTCAAATATCTCTCGACCGCCCGAGATTGTACGGAGGCAGAACACCAATTATGCGCGGGATATATTTGGCGTGACCGGTCGACCTCGCGTCGTGGTAACGACGTAATCGAACGATTCGCGAGCTTTCTTTTTACGGACGAAGATATTGAACATCGCGCCACAGAAGTTATCCGTTCCTTTTTTCATAAGAAACGTTTTTCGGAGGTCTCGAACAGCGTCGGAGAAAGAATGAGAGATTCGGCCACGTCGCGCTCGCGTCACGCGTGTTTGCTCGATTAGCATTTTGCGGGAGAGAGCAAAGCGGTGGGATTTCCACGCGCGTCCCGCGATACTTCTTACTTACAATTGGGCGTGCGCGCGGACGCGAGATAAAGAGCTCACGCGAGACGCACGGGAGAGGAGAAGTTTCCGAAGTTCTGGGACGGACCGGTTCTGCAACCCAGATGTATTAAATCATGAGCTTAGCAGTAAAGTTAGAGACGGCTTCGAAGCGGGATCTCCCAGCAGGTCAATAGGATGGCCTCAAGGTCACCGCTTTTGGGGACCTCTCCTTTTACCGCCGCGATCCTATAATGCTAAGCGCACGTGGTGATCCGCGCGACCGATGATTTTTCTTCCCGGCTTGAAGTCGCGCGAACCGATCTCGTTTCGCGGTCGTTTAGCATCTGCTTTCGATTATAAGATTATTATATCGCGTTAAGCGCGAAGAAGAACATAAAAGTTAAAATATCAGGAAGCAGCCATTGCGGAGAGGCCTTATTACGTTCTCGTAAACGGTGTCGAATCGGCGAGCGCGTCGGAAGAGAAAAATTACGTGTACCTATCTGTCGCGGTAAGGATCGACGGCGGGGAAGTTGCGCGCGCGATATGCAATTATCAATTATTATCATTATAGCGTACGGCGCGTATAAGAACGCGCGTAACGCGCTCGTATCCCGTCTAGGGGCCTATCTTGTGGGAACGTCTAACGCGGCGTTGTGCGCGCGCGCGGACTCTTTTCTTCCAGATGAACGATACGCGCCTTGCTTTACCAGGTCGTTGCGTCTACTACTCCCTACGCGCGCGCGGCACTCTCACGACAATGCGTTAGGGGAGTGTACACGCTTATGAATGCGACGTACGCATTCGAGTTGTCCTTATTAAGGTACGACGCGGTCTTGGCAACGCGGTCCGTTTCCTTCCGACGAGCGCACTTAATAACGCTTTTAATTAAGCGCGGCGTATCCGCAGGAACAAACGTATCGCGCGACTGTCAACGGAGAGCTGAGAGCTGAGAATTTCTATATATACATTAATTCTATTATCCTCGAAAGTATATATGGAGCAATGCGTGATATCAAATTAATCGTAATAATATTCGTGACGAGCGAGTCTCATCGGTGCGTTTCGAATTGCGTTGGAAATTGAAAGTTTTCCTTCCTAGAAATCGAGGCGATTAGGAAAATGCAGCTTGAGAATCAGCTCATATTCACTTGGCTTTGGTAATTGGTGTGCTAATTAAACGTCTCTCGCTCCCCGGCG
Organism: Temnothorax americanus; assembly: GCF_048541705.1. Lineage (NCBI taxonomy): Eukaryota > Metazoa > Arthropoda > Insecta > Hymenoptera > Formicidae > Temnothorax > Temnothorax americanus. The sequence goes on along the minus strand of NW_027509338.1, from coordinate 6,332,902 downwards.
ATACTGGTTCCCGAACTGTCGTTCGACCTCGCGGAGAGACAAAATTTCTGTCTCTCTCACCGTCGCGTTCGGCGTTTCGCAAGGTGGGAGAGAGAACGGGAATTTAAACCGTGGACCGGATAATTATATTCCACGACATTTCGCGGCTATACGTCGAACGAATGCGTACCGCATTAGCGACTATAGGCGGTCGGCGCAGCCTCTATCTGTAATTCGATGGCTCGGACGCGACGCGAGGTGGTGCTTCGCGCCCCCTCCCCCCCCCTCCCCCGTCGTACATTATCAATTTATCTGGGCACGCGCTTGCACATCGATAGCGGCGAACAAGCGCGCGCGGGATCCTCTCTTTCGCCTACGCTTCAATAATTCGCGTTATCGTCACGGTTTCATGCGCGCGACAGCGTATTAAGCACTCCCTGGGAAACGTCATTGATGTAAACGTCAATGGGACGAAACGCACGGCCAAACACAATGACGAATCATCGACGGCTAGTCATCGATATTTTTATAATGTCGTATAAATCGATATTCCTTTCGCTACGTAGAATCTTCAACCTATATTTCGGGTCGATTTTTTTTTTACGATATTGCGGAATATCTGTAGTTCTCAGATGATTTAAAGGAAATGAAAATGAATTAGACCTGAGAGGAGAGGAAGTAAACGATAAAATCGTACATTTTACAATTAGTTTCGGATAAGTATCGATTTAAGGAAATGCTACGTTGGAAGATACAGTATTATACGATACAAAAAATCGAAACGGTGCGATAAACGATAACCTGCCTCGACACTTCCGACGAGAGGAGATAATCACGGAATTAATCAAAGGCAATATCACTCAAGAGGAAATGATGCGACAATAAGCGCATTAATCTTGCGTATTATCCGTGTATAGACGCTCAAACTGACCGTTCATTCAACAAAAATATAGAATCCAAGCTGAAAGGAAAATATCCTTCCGCGAGTGCTCCGTTTTTTTCCCCTCGGAACAACCAGAGAGATACGCGCGAAGATTACGCGTTTCGCTCTTTCCGTTTTAACTCTTTCGGTTGATCTACACTCGGCTACTTGTCGAACCAGAGCAGAGGGGCGAGAAAAAGACTGACCGATGAGAGGAGAGCTCGCGGATGCGTGCGTGTGCGCGGCAACGTCGGCCGGCGTTCGATCCGTAATAGCCGTAATAGGCGGAAACAACGACGTCGCGAAACAAAAGGTTAATCCGACGAGAAACGGTGCATATCTCGTTCCCCCCGCCGCCCCTTGTATTTCGCGATACCCATCAAACGCGACGGGAAAATTTGCGCGAGGACGCCCGCCCCCGCGATCGGCACGCTCGCCGCCGCGCCGGTGCAATATCAGTTCCGCGATGATTGACATCTGATGGCTTTTTCTAGAGGGGGAGGAGGGACAAGGCGACGCGAGCGAGGGAGGGCGAACCGCCAACCCCTCGGTTCGATTCGCGCGCTGGATTCTCTACACGGGGAGAAAACCGGAAAATAAACGACGATCGGGAAACCCTGACCGGGAGGGTCGAGGGATGAGAAAAAAAAAAAAAAAGAACAACGCGCCCTAAATGCGCGGGAAAAAGGCGGATACGCCCTTTTTCGGTTTCCGCGTTTTCCCGGTTCGCCTCGTTCCCGTCGCAGAAGCGCGAATAAACGAGAACGTTATACGTTGAGAAGCTACCGCGCTGTCCGCGCGCTACACAATTTCTCTTTATTCGTACCTTCCATTATTTCATTCGAAAGAGGGGAAATTGTGGGTTTCCGTGTGGCACACACGCACATTCAGCTTCCCCGCTGCACCCTCGTCTCGCTTTAAGCGCGGAAAGTATAGAAGAATGCGACTGAGATGGACAGAACTCTCTCTCTCTCTCTCTCTCTCGCGAGAGTTCCTCGCATCTCGGATATACCTTCATCTCCGTCGCCTCGTCCCGCCTTAAAACCGCGCGCCGTTTCGCGCGGTTCAGGTACAAAAGGCGTGGGAAACACGCCGAAGATCGCGTTTATTAAGAATAAAAAAGCAAACCTACGAGAGAGACAGAGTTAGAAGGAGAGCACTTTCACGCCGGTAAAACTGAATTTCTATATCGCGAGTATCGCGACCAGGCCCGGCCCTCGCGCGCAGGCCGCGTTCGCGTCACACATTCCGCGCTCAAATTGAAAGGCGATTCAACTCCCTCGCGGAGGGAAGGAAAACTGAACGGAATCGCGGAGTAAAAAGAAAAAAGAACAAGCGTACGCGGAGCGCGATTCCTTGTTTCTACCTTCTCTCACAATCAGATTGGGTGGGAGGCCACGAGTGGGAGGACGAGCGAGGGGAATGAGTATATCGGAGTAGCGCGCATACCTGTCGTCGTGCAGCCGCTTGAGGTCGGTCATCTCGCGCTCGAACTTGAATTTCGACACCTCGCAGAGCAGGGCGTCCCGCTCGCCGGAGACCTCGGCGAGCTCGCGCCGCAGCCTCTCGATCTCGGCGTACTGCCGGCTGATGAGCTGGTTCTTCTCCTCGAGGATGCCCTCGACGTCCGGGTCCAGGAAGGCGCCCGCCGGCGCCGTCTCGCCGACGCTGCCGACGCTGCCGCCGAGCACCGCGCTCATGCCGTTTGTTTACCTCCGATCCTCGCGCTCTCCTCTCTCTCTCTCTCGCTCTCGCTCTCTCGCGCGCGCGTGCGAGAACGTCGCGCGAACGTTGTTTCACCCACACGTCTTCGGGGAGACGTACGACGGTCGGACGTCGTCGTCGTCGTCGCCCTCGTCGCCGTCGGCGTTGACACGATCGCGCGAGAGGCGCGCGCGCCGATTCAAGACGGGCGGCCGCGAATCGGCGTTACCGTCGGCGTCGGCATATCTCACGGTTGAACGACGCGATCAACGAACGTCACTGCAGCGCGCGAGAGACGAGGCGAGGCACGCACGACGGCACGACGCGACGCGACGCGACGCGACAACCCCTCATCGCACACTCGCCATATTGCCGAGCGGAGCCGCGGTCGCGTTTCGCGTTCCTCGCGCTCGGAGTATCGGACCTCGGACCGCGCTCACCGCGCCGCGGTTCGATTCCGCCGGTCCGCGCGTGCGCGCGTCGCCGCCGGCGACACACCTGGCGCCATCGCGCCGTTCCCGCCCGCGGCTCGTCGCCGGCGCCGGTCAGCGCCGGTCCGACAAGTGTATTTTCGTTTCGCGGGAAATTTCAAATTTCAAGATTACGTTTACGTATTGTCTGCACGAAAAAGGTTCATGTAGACAATAGAACCAATGTAAATTATTGTAAATCGAATGATTAATTGATTAATTGATTTCTTTAACCCTTATGTCAATACCCGGAATGTGCGACGTTGTTCAATACCCGCGGCGGGTACCCGGGTACCCACCTGCTGTGTAACATGGGTAAAATTTTTAACGTTTGCATGAAAATTTTTTTATAACCGCCCGGATCGTCGCTATTTGAACTTTTTACTATCGAAATATGCAATGAACCATTTGTTTCAATACCCGGAAGTAAAAACATTATCGTCTTGAAGTTTACCTACTTGATTCTAATACCCAGGGTACCCGGCGGGTATCCACTTTTAAGAATATGAGTTTTATTATAGTTATTGACTAAATTAATTTATAAATAATTGTTTTGTATTAATTTACCATTTCTATAGCCATATTAATTATTTATAAATTAATTTAGTCAATAACTATAATAAAACTTATATTTTTAAAAGTGGGTACCCGGGTACCCTGGGGTATTAGAATCAATTAAGTAGGTAAACTTCGAGACGATAATTTTTTTACTTCCGGGTATTGAAACAAAAAGTTCATTGCATATTTCGATAGTACGATCCGGGCGGTTATAAAGAAATTTTCATGCAAACATTAAAAATTTTACCCATATATGCACAGGTGGGCACCCGGGTATTGACATAAGGGTTAAACTGTATTTTTGCAAAAAATAATCGTACAAAAATAAAGAGTAGGTTTAGACTAGATTAGATTAGATTAGATGTATTTCAATAAAAAGCAGTGTATTGTTTAACTCACAATTGCGACGCAATATATATGCATAATGTATATTTTCTTTTTTCACAGGTATAATCAAAATCTTTAAAATCATTGTTAATTTTTTCTGACGTTTGAAAAATTATGTTCAAGCTAAATAATGGCTCTAAAAATAAAATTGCAAACAAAATAGAAAACGCATTATTATTTACATAGATGATACGTTGTACATTGCATAATGCGAATGTAGATTATTAAATATTTTACACGTAAATGCCTTGCTTTAAAAAAAAAAGTTTTCAATTTATTAGATATAACGTATAGAAACATGGATAATCTTAAAGTAACACATGCATATATTTCTATACATTTATATATATGCATTTCTTCATTAAAAGATATATAAATGCTTTTATATATAGACACGCGCATAAATTCGAATATGCGTGAGTAATCGTCACGTGACAGATTTCAATTCGCTCGTGGCGGCAGGCGGCGCTGTAATCGATCCCCGCCGTGGTCTCGCAGATAACCTTTAAAGTACGGGAAACGGGAACGTGACCGCGATAGTAGGACGTAGGACGACCGCGGACCGCGTGATAATCGCGTTCGGACGACTCGCGACTCGCGACTCGTCCCGATTGACAGTTCCAAACCGTTCGAGCGGTTCAAACGTGCCAGAACGTGCGCGCGAGGAGGAGCATGCGAGTATTTACGGGTATTTCTGAGCCGAAGCCGAAGCCGCGATTCCCGATTCCCGATTCGAAAATGCTCGCGGACCCTCGTGCACTCGCGTCGCAGATTTTGCCCGAGTTATCGGAATTCCGGAAATGCATCGCCCATTGTTGCGGAAACACGCGGACCGTACGATAGCCCTTGCGACACGTCGTAACGTCTCCGTTCCCTACGTGGCGGGGATTTAAACGCCGCGTGTTTTCTCAGCGACACCGATGGCACGCGCGGCGGTGTTGATAGGTTTATACAAGCTTTTGCGGTGCTCGCAGGAAAAGAATCACGATCGCGACAAGGAATCGATCGCGCGCGCGGCTCTTGATCTCTCGCGATTGAGCCTTCGAGGAGTACAAGATTCGCAAATTTAATATGTTTATTTAAAAAAAAATAAATTATAACGTACATTTCTTTCCTCACCCTCCAATTTTTCACGCATTTGCCGTCGCGTTTCAGTAAATATGTGGCACAAATCACGCGCGCATGTTTCCTTCGACGTGGAGTGTTTTGAAAGTTTTTGTATTGTTTTCGTTCCGAAGTTTCCCCGATGTTTCGACAACACTGTAGATACGAACTGTAGACAGCGATAGATATGAAATCGTAGATATAAGTGCGACAGACGTTCTCGAGTAAAATGAAATGTATTTTATGAGTCGGCGCGTAACAGGTAAAATTTATTATCTACAGAAGTAACGTGTTATACCGTTGTACATTCGTGGAAGATCCCGTCGTCGACGTTTGAAGATGGATTGTGACGAAAAGAATTTGATAAATATTGATTTGCAATGCCACGTAGGCCGCGCGTATATACCTTAAATTCAATGCTTGTGCCGTGTCTTTGTCGTGCAAAATAATGGCAAGATACTAGCGACTACTGATCCCGTGAATTTATATCGTAATAAGAATCTAGTGCCTCCTTGGGAAGATATCACGAGCAATTTTCTACCGCATGTGAGAAAACGCGTCTAGTTCACGCCACGGCGAATCATGACTGAGATTGGTATAGATAGTCTACGAAATCTCATCACGCACTTCGCTAAGAACACGTACAGGACCAAGGATGCGGATGTTACGGTAGTTGTCCAATTAATATATTTTGTATGATTCAAGCACATATCCGTATTGGACTCTCAGCGAAATTAATGGACCGTATCTTTTTGCAGAATCAGGAAATCATGCAGAGATGTGTGCTGCTCGCGGCCTTTGATTACGAATATTCTACAATAGACAACAGCGGAGGTGAACTTTGCGCGCATTATCCCAGTTACCTTATAATATTGGAACATGACAAGTTTCGAACCTCGAAAAACTTTGACGCGCTAGCGGCAGCTCCGGTTCCATGCGCGATGGAAAATACGTACGAGAGCATATTGTTGAGAAGCAAGCTCGTCAAACTGATGACGCAATCAAGATTTGCCAGATGTCGTTCAAGATTTCCGGTGCCAGTGATATTTTACAAGGGTAGGCACGTATGCAGATCCTCGACGTTATCCAGCGGCCCAGAAATGTTTGGTAGAGCCGGATTAGATTTCTTGCTGTCTAGTGTAGCCAGCAGCAGCGCCAGTTCGGCGCAGCCAGATACACAGGTGGAGAAAAGCCTACCCGAGGAAGAATCGAAGCTCACTGACTTGAAAAATAAAGTTAGATATCACGATATAGAACTTCTCAAGACTCTTAATGTAGGAACCATCGTAGACTTCATGGTGGAGAAGAAGAAAGTTAAATATGGAATGACGTAAGGATGATACTGAGTCTCTTGTATTTGTATGTGTCACGAAGCGAATACTTGTTGAGGGCTAGGCTTTACTATCTGTTAAAATTTAGTAATAGCGAGAACTTACGAGTAAGCCGGTTACCTTCTACTCTCGCGATTGAAACGAGACTTTGGGAAATGATTTAGGCATGCCTCAGGATCAGTTAAAGCTAGTCAGATTTGCTGCAAAATTCCCAGGAGCACCAGAGAATTCGGAATCATTGTCGGGGGCAGGTGGGGTCTACCACCTAAACTAGTAATTACATTTGCATACATTTCTATGGGTGACGTTGTTTCTGAATGTTCCCTTAAAAAGAAAGTAACCGACTTGTTAGCGGTATAATTATTAAAAGAAATATAAAAAGTTGTTTTTGTGTAAGAAGAATAGAAGAAAAACAAGATGGCTCTATAAAACTATTTATTTCATTAAATCGTAAACGATGAGTGAAAATCATGGTAATAATAATGTTTAGTACGAAACATGTGCAGCTTTTCCAGAAGAAAGCTGCGTACATAGAGAATAGCTATTCCAATAAGAAGACGTTCATCTTTAAAAACAGTAAAGTTCCATAATAATAGTCCTTATGAGCGGTCTGTTTTATTCTACGAATCCACTTTTAGAGGCCCTTAAACAGAGCTCTTTTGTTCGGTACTCAGCGTAACTTCGTCGGAGAAGGTAGACCAAGAGAGGCGGTACAGCAACTTTAAACTCATTTCACTGCCATATCCCGGATGTGAATTCTTCAAGGAATTTAGAGACCAAGATTACCGATCGAAGGATCTGGTATTCAACTGGCGCCAGAACTACATAGACGCGCCAATATGTGTACCTGAAGACCCAATCTCCAGTCAATTACGAGTCAACTGGGATCGGTATACGGAATGGAATCTAGTCAAATTAACGCAGAACTATTTAAGATTAATACTGAGATATCTGAGCGATAGTAATAACGGATTACTGATTCACTGTATCTCAGGTATGGACGTATCGTTCTATTAAAATGTCCAAAATAAATATTTTATAATGAGATTAATAATGTGTTATTTGCAGGTTGGGACCGCACACCGCTATTTATTTCATTACTGAGAATTAGTCTGTGGGCTGATGGGGTCATTCATACGACATTGGATTCGTATCAACTACTGTATTATACCATCGCCTATGACTGGATGCTTTTCGGACACGATTTAGCAGATCGACTCAACAAAGGAGAGGAGATACTTTTTTTCTGTTTTGATTTCTTAAAGTACATTGAAAACGAACACTTCAGCATACACAAACGTTACGAGAGAACGTCGAGGCATAGTGAATCGGACACTTTTGTGATTGACAGCGATTCTTTCGAAATCATTACAAACTCTAGTTTCAGTCCTAAGAACAGCTCATCCAGTTCTATTGAACAAAATAGCGTAGATGGCGATTCATCGCCAGCTGTGTTTCTTCCCGACTCATTGGACAATCAAGAGGACTCGCGAAACAATGTGTATGATTATTTTAATTATTTATTTTCAGGAATTTTTTATTTTTATATTAACGTCAACCCGTTATATATTTCGATCAGGTTTCTAACATATCTTTATATACGTTATAGAAATGTTGCACACGGGACACTTAACGCATCTCCAAATAAAGACGGTGGTGCTGCACAAGAACCGCGTTCACCGTTGCCTGCAAATCGTACATCTCCGATCGGCGTTCCCATACCACGCAATTCGCACGTTCGACAACGAAACGATTCGACCTCTTCGGGAGATTCGTGGCAATTGGTAACAGGGACTGGTAGCTTATGTGGTTCCACGACTGCCAATGCTCTACATCTGGACAACGTATCAGCGCCCGATTCAGATTGCAAGCCATCGTGCGCTACTTGCCGTAGACCATGGCGTACGTCGCAAGAACGTAGCGCGAACCTGAATGACGATGAAACTTGTGTATCCCAGTGAGTCTTTGGTGCAAATTTCTCGGTCGAATCGCATTTGTTTCTTTTATATAATTTGCAACTTATTAAAAATTTGATTCCAGACGTAGAGAACGGTTGCATTGTCTTCGAAATATATTTTATAAGGCTTATGGACCTCATGGATTTCGATTGAAGGACGAATCAGGTGGAATCAGCCAATATTTTGGAAATATTGTTGGGATGACTTCCATTCAACGCACATCCTAGTGACAAATGTTAACGAGTGTCTTTCCAAGAGCATGAATTTATAGTCGATTTTTTCTATTCTAAGATCATTAGGACATTGCTTCTGTTCTAATTATTTCTTATTTTCTCCGATATGCAGAATTTTCTCGCATATATAAAAAGATTTGCGTGTTTTGTTTTTAACTTGTTTTATCCAATCCATGATCGGATGAAAATAAGAAAGCAAGAAAATTGTAATTTAAAAGAAATTTAGCTTATAACGGACAATTATAGAACAAAGGATCTTAGAATATTAAAAGTCGATTATATCGTTAATAATACTTTGTCCAATTAATAATTTTATAAACTGAATTTATAAAATAAAAATGAGACGATTGTACATTATTGTTTGTCTCAAAATTGGACTGTTATACAAGATGTAGCACGATATGTGCAGAAATAATTGAATAAAACTTGATATTTTTGTATGTCTACATAGGCAAATATGTTTTATTATCACTTTCATCTCTTTTTATATAAAATTAATATTAATTCTTACCAATTGATTATCAATCTCTTTGTAAATTCCACATAATCTCATATTTTAAGACAATAAATTTAAAAAAAAAAAAAAAGGTAAAATTGCTGAATAGATTCTTTTTATCTTAAAAAAAGATGGACATTTGTTTTAAAAATATATTAATTATTTGTAGTTATATAACATTTATGTAAATGAATATATACAGTTTTTACATTATGTATAATGTGTGTGTGTATATATATATATATATGGAAGGAATATAATCTATTATCACAGAAAATTACAGATTCATTACGTGGACAATTCTCGACGGTGGAACATATTCTCTACAAAATGGACATTGCGGTTTAACGCGCAACCACTCGCTAAGGCAGCTCCAGCAAAACAGATGGCCGCACAGCGTCGCAGTCGTTGCCGTTGCTTCGAGACACAATTGACAATTGTGACTGATGCATTTAGCATTATTTACAGCGGTGCTGTCTTGCAACGTGCCGCTCTGCCAAATTCTCAACAGACACTGAATTAGCGTAGCAACTCCCAATAATCTTAATCCCCAGCTGACGGTGTCTACTGGACGAGGACCATATACCTTCAAATCATTGCGTAAGTATAACAATGGGATTACAATATTATCAATATTTGTCCACAGAACTTAAAATTTACCTTTGTATAATCTAATCCGGCAATTCTCCTACCTAGGCTGTAGTATCTGCCACAAATGTAAAATAATCCTTTGTGGAACAATACAATTATGGGTATCATTGTCCGCAACCTTGACAACAAGGTGTTCAAAAACGTTATTGCCGCTGGAGTCAGCTCGCCGTTTGGATGATTCACGCGCGCTTGTAACCGTTCCAGCAATTTGAGCAACGTTCTCTCACCGAGGCATTCTAAAACTGAGGCCAATACCCTCACCTAACGAGGAGAAAGAGAAGAAGCCAGAATTTAATTGAGTTATCGGAGAGCTTTTGCCGTAATGGATCTCTCGAGCCGAACGTACGGTTAACGTTGGAACTCTACGCTGCTCTAAATTGGCCTGCACTATACCGGTGTACTCCTCGCCCAACGTCTGATTGCCCATGCCCGACGTAAAAACAAAGTATAACAGCTTGAGCGGAATGTCAGACCGAATGTGTCGAATTAACGTTCCGTGCACTCCGAAGTTCTGCGATATCTCGGAGAGTTTCTCCCGCAGGTATTTAACGAAATCGTCATCCCGTTGACGCGATCGCAATATTTCCGCCTGACTCGCGCACTTCAGCTTGCGGCTGGGCCAATTCTCGTTGGTCCCCATTCTCTCGTGTCTCGTGGTCGCACCACGTCGGAGTCGTCGGAGTGCGAGACGCGCGATAGTAAAAGGCGAAGTCATGCGCGAACTCTAAAAAAAAAAAAACAGTTTCGTTCAAGGTCCAAAACACTCTCGATGTTCCGATTTAGAACATTCCGAGCGTGGAAGGTAACGCTAGGTTCACTCGCTTTATTTACCTTCTCCTTAGTTTTCCTCGTCCGGGCAGGACGGCGACGACGCGTGTAGCTCCTGTCCTGTGTCCACGAATAATTATTAATCTTTCAGTTGGACGGTTAATGGATTAATTACACGATTCGATGTTCATTTCTATCGATCGTTTACGCGGAGTAAACTATCGTATTAAGGGGATGCTAAAGCTAAGGCCGAACTTCCTCGACGTCGGTAATGTCAACTCTGTCAACTAAAAGCAAAGGCCGAACTGATATTGGAGACCTCGCGTGGTGACAACGCGAAACTCCGGTTTCAGTATTACCAACTAATTTCAGGTTCTATGAAGTGGTGTATGTCCGTACACGTACACACACCACTGAATTGCTCAAACGGACGCACGGTGGAGAGACATATGCTATAGACGCGGCAACGCCGCGCGGCGTTGCCGCGTCTTGGATTTTTTAGCAATACGGCCTGAACCTGAAAATGCTTTCTGGCCGTCCGCGTAGCAGAAGGCAGTAACGTATCAAGGCTGATAAGCACCCGCTTTTTATAAATTACATATATTCTTATGCACACATGCGTATATATATATAATATCTATCTAATTATTATGTGTATGTTTATAATTGTCTGATGACAAATAATAACAGTAGCACAATTGAGAATGTGAATTAGTATACATAGTATATATTGACGCGGGTACTTATTAGACTTGTCAATTTACTGCATCTCTTGCACCTCAAATAATTTTTTTCTTGTAATGTAAATGAATGATGTAAAACTATTTCAAAGGATCTATCGATCCATTCTTGATGGGGTAAAACAATAACTTCTATAACAAATGCAATAAATATTAAATTTATATAGTATTGATTTATTACACTCAGTCTCTTAGCATCAGAGTAGAGGGTAACGCAGCTGATGAACAGTATAGATATCAAACTGAATAAAAATCTTAATTATTATAACATAATGATATTAAGAATTAAGATTTTTATTCAGTTTGTTAATTATCTATAACTGCATAACGTGTGCAGTTTACGCCGAAGCGGCTGTTTTAACGCGAGCGATATGTTTCGTCGACGGATGATTAGCTAATTATGATTGTATACAGAATACTGGATATTTGCGTAAAGTATCGTTGCCTCGCGAATAAAGTCGAAGGACCGTCGAGAAGAGGAAACTCGCGGTGCTTTCATTTCCCTTCCGAGTGCGCTTTTCAATCTTTTATCCGTTTTCGCCCTCGTCTTCGTTTCCATTGTTAGTATGCGACAGCCGTTACTGCACTCCATGAAGAGTATCATTGCTTTGTCGAATAATACATAAGCAAAAGAGATGTTTTTCCTTGTGCTTAGAAATCCAAACAGATTTGATTTTGAGAATCATAAAGAAATTGTATTGTGTTACTTTCTTTCCATCGCGGCGAGTACCTAATCGTTTTTATACATTTATAGTTTACAAGTATACAGAGTACTTGAAAAGAAAGAAAAAAGGTGATCGTCGCGTTTTTTTTTTCACAGAGACGGGCAAACGTGTAACTGTGTTCACGTTGCCCGACTAAATCAAACTCGGATGCTACTAAGTATTTAGTTTTTATCCATCGGGACTTTAGGGTGCCGCGAATGCTGATATCAAGAATAATTATAATTTATCTTAGTGGAGTACGTACATCTTTTCGGCTTAGAAACGAAGACGATGACGATCAAACGAACGCTTCCGTTCTTGTCCCAAAATTGTTTTTGTTTTCTTTTGTAGCGAACGTTTCGAGGAATTTGCTTACGACGGTTCGTTAGCGGTAATTAACGATTATACGGAGCCGTCATATTTTCCACAACGCGTCGGGAAAAAATTGAATGGTTTCTATATGTATTCAGAGAATGTTGATTCATCATATTATTCTTTCAAACTTGCTTTCTCCTTTTAAAAATTTACACCAAGAGAAACTTTTGTTACATATTACTTTATTTTGATTTTTTTTAACATCTTTATTTTTTAAAAAAGAAACGAAAACCGTAGAAAAAAATTATTAAACTTATCTTTATCGTGTTGGAAATTCATTCAATTTTATCGCTACGTGTCTCAACTTCTCTTGTTAAAAACAAAAACTAATTTATAGCTTTATGATTTTACATATAATTGTTAAATTTCAGTTTTGTCAGATGCGATTTGTGCGAGCTTATTTAGTGGAGCAAATATTTTGTTGCGTTTTTTAGAAAATGTTCATCCGATCATTAGCGAAGCGACGCGATCCATTTATATTCGATCACGAGGGACTGCGCAAATTTTCGCATTATTTGCGGATTTTATAACTTTATTGACAAGTATAAGATCTAAGATCTTTCGCATAACTGATTTACGATTAAACTTGCGCTTTATTGAGGCTCAGATGTACACCCGTCTGTATCACGTCAATAAAAATCTGGCTGCAAAACGTGTATGAATTCATTCGTTTAGCAAAGGATGCGCGTTGACCTTAGAAGTGCACGTTGGAATTTCATCCGGAGGGAAAAAACTTTGTCGCATTTTTTTAATCTTTCTGATTCTCAAAATACATTCTTCGTGTATATTTTTTTGTGCAATGCTCATAATATTATTTGATTTTTGTAGATTAATTTTCTTTTCATGAAATATATTTTGGCAACTATGCCGTCTATATATAGAAAGAAATCTGTCGGACCTGTGCTAACTCGGACCACGTGCGTTTCTGACGTTTAAATATTAGTGAAATTCGGCTAGAGAGAGTGATTGAATTCTCTTAGAAAACAAAAAAATGACCTGTCTCGTTTTTTGATAGAAATTCGATAGAGATGCTAAATATTAATTTATTAGGTGCGTTCGGGAAGACGCTATTAGTGCTATTTGCTTATTTTATCCTTGTTTTACACCTGATGAAGCGATAAAGATAGAATGATGCAATAGCGCTAATAGCGCGCTTCCCGAACACAGCCATTGTGTTATAAATTCGACGTTCGCTTTTCGCGTGAGACTAGCTGGCATCGGCTTCCTATTTCGCTAAACGGGCCTTTTTCAGTAGGATACGTTTCTTTCATTATAATATAGAGAGGAGAAGAAGCTATAGGGATAGATACACATACATTTTGTACGACAATATCGAGGGTCTATCGTTTGTATTACGATTATTTTTTCTCTGGGCCCGGAGCCTCGTCCACGATGACGATATCGCGGACACGGGATGTCTCCAGGATTGTGCTCCGATTACTTTGTACTAAGAATAATTTTGCATAAATTTCTTTTGTGCCTTTTATATCACATGTATTTTTCCAGCAAAGTTCATTTATAGAATTTACGCGATGGAAGATATATATAAGACGTACCGCGCCAAATCGGACACCATTTGGGTTTTGCATCTCCGATTTTTTAAAAAATTTTTTATGTTATAGTATTAGTTGAAAAATACCTCCATGATTTTTTTCAAATTTTTTGTCGAACCGTTTTCAAAATATCGATTTCTGAAAAATTACGTTACTTTTTTTTTAAACGCCCATAATTTTACGAAAAATGGGCCAAAAAAATGGGACGTTTTTTTTCAAATTTTTTTTTAAACACACTTAATAAAAAATATCAAAAAATATTTTCAAACTGTGTTTCTATAAGATTTTCAAAGGACCCCGCACAAAAACCTATGGAAATAGGTTCTCGGCGAATTTGTCTGAAACTTTGGGAAAATGTTGTTCATGTCATCTTGATCAAAAGTTCTCAAGGCAACAACTCTCTTTAAAGCAGAATTTTTGCTCCAAAAGACCTCAAAGATGGATATTTTATCACGCGATCACAGATGATTTCACCCATTCAGCTTTCAGAATAATGATTGTGTGTGTTTGGGTGTATATTGCATAACCCATAAAACCTAATAACCTAATGTATTGATGAATAACAGTAATAACAGTATGAACCGTCGGGATTAGCGTTATCCAATGTGCACCGCAAGAAGGTTGCGCGATCGGATTTTGCACATTATTATGGCCCTGAAAAGGACCGATTTTGTTCTCAGGTTTCATGGGTTATGCAATACACACACACAATCATTATTCTAAAAGCTGAATGGGTAAAATCATCTGTGATCGCGTGATAAAATATCCATCTTTGAGGTCTCCTGGAGCAAAAATTCTGTTTTAAAGAAAGTTGTTGCCATGAGAACTTTTGATCAAGATGACATGAACAACATTTTCCCAAAGTTTCAGACAAATTCGCCGAGAACCCATTTCCATAGGTTTTTGTGTGGGGTTCTTTTGACAAAAATTTTTGATTTACAAAAAACACGTATTGATCGATTTTCTCTAAAATTTTTTGTAAAAAACTCATCGATTGATTTCACAACTTTTAAGCCTAAATTTATAATGAGATAATAACGGGATCTATTTCTTTTTTCGATTTTTTAATTTCCATCTTTTATTTATTTGTGCTAAAAAATATCTGAAAAGAAAAATAATTTACACAGGAACTACTATTAATAATTATCTAAGACATAGTGATTACTTACTAAATAGTTTACAAATTGATTTCAGAAAAAAATACAGTGAAATTAAAGCGTTTATTATTTATGCTTGATAAATTTTTTTTTATTAAGTAGCGTTTATTTTTCTACACGTTTAAATATTTTAAAAATTCGAGATTCAACAGATGATGAAAATTGTTTAAATCTCAAAATGCCTTCTCCGTCTGGAATTACACAATGATATTTCTGCGTTCCTGTTATTGTCTTAGCTCTAATATATCGCTTGTCTAATGATTCTTTGCTCTGAATATAATCTTTGTTAGAGAAGAATTTATTATCTCATTATAAATTTAGGCTTAAAAGTTGTGAAATCGATGATAGTTTTTTACAAAAATTTTTGGAGAAAATCGATCAGTACGTGTTTTTTGTAAATCAAAAATTTGTGTCAAAAATTTCAAAATCTTATAGAAATACAGTTAAAAAAAATTAAAAAAAATTTTTTTGAAAAAAAAAAACGTTCCATTTGGCCCATGTTTCGTAAATTTATGAACGTTTAAAAAAAAATAACGTAATTTTTCAAATATCGATATTTTGAAAACGGTTCGACAAAAAAATTTGAAAAAAATCATGGAGGCCTCTTTCAACCAATACTATAACATAAAAAATTTTCAAAAAAATCGAAGATGCAAAACCCAAATGGTGTCCGATTTGGCGTGGAACGCCCCATATAAACACATGGTGTAGTGTGTGAGTCTGTTACTACGTTTACGCGAGCGTTACTTCTACTGTAGTAATTTACGATAATTCCTTCGCGTAAACGGGATTTTGTAGTAACTTACGATAATTTACTCCGCGTAAACGAGTGATATATCGTAAGTTACTACAGAAGTAACGCTCGCGTTAACGTAGTGTGTGTGTGTGTGTGTGTGTGTGTGTGTGCGTGCGTGCGTGCGTGCGTGCGTGCGTGCGTGCGTGCGTGCGTGCGTGCGTGCGTGCGTGCGTGCGTGCGTGCGTGCGTGCGTGCGTGCGTGCGTGCGTGCGTGCGTGCGTGCGTGCGTGTGTGTGTGTGTGTGTGTGTGTATACATCTTCCATCGCATAAATTCTGCAAATGCACTTTACTTGAAAAATACATATGATATAAAGGCACAAAATAAAAATTTATGCAGAATTATTCTTATTGTTAGTACAAAGTAATAGGAGCATGATCCTGGAGAAGTCCCATGTCCGTGACATCGTCATCGTGGACGGGGCCTGGGGCCCACAAAAAAAATAAAAATAATATATTTATGTGCGTATGCGTATCGTGCTCGTGCGATTGCGTGTGCGTGTGTATGAATATGTATGTTCAATTGCATTACGGTTTTATATGTAATATTATTTACTTTCGACAGTAACAATAAAAAAAATAACATATATTTCATTTATATATGTATTTTCGTTTACATTTCTCAACATTTTATCAACGAAATATTAAACAGAGTTTTTTGTCCTAAATAACATTACCGTTTTTTTTTCTTCAAATATACCCTAGAATTCCAAAAAATCCTGATTTTACCATACTAAGTGTACGCTACCCAGTGTATTAAGAGAGAGAGGGACAGCAATGAGAGAGGGAAAGAGGGAGAGCGAGAGAGAGAGAGAGAGAGAGAGAGAGAGAGAGAGAGAGAGAGAGACAGAGACAGAGAGAGATAGGAATAAATGGGTGCATGCAAATTACATACATAGAGAAAGGAATAATAATACGAGAGATATCTGTCCTTGTCTAACGAAGCATCTGTACGACATATCTGTCAAAGCTCGTTCTTTGAAACGGCTTCATAGATCGCAAAATCCTTTTACAGGGATAAAGTAGAGGTACTAATGAAGGGTGGGATTGTCAAATAATTTGTAATAATTGAAAAAAATGTAAAATTGCCTAACGAGATATCTGTACCACATGGGCCCGATTCTCTAACGAGAAACATATGCGCAAACACTGCTCTAACAGAAAGGCTGCAAACTGATTTGCTCTGTCGCACAGTTTTTAGCCAATAAGCTTGCAGCTTTTCTGTTAGAGCAGAGTTTACGCATACGTTTGTAGATAGAAAATCGGGCCCCATATCTGTCAAAGCTCGTTCTTTGAAACGGCTTCATAGATCGCAAAATCTTTTTACAGGAGTAAAGTTTAGGTACTAATGAAGGGTGGGATTGTAAAATAATTAGTAATAATTGAAAAAAATGTAAAAATGTCTAACGCGATATCTGTACTACATATCTTTCAAAGCTCGTTCTTTGAAACGGCTTCATAGATCGCAAAATCCTTTTACAGGAGTAAAGTTTAGGTACTAATGAAGGGTGGGATTGTAAAATAATTAATAATAATTGAAAAAAATGTAAAAATGCCTAACGCGATATCTGTACCACATATCTTTCAAAGCTCGTTCTCTGAAACGGCTCCATAGATCGCAAAATCCTTTTACAGGAGTAAAGTTTAGGTACTAATGAAGGGTGGGATTGTAAAATAATTTGTAATAATTGAAAAAAATGTAAAATTGCCTAACGAGATATCTGTACCACATGGGCCCGATTCTCTAACGAGAAACATATGCGCAAACACTGCTCTAACAGAAAGGCTGCAAACTGATTTGCTCTGTCGCACAGTTTTTAGCCAATAAGCTTGCAGCTTTTCTGTTAGAGCAGAGTTTACGCATACGTTTGTAGATAGAAAATCGGGCCCCATATCTGTCAAAGCTCGTTCTTTGAAACGGCTTCATAGATCGCAAAATCTTTTTACAGGAGTAAAGTTTAGGTACTAATGAAGGGTGGGATTGTAAAATAATTAGTAATAATTGAAAAAAATGTAAAAATGTCTAACGCGATATCTGTACTACATATCTTTCAAAGCTCGTTCTTTGAAACGGCTTCATAGATCGCAAAATCCTTTTACAGGAGTAAAGTTTAGGTACTAATGAAGGGTGGGATTGTAAAATAATTAATAATAATTGAAAAAAATGTAAAAATGCCTAACGCGATATCTGTACCACATATCTTTCAAAGCTCGTTCTCTGAAACGGCTCCATAGATCGCAAAATCCTTTTACAGGAGTAAAGTTTAGGTACTAATGAAGGGTGGGATTGTAAAATAATTTGTAATAATTGAAAAAAATGTAAAATTGCCTAACGAGATATCTGTACCACATGGGCCCGATTCTCTAACGAGAAACATATGCGCAAACACTGCTCTAACAGAAAGGCTGCAAACTGATTTGCTCTGTCGCACAGTTTTTAGCCAATAAGCTTGCAGCTTTTCTGTTAGAGCAGAGTTTACGCATACGTTTGTAGATAGAAAATCGGGCCCCATATCTTTCAAAGCTCGTTCTTTGAAACGGCTTCATAGATCGCAAAATCCTTTTACAGGAGTAAAGTTTAGGTACTAATGAAGGGTGGGATTGTAAAATAATTAGTAATAATTGAAAAAAATGTAAAAATGCCTAACGCGATATCTGTACCACATATCTTTCAAAGCTCGTTCTCTGAAACGGCTTCATAGATCGCAAAATCCTTTTACAGGAGTGAAGTTTAGGTACTAATGAAGGGTGGGATTGTAAAATAATTAGTAATAATTGAAAAAATGTAAAAATGTCTGACGCGATATCTGTACCACATATCTTTCAAAGCTCGTTCTTTGAAACGGCTTCATAGATCGCAAAATCCTTTTACAGGAGTAAAGTTTAGGTACTAATGAAGGGTGGGATTGTAAAATAATTAGTAATAATTGAAAAAAATGTAAAAATACCTATCGAGATATCTGTATCATATATCTGTCCTGGTTCGATTGCTGTGTAGAAACCAGACAATGTAGCCAACCCCGAAACTGCCCACAGCTGCGTGCGCCATCTCGCCATCTCTCGCAAGATCCGTGAACTACTGCTGTGACATAATTGCTGCTCTGCGTGAATATTTTTGTGAAAAATATACACGATCGTTTCAAAGCTCTCATTTTTATTCCAGGCTTTCAATCTCAATTTCAAAGGTACGTTATTGTTTGTGCACGTCTTCTGAAGGGTGGGAAAGTTTAATTTCGTACATATTACGTATACAACTGTTTATATCAGAAAATAAGGTTTTGAGGTGACAGCATTTTAAAATTTTTTTCAATTATTACTAATTATTTGACAATCCCACCCTTCATTAGTACCTCTACTTTACTCCTGTAAAAGGATTTTGCGATCTGTAAAGCCGTTTCAAAATGAGAGCTTTGAAATGAATTGTCGGTAATTTGGACGGCTTTAGCATCCCCTTAAGTTACTACAGAAGTCGTGCTCGCGTAAACGTGGTAAATGTAAATAAATTTAAATTTAATTTTTAAAACTAAAAAAGGGTAAAAAATAAGTTAAATCGAGATTAAAGTTAATCATTCGCATGTAAATTTTCTCGGCGCGCGCGTACAAGAGACAGAGAGAGGGGGGGAGCATAATGTAAATTACAGACGAGAGGGATAAAAGAAAGGAAATAAACGTGTTCGATTGCGCGCGCCATATTGTTGCTACCATTTCAAATAAAACGACCGTCGACGATACGCTGGCGCCTGGCGCACTTCGCGCGCCGATGACCGCGCCTAGCGATTTTCCCTAGACTCTGTCGGTAAGGCAGAACTCGGCTGCGCCGACGGCAATGGCGGCGGTGCGTGTTCGCATCCTAGAGGGCACCGCGGCGGCGAACGGCGGAGAGGCATCGCGGCATCGCCCTAGATAACGGTAGAATCGCGCAGTGGTGTCGCGTTGTCTTCTCGCGAGAGTGTGAAAACTGAAAATCTAGGCGGCGGGGGTACAGGAAGGGCAGGCGGCGACAGGAGAGAAAGAGAGAAAGAGAAAGAGAGTGAGAGAGTGAGAGAGGCGCGTCCGTTCTGCGTAATCATCGTCGTCGTCGCCTTCTTCGAGGTTCGCGTTGCCCTCGTGATCCGCGAGCGAGTCGCGTGTGCCTGCGGCTGCGGATCGATCGGTACGCACGGTGCCGATATATCAGGCGTGTGCCGCGTGTGCGAGGTGCGAGCCACAAACCTCGGCGACGAGACGAGACTGAGAACTCGGCCGGAGAACCCGGTTGGCGCGCGTGAGTAACGTGCGACGCGAATTCCGACCTCTCTCCCGTCGACCAGGGTGAAGTCAGTCGGGCTAATTGAGTCGGCGAGAACCGTCCGACGACGAGAACGGTCGTCGACGCACAGCGGCTTCGTTGCGTACTCGGCTCTCCCCATGGACTCGTGACAGTGCAGAGACGGAAAAGCCGAGCCGAGTAAAAAGAAGAGAGCGAGAGAGAGAGAGAGAGAGAGAGAACACGGGCGGGCCAGGTAGCGCTTATTAATCGCCGAGGGGCGAGGATCTCTCAGTCGTGGCGTCGAGGGACGTGAAGGGGAAAGAAAGAGAAAGAGAGAGATAGAGAAAGCGTACAGGCTTGCCTCTTGCGTGCGTGCGTATGTGTATGCGCGCCTGAGAGAGCCGCCGAAGCCGACTTGCGCGAGCGACAGAGAACGACCAGAAGGAAGGAGACAAGAGAGACGGCGAGGGAACGAGAACGACGGAGAGAATTTATCGAGTGAAACCCTGGGAGAGATAACCGTGTCCCGCGAGCGAGGAGCGTGGGGCATTCAGGAGGCACGAGAGGTAAGGATTTCATTTCGGCACGAGACCGGGGAGCGCGCGGCTTCTAAAAAAAGAATCCTCCCTCTCCTCCCCCGCCCCCGCCCCGTCCTGTCCCGCTTCGTCCTCCTCCTCCTCCTCCTCCTCTCCCCCGCGTCCGTCGAAGGCGCCGTGCATCGCGCCGTTGGCGTGGCATGCCGAACCGACCGGAAATCGCTCGACGGCGGCGGCGGCGGCGGCGTCGGCGGCCGCCCGCGCGCGCCTTCGCGACGGGGAAAATCGTCTCCGGTCGCCTCGTAATTTCGCCCGCGATTCGAATTCCCCGTTCCCCTTCATTCTCGCGAACGCCGGGGGAAAACGCCGGGAACCGTCGGCGTTTCGTCTCGGGATCGGCAGCGCGACGACGATCCGCGGGGGGAATCGCCTTCGCGCGCGTCTGCGACACCGGCGTGGCCGTCGTCGTTCCCCTCGTTTCCTCCGAGCCGCCGCCTCCGGGAAGAAACCCCGGGCGTTGTTTCTCTTTCCTTCGTTATCTCGCCGGGTGATATTTTTCCCGAGCGAGCGAGAGGACGCGTGCGTGCGCGCGCGAACGAGGATCGCCCGGCTCGCTCGCTCGCTCGCTCGCCTCGTTCTCCACACCGGGCAACTAGCGTTTCCTCTTACGGTCACGGCCCGCCCGAGCCGAGCCGCGCTCGCCGATGATGCATTGTACGCCGACGATGACGGGGGTTTTTCACGAGGTCCGGAAAGAAACGGTTCGGGTGAATTCCAACGCCGAGCGGTTTAGACCGATCCTCACGTTTCTCCGTCTCTCCCCCCCGTCCCCGTTTCCGGTCCTGCCGTTTTCGCACGTGGATATACGTGGAAACGCGGCTGCACTGTAATTGGTCACTAACGAGCGTCCGTAGGAATGTCACGCAGCAGGGGCTTCTGCGTGACTGATGCGACGAAGAAATAAATCGCTCGTTCGCTCGTTCGGAGGTATAGATCGCCGAAGACAAAGGCGCGTGCGGGTTCTTTTCGGCCCGTAGTTCCCTCGCGCACCCTCTCTCTCTTTCTCGACGTTTAAAATAAATTAAAACAAGAGTGAGTGTATGTACAGTAACGCAGGGGAAAATACGATCGGAGAGAGTGGTGAAATTAAGCGCGATTAATTCAGTCTTCTCTTGTTTTTTTCTCCCCCGTCTCTCTTTCCCGTTTGTGTAAAGCCTTGTGTGTCCACGATGCTAGAAATCGCTCCGAGATCTCGGACGGAGAGAGAATTAAGTAATCGCGTTGGTCAATTGGCCAAATTGTTGAAATGTGATTGGTCAATTCTTTCCCCGTCCGAGATCTCGGAGCGATTTCTAGCATCGTGTGGACACAAGGGGGGCCTCAAGACATATTTTCTTTCCGTGGCGGAAAAAAGAACCGGATAAATTCGAGTTGGAGTTACCTCTTTGTCATCTGCCAATTGTTGAGTTCGCTCACTTGAAAAATTTGTCTATTAAAGTTTTTTAACGGAACGATGAAGTTGATCTCTATACGTCCGATATATCAACCTGAAGTTATAGGGTCTTTCAAATCTGAAGCGTTGACACGAATCTCCGGAATCTCATCAATTTAAGCCCGTAATGCGGCGACGGGAGAAAAAAAAAGAATAAGGATTAATCGTTTTAATATCGAAGAGACTAGGGAGGGTGCCCCGAACACGAGGGAAGCAGCGCGCTAGAATGAGATATGTATAATGTATAATGTTTAAAATGTTATCGATCCAGGAAAAAGACAGATAGAAGACATTATATACGTGGTAAAAATGTTGACACTCACTTAAATCGATTTTGAAAGAGGGTCAATCAACGTTTCTAAATCATTTTTAATTGATTCGTATCTGTACTAGTTTATTAAAGAAACCAGTCTATCCCTGCTATACTTTTTAAAATATTAAAATTAAAATTTATAAAAGTCGAAATCTAAGTAAAAAATTCAAATTGAAGCTCTGAACATTTTAGCCCACTTTAGAGATGACCTAATTCGCGATAAAAAATCCCATTTATATTTTTGCGTGCTCTGTATTACGAGGAACATTTGATTTCCCGATACACGCACGTGCAAAAAAATTATCTAAAACTGCAGGCAGAATTGTATTCACGGATCGCGGGAGCTTAGGAGCGAAATTAAAAATCCCTTTTGACGCGCGGCCGCGGAGCTTTGGAGCTTTTAAGCTGGACGGCCTTGATTCGCTCTCTTTACGTATATTTTTACACCCGTGGACAATTTCGCGATTGGTCTTTTCCATGGCCTTTTCAACAAAGATCGCCGAAGAAACCGTAACGTGTTTTAATCCATAGTCGACTCGCGTGAGTCATCGGCGACGCGCAGGAAGTGGCTTCTGGGAAGAAAGACGGCAAGATTGTCGAACGCATAATGCTGATCGACTATTCTCGCTTGTTGCGAGAGATTCCATTTACGCGTCGAGAGATGGAAGAATATTCTTTGTTTATAATTTTTTTCCAGCGCGGATAAATGCGCGGGCAAATTGCGGATAATCGAACGCGATGTAAATTTTATAAAATTTTCCACTTTGGGGTGTCTTGAATGTCACGCGTCACGCGACCGATATTTTTCCCGTGTATTTTTACGGCAATTTAAAAGTTCACGGCGAGAAAACGCGAATTCAATTCGAATATCGAACGTCGCGATGCCGCGTAAGATCTCTGGTTCGCCAATTTTGCTTTCGCGTTATTTGCGACTTGTTGAACCGAATGGCATTACTTGGCATTAGATAGGCACGTTGAACGCTGCGGCGCAACGCGGTGTTAATGCGTGCCATGTCAAACGATACCGATTCACTCAAGAAGTTAAGGGATAAGCCACTTTGAACGTTCCGAAATATCCTTGTAGATCCCAAAGATAAATCGAGTTCTATGTGCTCTCAAGGCGCGAAATTGCGAGGAAAGTACGTCGATAATAATTTCCGCGCGGTATCGTCCGATATATGTCAATCGACACGTGTGTGCGTACGTATCAACGTGACGCTAGAGAAAGACCAGGCGCACAATTAGCGAATACGATATCGTCGCGTATCGCGTGGTAAAAACGATAAAGCATTTTATTTAAGCGATAAAACTCGCCAACGGACCGCGTTCATCCTTGAAAGCTGAAACAAGAAATCTTACTCCGCGTTGTTTGATCGATGGTTACGAACGATTATCAAGATTGATGCCGCACTTACACGGATCTCGTTCCCGTAATAGAGTATAGTTTTTTTTTTCTCTCACACAATATCGCCCGTTTCATTCTGGGATGCATTGTTCGCGAAATTATTACACGAGCACGCTGCTCCTTCGTTACAAACGAGTATAGATTTTGGTTTATATAGATTGATTTATAATGCACCGGTGCAATTTGCAATCGATTTGGTGTCTTTAGCGTCTAGAATCCTGCCAACAAAAGATAAGTAATAAATAGAATAATAATAGTAATGATCGATACATCGTGTCTCGCAATTTGTATCTTTATAATGGAATGGAGTTGCAGTTTATATATATATATATATATATATATATATATATATATATATATAAATAAGATACTCGACACCCTTTTTCTCTCCTTCGCTCGCAAAGCCCCCTTCGATCAGCAGCGGGGTCCCCAGCTGCGTCTCCTGGCTCTCCGCGTCCGCCGCGTGTTTCACGCTCTTACGACGCTCGCCATTTCCGCTAATCTCCTGGAAACTCGTTAAGCCTATATTCAATTTACCGTAATCGTCCATTCGTTTGTGACAATTTGATTTTCGTCGGGCGAGATTTTACACGCGAGCTGATACGTTCCGGATCGTCGGAATTAACGCGGTGAGCAGATTACGTGAAAAGTAAAAAAGGCTTGGTTAAAAAAAAAAAAAAATAAATATAGGCAAAGTTGTTCGGAGCTTTATCGTCGACACCTGCAATCTCTCTCTCTCTCTCTCTCTCTCTCTCTCTCTCTCTCTCTCTCTCTCTCTCTCTCTCTCTCTCTCTCTCTCTCTCTCTCTCTCTCTCTCTCTCTTGAAAAGCTACGCAAGCTGAGAACCGTGTCCGTTACGATATATCGTTCCGTAAACATTTCCATTGATAAACGCGAAGCCGAGCAACTGCCAGTCGCGACTGCGTAAATTCGCCGCTACAAACGATCGCGCCTGTTGAATACGCAGGAGCGTTACTCGGCTGCGCGAAAACGAGACTTCGCTCGACTTTGAACTCGATAGTCGCCTCCGACTTGCCGTCCCCGTCCCGTCCCGTCTTCGAAATAGCGACGCGTAAACATCGGTGTTTACGCGCCAATATCGAGCTATTTCGAGGTGAAGTTTTCGCGGTTGTTGATGGTGATTCGGTTTTGCGCTTTTGCACCTCGAGGAAAGAAAAATCGTACGGGTCTCTCGATCGTCGCATCCGATTCCGTTTAAACCTCCATAAATGCGAATCCACCTGTAGACTCGAGAAAATATTCCAAGTCGTTCGATTAAATAAATATTGGTTTTTAACGTTGTTCGTAACGTAATAACGTTTATTCGATTAAAGGGGGTGCGCGCGTCGGTAAAATTAAAAAGGACGTGTGAAGGATTGACGTTTCATAATTTCCATGAAACGTACAACATGGACGCTTCACTGGGAAGCTTAATAAAGGCCTCTGAGGGTTACGCACCATAAGGTTCACGAAGCATGACTCATTGCGCGACACGCAATGATACGGATTATGGAAATTTTTTTTCTAGGGATGAGGTGTCACGGTGTCTTTCGTTCCACGACTTCTTTCCTATATTTATAACACTTACTGCTAAAATTAATGTAACCTTTTGATAATAAAAATAGAAGCAGTAAATAAATTTACTACTATTACAATATAGCAATAAGAAAGTTATCAAAGGCTTTAATTATAAAATCTGCAATAAATTAAGAGTTTATCGTAAAGTAAATTGTAAGCCTTTAACGATCCTGTATTAAACATATGTAAATTGAAGAATTGATAAAACATGCTTGTCAATGTTAAATAACATGACACACGCGAGAGTAATACTATATCTTAACATTCAATATACACGTTCATCATTTTGTATCCAATAATGTTACAAACAATGTATATCAGCGGTTTGCATTATGGAAACCGGTTACACCAGTCGTTTTAACCGCAAAGCATTTTTTTTCACAGCCACGAAACCTGCATTCTCATTTGTAATCAGCACTAGCGATACAAGGAGTGAAAGCAGAGTAAAAGCTACCTGCAATTAATTGTATTATTTCTTCACGGCGCGTATATATAACAGAATATACATAATTATTTTATTAAATAACCGTCGACTCTTTCAGCTAAACGTTTACGGTGTTAAGCGCGAGGTTTTTCATATCACGCATTATTACAGCGATGCATAATACGTGCCCTATATACGAGACGAAGCCGGCCTTAGGAAGGCGAGTGATTTCCTGCATTTGTCTCGCGTAGGCAGCACGTGGTGATCCTATTCGTCCGATTAACATATGAATTCTTCAGGCGCAAAATCAATGTGTAGGCTCTTCCCGCAGAAGAGGAGGCTACGCGATATTATTCTGCCGACATTATTCTGCCTTTCCGCGTAAAATTATTCGAAACGCGAGGCGTTATGAATTGAAATAGCATTATACAGGATTATTCAGGATTTATTAACAGCTAAGAGAGAGTCTCGAGAAATATCAATTAAGCAAGAATTATTAGAGAAAAAGAAATCGCGTAAGATATATCTTGGGCCTGATATTCTTGTGATAAATGAACAATTTTACGTAGCGTAACCGTGACAAGTTGCGAAGCGCGTGATTTAATTGGCTCTCGTTTACTAACGCGTTAAACACGTCGGGGATTTGTCGAAAATAAAAGTGTGCCCGCGATAATTAACGCGATCAACTTAACTAGCGAAGGTAATTGGCCGCATTAGTTCGAGCACGCGTCTGTACGCCACACACTGTAACGATAATAATCACGTCTATGTCTACGTTGACGCGTAAACGTGCAACGCGGGTAAATTGGACCATTCAGGGAGGGAATGGGAGACGGTGGAACGTGTAATTGAAATTACCAATTCTGGCGTTGTTTGAAATTTATCGTGACATTTGATATCTTACCGTCAATCTTACAAATCCCGAAATTATCGAGAGTTAATTCGGGACTCGCGTTTAACGTAATTAACGACGGTGTTCGTCCACCGGCAGACACGAGGTAGACCTCGTATCGCGGTTTCAGACAGCGATGTTACACGCGGTCAAACGGTAGCTGACACATTGGGACCATCTATTAGCTGTCTAATGCAGCGATGGGAATCTACATCGGTATGTCCTTCCCGTGCAGAATCCTCCCCGGCCTCTCTTTCTCTCTCACGCTGCAAAAACGTCGATATATGACTCTTGAACGTTTTGCGGTGGCACGTTGAATGATCCGATTAATAAATAGAGTAAATTGATAAATGGAGTAAAAACTCAAATCTAGTTAAATTCCACGGCAATATTTAAACTCGTTTCTAGACGAAACTAATGAAATTAACGAAAATTCTATTCTTTCAGATCAGATTCCGATAATCGAGTAAAAGTGGGTTAATAAGACCACCGTTCGGTCAGTTCCTTCGATTTTAGCTTTTCGACGCGCGGCCAATGAAAGGAACATTACGACTGGGAAAGATCAATGATATCGTGTCACCTTTGTCCTCTCGGGGGAGTTTACACTATTTTTAATGAGAGCAGAGACTCTGCCCGTCCTAGATTCTCGATTAGTCCGAGTATATCGGTTAAACAACGGAGGTATTATAAAAAAAGAAACGCGCGCACGCGGATAATTAGCTGACTGCACGATAAGGCAAGTCCCGCGCGATTATCGCTGCGGCTATATGATAATGCGCGCTTCAGCACTGCATTGTCTTCGCGGTATCGCGTAGTTTGGTTTGCGAGTGTATATGCGCCTGCCACTATTACCACGACTGTAACGCCGCGTCAACGACAGAAATAAAACTGAGGCTGCTCTCTCTCTCTCTCTCTCTCTTTCTTTCTCTCTCTCTCGCGACCGCGTTCCGTGTGAATGTCGCTTAACTACTGTTGCGCAACGTACGTGCACGCAATTTGCTCTCTGTTAATCAAATGCGATACGTTTTCACACAGGATTAACCCTCGTGACTGCTCGCTAAGTATATGAGAAACATGCGAGTGAGAAACGGGACATTAATTCCCAAATGAGATTCCTTAGTTATTTATTCGATTATTAAAGTGAAGTTAAAGATAAGTTTCTCCACTGTTTGCACTTGTGAATCGGGGCGAGCTACGCTAATCGGAATTAGTGACGTGCGATCTCACGGTACAATGGGAATAAATCATTATGCGGGCGTGGGGGGAGAGGGGGATATCTTGATATTAATATGAATAATTTTAAACACACAAAGGAACAACGATCGATTTATGCAGATATTATTTATCGCAGATATAGCTATGTAGGATGTTGTACAAACAACGGGATATTTTCTGCGATATTTTCTTTTTTTTCTGGTGAATTATCGCAAAAAGTTCGTAGCTGCATGGATGGGAGATTTACGGACCCTATTGATCACTTCACACTGACTGTGAGACAAAATACCGATAGCTTTTCCACGGTGAAAACCGCCGGCAACCAAAGGATTTGTTTTATTATTACAAAACGTACAAAAATTTGCGCACCAAATCGTTTTTTACGGGCGAAGTTTTTTTTATCGGTGCATTTTCAGTACGCGGTAATTAAAAATCACATCTCGCCGCTCCATTAAAGTATTACAGCTCTAGGTGATATTTTAAGAAGAGAAACTTACGAAGCCTGACGCGGCTTTCACAAAAGTTTCTTGAGACTTCTGACGAGATGAGGCGACAGTTTCGCGCTTCATAGAACTTGGTTGCTGAACCGTTTCTGTTTAACTGAACTTCTATTCAACTGTTTCGTTTGTTTCCTGTAGGTCTAAATTTAAATAAGCACTTATACATATAATTTTAATCGATGTAATTTTAATTGAATATTTTTCCATTTTTTCGCATCATACAAATATTCGTTTAGAAACTAATTGAAAGAATGAAAAGCAACGTTTATACGAGAGTTACCATATTTTAAACAGGAAAATGGGTCAAATCGAACCTGGCCGAGACAGCAGAGAAACATGCACTCTCTGGCAAGCGTTCCTGTTCATTTCCTTCGATCCGTGGATTTTAAGCTTGGCAACTGCCCGTCTGGCGCGTGCCATTCCATTTTAATAACAATATTTGGCGGAATTCTGTGTAGTCTAGCGTGCATATACTAATACACGGCCGATTGATCGCAAACGATCGATCATGTTGTGGCAATAAAATCGTGTTTCAATGGCAAACGCAGAACTATTTGTACGGTAAAAATTCTATGAATGTTCGACGTCGACATACCACTGCAGCAAGCTGTTTGATTGACCGTGTTTATCCGATGGAACCAATGTCCACAAACCAGCACGAATGAAGGAAAAGAATTCATTTACGATATGGAGCCTGAATAAAAAAATTGCGAGAATAGTTCGATAATATTGAATCGTAGAGTTAACACGAGAATTATCCAGAAAATAATATTTCAAGAAATTATAGAATGTGAATGAAATTTATAGAAAAGAGGGATATTGTCATTTTATTTTACCATCATGTATCTTAAACGTTCGTCGTAAATCGTACTTATGGTATTTCCGTTTAGATACGTCGCAGCATATAGCTTCCGTTATACATCTCAGGATTAACTCCCGGCGGAATTAATGTCGAGATACGGAAGACACGAGAGATACAAATTCACTCGCACACGGACGAGACGTTGAAGAAACGTTAGTCGGCGCGAGGCGAGCAATTGGGTCACACGCGCGCGTCTCCGGACCCCCCCTGGCGACAGACAAGTCCGCGGGCCGATCTGTGGACGCGCGGGGGCCGGAAACTGGTAGCCTAGAAACCGGAAACCGAACCGGACTGGCAGATTGCCGGGATGCCTGCGAAGAGAGACGTGATATATACGCGCACACGCCGCGCCGCGCCGCGCCCGCCGAGACCCGATAATCGAACGAACGCGACTCTCTCGCGTGATACGCGCGTGGCATGCGTCAGGCGATAGGGAATGAAATCTGTGAGACGAGATAAAACCCGCAGGCACCACCGCGATCGTTCCGTACACGCGTCCCGCTTCAGTGGGCATTTCAGAGGTGAGACGGACTTAGTAGACCTAAATGGAAGTGCATGATTTTCTATATTTAGCCGTTTGCGTAGCGAACGTTAAGGAACTTAAAGATGCTTAACGAGAAAAATATCATTGAGAAATTTTTCGCGTGTGCGACAAAGCTCGATCACACACATATTTGACCTATGCTGCAAACATTTCAAACAGAAGATGTTTTATTGTAAGTATTATAAAGACGATACGAGGATTAGTACAGAAATAAACCTATATTGGTCGCGTTATTATTATATCTTAATCTGAAAATAACGAATTGGGCGCAAAATGCTCTCGCTGAACGTTTCAACATTCGCTATAAGGGAGGCTCCATCTCGAAATGGTAGACCGGGACGACAGTAGTTATTCTAAGACGCCCTATATATTGCAGAATGATTGCCGCGCGCGTTCCCCCTTTCTCATATCGTCAGGTCGTTTGCAATCATCGTCGTGGCGATGTGCCTTTTATAGAAAGGTGCTTACCCTTCCAACTTCATATAGCTCTCCCCGCGCACGAAGGACTTCCCTCTTCGGGGGAATCATACGTCGTGTCAGATTCGAGGGGAACGACTGTACTACGCCGATGCGTAAGGTATATACGGGAAGTATAAATAGAGAAGAGTTTGTTGCGCGAGTTTCTTTTTTTTACTCGTATCAATGTCAGCGCCCGATAAGGACACTCTAATATACCTCGAGGCTCGGCTCGAGACTTCTTCCGGCCAACGAAGTGATTAAACATTCGCGAATACCGCACCTTATCCTCGCCATCTTTCTCAATTTCGAATCGAGGTCTCCTTCAACCGGCCATCAGCGGTCGCGCTTGCAGTCTACCGTCTCCACGATTCGTACGCGATAATAGAATTGAATGAATCAATAATCGATAGTCAAGTTGCTCGAGACGATCGCCGAACATGCCTGTTGATTAAGGCTTCATTCCGTCATATATATCTTTTGCCGCATATACCGCCGCGTATTTCTGGAGCAAGGATAGCAGCGGGGCCCACGCTATCCTTGGAAATTACGTTTAATCACGCGTGACGCAACGGGAGGGATTGATAATATACGCCTTCTGTATTGTCCGTTTCGACACACACGTGCTCTAAGCGCACGTCCACGCCATCAGCCGCGCAGCCACGGCGCAAGCCAGACCTCCGAGATCGCGAGATTGACCGCGTTTCGCACCGATACTTTCCAAAGCTTTTTTCGCCGCCCCGTCTTTGACGCGCTCTCTTTCTCCGGCGATCAATCTTCAGTCGCGTAACAGAAAATATCGGCCGGCCACGCGGTCCCTGAGGTAGAGAGTAAGCGCGAACTTGGGAAGGCACCGATGTGTTTTTCGCAATCAGAGCGACGAGAATGGATCTGTAAGCTTCAAAGGGCCAATCTCTGAAACGCGAGATCCAAAAAAGACAAGCGGGCTCCATAAATACGTGCGTTACACGTGCTACGATATTAAGTCGTCGGCGCTCAAGTGGAGCGAATTTATAATTTATAATTTGCGGAGTGTCTGCCTCGAATGTGAGGTACGAGGATGAAAGTGCAAGCGTATAAGATTGCCAAAATCGACGCGGTGATTAGGAATGTAAACGCTCTGGATTTCAATCGCCCGAAGAACGTCGATGAGAAAAGAATTGCGGAGCAGTTAATAAGATCTGAATCGCGGGCTTATTTTGCTTTCATTCTGAATCCATGCGCGTCTGGCCGGGTGTCTCCCGCAACGGCGATGATTGGTTTCGGTCGTTCCACCTTCCGAGCGAGACGCGACGTGATGCGACGGCGACGCTCTCGCGGCATATGTGCGTGTATGTGTGTGTGTATGCATGCATGTGTGCGTGCGTACGTAACAACGGGCGACGTGCACGTCGATGACGATACCCGCTTCGCCTTCGAGGAGTAAAGACCCGGTTGGGTGAAGTGACTCGATGTCGGTAGAGGTGACCGAGTGCAATCAAGTGTATCGGGAGTCGCTGGAGCAGACAACGTATTTACAGGTCAAAGTGATTGGCGGCGCGTCGGTGTACGTGTGCGATACATCCCTCCTGTGCCCTGTGTGTAAAGCACCGCGGGCACACACACACACACACACGGGCGTGACAGACACAGGTCCTTGCACGCGTCCGGGATGTACGACAACGGCGATTGTGCCTCGTAGCACTCGCCGATATGTACGTGTCAGCTGCGCGCGAGGGTCATGTATGCGCGCACGTTTACGCTGCAAAACACCCTCACACATGTATAGGCATACACGAGACTATACGCGAGCTTTGTGTAACGAGTTTTCGTCGGCGTTTCGACGGTAAATCGGTCTAGGTCTGCGGCGATTAGCGAAGTACTTACGCGAACATCTTGAGGGAAATCTCGCGGGACGCAGATCGTAAACGCGCGCAAGGTCGAGTCAATTTCGTTCCATTCCGATAAATTCGTAAGAGGATCGTGGAGTTGGCAGAACTAAGGAGTGAGAAAGCTTAACCGGAGATATCAGAGGAGTCGGAGGCGCGCGCGCGACCGTCTTTTCTCGGGAATCCATATTTTCTTAAATATTTTATGATCTTTTAGTTGATCCGGAATTTTTTAAAAGGAGAGTCTACGTGCTTGCTTGTTATAATCTCGTATTCTTGAAATGCGACGCGACGGTTTGAAAAATAAGCTCTACAATTAGCATCAGACTGTTAAATTTGTAGTGTCAAATTAGACTCAATTTGAGTCATTTTTAACCATTTCTATAGATTGTCACTCAAAAAAAAAAAAAAAAATTGTTATTAATTTAAATAAATTAATGGAGTTATAAAATAATATATAGATACTCTTTTGTGTTAAAATAATAAATTTCGACACACCTACGTGTTAGGTAAAAATAACAAAATGTTATTATTAACTCAAGGTATTGGGTTTAAATTTCATGCTTCAACATTGTTTAACAATGCAGAGAACGAGGAAAACTTCGAAACTTGACCCTCAATGAGTCGGAAATAATAAAGTGGTAAATGACGAATTACTCACATACGAGTACACAGTAAAAATTACACAGCGCGAAGTGACGTAACTGCAACATTTATCTCTGCGAGTTGCGTTTTCTGTCGGCTGAAATACGTACGTTACGAGAACGAGAAACTCCGCGAGGGAGCCTTGCTTTCTAATTCCCGCGTTTAGCGACTTTAATTGTCACAGTCTGACATCTCCTGGCAGTAAAATACGCTTAATTAAAGTCAAAGACGGAGGTTGATCAAAGTTCATTCGAGCCAGCTTCCAGCGCGAGATAAACGTATACAAAGAACCTCGTGCGTATCGCACGGAAAACGAGTTTGTCAACAAGTGGATGCTCAGAGACAGTCGAGAGAAATGAACGTGAACGTGAAGGGTTAAAAAGGGTTAAAAAGAACAGATGAGATGACATCTCAAGGTCAGAAATTCAAGATCAAGAATTCGTTAGTCGTTGTAAACTTCCACAAAACACGAACGAAGGGATCGTTTTCGTTTTTGTACATCGTGTATAAATTCGCCCAGAATTCCGTCCCGGTTTCCATGACGTCCCAATCCTCTGATATCACGTCGTACGGAGAGTTCGGGTGTCCTTAACAAAGTAAGCCATCGCTGCGGGTTACCTTTATCCAAGAGGAATGAATACAGGGCGCAAATCGGGCCGGAGGTTTCTTTTTTCCCGGAGAAAACCCGCACGTGTACGTGTTTTGGGAAGGCCGGTCCCCTCGATTTCTACATTGACGAAGCCTTAAATCTCGGATGGAAGATCGGATGGAGATTTACCCGCCGTTGTCCCATGCCAAAGCTTAATAACTAGGTCAGAAGAGCTCTGGTGAGCTTCCCTCTAGTCTGTAACCGTGTGTGTGTGTGTGTGTGTACATATATATGTATATATGTGTTCGTAGCTTTGTATTTGATATTTTTTTCGGTCGCGGAGATAAATTGGAGCAGCGCTAAAAGTCCGATCCGCCTGATACTCCTGGAACGTCAACTTGTTGCCCGCTACGTATGTACGTGCCCGCACTTGTGCGACGCCCATTAATTCACGGCGCACTAAATTGTGCCGTGTGCGGCGTATTATAACGAAATTGCGGTTTGTAAATACGTTATAACGAAGTTATAAACGAGCGACCCCGTGCTTCTCTCTCCCGCGGCGCCCATTATTCCGCGAAATATCCGGATCGATGTTGCCTCGCGATATCGGCACGTCGTGTTATTATAGATACTGTTTGGTCTTCGTTAACAAACTTACAGGAGAACAACGTCACCGCAGGCTTGGCCTGGAGAACAGAGGAAAGTTGGCGAAAAATCGTGGAGAAAAAAAAGAGCTTGAGAGTAATTTCCGGGAAAGATACGCTCGTAAAAGATAACGAAGTTATTTTCTGCCGTACGTGTTCCTCTCCACGAGTTCTCATTTTTGTCCACAACGTGCTCGTTTTTTCTCGAAACATTGTAATCGTGGTTAATTCCGTTCTGTAAAGATCAGAAAAAGAAAGCGTGTTTTTTTTTTTTTTTCAAGAAAATACTGAGAAACTTTCAAGTTCCATTCCAGTGCAAAAAGCTTTGCCAGTTCAAAAGCTTTGCCTGCCTCTTTCTCGAAGAGATTGCCATGTGTTCGGGAACTACATTTGAAGTCGGCTCACCGTCGTCGCGGTGACTTACGACCTTCGAAGATAGATAACGATTTCGCAAATTCGTCAAGTGACATTTCGGCGAATTATTTATTCACGATCAACCTGGTCGGAATAATACCTCATTTCAGTTATTCAGAAGTTATTCAGAAGCACGCCACCGTATATTTCCACCTCATATTAAATATTCACGACAGAAAGCTGCTCATTCTCGTTGCGATAGCCAGCCAACAAAATTCAATTCTCTTTACAAGGTAAATAAAAATAACAATAAATAAACAAATGGAATTAAATGCCGTTTCAGAGCGTTCGATGCATATATGTATAATAAATAATAAAACCAACCGAGAAATAAAAATATTGAATGCAATTTCGATGAAAAATTTGAATTATTTGAAATTGTCGAAACAGAAACGCATTGCAGACGAAAATTGGATACGATGTGTAGGTTCTTACAAAGTTCTCTTCCATATGCATAAAAAACATCGAGAGGAGTCTGTTGTTATAAAATTTTAAATTGCATTGTAGCAACGTTACTCCTTCGAGAGGCGTAACTTTATCAAACGCTGTAACGTGCCGATAGTCCGAGAGTGGCGGCGGCTTTCATCAGTACAGGTCCATTCATAAGGTAAAATCAATGACGGATTGGC
The DNA here is from genome assembly GCF_048541705.1 of Temnothorax americanus. Classification (NCBI taxonomy): domain Eukaryota; kingdom Metazoa; phylum Arthropoda; class Insecta; order Hymenoptera; family Formicidae; genus Temnothorax; species Temnothorax americanus. The sequence continues at coordinate 6,297,763 of NW_027509338.1, read as the reverse complement.
GCAAAGAATTCGAGGCCGTCGATTGGCCGCGGTGCGTCGCCATGATGCCACCGCCGGCCAATCGACGTCTCATTTGCGGCGTCCGCGTTTTCCCTCTCGCTCTGCCATTCGTCGCGCGAAACAACGCGCTTCGCCGAAGCAAAACACGAGCCGCGACTCAACGCGTGACTTTGCGGAGCAAATGGTATATTGCTTTCCCGTGAAACAATTAACCATATACCGCTTCCGTTTCCGGATGCCTGAATTTTGCACGATAGCAATATAATCTTTCGGCTTTAGGAAGCGGCTTAAAAGAAAAAACTTATTTCGCAAGACACTACGTAGTACAGAGTTTGAATTTAAAGCTTGAACGACGCCGACGCACTCCGAAATGTAATAACAAAATTGAGCCAACGTCTCTTTTACATTTAATTATATTTAAATGTATTTAAATACAATCATTAAATGTTTACATTCTCGACGTTATCTGTATGAATGATTTTTTTGTATTTAATAAATTTTTAACTTGATGCAATTAGAAATTGTAAAGACTTATTACATCTTCGTGGAAGAATATGATTACCTTTTTGCACGTGTATGTAACGAGCCTAGTAATTTACCATAATCGTGTATATACGATCTTGGCTTTATTTCGCGTGAAATCACCGTATTATATACGCGTAAAAAGCATTGAGTCATAAAGGCTGTGAGTCGTCCTGAGGAAGGTGTGTCATTAAAATTAACCCGTTGTGTAATGTCCGTGGCCTTTAACTGGACGGTTGCACGATTGTTGTTTCAGGTCCGTCTCACTGAGAGCAAATCGAGGCAAAACGTGGCGGATTCGGTGACCCCTCGACTGTGATCAGGCCCATAGGCAGTAGGTAGGGCAAAGGAGATGCGCGAATATAAAATAGTGGTGCTGGGCAGCGGAGGTGTAGGCAAGTCCGCCCTCACTGTCCAGTTCGTGCAGGAAATCTTCGTAGAGAAGTATGACCCGACGATCGAGGACAGTTACCGCAAGCAAGTCGAGGTCGACGGTCAACAATGTATGTTAGAAATTCTAGACACAGCCGGCACGGTAAGTAATCTTCCTCCGTAACACACGTCTGCCGTTTCTTCACCTCGAATACGCGAATGCACTGTTGAGATGTGAAATTTCGTCCATTTTTGCCTGAATATATGAGTTTGTCTTGTTTCTCTTTTATATTTTCTATTTTCTTTCGCAACGCGAACGGAATTTTTCAGTAGCAACATGAAATATCACGAAGACACACTGCTTCGCTTATCTTTTAACGCGTCGCGTAACTTTCTCTTTCATTTTACGATTGCAACGGATACGAATTACATTTTTGAGTGACGTTATTATTCTTGTCCGTTCGCAGGAACAATTCACAGCCATGAGGGACCTTTATATGAAAAATGGGCAGGGCTTCGTGTTAGTGTATTCGATAACAGCACAATCAACCTTCAACGACCTGCAAGACCTCAGGGAACAGATCCTGCGGGTAAAGGACACAGATGATGTGCCGATGGTGCTAGTAGGTAACAAGTGCGACCTGGAGGACGAGAGGGTAGTAGGAAAGGATCAGGGTGTCAACCTTGCCCGGCAATTCAATTGTGTGTTTATGGAGACCTCTGCCAAAGCTAAAATTAACGTTCGCGATGTAAGTTGAACTCACAGTTCCATTTATTCTGATTTGAGCATTTTACAAATCGCGCTTTACAATCTCGTAGCCTAAATATATTTTAATGAAAATAACTGGTTAGCTCGCACAATATTTTATACAACGCTATATAATAATCGAATTCTAGCTGACAATACAGTTGACACACAGCTTTAACAACTTTGTCACCTTTCGCTTTCAGATTTTCTACGACCTGGTGCGGCAAATAAACAAGAAATCGCCAGAGAAGAAGATGAAGCAGAAGAAGAAATCGCTGTGCCTACTTCTGTAAGGTATATGTGGCGGAGCCCATATTCTCCTACATGAAAATCCGAGGATACCAGTGGAAAAAAACGGATCGGAGCGGTTATAAGACAAGAAAGATACTAATGACAAAAGAGGAGGAGGGGGCTGACGGAATATTAGGCAACGGGTTAAAACGGGAGTCTACGGTACTGAAATCCGAATGGTTGTAAAACGATGGTAGAGAAACGGGAGAATAAGGGCATATAAGGGCACAAGGTAACGCAGCGGAGCGAAGAACGAAGAGATACGTGGAAAGGGAACGCAGCGATAAGTCGAAGGAAATATTGTATATAACATTGGTTCCGGGATGGCTCGTGTGCACGCGCAAGCAACGGCGCACAAAGTAGGATACGAGACCCCGCAGCATCGGTTATCACTGTAGGAGTTTTGCATGAATAAGTGAAGGGAGAAAAAATGATTAATTAATAGTATATATTTAGGAGAAAGGAAGAGATAAGAAAAAAAGAAACGTTTGTGGACGTGCGCGTGCGCAAGCCACCAGCCCCCATGCATCGCGCTCTCGCCGCGCACCTCTCTCTCTCTTATATAATATAATAATTATACATAGATGGTACTTGAACATGATTATTGCTATTATTATTATTAATATTAATTAATTATTAATTATTATCGGATCATCAAAATATTCATAAGTTATCAAACTGTTTGTTTCTCAAACAAAGTATGTTTTTCTATATCTCTCCGTATTAAGGCAAATAATAAAAAAAAATCAGTGAATGTTAAAAAAAAGGGCCCAAGTTTTCTACTCTTGTAATGCAACCTGGATTTCATTTTATTTCATTCCGAGCCCCCTTTGTCTCATTTGTGAACCATGTTCAGCCGTTCACGTGATTAGTCTGTAGATAATTTCTCCTTGTTTCGTATAATCTACATCAAGTAACATGTAAGATAAGAAGAACGGAATAAAATAACTTTGTGATATACGCAATGTAATTGAGATATCAAATGTGAACGTAGGAAATTTTTAATACGATTACCATATCGCAATAAATACAGACGTACGAGTGCGAGAACTCAATTAAATACGTACAACATTGTGAAATAATTATCGCGACTACGTACGCAGAATCTATTCACACGAGAAAATGCGAAATTTCGCGAAAATATACATATATTCTACAAGAGTATAACAAGATTGTTATTGCGTTTGCTTTTAAAAAGTAGAGTGTGGGAAGAGATCTTGTTATAAAATTGCAAAATCCGACGACGCCGTTTCGTCTTCTTTCGTTGTTGATCTATTAAAAAATATACAACAGCGAGCGCAACACTTTTTTTTTTTTTTAAATTCAGTATTTATAATATTTCACGCTGTGACCGTAGCTAGAACCAGAAGTGATGCAGCGCCAACGTAGCCATCGCGCCGCTGAGACACACGCTACGAGAGAATATCCTCCTCCATGTCGTCGCCGTGCTGGTGACGTTGCAACAATTGTTCGTCGCCTCCATCACGATTTGCGGATAATACTCGTTCCAAAACGCCAGTGCCTTGTAGTCCACCGCATCTGGCTCGTTCATCTCTACGTTCTTGTCAATTATCAGAATTCTCGGATTGTCCTGCGTATAGGACTCCCACTTGATCGATCCTGTCCCGCTCATCAAGGAGGGATCCCCGGTCCTGGCAAACGTCGCCAGCATCGACATCATCACGTCGGACATCTTCTTGTCGTTGAAGATCCATTGCGTCGTGCCGGGGCCCATCAGATGCGGCAAACCCCAGACGAACGGGAGCTCGAACATGTGCGGCACGCCCGCCCATTCCGGCACGTCCTTCGCGACCGGTTGTGTTTTGGGACGATAATCGAATCGATATACGAAAGCCGTCGTTCTTCCCTTCGCCACTTTGCCGGCCAGCAACGTCAGGCCAGCCGCGTAGTTCTTTTCCGTTTGCAGATCCAGGTATCTGTCGCGAAACACCGTCGTGTTCGTCGTGGATGGGTACGGTCTATAGAAGAACAGCACCGCGTTTGTCACCATTTCGGGCTTCGACTCGCAGGTGCTGTTATCATCCGGAGTCTGTACCGCCGCCGTAAATTCGTCTGTGATCATCGTCTCGAAGTTCTCCGAAGAGAGTCCGCCCTCTGGATTCTGGCCGCTGGTGGTCTCCATGTACGCCAAAACTTGCTCGTTATTCGTGTAACCGACAATCAGTGGCACCGCGTTGAAGTTACCTAATCAAAGTTAAAAGAAGGTTTAAATTAAAAAAGAATAAATATTTAAGAATTATTTGAGTACGTTTCTTAAATATCTTGGCGTATATTTAGATCAATACTAAGATTTTTTGTCAGTGTCGAAGTACAAGACAAAAGTCCTACAGTAAGAAGAAGATATGAGAGATGTGCGAACTATTCGAATCTGAACTATTTAAAATTTTCGAATCTAGATGGTTTAAATACGAATCATATATATATATATATATATATATATATATATATATATATGAATTATTTTATGAAATCTCATATTTTCCACTAATAAGCATTGACTGTACGGTCATGTTAACAGGTGCATTCAGTGTTACAGCCGCTCACTGAGCGGCTAAGTGTAGCAGTCAAATATGATTAGTTCTTACAGTATAAGTATTGATAATAAAATAAACTAATATTATTTTATTCTAATTTCTGTGTATGCAATTGGATAATGTTATTGGATACTACATTGGAGTATTTTAATAATTTATCTACGATTTTTCGCCTAATTGTTTCAGTTACTGCGACATTAAATAAAGCATGTGTTTTATTAGTTTTATATTAAATATTTAAATGTTTTTTGTTTTAAAAAGAATTTATATATTATATAATCAATATTATATTTTTTTACATCAAAATATTTCTTATTATCTACGAGTTAAAATTCAATCTAATAATAATATATTGTTAATTAAACATTTTATTTCAACCACTCGATTCAATTTGTTTCTATTCGAATGAAATTTTGTCGATTTGTTTATTCGATATAAAAAATCCTTGATTCACACATCTCTAGAAGATATACTACACTTACATCATATACTTCTTATAGATATCTTCGCGTATCTTTAGAAGATCGATTTTAAAGACTCGTCATATAATTGTTATTGAGTCACTTCGGCAATTACCATTTTCCAAGATGTCCTTGGGATGTTGCGCGAGAAACGGTTCCGTCTCGTTGTTAGTCTCCGCGTCCACGATCGGGCCCCAAGTCTCGATGTCGGACGAGTGCTTGATCAGGAAGTCGGCCTGCAACCGTCGCAGGCATTCCATCAGCGCGCCGCTCGGTCGTCGGTCGCAGCCGAATCTGTCGGCGATGATGTCCACGACCGGTTTCTCCCTGTCTAGCGTGCCGACGGAACCGATGGCGTCCCCGCTCATAGCGATCGCCTTGTGGAACTTGCCTTTGCTGAGCGGACTCAGCATGTGCAGGCCCACGCTTATCGCGCCGGAACTGTGGCCGTAGATGACGATGTTGCTGGGCGAGCCGTTGAAGTGCTTGATGTTCCGCTTTATCCAGTCAAGGGCGGCGATCTGATCGAACATGCCGTAATTGCCGGACGCCTCGCTGTCCGTCGTCGTGAAGAATCCGAGGATGTTTAATCGATACGCCACCGTCACCACTAGCACCTGCCGGCCGCAAAAGTCGCCCCCATTTAATCTCTCGGACTGTTGTAGGTTTTCCTCTCTTTTCATTTCTTTTTCTCTTTTTTTTTAGCGTGCGCGCGATAAAATCTCACGAGCAATCGTTACCGAAAGTTTTCGAGATTTATTTTCGTGCCATGCAAGCGATCAATTTGCCCTTCTCCCTTCCCCACCGCGAATCGTTCCCAAGAGCCGTAAAACGATATACCGCATTACGCCACGATGTGTAACGAAAGCTCCATTAATGATGCATCGCGGCCGAATATCAAAGGGTGCGGTTCTATTCTCGAAGTGGCGGCACGCGAGATGAGGCAGAGGAAAGCTCGGTCCGATTCGATTCCCTTCGATTTTACGTCCGTCCGGGAAGTTGATTGAATGAACATTGTTAAAAATACACGTTAATCATCCTCTCTCCACCAATACATCGTGATTATATCGGTATCGATTAGATCGCCGACCGAGTTACGTTAATTTCAATTTCGTATTCCGATTTTCCGGCTGTTTCGCAAGGTAGGCATTTTTCCGCGCGACAGCGCGCAATCGTACCTTTTGTCTGCTAACGAATATAGAGGCGTCCCAGATCGCTGGAGTTCCGGTGTTGAAGTCGCCACCGTGGAACCAAACCATCACTGGCCATCGATCACCCTGACGGTTTCCTACACACATGAAATATTCGTTAACTATCAGAGCCATCAACTCATCGAAAGAGGGATGTTAACTTAACAAGACGGTTTTATTTGATTGTAAGCTGCACGCGAGCTTAATCGCACTCGCTATTTAGACAGGTCTGATCCACCTTGACGATCCAAGTTGGAATTCTTTTAGGATCATTCAAGTACTAACGGAAATGTAATTTATTAATAATTTATTAACTTCAACTTATACTCAAGAAGTGGACTTGGTTTACAACATTTACTTATAGCACAGTCATACCATCCGTGCAACCATCGAACTTAATTATTATTAATACTACCTTAAGTCTCTTTCTCTTGCCATAATTTCCTCAACACACGTTCCCTTTTACACTATCTCTTATTTTTACCTAACTCCATAAACCAATACTTGGTTCTATTACATTTCTCTACATTATAGTGGCTACTGGCTAATCCCTCTCTTGTCCGCAAAACATACATACGTTTTATCTTCCTCTAATATATATTTGTTGCCCTCTTGAAATCTCTGCTAATTAGCTCTTTCCTTAAATCCACCCTTTCATCTCTTAAAACTTCCAAAGCTTCTGTACTCCGGCCATTCCTATATTGTAGGTTTTCTTTACTGTACGCTTTTCCATTTCCATCCAATATTTCTTTATCCACTTATATTTCCTTTCTCCCCTAATTTTTTGCTCATACCTCATAACCCTTATCCCCCAACTAATCGTCAATTTCTTAAGCCCTAATTCTCTTGACGTTGTATTAACGGATATAGACGAAATTAATATTAACAATGACGAATCTAATATCATTTCTTTTATGATTTTTATTCTTGAACTAGAAACATCTCTTTTATATAAAAATAAGAAACTTGGATGTTTTATTAAGACTCGACTTGCTCCAAAAATAGGCTGCGAATCGAGCGAAGTTTTATTCCTTCTTTTTATATTGTAATTCTATCATATAGATCGAAAGAGAGTGGGAGAGAGAATTTATGTGAAGCCACCGCGAATAATTTCGTACATATCGAAGATTCTATTTCCAACCCGGCATGTTACGATAACACCGGGGACCGGTACGGAGATTCTCTGCCCCCCCTGCGGTTTCCTGAACACGGACGCCCCGTCCCGCGTTATCGTTCTGTCGGTCTCTTAGCGACGACCTTGGCAGACTTGCATACGTATTTCTTTCGGCGTTTTTCGCATTCGCATTACTGATGTCATCGGGGCGAAACGGGTTCCAGATATTTCTCCAATGTCGCGCGACGCGGACCTTCCGCAAGCTTCTGATCGCTAACGCATCCGGTACAATAGCCTTCTTACGCGAATCAATGACTCACGACGGCAAGTCGTGACGATTCAACGACTTCCTCGCCGAGAGACGACCGAAGGAACGAAAAGAGAAGGTAAGAGCGAGAGGGTGAGCTTTCGTGACCGGCTTTCTGGTATCTCCGCATCTCAGACCGAGGCCCTGGAAGATCGCGTGCCACCGTGGGCGTGCTAGTTACTGTTACTACTCTTGCCAGCCCTACGTTATATATCGACCCCGACTATCGTTGTCGTCGTCATACGCGGTTTTGTGCCACGATTTCGCGACTCCGAGATCAGATTTCCTTCTCTTTTTCCTCTCTTTTGAGGAAGAGAAAGACAGAAAGAGAGAGAGAGAGAGAGAGAGAGAGAGAGAGAGAGAGAGAGAGAGACGCCGTTTAGCGGTTCCCGATAACGATTTCATCAATGACGGTCGAAGTGTGTTGCGTTTTTGGTTTGCATTCAGCTTTACCCATTCACCCATTGAACTTTTCGCTTGTGTATGCATATTTGAGCTCGGAAAGCTTCTTAAAGCTCTATATATATTTCCTCGTTGTACCTCATTAAATTTGTATTAGGGTAGGACTGGGGCAAGTGGAAAAACACAGTGCGCAATGCGAAAGCAATTAAAATGTTTATCTACGTTAAATGGTTAACTTCTAGAAAAACTTATGAAACAAAATACATTTCGTAAGGGCAAAACAATGTTATTTTCGACAAATCTATTAAGAATTGTAACGTAAACACTTTTTCGCAAGCTTAAATAACTTCTTAAAGTTTTAAATTATTCATTTAAAGTTCTTTAAGAGCGTTTCGTTATATTTATCTTGCTACATTTCAGGTATCCGAACTAATTAAAAGGACAGTATAATAATATTATTATTATTTTTCTACTTTACTTATCGACGATATATTTTTCAGAGTCGTATTATTCTCGGTGTAAAATGAAATAATCCTTTCGAATAATTTGAAAAAATTTTGAAAAAATAATCATCGAGGACAATCACAGCGTGAACGATACGCAAACTTCACGGAAGAATTATCTAATCTAAGTCAATCATATCGAGTAATAAACATAATGAATGTTCACCTTTATACTTTTTATGCGACATGATAAATCTTCTCCGCACAACACTTCGCACGGCACATTATTAATTTTTTGCTTTGGTCCACTTTTATCTGATCGCGCTGGTATATAATGCTCGCCCCCTCTCACGAGTAATCACCGTAATCACCCTTTTTCTCTCGGACGATAAGAATCAGTCTCCGAGAACTTGAGGGCGAGCATTATCTCGCACTTTATTGGGAACGAACTTCGCCGTTGACCGTGCGTCGTTTCTCCGCCGCGCGTTGCGTGCCCTAACGTTGTCGAAGTTCGCGTAGAAAAGAAATATCACGTAGACAGTATCAAGGACTGTCATCAACCACCGTTCTCCTTGTCAATTATATTTATCGCGAGAAAAAATTTTCGCGTCGCAAAAATCGCAGCCTGCCTGCGAGAATGTAATCTGACGAAGGTAATCTGACTCTTTCGTTCCTTTTGTACGTTTGAATTCTTTCCGGAGACGAGAGCACGAGTAAAATAAGTTGAGTCCGGAACGAAAATAATATTTTTAAAAATAAATATATCTAAATTTATAGCGTTTTTCACTGGCAGAACTGGTGCGCACTCAGTGCACATTAAAGTCGTTGCACACTGATTTAGTCTCTAATATTGAAAGTAAAATGCAAATATTTCGACTGATAAAATACTCAGTACATATTTTACCAAATAGCGCAATAAAGAATATTATTTCATGATTTAACCCGATTATATTAAACATACACTTTACGTTGGTTTGTGTACGACGGCTTTAATGTGCACTGAGTGCGCACCGGCTCTGCCAGTGAAAAACGCTATTGGTTTAAATACATGCTTAAAAGAAATTTGGAAATAAACTTCCGATTTTTCCGAGAGCTATAGAATTTTGTATAAATTGTTGTTACAACTCTAGTCCGCATGGACGATTGAACGCATACCTTCGCTCGGGACGAAGATGTTTAAGAAGAGACAATCCTCGCTGAATCCCGGATCGGGCATGTCCGGTGGTAGCAATCGCTTGTAGAGCCTTTCGTGCAATTTAAGCTGACCCGAAGCCTGCTGGCAGGACGGCGCGAACTGCGTTGCATTTTTCACATCGTTCCAAGAGGGGAGAGGATCCGTCACCGGTCGCGTGAAACGAAGTTTGCCAATTGGGGGTTGCGCGTAAGGAATACCGAGGTACTGCGTCAGTCTTACCGAGTTGACGGCTACCTAAAGTTCAGAAGAGTATATACACAGAAGGTGAAATGAAAAAAGCACTTATCGAGGACTAAAACTCCTACTTTTAATTAGTTTAATTCATCGTTTACTTGGTGTTTCCAGAATTAAAATAAAAAGAGCAACGAATTAGTTCAATTACTGTTTCGCTATCAAATTAGAAAAAGGACCAGCGCATTAGCGAAAATTGGAAGCAAATTATTTTACGTTCATAAAATTGACTGTATATTTATATTTATAAACGATTATAATTTAATGATAATGAATTTTATTGAATTAATGCAAAAATATTTCACTTGATATAACACAGTATTTTTATCTCTATCTTTAGAATTATAATTTAAAAAAAACCAGCGAAATTGATGAAATTAATACCCGAATTAACAGACATAAAATCAGTTGTTTGCTCGTAGACGACCTTCGTTGGAGGATTTAAATTCCTGTCAACTTTCGACAGCGCGGGATGACAGGTCTCGGTACATTAATGTGTAAAACTCCAAGACCGACCGACCGGGATAAATTGAAACACGATGTCGTACCTCTTTGCCGAGGACGATTCCCTGATTCGGTATCCTAACGGTCGGGCTTTCGCGGTTGAGACCCTGTCGCGCATGGGTCCTCTGAGCGCGGCTAACGTGGGTCCTCTGGACGAGAAGCAAGGTAGACACAAAAAGCAGCCACGTCGCGCGCCTCATCCTGCAGACTGACTGGTATCCGCCGGGGAACGTAGTACCGCGGCGGTTCCTCGCGAGCCGCCACCACCAGTTTCACGGGGGTTGCTTCGCGTGACTCCCTACGTTTCGCCTTTACTCCACACAACCGTCCGCCCACCGCTCACCCTTGGTGCCTCGGGTTCATTTTCTTGGGTTCGCGGTCGACACGGTCAGCCGTGAGGGACCTGCGCTCTTTCACCCTTCACCCTCTTACACACACTCGACGGAAAAAAATTTACGATTCCGTGCCCCTCACTCTCGAGGCGCGTACGGAAAGTACGGTCAATCACGGTTGTGACTATCTTTCAGCGACTATCTTTCAAACTCCTTAATGATTGTAGTCAATCAAAAGATTAAAAAAAAAAGAATCAAAACCGCATAATAAATAAAAGTTTCTAGTTAGGTTGATTGGAAATTGTGTTGACACGCATCCCCGTTAATTATTTTTATAACATTTAAATATATATATACCTAAAGCAGAAATGTTTATTTAGACTATTTAGAGAGAAGTCGCAAAATTCGCGTTCGATGTTGCTGGAGGCAGCATCGATGTCTCCCAGTCGACGACTGTGAAATCGACGATCGTATAATTTATCAATAGAGAAGACCATGACGCGCGCGCAGGGTCGATCGATCGAGATATTCACGAATAAGACGCATGATATAAGAATGCAGCTACCGTACATGTACGTTAGGGTCGGACACGAGTACAACTTGAATTGGCCACGGATCGAGCATTTATTTGCATAAAAGTATTAATCGCGATGCAAATAAGACGCCGACGCGCGAAATGTAACCCGAACTTGTATCAAGCCACCTTGTGGCACCCTTGGCGTTACTATAGTAGTTGTTACAGGGCGCACGTGTGTGGACACCGTAACGATTGACCTAAAAATTCAGTTAACGGCAGAATTTTAAAATGCGGATGACATTTCGTCGATAGGATGCATGAAATACTGCGACGTTGTACGTCATTGTAGCACGCAGGAGGAGCGAAAATTTATTGCCATGTTCCATTTCGCTGTTTTTCTTGAGACTCGCGGAACTCGTGCTGCAATTTTTTTTAATTAATTCGCATAATTTATGTATGATCGATAACGTTCGCGAGAGTGAAGGAGTATCGGAGACGTCGAACAGTTTCGTTAAGCGTTGAAGGTCTTGAAGATCGATACAGGGGTCTTTCGCCCCGAAGAACGAGAGAGAGAGAGAGAGAGAGAGAGAGAGAGAGAGAGAGTCGGGGAGAAGAAGGAAAGGGGAGGGATAACACGCTATCATTAAGATGTAATCTTCGAACACCTCTAGCTAGCGCGACCTTGAACGTTGCGCAACCCGCAATTATCTGTGCCCGGCCGAAAAGTCCTTTCTTCAGCCTCGATCGTAATTATTCGCGGCGGGAATTTGTGGCGTGTCGATTTAAATTTTACTCTATATCATAAACGATGAAACTTGTTTCTTTCGATCTGCATATGAATTATCCAAGCGAAAATCTCTCTTCCGGACCGAATTCGCTTCCGGTTTCTGTGAATGATTGTCAAAATTTCCTCTCGTTATTGCCCTGCCATTTTTTCTTTATTTTTTAATTAATTAATTAATTAAGTTATTTTTTGTCTATTCGACGTTTATTCGATCGCTTCGATCTTAATTGGTTCGGTTAAGTTCACGCGGATTATCGACGCGAACTCCATTCAATCGTGCCTCTTTTTTCTCAATAGCTAATGCGTAATATAAAAATGTAGCTGCACCTCCTCCGGTGCACCGCCATTCGAAGTCGGATAATGCAGGGCCGTAACGTAAACTGTACGGGGCGTCGCCCAAAAGAAAATTGGGGATACAAATCTTCTTCTACGAAATTCTTTCTTTCTAATATATTTATCTGGGCACAATATATATAAAAATTATTGAAACGCAAAATTATAAAATTTGGAGACATAAATCTAGGTGAAATCGGATTGGACGCTCCTTCCTGAAAATGGAATCAAATTTATTATTTAATTTAATATGCATTCGTAGATATTTATATTGATTTGAGCACACCTAAACATTATTTCATTGAAATTGCGGTAATTCTCGTAAAAGTCATCGATTTATTATCAAACAATATCCCAGAATAAATAAGTTAAAAAAATTATAAACACATTTATATGTCACATAAATAATTTATTTTTACTTTTGATTGTTAAATTGTTACGTCAGTCACGACATCAGGACTGAAAAGAATGGCCATCCCTTCGTTTGCTCCGATTTCTTTCGATTTGGCACGCACCTGACGCGAAGGCTCGCGTGAATGCCGCATGCCGCGACTGCCGCGAGTGTAGCACTCGAAACAATGGGAGCGCGAGCGTACGTGGACCCCAGGTGTTGTTTACTCCAGTTTACTCGTCAATGAGCGCTCCCTATTGAATCGTAGGCCGGGGAGCGTGGGAAGATGAGCGAATTCGGCAACGCGAGAGGAACCGTTCGTGACTTATCGGCAGACCAGCATCTCCATTCGACGAGACGGACGTAACTTTTTTTCCCTCGTGTACCGCGTCGCGTGCGTTGACTCATACCTGCTCGTGCCTGCACATTCCGAACGTGTAACTCATAAACGCTATGCCGCGGAAGGGAGGCCGGGACTGAGGCGCGACTCGCAATTAATATGAAACGCAATAAAAATCGTTCGCAAAGTGACAAAATGATAATCGCGTCCCTCTTGCTCCTCTGCGGCGTTCATTTCGCGTGCGCTCAGAAGTACGAGGGTTGTTTCCGGAGTCCCGATCACGGGCTGCCTGTCCCGGCCTTGGCGTACGCCAGCACGCCCGCCGAGTGCATCAAAAAATGCCGTTCCCAGTATTACATGTAAGTGAGAGCAACGTGCTCGAGATCGGCATCTCGAGTGGGGTATCTCAGGATTGTGAATTGTGATCCTCTCCTTATTGTTCGACAGGTTCGCGGCGCTAATGAACGGCCAGCAGTGCTACTGCATCAGCAAATTTGGCCAGGACGGCCCGTCGAGCAGCTGCACTGTCCCCTGCGCCTCCGATCCCGATAACTATTGCGGCAGCTATGAAGCTATGAGCGTTTACGCTACCGGTCAGCAAGGTATGGTTTGCAGCGACAACGATTCTCCACTTAACGTAACTTTTATGACAAAGCGTACTCTGTGCGTACGTGACAAGATATAAGATTATCCCCTACGTGTGCTTAATACAGCGAAATCTCCAACGTGTAACGATATGCATGTATCTTTTGTAGGGCCAAGTCCACCGAGGAGGATACTGGTAGTCGAGGAGGAAAGAGATGCTCTCAGAATAATCTGGCAGCCGCCAGACATACCCAACGGGAACGTGACGTTTTACACCGTCCGTGCTGTCGTCGTGAAAAGCTACTCGAGCAACATCTTGCCACCTATCGAGAGTCAGATACAAGGCGGTGCGTCGAACATGACGACTCTGAGAGGTCTTCAGCCTGGCACTACGTACAACATATCCGTTACCGCCAGCAACGCGCAGGGGACGAGCGATCCGGCGTACATCGTGGCTTGGACCCTGATAGGTCCCCCCGACAAGCCCGCCATGCCCAAAATACTAGAACGCGGGGACAGCACGATTACCGTTAAGCTTACCGAGGGTCACAGCGAGTACGGACCGATCAGCGCGTACCAGGTTGTTGTTGCGCAGGCTGGCACTATACCTCCGGTCGACTCTCTCGTTGAGTATTCGAACTACGACAGCGCGTCGCAGCAGGGCTTAAATTATTACGTTACCGCGCAATTCGACCCGTCGGAGTTTTACAGATACAAAAAGTTCGTCGTAGGCGATGGAAAGATGATCGGTGGTTACTACAACGTCCCGTTGAAGGGCCACTACGTTTCCGCGCAGGTCGGCTTGGCGATAATCTCGCGAGTAGGAACGAACGTGGAACGTTCCTACTCCGATTTGGCGAATAACGTGTTCAAACGCGAGACGACGGCCACGAATCGAATGGACACGACCGCTCTTGTGCTTTGCATAGCGATCACGCTGCTGAGTATATTACTCGCCGCCTCGATACTGGTGTACTTTGTGCTGCGACGGCGACACGAGAGATTTCACATGCGCAAGCTGCCGGAGCAGCAGGAGCTCACGCTGCAGGGTCCGGTGTACGAGGTGGACAATATGGGCTACATTCCGGAGGACATCCCCGAGAGAGTGAATCACTATCAAGAGCTGAAGAAGAAAGTCTGGAGTATCCCGCGAAACGCCCTGTCCGTCGATAGTCACGTCGTGCGTAGAGGACGATTCGGCAGCGTGCACACCGGGACCGTTTTAAAGGACGACGGCGCCTGTACGGTAACGGTGCACACCATAGCCGACGGCGGCCTGAAGGGATCCGACAAGAAGCACATGCTGAGAGAATTGGACGTGTGCATCCGTGCGGGCTCCATGAAGTATCTCGCCGGTCTCGTGGGAACCTGCGAGACCACCGACACGCTGTACGTCGTGCTTGAGCTGCCGCCGCAGATCCTGAAGAATCGTCTGTTGAGCGCGCGATCGGGAGACGTGTTCCCGGTAGATCGGTTACTGTCCATCTCGTCCTCGATAGCGGTCGCCTTGCAATACCTGGCGAGCCATAAGATCGTTCACAGTCGCCTCTGTGCGCGAAGCGTGGGGCTGTTGAGCGATTGGACGCCGAAGCTCATGGGTCACGGTATCGCCAAGTACGCCCTGGAGGACGTCAAGTACGCGAGGTGGACGGCCGTCGAGTGCTTCGACAATCAGAAGAAACATCAGCCGGGCGTGATATGGGCGTTCGGCGTGCTTCTCTGGGAGATGTTCGGCATGGGCGGCACACCGTACTCGAGTTTGTCGCTCGACAGCGAGGTGGAGGACGCGGTCACGCGAGGTGTCCGGCTACCGCAATTGTTGGACGTCACAGACCCGATTTACGAGGTCATGTCGTCCTGCTGGCGAGACGATCCTGAGGAGCGGCCGACGTTCGACGAACTCGCACGATTGGTAAGAAACGAAAAATTCGATTCCAATTTACTCAAAATTATTATTCATTATTTGCGTATCGCAATATTATTATTTGTGTGTATTCTTTGTTTGTAGGATACCTTGAGCATTTGTCCTATCACTGCAATCACGGAGCCGTACTTACCGGAACTGGAGCTGAATTAAAACGTTCTTATTTGCGTATCTTTAGGCTGCATATCTGCATTTACGTAGTAACGTGTCGAAGGTTGTAAATATCTCATTGTGTTCACGAGAATCTCGTAGATTTTATCGTTACCAATGTATGCGTATGTTTATGTGGCATATCCGCATTTTATCTCTGACATCCCAAACTTGAATTTTATTACGATTAATGTAAGCAACGTAAGGTAAATGTTACGAAGGCACTCACACTAATTCCGTCCATGTTTAGAAGAATAATTGAGATTAGTATGTAAGTAACGAAGTTAAGATAAAAGATTATAAATACCTACGTAGATATAATCGAACATTATGGTAGAAAATGATGGTAGAAAATGATATTATTTTTTCAACTTTTCTACGTTACATTTGTTCGCAAATCCGTTGTCAATCTTTTACATGAGATTTTAATTTACAGCCAGTACCAGGGCAGAGAAAATACTTTACCTATTGGTTTTGTGATCTATAATAATTTTATAACACCTTCTAGTTACCAATATTCACGTTGTCGTACTTATTTGAGATAATGCTGTCACACTTCAAAAGTACAAATATATTATTACCAAATTAATACGCGCGTATCTCTAACGTATGTATCTTTAAATGGATAATCAACAAAATTGTCGCGAAGAATAACATTTGAATATAAAAAAATGTAATATTTTGGAGACGTTAAGATGTTATTATTCCTTTTAAGTATTTATTTCGAATGTTTTATACATGATTTATGCCATATGAATCATATTTGCTTTAAGTTGCAATATCGATTTTACTAATACGTATTTTTTAATTTTTCAATTATGACGTACGTTTCTGTTGTATATGTTCCGTCCTTTTTTATAGAAGCTTGTATACTTTGTATTATGCAAGTCTTTTTTTTATAAAAAATATTATATGTCATTATATTATAACGTTATGATATAATGGCAATAGCAATTGCTAGGCTAGCGGAGTATCGGCTGAACGCACCCAATGTTTATGTATAATTTAAGGCAAAAAATACATTTTTATACATATTTTCCTTCTCGTACTGCTGTTATATTTCTTATCCCAAATTAAAATAAAACACTTATCTATTAGTTTAGCTTGGCAAAGAAAAATTTCTACTTTTTAACACAAACTTAATCAATAAATACAAAATTTTAATCAAACATATATCTATTGCTTCTAGATTCGTAATCCAACACATTTTCAGTTAAATTCTGTAAAAAAAAAAGGTTTTATTCTTCTATATATATCTTGCGCTTTACTAATCAAGCACTTAATTTCTTATGAAGGATAAAGAAAATGATATTGTGCATCAACTTTTATTCGTCATCGTTAAATCTAAAGCAAATCGATTATTTCCGGAACGAAAGATATTTTTATATCGTATTGGGCGACGAGATCTTGCTCGAGTGAGAAGGCGTCGGTTTGAGACCGATCGTGGGTGTCCTCCTCGAAATGGGGCACAGAACCTGTTTGTACGCCTCCCTGTACAGTTTGTTGGTGCCGGCGTAAATAAAAGGGTTTATCACCGCGGATGCCCATGCGAGGACGGACGCCACTATATGAAGTATCGGGACCTTCATCTTATCGTCGATCACGTTCACCAGCATCAGCGGCATGAAGCACATCAGGAAGCAAAGGAATATAGTGAGCATCAGTCTAGTCACTCTGGAGTCTTCTCGCCGTTGAAATCCGCCGCCTCGTCTACTTTCCGCCGCGTGAGCCTCCAAATTCTTTCGGCTTTGTCGTACGCGCCAATATATGCAGAGATACGAAACACTGATCACCACGCATGGTACGATGAAGCCCAGAACGAACAGGAACTTCTTCGGGCTCGAGCCGTTTTTCCTCAATATCGTGCACGAGAAGGTGGCCGGATCCAGTCCTAGAGTACCCCAGATACCCAACAAGGGCGGCAGCAGCATGAGGAAGCTTAGAGTCCATATGGCTATTAACATCAGCGTTATGCCGCGACTAGTGTATAACTGGTTGTAAATGTCCGACTGTGAGATCAGTATATATCTGGAAAAGAGAACAAAATTTTAGTTAGACAACTATTAGCGTGTATTCTAAAAATGTATATTCTCAATACATTCAAGCTATATCATTAAGATATAATGTTTAACGCATATTTTTATAATATATTATATTTTTGTACATCAATGCATATTATAGATGTGTATATTAATGTGTATTTTATAAATACATATAAAATACACATATTTCTTTTTTATCAAAATTCAAAGGAGAGGAGAATCTTACCTGTTGATAGTAATAGCCACCATACTGAGTAAAGATACGGCGACGTTCCCGTAGAAGAACAAGGGGAATAGAGTGCATAGAGTCTCGCCAAGAATCCATGCTTCGTTCAAATATCTACTGGCAGTTAGAGGCAAATTTACCGCGGAAAAAATCAAGTCGGAGATGCTTAAACTTATCACGAAGGCCGTAGTGGCGTGTCGTCTCAGTTTGGTATATTTTAACAGTGCGATTACCGTTATTAAATTGCCTGGAATTCAGAGAGATAGAGGATTCAGTTCGCTGTTCACAAAAGATTTCAAGTTCGTTAAACCGATTAAGGGATATAAAACCTAATACTCCAATAATGCTGAATATTATAGCGCAAGCTGCAGCGACGATAGTGACGGATCGCGTAAATGGTTTGAAATCTCCATCCCCCGAAGCGAAGATCGTGTCGTTTGTCGCAAAGTGCCCCATCTTTCAGCGAATACGCGGATCCTTTTTCCTTCGCATTCTTCGGAAAATCAAAGATCGCCGTGACTCACGCGCTACAAAAAATAAGAAAAAACATAAATTCGCTTTATTTTAAGATATATCTTTCAGATTTTTTAAGATTATTCTATACAATCTTAATTCTGAGCGTCCCGCTCTTAAGTTTTATCTTCTAATTTTTCTCCCACAGTTTTATGAGAATTAAAACACGTGAAAATAGAAAATAATAGAGGAAAGAACTGCAAAACATTTTGTGACGATTGATTTATTTAATTAATGGGTTCTCCGGATTAATTTTGGAAAATGGATTCCGCTCAAAGTCTCTTAATTCACCTATCTCTCGCGGAACAGCCGCGACCCTTGCACCGCACGCAATTAAACGCGCTAAAACTTTCCTCATCGACTCGCGTTCGTTTACACTTGTCGTTACTCCTTCTTTCATTCATTGGTTTCCATCTGCTCCGTTAATTCGCTGAAATTTTCTCGCCGCGGCAAGAGAGGCCGGAGGGGATACGCACCCCTCGAGAACGTATATTCCGGGGCGCTTTATCGCGCGTGCCGCATCAATTAATTTCCGTATCTCTTCACGTTCGCTGGCTCTCTCCCGTTAAGAACGCGCCATTAGTCATAACGATAAATTTTTGTGACCTTCTCAGAATACTGATCGTTCTATGCCTCTGTGGTGTGAGCGGCAACAACGTGAACTTTGGCCTCGAATGACAGGGCGCTCAGCGCTCATACGTTCCGAATCGTTTCGCGACGCTACATTGTAGCTATTGTTAACCCGCGCGAAAGGTGTTCCTCCAGAAATTACTGCAGTACTTTATGGCGTCCAATTAAACCGCTATCTCCGAACAATTCGCCCCAATTATCCTCTTCCTTCCTTGTAATCGTCCTTTAATCGCTGCAATTCAACTTCTTCGAACGAGCCCGTTTTTCTCGTAATTAAACGTGCACTTTCAGATGTCTACATTATGTACATACGTTAGCCGTTGTGACTTTTTCATTTCTTCCCTATTTTTTACGAGTTTTATTTCATCCTCGCACAAAGGAATTTTATAGCTTCTTCCATGTATAGCGTCACTGTCGACTTATCCACTGACTTGTTTATAAAGATTAATGTTACTCTTTTTTTTTATTTTTTTTATTTTTTTTTTAAATTATGTGTTAATTACGTATTTATCGGCAAGTGTTGTAAATATTGTTACGGTCAACGCGGGACGCGGGTGCTTCGAACCGTTCCCGTTATTTCGGCAGACGTTCGTCCGCAGACTGACGAGAACTCCGCTGACGCATGTATACCCTTTACGAGTGCACCACAAGTCTTCTTATCTAACTCACTCGATTTAACTCCGCCCCTTCTTTTTCTGCTTCTACTTCTTCCTCTTCTTCCTACGTTTTTCTCCCGTTTCATTCCGTTCTTCGCGCTTATATTTTCGCTTCGAGATTTCAGTATTCAAAATCAGCAAAATCCCTTGGGATTTATATGACGTATCGATGATCGATGCGAATCGGGTAATTTACTTGTCGCACGTTTAGGCGCGACGCATCAATAAAATTAAATTAAAGGAAAGAACAAATATCACGAAAGAAAATATTCAATGTAATCGAATTTGCGTATAATAATAAAACTTTTTATTAAAATATAATAGTCCTAAATTATTTTGATTAATAATTAAAAATTAATTTAGATAACGATTTAAGTTCTACTTCAACAATTTAATAAACAATTTAAATTCTACCTAAACAATTTTTTGTTTACATTAGTAAATTTTTCTGCTACAGAAATGAAAAGGATGTATCTTTTATTATTTATACGTTTGGATAGTCGATAATATCAAGATTCGTAGAAATTTTGTTCTCATTGCAGCTGACAAGAATCGATTCGTCCAGCTTGTACACCTGCTAAATCACAACATCGTCGTCAATTTCTTTCGTTTTGATATATTAGAACCATGAAACAAACTATTAATGCGCCGTGCATGTTAAGTGCGGGGCGTGTTGTTCCAAAAATAGCGATCGGGAGGATATTATATTAGACTCTGATGATGTATACATTGTGTGTGCGTTGTGCGATTATCATCCCGACTGGTTAATTCCATTTGTCGCACTTCATTACGCTCTGTTTTCATTCACTTCGTTGTTTGCTTCGCATGATCGAAAGTTTACTCCTAACTTGGGCCGCGCCTCGCTTTATCTTTCTTTGAAAAGAGTCGTAAATATATGAAGAGGGAAATCGATGAAAACCCGCGGTTGTAAAATTGCACGCCACTTAATCGCGCGTTAATTAAACGTGAAAATAGAAAAAAAAAACTTTGAACTCTGCATCGGAAGAAGCAAGGAATTTTGTCGCAAGATTTGTTCTCGGCGATTTGGAACACCCGGTATATTTACCATGATTATTAGAAGAAGCATGCTTGTTTTCCTTTTTTATGTCTTGTTTTCGCAACTTGTGTTCGTAACCTTTGCTTACAAGGAAAGCCAACATACTTCGATAATGACGGAATTAGCGCATAATGAAGTAATTTTCTGCACAAATATAATTAATTTGAAGAGCAAGAAATATAAATATTTTTATTTTAAATTATTCTACCTCGCACGCACCTCAATCTTCTTTTTTCCCGGAGCAATGTACGGTCGAATAAATGGCTATATTCCTGAACAGCAGTTCAAGTATTTCAAAATCTCGCAGATTTAGTGCGTTTGATTGATGTCCATTTCTACCAATGCAGATTAGCTTTAATCTCGGTTTTAAGAAAATTAGAAAAGGATAAAAAGTAAGTTAAACCGATGCGCGAGGTTAAAGTTAATCCGCGTGTAATGCAATTTGGTAGAAATGGACATGAAGGTCACATTTTTGTACGCATCCGTGTTTGCATCAATTCTCACAGCACGTGGCGAACATTGTTCTCGAAATATAATCTCCCTGTATCCGCACACGTGAATTACCTCGGCGGCACGTGCTTTGCTTTCACCAGTATCGCTCGATCGGTCGTAACTCTATACAGCTATATCACATACCGGGTACACGTATATCATTCACGTTTACATCCACAAAATCATCACAAACAACCTATCTCATTCCGACAAACGGCCACGTTAAGTAGCGTTAAGTAGTACTCTCGCTCGATTCACCGTCACGCGAATCGTCACGATAGTAAACACAACGGTCGACCCGCCGGCCAGACGGCGACTAAACACGAGCTCGCTGCTCGCTCTCGCTTCCCGATTCCCGAGCGATCGGCAAACGCGAATGTGACTTACCTCCGTAGGCAGCAGCTGTCAACGGCCACAAAGGGCACCGAACAATCGGAAAGGAGTGGCTCTCGACAAATAAAACTCACCCTACTCAGCCCTACTGCCTTCTTTCATCCCCGCTGCGCCAACGGCGCCGCATCGGCCGGCTGTGTCGGACTCTTCTGGCTGATTAAAGGTAAGCTCTTGGACCCCGCGACCGGGGGATCGCCTGCTACAGGGGGAGACGTCGCAAGAAAGCGCGATACCGTTGCACCGAGTTCAGCGAGCGATAGGAAAGATATTTTAGATATATTTATGCACGTCACGTATTGTGTCTTCAGTCTACTTTAGTATTAGAAGATTTATGATACTTGCGTCAGAATTCTATTTATAATTTTCTCTGCGTATACTTTGATGTACAACACTGTGTATTTTAATATATATTTTATATATGTGTACTTGGATTCTAATAAAAAATTTTTCGTGTTATACGGCATATGAGATTAGAGAAATGGAGTTCTACTCTGAATTTTATTTATATATCACTCATTATTGGTTATAGATTATCCGAAGTGCAATGTTTGGGAGAATAAAATTTAAGAATGCCAGATTGATGTTACTCATCTGAATGATTTTATAGCAAAATATTTGCGTCAGAATTCTGTTTATAATTTATTTCTGCCGTGTGTTCTGATGTACGACTGTATTTTAATATAAATCATATTTTATACATATATATATAGATATGTGTATTCGGATTCTCATCAAAATTTATTCATGTTATATGGCACATGAGATATTATAAATAGAATTTTACTCTGAATTCTATTTATAGATCATTTATTATTAGTCATAGATTAGCTGAAGTAGACCGTACGGTGTGTTATTTGGGAGAATAAAATTAAAAAAATGTCATATTAATGTCTCATCTGAAAGAAAGAGAATAATTATATGACAAACTGTATTTATAACATAAATATAGAATATCTTCTTGTGATCCTAAACGTGAAGTAAAGTTCTACCGTCTAACGGACGATAACCGCGCGCAGACAATTTTTTTGCGGCAGTTGTTAAAGTCATGCATGTGTTGCAGATTAGTTTCGTGGTTAACCACGCGTAAAAAGAACAAAGACGGAAGATAACGTGTATCTCGAGCAACGGGTTGGGACGATAAGGAATTTAAAGGAACTTGAGATGACGAGTACCTTTTATTTCTATTCAATGAATCTTGTAAGAATAGATTATGCCACGTATTTGAACGTGTTATATATTTCACTTTGTGTCATTTGAAATGTGTTTTTTTTTGCCTTTGTTTTTATCTGCGTGGAAAAACTTGTCCGCGAAAATTTCAGAGAAACTCTCGCACACATAATGATCTTCATCAGTTTCTATATCGTCGAACGTTTCGCCGAGTATTTTCTGTGGGAATAAAGTTGCCCTTCGGCCACCAACATCGCAATATATTGAAAGGTAAATACTTAAAGAATTTGATAATCTCTGTACAAATATTGATTGATATTATCGTTTATCATCTTTGAGATAGTTAGCGAGTCTCGAGCTTCGAAGAGTTAGCGTTACACGTCTTTAAAAAAAAACTCACGATCGAAAATTACGTACAGCGGTTACTCCAATGAGACTCGCCACGCCGCGTAAAATCCTTTCTCGGATATAATGCATTATTTATCTCTATATGTACATACGCGCTCATGCATCAGTCACCGTGATAATATCGCGGGTCCTAACTACAATTCTCAGTGCCGGATTAAAGTGCGGGTCAGTCGGACAATCGGGGGGATCGTCGCCTTAAAGGTGTCGCACGAAGCAACAAAGAACAATCCTCGTTAGAGATGCCCGTATTAGAACGCTCCAATTCAATTTAACAGAGAAAAATTTATTGCTTGTTGTGATTCTTTTTTTTTTTTTATCAAACTTCCCTGTTAGCGAAATCTCTTTAAAAATCCAGAGATCGCCTTCTTCTACTTCTTTTCTTTACAAGGCGTGAGATAGGAATAATTTTATACAATTGCGTTAATTATTTGAATTTATATTGTTTCCGTTAATTATCGTTAATTAAAAAATCCAAATTTAAGACAGTAAGATAGTAATACGATGATTTCCTTGGCGAAATGCAAGAGACTGTCCGTGCATTTATCTTATCTCTTTGTTATGGTTTTAAAGAGTGCAGTGCGGAAACTTCGAATTTGTCTTCGAGGAAAGATCAAAGTTGGATCTTTATTGCTAATTGCAGTAATAATTTTCGTGCTTCTCTCCGCGCCGTTCTAGTTTTCTCACCTCCGCGGAGAACCACTGATTCGCGTACTGAATGAACCCATTGTGCGCGGCCTGCTGAACGCATACGCCATTTAAATTCAACAGTGCGCTATTCATGAAATATTCGTGCGCGCGCGCGCGCGCGCGTAGGCCTTCCGAAAAGGAAAGAGCGATTTTAAGGAATATACCGAAATGACAAATAAAACGTTCTTCTCCGTTTATCTGCCAGAGGAACCCGGTCGTAGTCCTGGAACCCCTTCGTCGAAACTTTCGACGTAACGATGACATTCAAGGGGGGGAACCGTAATCGCGCACATGGCTGCGACGTAACCGGACTCTGTAATAATAAACGACAAAACCTATTTCCGGGCCCTACGCGAATCGATCGTGATGCGCTGGGGAAGATCGATGCGACGCGACGGGACGCAACTACGGTGTTTGCTTCGTTTAGTCACGTTGGTCCCAGCAGCCTAGTCCCAGGCACTTGAGGCGTGATTGGGCGATTGCGTACGCTGACATGCGTATCGTTGTTTAATGAAAAACACGCGGCGTGTAAGACAGGAAAGTATTTTATCGCTGATGATTTCGCGTGTCCGACAATTTCCTTGCGCGATACCGCAATAAATTGCAAGGACGCGGCGCGTACACCGTTCTGATGAGCGATTGTTTAAAATTGCAGATTCTCCATATGTGCGATAGAAGGAATTTGAATGTGATTGAAAGACGCAATTTTAAGGGTCGACAGGTTCGCCGAGATATAGCCACACTCTTTTCTTCTTTTTGGCAACTCATTTATTTCTCTCTAACATTACAGTATAATATCGCTATGCGTATAGTATGACCTTAAATATTGAATTCTTTTTGGCTTGATCATAGCATCGTTCGCCCACTTTTAAGCGATAATCTCGACGATATTTGATGTAATGTATGAGGATCGATCGCGTGCAATGCTGATATAAATAACAGGATCTTGTTCCTTTCGTTTTTGTATTGCCGGAATAATTACACGAATTTTGTCGGCGTTTCTATTATATTTCTCGCGTGGGGTTTTGCCATTTTTTAATAATGAGAATTAGGATTGGAGCTGTAAAAAAAAGATTAAAAGGTCTAGAGATAAAAAGCCGTCGAACACCCGTGAATTCATAGATATGTAACATTAAATATTTACAGATGCGCAGACTGTAATTATTTACAGGCATTGTAATAATCGACAAGGCCACTTGAACTTTTGTCCATTTGTAGATAAATGTGTCTCGGCGATATATATCGAACATTTCATATTCGGTAGATCCGTTGCAGAATATTTATTTTAATATCTTAATCCTGTATTACGTTTATTTTAATTATTTACATTACTCTTTAATTATTTTTAATGTATCATCTATGGAACACGAGCTTAATACTTCGCTACGGTGTTTCTTTAAGTACGATGAAATTGTCGTATATATGCATCAGCGGATAGAAACTATTTATATAGAATAGATATTCTCGTATAGAATATTCTTATTATAAAAGTAAAAAAGTGTGTGCTACGAAATATAAAAATATAAAAATTGCAAGAAGAATTACAGAAAATTTAGCGAAGCTAAAAAGCTAGAGAAGATACCTCGATTGCGCTTGAAGCGATATTTTAACTGACTTACGTACAAATCGTCCTCTTTACAACTACTGATGGCCCCTCCATTTATATTTATGGCACTAATAATAATCTCCTCGCTTTTCGCAATATTCGAAATAAGTTGCGAATGCCAAATGTGTGTATATATATATATTGTATATGCAATATGTAAATATATATACGCATATCCGTTTCCTATAAATCAAGATAAAACTCACGACTATTGCACAAGTATAAAGCACCGATCTTACTGATAAGACCTAACATATCTCGCGGCAAAATGCAGTAAGTGAGATGTACACTGCGGAAAGGGCTCTCCTTTGTGGAACAAGAGATTCTACCGCGCGGACAGTTATCTGTGTATCAAACGAAGAAAAGATCCACTGGTTATCGATATGTATCGTTTTGCAGATGAAATTCGCAAATCGGAAGATGACTTCCTCAACCGATTGAATTTTTAAGCGGAGCATTGTCTATACAACTGCGACTTTTTCTCGATCTCCGCCAAGTGTCTCTCCATCTCCATTGTCAGCGCGTCCACGTCGCTCATCAGGTCCGTCAGCAGCCGCTCGTTGTCCTTGTAAACGCTCTCCATTCCGTCCAGATCCTTGGACTTGGTCGACGTGTCCGCGGTCATCTCGGAGGCACGCTGCAGGAGTCTTTTCGCCCGCTGGATATCGCCCTTGCTCTTGTTCACCCGCAGATTCAGCGACTCGTCCGCCCTCTTGTACTCCTCCGACAGCTTCTTCGTCTTGACGTCGATCAGCTGGGCCTCGTCGGCGACCTTCTTCGCCTCCGTGCCGATCTCCGCCAGGATAAAACCGTTCTTCGCAGATTGCGTTTGAAGCTGCTTCAAACGGGCGTCCAGTGCCTCCACCGTATGCGTGGTGCTGTTAGCCTGGATTTGAGCGGCCTTTGTCACGTCGGCGATGTCCGCGAGATCTTTCTGCGATTTGGACACGTCAGCTTCCGCCTTATCGATCGCGTCCTGCGCCAGGTGTTGCGCCTTCTGCGCGTCGTTCAACAACAGGATCACCTTGTTCGCCAAGGTTTGCTTCTCGATGGCGAAATCTTTGGTGCGGTTGGCGCGTGCCTCGAGATCACGCACTTTCTGCAGATCGTCCTTGGTATCGGCGAGAATCTTCTCAGAGTCAGTGAGAGAGCCCACGATGCTCTTGATGCGATCGGCTAACCGCGTGATTTCATCGGGCTCCAGCTGGATGTTCTGCGCGAGCACCTCGTACGCGAGATCTCTCACCATGGCTGGTGTAGGCTGGTCCTCGTTCAGAGCGCTCCAGATTTGCTTGGTTATATCTGAGAGGTCCTTGGTGATCTTATCGGAACGATTGCGCGCCTCCCATGCGTAATTGAAGGCGTCTTGAGCGTTGGATCTTGCCGCTGTCGCGTCTTGCCTGATTTGGCTCATCTAAAAACGTAAATCAATCGAATAAATCATAAACAGAGACGATTGTAGATTACAATGGTAAATGAATAAGCTGTACAAATTGAGAAATTCATAGAATTTCTAGAAATGTTTATAGCAATTAATATATGAATATTATTCTTTGAATATAATAAACAATTCTTGACAATAATTAATTCTTGTAGGAATCGTAAATAATTTTTAAGAATCAGATTAATGATAATTACATTGCGTAACAGTTGTTCGGCCTCGTCCTTGTGGCCCTTGATCTTGGCAGCTTGCTGCTTGGCAACATCTAGAGCTTGATTGGCCTTGCTGACCGCGCCCACGTGACAAGATAATCCTCCGCAGAAGCCGCAGCCCGCACCACCGCAGACGGTGCTGCAATCCGTCACATTGTCACCGCACATCTGCAGATTCAGTTCAGGTATCGCCATACCGAATGTCTTCAGCTTCTCATTCAGTTTCGTCAACGATTCCTTGTTCCTCTCTTGAGCCTCGGTCACGGAGGCGCGATTCTTCGCCAGAAGATTCTCGGTATGCTTGCGGAATCGTTCCGCATCGCTGAGGACATTCGTAGTGTCGTTTGCCGTCCTCTCGGCCTGCCTGGACTGCTCGGCCATCTGCTGGGTCACGTTCAGCGCGCCCAGAACATTTTCCTCCTGCAATCTCGTGGCATTCTCCCGCAAATCGGCGGCGGTTTCGTGCAGGCTGTTTGTCCTGTTTCTCAACTTCTTCAACGCGACATCGCCAAGATTAACTCGCTGACTGAGATTCTCGAATTGATTGCTCGCTTCAGCCAACTGCTTGGCCGATTCGGAAATATTCTTCTCTAACTCATTGGCCAAGTCGTCCAACGCGTCTAGGTCTTGACTCCGGATAGTGGTGTTGCCGATCAGATCCCGCACTTCGTTCAGGGAGTCCTTCATGTCGTCGAATTCCTGGCTGTACACGCCGGTCGTGCCGACCTTCTGTATCCTCGAGGCCTCCTGAATGACCGCGTTTGTCTTGTTCGTGAGACCGTCCAGGATCAGATCCCAGTTGTCGAAACATTCGCCACACGGACTGCATTGTGGAGCCTCGCCGTGATAGCCGCGGTCGCACTGGTCGCATTTCTCGCCGCCGATGCCCTTGTGGCAAACGCATACCCCGGTCTCCCTGTTGCATTGTTGACTCGCAGAGCCGATTACGTCGCACTCGCATGGATAACACTCTATGTTCGGGTTACCCCAGAAGTTTGTCTGACACTCGTTGCACCGTCTGCCGCCGAATCCTGGCCTACACTCGCAAGTGCCGTCGAAGGGGTTGCATCTATACATGGAAATATTTTAATTAACCGCATAATCTTTTCTTAGATTGATATGTTGTAGAACGGTGATCTAACCCATGCTTTTGAATAAATTAATCTTAAGATTGAAAAAATTAAACTTTTTTCTAAATTACATTTAGATTAATTTTCTGTTGTGAGAAAAAGGTGGATCAGATCACTATCGGTATCGAGTCATTCAACTACAAGATATATCAAAGATATTATATACTCATTACAAAATACTTCTATCGCAGAATTACGATTTTTATAAAAATCGCAGACGAACCTGTCCGAAATACTTCCAACCGCGTCGCACTCGCAAGGGTCGCAGCCTTGCCCGCTGGCTATCCTCCAATGATTCTCCTCGCAGGAGTCGCAGAGCTGTCCTATGACATGCGGCAGACACGGACACTGGCCACTGCGATGATTACACGGTCCCGCGGCCTTGTCGGTGCCCAGGACGTTGCATCCGCAGTCTTGACAGTCCTGCCGTAGAGCGTCTCCGTAGAATCCCGCTTTACACACCTCGCAAGTGGGACCGTCGGTGTTGAACAGACATTGAAGGCAATGACCGGTGTGCGGGTCGCAGTTACCAGGGCGACGTAGGTCCGTATTGTTGTTACATTCGCAGAGTTGGCAGCTACCGCCTGGCACCTCTGGATCGCCGAAATAATTCTCGGCGCAATGCTCGCAGCGAGGTCCGGAGTATCCCTCGAAACATTCGCACACTACGTCCTGTGTTACTGAGTCCAATGAACAGCTGTTGGCATAGGAGTGACCGGATTCGCGTGTGCCTGTTAAAATAAAAAATATATAATGATAGTAATAAATAAATAATAATAAATAATGTAAAAAGAAACTCATTTTTTACTTCATCAATAAAAACGCAAATAAATGACTAAGGGGCGCAAACCCCACAGTTTACAATATTTTAGTACTACGTTTGAATTGTTAAAAGACCGAGTTTTATATTGCCGAAAAAATGTATAGATATAAATATAAATGTGAGGTATAGCTTATTTTTATTATAGCTTATTTTTATTACGGACATAATATCTTTCTAATAAGACTAATATTGTAATTTTTGATTTATAATAATTAAAAAACTTAATAATCAATGTAAAATGCCTTCCAAAACTGTACTCACCCGGACAAGGACACGCTCTGCAAGGTATATCCACGCCAATTCGCGGATCGCCGTAGAAATCGTCGACGCAACGATCGCAATTGTGCCCGGTGGTATAATCTCGACAGTTGATGCAGGCCCCGGTCTTCGAGTCGCAGCTATCCGCGTGTCCGTGGCACTCGCAGCGCTGACAGTGCGGGAAGTTCCAGAAGCCGGGCTCGCACTGGCCGCAGGTCCTGCCGTAGGTGTTGGGGCGGCACTTGCAGCGGCCGGTCTCGACGTCGCAGAAATTGTCGAGGGCGCCGACGCCGTCGCAGTCGCAGGGGATGCATCCCTCCGGGCCGAATCCGTAGGTGCCCGGCGCGCAACGGTCGCAACGTCTGCCGACCACGTTCGGCTTGCACGGGCACATCCCGCCGTAGTTCTCGCACAGAAGACTGCGAGAGCCCGTTGGGTTACACTCGCAGGCTAGAATTCAACATCGCGCTCTTGTGAGTGTGCAATTGAACGAGAAAGATTAAACGACATGAAATTAAAGTAAAATTAAAGTATCATTGAAGACTATAAACGACATCGGACAAGGCGCGATTGAACTCACAGTGAGCGCCGTCGAAGACGTAATAGCCGATGCTGTTCTGGTACTTTTTGCAGATCTCAGGCACGTTGCTCCACACGCTATTGACATCGTTGAACAATTCGTTACAGTGGTAACGTTCGTATTCTTGGCGACGTAGCTCACCCAGACCCGGAGTCTTGAAGAAGGGTATCACGTCTATCCTCGGCTTCAGAACAATCTGATCATACAAATAAGTATAGATTATACGATCAACTGGACATGACTTTGACGATAATCGGCAACATAATCGAAACAAAGTATATTACCGAGTCGACCAGGATGGAGGCCGAAGGCGTGTCTATGTGGCTGTTGAACTTGCGGAATTGCAACAGAAGATTGTAGCGTTTGCCCGCCTCTAGACATATAGACGGTTGCGCCATGGCGCTTCTCGAACGCAGAGGCAATTGAACCCACAGGCGATCGTATTCGGGTCTCCAATCGGCGCACGGCCCATTAGGATCCGGTAGGCTGTCTCTCTCGAGAATAATCTGCACGTCCTCCCAGACGCCCGGATGCACCGGTTCGTACCGTACAATCACGTCGTACCACATCGATCTGCGAATGTCGTCGATGGTGAAGTTCAATACCGAGCCCTCGAGAGCCTTCATGAAACCCGTGCCGGTCCACGTACTATTCCTACCATCGCGATAAGGCTCTCTGATCACCACTTGACAGTTCTGAAAACGAATTTGCTATTCAATTCTAAAAACAATCTCAAGAAGCTGAATGAGATAATTGAAGCTTTGCAAAATTCTAGATATAGTTGAAGAGAGGAGTAACTTTATCTTCCTCTCTTTTTGTTATTTCTTTCGCGTTGCGATTGTGCTTTATATTTTATCACGTTTGCAGCACATTGGTATCAATACTTACAAATATGTACATTTAATTCACATATTCGATTAAATTTAATGAACTTACGTCGGTCGCTCTAGACAACTCTCCTTCGTAAATGAGAAAGTCTAGCGAGCCGGTGTAATAACTCTGTTCCGGCTGATTGCAAGTTCTCCCGCTGACATGCGGCCTGCATCTGCACTGGCCGGTGATGACGTCGCAGGACTTCTCGTAGGATCCTCCAGGATCACAATCGCACGGTTTGCATCCATCTCGGTCCTCGGAGAGTCCCCAATATTCCGGCACGCATTGATTGCAGTCGCGCGCTGTGACATACCGTTTGCACGTGCACTCGCCGGTCACCACGTTGCAACCCTGATTGTCGATGGTGCCCAAGGTGTTACAGGTGCAGGCTGTAATTGCAATTGCAAAAGTCGACCTTTTTGTACGAATTTTTCATTTTGAGAAACTATGATCAAACTTTTCTGATTTGGGCCAATAAAATCGGTGTTATTGATTAATGTTTTTTAGAAGGAAAAATAAATTGAATTTGGAAGATAATCGGTATAGACTGATAAGTAATAGGCTTCTTAGTGTCATTAACAAATATAATAAACGTATACTGATTTAAATATTACGCTTTATGTAAAACTATTGAAAAAGTTAGACCTTTTAACGAAACATACTTGGATATAACTTTCTTTTTTACCTTGACATCCCTCGGGATTGTCGGGATCGAAGTTCCAAAAGCCGTTCTTGCAACGGTCGCAACGACGCCCGTCAATATTCGCTTTGCAGTGACAGCGTCCGGACTCGTCGCCACTTAGAGGATCGGTTCTCGAGTCGCATATGCCATCATCCAAGGATCCGTTTAGGTCGCAGTCGCAGGCTGCGAAAGAAAAAAAAACCTGTATATCTTTGCGATCTCACGATATCTCTCTCATACACATGTACATAAATTCATTCTGCCACTAACTGCAATCTACATTTAATTTCTACTTACAAAACAAACGCGGATAATAATCTCGTATTAAATTATATTAAATGTTACATGAAGATTATATAAAGCGATTGATATAAATTGAAAACTCACGTTGACAAGCGTCTCGGTCGGAAATGTCCTTCGTCACGTCGTGATAATAAAACGGCTTGCATTGTTCGCAATTCTGCCCTCGCGTGTTATGCTGACAATCGTCGCAGACACCGCCGGATACTCTGCCCGATCTCTCGTAGACCGCTTCGTCGAAGTGGCAGGAACTGGTATGATTGTTGCAATTGCAAGGCCTACAGGCGTTCGTCTGTTTGCCGACCGCGGGCTTCCACGGCAGGTCGTTGTAGAAGTCCTCGCACTTCTCGCAGTTGAGACCCTTAGTGTTGTGCGTGCACTCGCATCTGCCGTGGACCATGTTCTCCTCATCGGCGACTCCCGGTAACGGCAAACACCTCGAGGCGTGCCCATAGCAGGAGCACGAACCGCGAATCACCATATCTTGGATGGCGTAATAGTATTTTTCGCGAATTTCGGCCCGATCGTCGAGCAGATCGTCGCCCAGAGTGTGGAGTCTCGTCATGTTGATCCTGAGATTGGTGATCTTTAGTAGATTCTGCACTTCCTTTGAATAGGGATTGTCGATATCCAAATTTCGCGGCAACACCCTAAAATATATCAGTAAAAAGATGACATTTTCGAACGTGATTAATAATTGATGATTACAATAATTTATGTTGAAAAAAGTTAAAATGAAAGCAAAGTATTCACACATTGAAATAATACAGTTTAAAATATAAATAAATGGTTAATATATGATAAAACTGTGCATGTACACATTCTACCTAAAAATTACGTCGCCGCCAGTGGACGGTGCCACAGCCGAGTATCTCGTCTCGCAGATGACGTCCGTTAATCTTTGCGGTTGGTGGGTCGGGATTTCGGGGAAGTAGTGCTCGCAGTTGTGAGCGAAGTACCGATACACCTGCCAGGTTCTTCCGAAATCGTACGACCGTTCGATCAGCATGGCAGCCGGTCGGAAGGTTTGGAAGCGAATGATAATGTGCGTGAAGTGAAACTCTGCCTCAAGATCGAAGCGTATCGTGACATTCTCCACTCCGTTCTCGGCCTGCCACCATGATCTATAACTTGTACTGTTTAAATTTTATTGATTAGTATACATTTTGTCGCTGTTACTTATTTTTAAGAACACACATTTCCACTTATTTCAAAAAGGCATTGGATTTATTTCGCGATAAAGTAAAGTGATCTTACCCGCTGACGATGTTCTCGATGTTATGCTGCTGTTTAGGTATCGACGCGTCGCAGAAGAAGCACTTCTTCCTGTCCTTAAGGTGAGAAACTATGCAGAATCTTTCGGGACCTGTGAGACCGCACGTCGACGAAGAGCTTAGTTTGTCCTTACGGCCGATCAGCAGGTTCCCGGTTGCGGGATAACACGAGCTCTGCTCGCAGGGATGCGGTCTCTTCGCGTGCGATCCTGCACGAGGCGAAAAAGTTTCTCATTAATCCTTTGCATCTCGAGATAAAAGCTTCGGTTAGCTTCTGTTAGCCGTATGGTTATTCTCTTCTTCCGTAATTAGAACACCATCGATATCATGCCGATATATGCGTTAAATATATATGGAAGGGGATACAGCCTCCCGGTTACCCCAATTAGTTTCCGTCGATTAGCACAAAGTACAAAACCTTTACCACATTATGAGAGGAACCGAAATATCACAAACATATATACATCTGGTAAATATATTTACACATAAGGATCAAAACAGCCAACGGACTCTTTCACTGTTAGCTGGTAATGTATAAAACATTTATCTATGTTAGAACAGTGATTTTGCCTCGTTAAACGTTCAATTCGTTAGGGATCTTTTTATAAGGTGTTTGCCCGCTCCTTGAATTAATTCTTTCGTCTACCTCTTGACCTGGGAACGGTCGGCCATAACCGAGTATGACTCTCTGTCACCACGTCCACGGGTGACATATCCCCTCTCTGCACCGATCCTATAACACCCCCGTTTTTTACTTTGTATATAATTCTATGTATAATTATATAGTGCGCGTCCTAGTTGTCGCAAAACGTTTTGTCGCGTTTTTCGCCGCTCGACGCTCTCCGATAAGGCCATTGATAATAACTACGTGCTCATAATGACCGTTTCGTGGATTCTTTTTTGTGAAGAAAAGAGTGAATAAAAAAAATTTAATTCTAAGAAGATCAGAATCTTACCTCTGACTGGCGGATGTCCATATTCGGAACTCGCAGGTCCTACAAAGAGTTAAAATATTTACATGACGTGCGGTAACGAATGTTAGACAGAAAACACGTTTTTTCGCTTCTTTCGAGGGAATAAGCGACACGAAATAAATGGTAGTTTTCCAAAATGAATTACGCAAGGCGCAGCAGTTGATGGCCGCGTTCACCGCGATTTTTTTTAAAACTCGCGGCGATAACGAGCGCGTCGAATATTAATGTTTATATTAATGCGGGACAATTTCCTCAGAATTGCTTCGAATGAACGCTAGTGCCGGTTATCAAGAGATGTTCTCTACTGCCGGTAGAGGCTATCGCGAAAGAGAGCCGGATGTTTACGAGAGCTCTGGAAAGTACCTTTAATAAGCTTTGAAATACGGGGTGTCTTAAATCTAGATAGATCTTTCGTTCGGTTCTTATTGAAGATGTCGAGGAGATCAATCTCTGCTGGGAGATCGCAATTTTGTACACTAAACGCATCTTTTGAATATTTTCAAGTTACAAAACAACTCTCAGAGGTCGACCGCACAAATCAGCTTTGGATATAAAGGTATCCGATAGATTAAAAGAGAGGACACGTGCTGTAGATCTGTATATTTTCGCCGCAACGATATACTGCCACGTGCAACACAAACACATAAACGATCGCGCCATTCGCGTTGAATAATCTTCTCGAAATAGATAAATACGCGCGAAGATCTTTTAGGGCGGACGGCTGGGTTTTAGAAGCCGAAATACACAAGCTCGCCGATTTCAAAAGGAAGGCAGGTCGCGAGGTCATCTCGCTATCTAATCGTAATGGATAAAGAGTCTCCTCCGTTACACGAATGGGACGAACGATGTTTCCGAGAAAAAGAATTTCGCTACGAATTTGATTCTTTTGCACGTGTACTACTTACACACAACGCGAAAATGGCGTTAAAACGCAGCGGAAACGCGAGCGGCATTTAACCAAACAGCGAAAAACTTATATTTTATTTTAATTTAAAAGTATATTCTGAGAGTCTCAAATTTTGAGATTAGATACCTCAAAATTAAGTATTCATATTTTCAGTGTTTAATTATTTTGGGAAAAATTAATGCTAGTATAAATTAATACATATCAACTATTACGTACCTGCTAAGGTAATAAGTATAATAATTAAAGCTGCGAGAGCCACGTGCCCATAATGAGCGTGAAGCATTTTTCCGTCTCTTTTTTCTGCCTGTCTTTGTGAACTTTTCGCAACGATGTTAAGCCATCGACGATGGTTCGAGAATTTCTACGAAAATAAAATATTCCAAAATATTGCAAACCGTATCGCGGAAAATTTATAACGGGTCACGTAATTTATTTTAGTCACACACTTTAACAAATAATTGTCCTTAAATTATGCGACAAAAAATTACGATTTAAAACAACTTTGTTTTATATATAAATTTATAAATATTATCACATAGAGCCATCAATTTTTAAATGGCACCAAATTAAACAGACAAGCGGAACATTTAACGATACTTAATTTTATAAATTATTCAACATCCGGGATATACGTAAAACGTTTTAATATCAGTAGATAATTGTCTTAAAATAATTTTTTGCGCCTACTTCCGAATCGTGAACGAATTATTAAATTTCGAAGCAGCTAAGAGCACGTTTCTCGATTAGGCATCAACGCTTGATGAACGACGTACGCGAAACGCACTTTCGCGCACCCGTGGGACAATTTCCGTTGCGAAAAACGCTGCCATATACCGTCCGATGCGGCTCACCTGGGTTTAAAATACACGCTAAAATAGGGTTCCCCGCGACGTGCAGGCCGACGAGGTATTTCTTCTTTCCCTCGAGAGACGGCGGCCGCCGCTCTCCTCCGGAGTCGGTACGAACGTCGAGAGATCTCGCTTGGAGCACCGAGATCGGAGTTCCCCTACCGCCGAATTCCTCGGCCTCTTCTCCTCGTGGCCGCCGAGAGTCCCGGAGTCTCGTTATCCCACGTGCGATAACGACTGTCGGCGGATCCGTCCGACAGGTGCGGGTGCACCCTCGCAAAACGCGAGACGGGCGAGACGGATAATGAAAAAACCCGGCCTCCGCGGACGCGCCTCGTGACGCCGTCTCTCTCGCAAGTGAGTCCCTCGGCTTGTCGGGTCGCGACTCCGCTCCGAGCCTCCGAGTCTCGTGCCCGTCAGTGCCGTACATAGAATCATCATCGGGTGGCAACGGAACGGAGAGGGAAAACGACGTGGGACTTGGGCTTGGGAAGCGGACGAGCGGGACCGAACGGCGGGTGGTAATAAGGGCCGCAGGCGAGACCCGAGAGAAAAAGCTATATAGGCTTTGCGAGAAGAGCGATCCTCCGATCCTTGGGAAAGGTTCGGACGCAGGTCACTGAAATTCCATTGCAAACGTGGTTTTTTTTTTTTTTTACTTGTACCCTGAGTAACGAAAAGTACGATTTTTTAAAAATGTCGTCGAAGTTTTTGGTCATCGGATCTTAGCGAGCGTAGACATTCCGGACAGCACGCATGTTTAGGAAACGTTGCGAAGACATCTTTTAGACATACGTGTCTAAGAGACATCTTTACGATGTCTTTTAAACATATGCGTGCTGGTTTGGGATGGCTTTGTTCTTCGCACCGGGTACGCGAGAGGGTCGCCACACTCGCCACGCGTGTTTGGGGAAGTCTCGCACAATTGTTGAACGTCGGTTATGCCGAATAAGTCTTATTTATATGTAAACAGATATTAATAGGATTCCGTGATGATTACGTTCCAAAGAGAGCAGCGAAAGAAGATAAATATTCGTTCTATAAATCGTACAGCGTAAATCATAGGTCTTCTTCTATCGCGGGTCAATGTTCTGTCGCCCGATATCAGTTTTTTTTTTTCGTACGCGCAACGTCGCGGAGAGGGCTTTATCGTAAAAGATTGAGAATTCCGAATCGCGTCGGCGTTCCAATTTGTTCGAACCCTCGTGTGGGTCGATATATGATACTTTCGCACACCCGTTACACCCGACGCTTATGTTACTGCGGCACACATGTGCGGCATACTCGCTGTTCCTGTCGTCTTTTAAAATCTGTTCAAGAGATATACAAATCGCCGCCGATGTATAAACGACATCTGATACAGCCGTCCTTTCAAATCAATCTATTTATGTTACATAAATTCGCATAAATTTATTTATTTAGTTTTAGAGTTTTATATCTTTCGATCGGATGATATATATATATAAAAAGAAAATTAGTTGCTGGCATTGATTTTGTAGACCCCGACAAAGAAGTATTATATCTCAAATACTTTTTAAATTTCGCCAAGTAAGTCTCCATTCTCAATCTCTTCCGGAACTGTCTTTTTCTAAGGCAAATAAATTCTTATATATTTATATTAAAGATATATTTTTTGCAATAAATTACATTTGAAAGAATAAAGATCTCGCGGAAGAGATCAAGGGGGAATTTAAGTGTTCATGCATGTGTCGTTACTTCCGGGAAGCAGATAGCGAATTAATTATTTCAATCCGAGCATATATAATTATACTTCAGCAATACGATACTTCGGCCTGCTGCACGCAGTGCTCCCGATTCCCACCAATCTTCGATGACGTGTATCTTCGCGCGTGACGGAAGAGGACGGAAAGCGAACTGTCCTGGAAAGGCGAGACGAGGAAGAGAAGGCAATGGCATCCTGCTATCGTATGCCGGGCTACGTTGTACAGATAAGGCGGCCCACGCTATACGCTTCCTTCCTCCGCGATGATCCCACTTTCCGCTTCCCCCCCGCGCGAATGTACTGATTCGTTGTATCGGACTGTGTCCGCGACAACGGACAATTTCGCTTTTCGTCAAGAATTAATTTCTCATATTATACACATCGCAATTAATATAGTAGAGCGTGATATAGAGTTGTAGACCTAGTAGAAAAAAGCACACAAGTGTGTGTGTTAATTCAAAAAACTGTTTATACGAATCGTTCAATAATAGAGACATGTAAAATTGTATTCCACGACTTGTTTCCACTAAAATCTGCATAAAGACAGCTGTACTAATTCGTGATAGAACGATACAAATTACTATAGACGTGCTTTATACTAAAAGGATGTTTGTGCGGACTTGCGCCTTTTTTTCGAATTTACAATTAGTTTTATAATTGCAGCATCACTGTAAAGTGTTTATTTTGTATAATTTATAGAAATTTACACGTACACAAAGTAATTTTTTATTTTATTAATATCATATGCAATAAACTTATGATTCTTAATGTAAACTAAGATAAATAATTCTTACATAATAGATATTATTGTAAATCTTTTTTCATTGCCCAATATTATTCACCTAAATTTATCGTAATAGTCGTAATTATTGCAATCATATATCAATATATTGATACCGAGCAGTGAAACGAGGACAGAATGATATTTTAACGTCACTGGGGCGCTAACCTTCGTCTGTTTGTCGTGGTGCGTGGGTGCTACGATCCTGTCGTCGCAGTTGGTGGGGGTGGAAAGTAGGCGGAGAATAAAAGCCAAGAGATTCCCTTCTTACTGACGATGACTGTATTTCATAGTCTTGCTTAGCACCAATAGAGGGCACATGCGGCTATAATGATTCTCGCAATCGATCATTTTCTTTAATGATGGAACAGCTAGACAATGGTAACTAATTATACGAAGAATCTTTTAAAACAAAACTTGTAACTATATATATATATATATAATTCATTGTTCTTATTTAAATATCTTTTTTTTCAAAATGTTAAACAAAAATTAACAATCTTATCTATATTAACAAAAATAGTATAGCTACTGCTTGATACATATTAATCGATTAAGTTAATCGGGATTTGATTGAAATCGTTCTGACGGACAATAATCATGAACGAGAGAACATAATAGCTCTTTATTAGACACATTTTTAATGATACAGTTGTACAATAGAGACTTATGTCAAGAAACATTCATTGTTACAACTTTTCGATGGTTGATTTGATAATATTTATAAATCGTTAATCGACATATTATTTCGTATAAGAGACACATTAGATTACCGCGAATGACCGATAATATCTGTAAACTTTCTATTCGGCCTTTGAATTATGAGTTTTACGTAATGAACGAAGCGATACGATGAAGCTGAATAAACCTATTGCCACTTTCTAAATTCATTCGAATTAATATGCAACTTTACTGTACATCATTGTGCTCTATTATATTTAGGCGTAATCTCTTACTTATTCTCTGGGAAGTTTTACAAGTTTATTCGTGCATGACAAAAACATCCTTTGGAAAGCAAAATTCATGACGATGTATACGATTAATTAGTAATTAATTATAGTCGAAATGTCTAATTAGCAGAGAGAAGAAAGTAAATTTTTGCTTTTGAACGCTTTTGAATTATATGAGTGTTTGTTACATATCGTATTTTTGTCGAGCGGACGAAAAAAGTGAGCAATCAGAGAAAACATCTCGCGAGCGTGTCATGATAACAGGCAATGTTTTATAATAAAATTCTCTATCTTAAGAAAGAGTAAAAGAAGAATTAAAGTTTTCCGGAAGAGTAACATTTTAAAAAGATTAGGCATTTCTGCGTTTGTCACATTGTTATCGCTAAGTTTTATTGTTACTCGTGCCGTATCTTCAGATTTCCATCAGAATTTTATTAGTCGCGAAACCTTACTCCATTTTCATTCGATCGACATTATTATTACGATTGCAAATTTATCGCAGTGACAAATTTTTTCCGAAATATTTTATGGTTCTTCGTTTCTCCTGAAGTGTTTCCGGAGTATTCTCTGCGCTCGCAGAGAGAGAGAGAGAGAGAGAGAGAGAGAGAGAGAGAGAGAGAAAGAAAGAGCTTCAGAGCTCGTCACCTCATTCGTGCTCCTCTTGAAGTATCGCGCGATGTTTCCACGGACAGTGGCCTAGTTTACACCGGACCGTTTGATACGCGTGCCAAGTACTATATCCGTATCAAATCCGTATCGAATCTCGGGTTATCCCGGTGTAAACCGAGATTTGATACGAATTTGATACATAGTACATACTTGGTACGCGTGTCAAACGGTCGGTGTAAACTAGGCCATTGTTCCCGATGTCACTGTTTAAATATACTCGGCGAACATTATCCAATAGGTGACGTTCAGCACGGCGAACAGGAAAGGGAAGAAGAAGCGCGAGAAGCGGTCGATGTTCAGCGCCCGTATTCGCGCCCTTTGGGCCGGGGTGGGTCCAGGCGGTACAGTCGGCGATTTCTGCGATCGGCAGGATGACAACATTGCGTTTTCCTGCATGCGTGACAACAATCACAACTTGAACCGTCATCATGCAGACTGTCTCCCGTGCCTCGGAGAGAGCTGGACGCGATTTAAGGTGGACGAACGATGGTAGCGTTGCAAAATGTAACTACCGAGATCGTAAAATTTTCTTGAAATGACTCGATACGAATATTTCAGCATTTTATCCGTCGTTAATATTTTTTGAAGCTGCAAACCCGCTTCGAATAAATTTTCTTCAACGACAATGCTCTTGTTTTGTTTCTCTATTCGAGACACGGAAGTGGTCCGAAAGCAGAAGAGCCTGGAATCAATTTTAACAATCGTGATAAAACTATCTTTATCATCTCACAAAATAATAGTTTTCAGGCACTTTAAGGAGAATTTAACATTGTAATAATGCTTCTATGAGTTTTTATCAGACGTTTCTATCTCAGCCAATTGATTCGCGCAAGTATCATGATTATCTTTTGTTAAAATCAATTCTCAGGGCTCCCCGATCATCCATCCAGTCGCCATCCACGCGTTACCTTGGCAGCGGTATCGAAGATCTTGTCGAGCTTAGCCGAGTCCGCGGTCCTCGAGGACGGCGGCGGTGGCGGAGGCGCGGGTTTCGCTGCGGGCGCATCCGAATCGCCGAGAACGATGTTCACCAGACAATACTCCATCAGCGCCATGAACACGAACACCGTGCAGACTGACATGAAGGCGTCGACGGCCTTCAGGTATGAAACGGGCGGTAAGGAGGCCTGACTCTTGGCGTGCTGCGTGGAGAGGGTGAGCAACGAGGTGACTCCCAGAGTGACGCGGGCGGGCGCGGCCTCGGG
The DNA here is from genome assembly GCF_048541705.1 of Temnothorax americanus. Lineage (NCBI taxonomy): Eukaryota > Metazoa > Arthropoda > Insecta > Hymenoptera > Formicidae > Temnothorax > Temnothorax americanus. The sequence continues at coordinate 6,256,565 of NW_027509338.1, read as the reverse complement.
TTTTATCCAGAACGACACCCACTGCGACATTTTTTTGGCGAAAAATACGGGATAAAGTCCACGAGGGTGGACTTTCGACGTTTTACGACGCGATAAGCTCTCACGACGCTTTACTCACCGACATGATGACGATCAAGCACGTCGGCACGTAAGTGTGAAACAGGTAATAGCCGAGACGTCGTTTCAGCACGAACACGACTTCGAGGCAAGTAAAGTTACCTGAAAGTTATGACGTAATTTTCAACGAAATATACCCATGCTCGGCATTTAGTACAGATTAAATTCAAGTGATATCAACGCATGGGCGGTCGGTCGAAGAATTTCTCACCCCTTGGAATATAACGCCGCCGCCGCCGCGCGAAAGCGTGCAGTTTCGAAACGGCAGAAAGTATTGATTAAAAGGGTTGATTGTAAAAAGATTGTCTCCATTGTGTGCTTTGATATGAGAGATAAGTTTACACGAAAATACGCCGAATACAACACGCGCAGCGTTATTCTTGAAGATATATAATAAAAGCAGTCATTTTTACGCGATTCACTTACCAGTGGAATAGACCTGTGTGCAGTCGGCCGTATAATTTTTAACGAGCTGGAGTTGGGGCAGCTCGATATTCTCATCTACAACAAGGGGAACGTCGGGATCCCACTGGAAGATCATTTCGTCCGTCGTGTGCGACACTGTCGATCAAGTTGTTTCGTTTTTTCGCGTGAGACATGAAATATGCGTGGTATTTGATTGACGTCGTAAATAATCTATTAATTACTCATCTAGTTAAGTAATTAGGTTTATAATTGATACGATACGAGGGTAAGTCAATAATTACCCGCACTCTATTTTTATAATTTAGCAAAACAACGGTAGAGAACGTACAATTACATCATTTTTCGACATAGTCCCCTTGCTTTTCAATGCGCTTCTTCCAGTGTTTTACAAGCTTGCATATATCCTCGAAAAAAAAAATAATTTTGATTTGTTTCTCAGTCATGTATGCACTTCTTGCACATACATATTGGTCCGTGGCAAGTCGACGACCTCTTAAAGCATCTTTAAATGGATCAAACGGATGATAATTCGAGGGTGTGAAATCTGGACTACATGCCGGATGCCATACTTCGAAACTCAATTTCTGAAACGTTTGAATAGTATGTGGACATGCATTGTCATGCAACAACAAAACATCTTTCGACAATAGGCCTCGGCGTTACCATCGCGATTACCATATGTTTGGTCCATTTAAAGATGCCTTAAGAGATCATTACGTTACCACAGATCAATATGTAGAGATTATGTTGAAAAATGTAATTGTACGTTCTCTACTGTTCTAATTATTGAAATAGAGTGCGGATAATTATTAAAAAACGGCATAGTTGTATTATAAAACGTAATTACACGTGTAATTTCCTAAAGTGTACTCTGGAGTAAATTCTTTTACAGATAAAGATGACTTACGACTTTCCATTTGCAGTTTACACTCTTGCGTATCGTGAGGATAGATCAGAAAATTCATGGCGCAAGAAAGTTTCAGAGTCAACCTGAAATCACCGATATTCTTGTATTTCACGCATATGGGAAACGCATATCCGTGATGAAAATTTTTCATAAACTCACTTCACCATGTAGAGAATGGTTTTGTCCTTATACAGCCACAGATAGTGATTCGGTATCGTCATTGTTTGAAAAGTCACCGACTTTGCGTTCTTAAAAAAGGAATCCGGCCGCCACATGTTTTTCAGCCAATCGACTTCTAATAATCTTAAATTTTGACACATATAATAATAAGTGAGATGAGAGATAACGATTAGTCACAAAAACTTTTAAAGAAATATGAAAATAAAATGTTTTTATGAACGCAACAAAAATATTCTGAATAAAAAAATACATAAATATAGAAAATTATCGAAAGTCCACTAATGAATTTATGTACCTATACTCGGACGTCATATTTTCTGGCAATCGAAGTCTATTGTCTTTCCACGTTTGGGCAAAGAAAATATCGGCGGCATACGTCTGTAAAGATTTACCGTTGAGATAATTATTTATTCGTACAAACAATAATTAATAAATGGATAATATGGAACCGCGTTTTGAAATTCTCATTAACAAGCGATTGGACTTACAATGTAAAAATAAATTTTGTAATTATATGTATTATATTACTTTTAAAATTATGCGTTTACCATTGAATTTTCGTCGATGGAATCGAGTCCCATCACGGTAACATGAAAATATACGACGGTTGCCTGGCCATCTTTCTTGGGAGGTCGCATTTTGTCATACAACTTAGGATCTTCGGGTAGGAGATCGAAAAATTCTAAACTTTTCCTGCAAAGCAAACATCGCGAACACTATCTTTGAAACATATAATTGAATGTGTTATTGGATGTGACATAATTTTTTTATTATACTGCGAATCCACTAGTTAATTATTTAAATAAGATAAATGCGATACATACGCTTCATTTATTAATAATAAATATAAATTTTTATCGATCAATGTACTAATAAGGCTTTTTAATCTCGTTATATAACAGGAAGAAAAGAGAGAGGGAGAATTTCACTTATTTTCTGAATTAATTGCTAAAAAGATACGTTTTTTTATTAAAGAATTTCTAATTTTCGTATATCAATCCTAAAACTTAGTTTTTGCAACGCTATATGACAAGTCTACTTACTGAGCATTCGCGGCACGACCGAAAAGTAGAAGGAGCAAGACGGACGAGAGCGTCGCGGAAGACATGCCGCCTCCGTGTGTCTCCTCCATGGACATACTTTCGCGTTAACGCATTTTCGCGAAGATCAAAACGGCACACAAAAAGGAAAAAAAATCCTTCACTTGGGACGAGGTGGAAGAAAAAAAGGGAGAAAAAGAAGAAGAGAAAAATATAAGAGTCTCGAAGTAATCCGGAAGCGGGGTGCCCCGAATTTACGAGGACGCGCAGTCGACGACTGAGTTCTTGAAACGACTTTGTCAAATCTGCAGAATCCTCATCGTTGCGTATAGACGAGCTCCCTACGACGACGTGGGGGTGGTGCGGGTGGTGGTGGTGCCGGTCGTGGTGGTGGCTGTAAAGGTGATGTGTAACAGTGGCAATACCTTCCTGCCAACCAATCCCACCTCCTCCTCCTCCTCCTCCACTTAACGGAGGCACAGAGGGAAGAAGTACTGGCGGTAAAAGAAGGGGTAACTCTCTCTCGCTCATGACGTACGATGGATAGAATCTGGAGTATCGCGAGCTGGATCGGCGAGAGGAAGAAGGGTGGTAAGAGACGGTGGTAAATCCCCCGCGGGATACCCCGTGTCATCGGTTTACCTCAATGCGGCATATCAGCGTCGTCATATCGCGGCGGATTTGTATTCGTAAATTCTCCTGGCGTTTTCGCACAATCGCGAAACACGTTTACAAGTCTCTTTTTTTTTATTCCTCTTATCCGGGATTAAATTCCTGAGATTTCCAGATTTTTTTTTCTTAATTTATTGCATTTTCTAATTTTTTCTGATCACGTCTCGCTGATACTTCACGATTTAATTCCTTTTAGGCATATTCGGGAAAAAATTTGTTGATCGCGACGAAAAATTCTCGAATTAAGGTAAAATATATTGGAAAAGTGCAGTATAAACGAAACCTCCCTATTTTCGCCAAGAAAAAAATCTTCAAATTGGTTAAAGAAAATTTATGAGATTAAAACATACTTCAATTTATATAGGCAATTATTATTATGCAATAAACTGTGTCAGAAGATGCTCTTATTATTGAATAATGTTAATAAATAAAAAATGTTTCAGCTGTGATATTTGGAGGCAGACAATGCACCGTTCATGTCTTCCTGCGTCTCTTCTCATTGGACTCTCTCGCCGAAAAAACCCTGACAGAGAGGCGCTAACTACCACGCAATTTGAAGTCACCGGTATACATCGCTCAATATATCGATCCCCGAAAATTGTGCCACGAATAGAAAGGTACGTGTTCGTCTCGCTCGTACGGTGTCGAGTGGCCACTTATCGAAAGAGTATACACACGCGTCGATGTGTACGTGTGCGTGCAGATGCAAAATCCCGCGACTGTGCGCGTACGTATATGCATGTACGGGTGCAAAATATAACGGAAACACGGTACACGGAAGGTAGAAGACAAAAGGGAGACATAAGTTGCGAAAGAAGACGCATATTTAAAGCATAAGATTAAAACTCAATAAAAATAAAAAAGGATGCTGCATTCGATTTCTCTTCGTTTTTTTCATATAACTCGTCGTCGCGAGATTCACGTTGATTCAGTCATTTCCACCTTGGAGCTGGGTCCTTCTCCGCTCCGTGGCCTGAAAGCAATCACTTTATTCGCGATCTCATTAGTAGCAACGTAATTAATTTGTGTCGCGATTGAAGGTGCAATTTTTACTCGTATTACCCGCGACCTCATGATCTTCATACTTTTACGTGTATCGCTCCTTAATCAAGTACTCTCGACAATAAAATTCTTCATTCAGCATCTCCACTCGAGATATATTCAGAATCTCGAAATTATGGAGACGAAAAGCTCTTAATTTTATTTCAAATTTAGGACATTTTCTTTAGAGACTTTCTACGTGTATAAATACATGCGTTAACAATCATTTTTAATGCTTAAATTAAACATCTGTCCGCTAATTTAATTTGTTCGAGATTCAATATTCGGTCTCTTACCCAGTCTCTTAAATAATTTGACGTATGCGTACGCGTGGGCGTTAACTAATTATTTTTAAATAATTAAATTTACAATGCCGATACTTTGGCGAACTATCGTAAATTGGTGTCTCTCCTCGTGGGTAATTATTAATGCGCTTTTTCCCGAACCGCAACAATCAGGTCATCGGGCCTGGAACAGCATTGGGAATAACTGTGCCGCACCACTCGACGTGCTCCTCGTACAGTTCGTTTCCTGGCGCATTCTCCCATCCCTCGCGCGACGACTGCACTGCACATCTATCGATATCGTTACTACATCTCTCGCGCGCACGGCTTTTAAGACTAACGGACATTTACGCGTTGCCGCAAACACTCGTGCGTCGTATTTCCTGCGCGAAGGAAAACAGTCGGACACATTGGAAGAAAAAAGAAGAATAAGGAAAGATCCTTCAGAAATATCGATCTGGGTAAGAACAACTTTCATTCTGTGCGTCTCCGTGTTTGGAACGTTTAGTGCATGTCTAACTGACTACTTCGATAAGAAGATACGATTTTCTTCTCTCTCTCTCCCTCTCTCTCACTTTTGTCGAATAGTCCAGATAAATTACGAAAGAAAATTATAAACTTACGTTTATTATATTGTGAATTACACTTGCGTATATATGAGTCTTACTATGTGAAACAAAAAAATAACTTAAGAATAAAATGTGATGGAAAAATAAGAGATACCTGTGCCAAGATAATTTTATTATCCTGTTAGCTGGAGCAAAAAAAAACCAAGTTAAACAGCGTAATTCTTTCTGATTAATTGGAAACACATATTACGTATATTGATGGCGTATAAAAAGAAAGTATCGCAAAGAAAGATTATCGTCGCACGTAACTATCGATGGCTCGGTGAACGACGGCAAAATCGATCACAAGTGTGCTGGCAGAAGCTCTCCGATATCGCTCGGTTAAGAGAGTGATTACGTCAAAGTTTTCGTGACATCATTTGAAGCATCGTTGTGTCAAATGTTCGGCACAGCGATGACTCCGGGAGAAAGTCTCCAAAAGACGGAAACTGAAACGAAAGAAATGCGTCTCGTCAGAGACCAAAAAGACAAGAAAAAAAAAAGAAGAAAGACGAGATATGAGAGCTGTAAAGCATCTCCCCGAGAAATACGCTTGTAAATTAGACGTTTCCTCTTAATTGTTTCTTCTTTCGACGATCCTTCCCGCATCGCATTTCTTATTAATTAGTATAGCGAAATTCGCGAACGAGACACACGCGTTTCGCAACGTACGAGTTCTCGTGCTTCTTTTTTCTTTTTTTTTTTCCGCGAACGTCAGCTGGAGGCGCTTTCGGTACAGGGAGGAGTGCGGAAACCCGGAGGAGAGGAAAGGGTGAAAGAGAGGGAGAGAAAGGTGGTTGAGAGATCGGAGTGTCGAGGTAGCGCCGAGGAAGAGGGGAGGTCCCGCGGGGTAGTCGGAGACGATGCACGATAAGCACGCTCCATCCCCTTTCCCTGACCTCAGGCTGTCTCTCCGCGTTTTGCGCGCTCGACTCGAGACCAGAAGTGTCCACTCACACCACCGCACCGTCATCCGCCTATTATTTTCGACCGACTGCCGATCGTCGACTGCAACTGCCGACGTAGGGGATTCTTCTTTGCGTGTCCGCTACGCGGTTTGCCGGCGTTTCGGGATTATTTACAGATTCGTTGTTTGACTCGCGATCGTTTTGGTTATTCGTAATCATCATACTCATCTTGTTCGTCACACAGATGCGTGACTTATCTGGATTATCGTTCCATGTTGCGCAGCAATAATTGAATTACAGACTCGGACAAGAGTCTGAAAATATTCATTTATTAATTTTCATATTGATTAATTGTTATTAATTATTAATTAATTTGAATTCGTACGATACAAAAATAATTCAGAAAATTTACGTATGCGAAAATAATAGCGTTTGCTACTTTTTTGTTACGTCTATAGGTTGAAAGTATATTGTATACGTCTATATGATAAAATGTCAGTCGCATCTCTTTGATATAGATTTGATTTTCTTTCTAACAAACGTATGAAATAGCATAATCTATAACTACTTGGGCATTATATTTTTTAAATCCTAATATCCATTAAAATATTGCATTGCCATTGCGCAATAAAATGAAAAATTTTAAACGCACTGCTATAAATTTAGCTTCTACTTTTAAACATATATGTATTATTTATTAGAGAGATAATGGGAACAGCTGTTTATTCCGCATACCCAATAATATAAGTTGAATAGAAATAGACTTCTGAATATATATACACTGACAGAATACAGTTACTGGATGGATCGCTTTAAATTCTGAATCTATATTATCTTATGATACATTTGTCACGTTGATAATTCGAGATATACTTTTATCGACAGTGGCAAAAATAGATACGCATTGTCAATCCTAAAACGCGGACGTAGATAACAGTATAGCCTATAGGCTCGCTTTATCCGTGATTCGCGACTCTTTCCAAGAGAGGTCTCTGTAATCGCTCTTTTGTGACGATCAGTAGGGATTTTTCGAGAACATTCTAGAATAATCTAGAAGGACTAAATAAAGACAGCTATGTTAGATAAGGTCTTCTCTGTCGTTCGGCCCCTACCAAAATCCTAAAACTCATCTTCGTCTCGACTGTCGCGAAACAACCGTCACCACCTGACACATGATTATTTTTATGCTTCCTATACAATTCCAGCGAAACTTGAATTTATCGTGCATTGTCCTTTTATTTTCAAATGCAAACGGTTAATTCTACACGAAAGGATCAATGAAATGAGAAAGAAAATAAAATAAAGACGAGATATCACACAGCTATCAAGCTTAATCATCATGAATTATAAATTACATGTCATTATATTATGCGAATCGTGTCATTTCGAATACAACGATAAGAGGATTAAAGCATACAGGCACTGTCAAGATCGAACTGAGGAAGAAATAAAATAAAATGAACACAATGTACATTATCAAACTTGATTATTACGAATTATGAATTATACGTCACTATATTATGAACTGCTATGTTAAATACAACGATAAGACTGTTAAAGCACGCATAGGCACTGTCAAGATCAGAGAGAAAATAAATAAAATAAAGACGATGTACATTATCGAACTTAATTATTACGAATTATGAATTATACGTCACTATCTCACTATATTACGAATTGTCATTTCAAATACCTTAAACGAACTTTCAGCATTCGAAAAGTACTCTTCAATTTACATCTCTTGCTTACTAGCTTACTACCGTTACTTAACTCACTGATAATCCGATAATCCTGTCTAATCCAACAATACGCTAATTCCGTCAATACAATTTCTAGTAGGAGATTCTCTCCAAGGAATACGGAATAGATCAAAGGGACATGAAAGATCGAGACATTCGATTTCAGTTTCGCCGAATAATTTATTCGATTTATTCCATTATCTCACAAAAAGAAAAAAGATAAAGATAAATGCAAACACACGAATGTTTCTGACCTTACGTAAGAAAGGAACGATACGCTTGAACGTTAAGAATACTACAATGAACATAAACATAAAATATAAGAACGTTTCAAGAAACACACACTGTATAATGTATACACGTTATATACGATTAAGTCTTTTTTTTTATACGTCCGCGCGGCTCCACTTTTTACTTCTTCTTCTCCTGAGCCTTCTCCTGCGCCTTTTCCTGCGCCTTCTCCTGGATCGCCGGCTTGCCGGTGTGCTGAATCTTGATCGCCCGCTCGTTCTTCACCTTCGGCTGGTCCTTCCTGGGCGCGGTGATGCTCAGCACGCCGTCGGACGACAGGTTCGATGTCACCTGATCGATATCGCACTGTTCCGGTATCATGTACTTGCGGACGAACTGCCGCGAGATCCAGCCGTGCTCGTCCTGCTTCTCCTCGTGTTTGGCCTCGACCACCACGCACTTGTCCACGACCTTGACATTGATCTCCTCCGGCTTGAACTGCTGCACGTCCAGGACCACCTGGAACTTGTCCTTGTCCGCCTTGACGGTGGAGATGCCGCCGTCCTCCCTGCTGCGCAACAGCTCGCCCCAGGGCCGGTAATAGGCCAAGGGTGACACGCGTAGACGCCGGTCGCGTTGCGGCAGCGCGAAACGCTCGACGATGTTCGGGTGCGTCAGTTGGTCCGGGTGAATGCCCAGGCCGAAGTTCTGGTCGAAGAGCCGGTGCGGGTAGTCCAGGTCCTCCCACCAGTCGGAGAACAACAACGGTACCAGAGACATGCCGACTCCTTCTTCGTTTTCCTCAGGAAAGACTCGAAAGAGACGTGAGAAATATATCTCAAGCGAAATATCGTCGGTAAGATGAGATGACTTGTCGTCAAGCCGGTTCGCTGTCCAGCAACGGATTCGCTTTGAATGGTTTAAGGCTTTGATTCGCACCGATCACACTCGCGATCGTTTTCTGTCTGTCGTCCACGGCGCGCGCCGCGTGTTTTATAGCAGTGGCAATCGTGCGCGACGCGCGCATGCGCGTAGGGCGAGCCGGCTCAGGCGGCCGCGAATGTGCTCGATGCGCCGGCCGGCGAATCTGTCGCGGACTTTCGAGAACGTTCACGAATCGATACGCGCGCGAGCAGGGGTAGGGTTCGAAAACAAACTCGAAGTTTCGCGATCGCGCTTACACATTTCCGTCTCGCGGTTACGTCCTGCTCCTCTTCGGGAATCTTCGTTACCGTATCGCGCGGTGACTTGAAAGTGGCAAAAATCTCGCCGGCTTCGAATTTCGACGCTACAAAGAGAATGAACGACGAGACCGTTTTAAATTCGCGACAATATAGACGCCGGCAGTTGGATTCAACGGAAATATACCGGTTTCGATTCTTTACAGTAGAGTAATCATAAAGCTGATTTGCTAGAAATTATCATTGGACGTATACATATAAACAAATAAGTCAATGCTGTAAAAGAACTGGGTTAATTAATGACGCAACAGGTGTTGCAGATTATAATTTTTTTTTTAAACGAAAGTCTGGGCAACAATTCTGTTCTTATATGTGCGCTGTATGTGCGCAAATTCAAGGTTTCTATAATATTTGCTTCTACGGAAGTGCGCGCAAGTGATAAAAATACAAAACGTTTAAACGAACATTTTAACGAACGTTTTAACAAATTTCTGAAGGCTGAAAGAGATTACATCTTTTTACTACTTTTTTGTCTTTTTAACGTTTCTCTCATTTTACACTTGTATTTTTACACCTACAGCTGACGATTTTATTTTTATTATTATCAATGCATATAATGTATCTATTATTATTTTTATATTATTATTGATCTAATTATTATATGCGCGCATGTTGCGTTGATATATAGTGAATAATACCTAATATATTATTCTGTCAAATTAAATATATGTTTAAGTAGTTAAACATTTTAGTCGATGAGATTGTTTAAAAAAATATATAGGAAAAAGAAACAATTGTGAAAAAGAAATAATAGATTTTTTTAACCTTTAATTGATAAGATAAAAAAATTGGTGGTGAAAATTTTTTTTAGATGTCACGCTAATTGTTTCTTTTCTTTTATGAAAGGATTTTTTTAAAGATTTTATTTTTTTTATCCAAGAACACGAAGAGTACAAGACAAAATATTGCATTAAAATTTTTAATTATTTATTCATATTAATTTAAATAAAAATTAGAACACAAACTGTGAATTTTGGTATCTGATTTCATTTAATTTTGTTAAGAATTAGTTTAGAACAAAAACGTTTCTTTCGATAAAAAATTTTTTTCCTCGCAACTTTTCTACTTACAAATTGATTAAAAACCTATTATAGAGGTATAAAACAGACAGGCATTTTAAACGACAAACATTTTCAAAAGATTTAGTATAAAAGTGTTACGTACGCAATTAGATCATTGGCCGGAATTTATAGTCGATTCTTATTTCAAGACGGTCTTAAGTATAATGTCTTAAGAATCTTAAGATGCTGATACGACTCTGTGATTGGTTCATGACACCTTAATATTGTGCTTAAGATGGTCTTAAATATAAGAACCGACTGTGAATACCAATCGTTGATCCTTATCCTACAATCAGGATTCGCTGAATTGCGTTTTTCCTTAATTTACCGTAAGCTGTTGCATTGAAATTTGATACAGCAAGCAATTTTTATTGATCCTTTTTTTAGAAATTCGAATTCTCTGAATCGTTATCGTTAGGCCTGTTCGTTTTCGCCGCACTTCTGAACTAGTCCAATAAAACTTAGAATAAAAGAAAATTATTTTATCATCGATATAAAAACACACGCAACTAAATTTCTCTCAAGGATGGATTAGTATGGCACTATATATATATATATATAATCGGTAATATATATACACTAAAAAAAAGTATAATATACTATACAATGTAACTACAATAAAATAAGGAATGTATTACAGTTATAGCCAACAGAGCGAGGAACGTAGTTTTGTAGGAGTAAGTGCAAAGTGTAAAACAACAAAATTACATATCAAAAACGTAATTCAGTCTATCATTTTTCGGGCTTCGGTCCTGTTTCCTGTGCCTGCGTCGCCGTCACTTCCTCCCGAATTACCTCGTTGTCCTCCGACTTCCTCTCGATGGCCGGGACCGTTTCGGACTCGCCAGCCTCTTTCTGGTCGTTAGGAGGAACGGCTGGCTTTCCAGTCCGCTCGATCTTGATCACTCTCTCGTCCTTCGGCTTCAACGGCGCCGTGATTCTCAGGCGACGACCGTTGCTCGATAACGTGGCCTTTATCTGGTCCACTTCAGCGCTACAGGGCAGCGGAAATTGTTTGACAAACTGCCGGGACAAGTCGTTGCCGTCTTTCGTCGCCTCGTGCTTGCCCTCGACGATCACCCAACGGTTCACGATCTTGACGGTGACCTCCTCCGGCTTGTAAATGTTCACGTGTGATAGGTTGATCGTGAAGACATTGTCCTCAAGGCCCGTGGTACTGGAGATACCCAGCTGATGTCTTAATCTCAGCGCGGCGTACACCCACGAGGGTGAGTCCGGTATGTCGCGCCGGTTGTCGCTATCGACGAGGTCTATACGAGAAGTTAAGTTTTCCGGTCGGTCCAGCGAGCTGACGGGTGCGCCCAGGACCAGATGCATTTGGCTGTACAACAGCGGCAGGAGGAACAAACCCATTGCGTCGTCGATGGGTTCTCTGCTTGCTTATACGAATCGGTTATCTCGATTTCACAGCTTCGTCGAAGACACCAGCGTGCTACGTGCTGCCCGCTGCTTGCGTAGGAATCAATGCCTCGTGTACTCGCACAGGAATTTCAACAATTGACACTGGTCCGTCGTTGCGACCGCTATTTATGTCAGACGGTTTTCGGCATGGGTGGGGGGACTGGGGAGGTACGTTTCATGACGTTGCAGGGCTTCGAGAAATTATCGCGAATGGAAACTGCACTATCGTAGTTAAAATAGATCCTCCACCAATTGTATCTTTCTACTGTTTGTCGATAGCTATTTGGTTCGAACTTCAGCGTTATATATTGTAATCGTTATCTAAATATTTTCGCTCACGAACACTTTGAAAAATCCTTGATCATTCGACAACGCGTACTTATGAACGCTGAACGTTCGCGTCATTCACGTGCAACAAGCGTGTTTAAAATATCGAATATTTTAGAACTCGTTACAGGATGAATCATTTCTACCGCGGTCTCATCATAAATCGTTTCAAGAAAACGAGACATTTGAAAAGAAATAAATATTCGGATAATAAAAGTTTATTAAATTTGTTTAATTTTCTAATGACTTCTAATATAATTAACAAAAGACTAACGCAGTCCGCATCAAATGATGAGTGGATATATCGGAACAAATTTGCGAAATTTCAATTTGGATTTTTTTCTTTGAATAAAATTCTCTTGCCTTCAACGACAGCACAATTTGTACATTTTCAGTTCAATCAACACATATTCATTATTAATATCCACATTGCACGCTTATATATACCCATTTGTTTCACTTACACATTTTCTACTTGCGTTTTTCGTTCTTTTCAATGCCAAAATATATATTTACTATATTTCATGAAAAGAGAGGAGAACCCTATGCATGGAGTATAAGTAAAACGAATAGCTTTCAGATTTACACAATAGGCATCTGCATAATGCCTCTTTTCTCTTTTCATCTTTTTTGTCAATCGTACATTCAGGGGAGATGTGCACATTTTCATGAAGACTATAGATAACACGCATGTTTAAAAGACATCGTAAAAACATTTTTTAGACATCTTTTAGATATACGTATACGTGTCTAAAAGACATCTTTCTGACGTGTCTGCTATCCGGGTTGATAAAAGATAGTTGAGAATAGGGCCTATGTCTTGACCAGTCTTGACCATCATGGCACTAAAAGAGTCATTAACATCGAGACTACTTGAGTGCCAGTCGGCATATCAAGTTGAAGATATAATGTACCCTTGAAATTTAAGAATCTAAGAAGCTGACAATAAACTATCTGCTAAAAGAAGTCGAGTCAGAAATTGAGTCAGAAATAAAAGAAAATGTACACAGGATATAATAAGCTAATAAATTTCAGAACGCTGTTATTATAGATTATCATGTATGTACGTTACAGTTTGTATGAATTGTAGGAAAATTTCTGTTTTGCGTTATGACCTTATGACAGTTAAATTTAATATAACTACAACGTTATAAATAATATATGTATATAGAATTCCTATATAAGTACATGTGTAATTTAGTATGTAGAAATTTTGTACTTTTTAATTACAATGATTACACTTTAATTTTATGTAATAAAACTTTGTCGTACAAGTTTTTTAATTTTCTTCTAATCGACATCGGTATATAGAAAAAAAACGAGGGAAAGAAGAGATTTATATATATTTACTGTAACTTTTTAATTTTTTGTATCACATATCGTTGCGATTAACTTCATTTTCTTAACCTCCATTTGAAACTAATCAAGCAGTTTTGTTATCCAGCATTTTTTGCTTCGTAAGATTATAAGTTCTCCTTTCTCAATCGTTAAATTACTTTAAATCGAAGATTTTTAACACTTATCAAAGCTTCTGCTAAAGAAAAATAAATTATAAGCTAAAGAATAGACATCCTATGGTTCTAAAATAACGCGAAATAGAATAAGTTACTTCATAGAAAACTTCTCGAACATAAGTAAATATGTATACATTGATAAACGTGACTATATCAATGAGATAAAGGAATAAGGAAGTGGTAAGTTGAATAGGGTGATAATAAAATGACACCATTATAATTAAAAAAATATTTTATATGTATTTGACAAATAATCGCAGTCTCACATCAGTTTTACAATCATTAATTTTCTATGTTCCAGACAAAAACAAAAACTTTATACTTCTTTTCACCTAACACTAACTATAGAACTTTTATTCGCGCGCGCGAGTACACCTAATAATAAACACATCCTAGCTCATGTATCCTATCTTATTACAGCACAGAAATCGATGAAACTAAATTTCAATAAAAAATAAAAAATGGAGCAATTTATGAAATTGAAAATTACGTTTTCTAATTTATGTTAGTAGTTAATTTAGGAGTAGTAAATATTATTGTTTCGACGACAGTCCGTTAAAAATTACTAATTAATTGAATAATCTTTAAATAAATGCATTGTATGGACTTAGAAACGCCCTCCTATAAAAGTAATCGTAACTTCAATCATATCACTCACAAGGACTAACTTGCAAAATAGACCGATATCAAGTTCATACATCTCTAACGGTCGATAGATCTATCGCACGTCCGTAGGATTATACACAGGAACATAATATTGATTTAACGAACAATATGAACACTTAATACTTCGAAGAAGCACCACCTGGAAGTCATCCTTGCTGATGACGGGCGATGGATTCACGCAACGCTTGATCGCCAGCTTCAACATGTCCCTGAGCTCGTCCAATTCGTCACACCGTTGCGGTATCGGTCTCAGGCTGACACTTTCAGCCGACACCGGCAGCCATTTCGGTGAACGTTAAGAATACTACAATGAACGTAAAATATAAGAACTTTTCATAGAAACACACACTGTATAATGTATACACGTTATATATACGATTAAGTCTTTTTTTTTTATACGTTCGCGCGGCTCCACTTTTTACTTCTTCTTCTCCTGAGCCTTCTCCTGCGCCTTTTCCTGCGCCTTCTCCTGGATCGCCGGCTTGCCGGTGTGCTGGATCTTGATCGCCCGCTCGTTCTGCGCCTTCGGCTGGTCCTTCCTGGGCGCGGTGATGCTCAGCACGCCGTCGGACGACAGGTTCGATGTCACCTGATCGATATCGCACTGTTCCGGTATCATGTACTTGCGAACGAACTGCCGCGAGATCCAGCCGTGCTCGTCCTGCTTCTCCTCGTGCTTGGCCTCGACCACCACGCACTTGTCCACGACCTTGACATTGATCTCCTCCGGCTTGAACTGCTGCACGTCCAGGACCACCTGGAACTTGTCCTTGTCCGCCTTGACGGTGGAGATGCCGCCGTCCTCCCTGCTGCGCAACAGCTCGCCCCAGGGCCGGTAATAGGCCAAGGGTGACACGCGTAGACGCCGGTCGCGTTGCGGCAGCGCGAAACGCTCGACGATGTTCGGGTGCGTCAGTTGGTCCGGGTGAATGCCCAGGCCGAAGTTCTGGTCGAAGAGCCGGTGCGGGTAGTCCAGGTCCTCCCACCAGTCGGAGAACAACAACGGTACCAGAGACATGCCGACTCCTTCTTCTTTTTCCTCAGGAAAGACTCGAAAGAGACGCGAGAAATATATCTCAAGCGAAATATCGTCGGTAAGATGAGATGACTTGTCGTCAAGCCGGTTCGCTGTCCAGCAACGGATTCGCTTTGAATGGCTTAGGCTTTGATTCGCACCTATCACACTCGCGATCGTTTTCTGTCTGTCGTCCACGGCGCGCGCCGCGTGTTTTATGGCAATCGGGCGCGACGCGCGCATGCGCGTAGGGCGAGCCGGCTCAGGCGGCCGCGAATGTGCTCGATGTGCCGGCCGGCGAATCTGTCGCGGACTTTCGAGAACGTTCACGAATCGATACGCGCGCGAGCAGGGGTAGGGTTCGAAAACAAACTAGAAGTTTCGCGATCGCGCTTACACATTTCCGGCTCGCGGTTACGTCCTGCTCCCCTTCGGGGGAATCTGCGTTGTCGTATCGTCGTATCACGCGGTGACTTAAAGCGGCAAAATCTCGCCGGCTTCGAATTTCGACGCCACAAAGAGAGTGAATGACGAGACCGTTAATTCGCGACAATAGACCCCGGTAGTTGAATTCAATGGAAATATACCGGTTTCGATTCTTCATAGTAGAGTAATTATAAAGGGTCGTGTTCTTAGAGATCTGAGGGACATGAGACCTAAGGGAGATCTCAGGCAAAAATAAATGACATTTTCGAACAGTCTGGTCGAGAAGCTTCGATCAGCTGATCGAGAAATTACGCCGCGCCACGCGCCAGTCTGATCGAGAAATTACGACGTTTTATTTCGAATGGATGAGTCGTAAAACGGATATGCTAAAAGAAGCTGAAACTTTTGATTTCGAAAGACTGCGACTATTAATGAACTATTTGATATTATAAAAAATATTGATTTAATCTGATAAGAGCGGATACGAACGATATGATTGAATGTAATATTATAATATTATGCAATCATGCAACCGATCCTCTTCTCGAATCTATTCGAGTTAAATTAAATGATTTGCTAGAAATTATTATTGGACGTATACACATAAACGAATAAGTCAATGCTGTAGAAAAGAAGAATTGGGTTTAATGACGCAACAGATTGTGTTCAATTATGTTGCAGATTATCTTTTTTTTTTTTAAACGGAAGTCTGGGCAACAATTCTATTCTTATATGTTTCTATTTGCTTCTACGGAAGGGCCCGATTACCTGTCACGGCAAGTGATAAAAATACAAAACGTTTTAACGAACGTTTTAACAAATTTCTGAAGGCTGAAAGAGATTACATCTTTTTACTATACTTTGTCTTTCAAACGTTTCTCTCATTTTACACTTGCATTTTTACACCTACAGCTGACGATTTTATTTATATTATTATCAATGCATATAATGTATCTATTATTATTTCTATATTATTATTGATCTAATTATTATATGCGCGCTTGTTGCGTTAATATATATAGTGAATAATAATATATTATTCTGTCAAATTATATATATTTTTAGAAGTTAAACATTTTAGTCGATGAGATTGTTTAAAAAATTATACGGGAAAAAGAAACAATTTAAAACACAGTTTTTTAATTGTAAGTCGAGAATGTTTTGCTACCTGGAGACCAGCGAATATTTGTCTACTTAATCTCGCTGCGCGATGTTTTGGGTCCGTATACATAAACAGTGCGGCGAGAGAGAGAGAGAGAGAGAGAGAGAGAGAGAGAGAGAGAGAGAGAGAGAGAGAGAGAGAGAGAGAGAGAGAGAGAGAGAGAGAGAGAGAGAGAGAGAGAGAGAGAGAGAGAGAATCTCTGTTCAACTTCTGCTGAATATTGTCGAGTCAATCGCAGAAATACGGAAATACCTGAAATTTAATTCGGCAGTAACAGCTGTTTTATTTTATTATACTTTTCGAATCGATATGACCTAATAAAACGCTTCATCGCTAAAGCGACGCTTCTGGATTTTTCCTGTCATTATATATAGACAGTTACGTGGCACTGTTTGCAAAGCATATGTTTGCACTAAATAATAAACATAGATAAAATAATGATAAGTATCAAGGTGATGTTGGAGTCTAGAAGTCTAGACTAACAATAAATGGAATCGACGGCACTTATTCTGCTTATTCATAATACGGTCGCACTTCTAAAACATATAACTAAATTTTCTTGTCATTATTTCAACAAATAGTGTAAATAGACTAATTGCTTTTAAGTAGAAAAAAAATTGAAAGTGGCGCTCGTATAATAAGTACCAAATCGATTATCGTTCTTAAATTTTAAATGATCCAACTGCAGATGTCGAATTATTTCACGGACGAAACGATTGTTGCATAAATAAAGTATTAAAAAATTCTCGGATTCGGTAGATTTTTCTACAAATAAAATCTCTTTTTCTATACAAATATATTACTTAACGATAGAACGATTGGCATATATCATTGGCACGATAACCATCGTGATTTCTCATCTTATTTTTCGTCACAGCCAAGCAAATTCTAAAAACTTTTAGAAATATCGTTTCATGTTTCTCGCATTCCCCACATAGCATGCATAACAAAAAGACGTCCAGAAGATATCCTATCTCCTAAATATATCTTGGGTCTTTTTTTTTTGTTATTATCTAACACTATTCTTAAATGATATTGTTATATTTTGTTACTTGCAGCAGAGAAATATGTATATATAAAATTTATTAAAAATATGTATCGTGTGAACATTATTTTGATTATTATTCTCGATGAGTATTTATGACTCAGCTGATGGAGCTGATGAGCATCATATCGCAAGCAAGCTTAACTTGACCTCGATCGACAAAACGATATTTATAGAACGAACTCTAGTAAATCTGCGGGGTAAGGACTTACGGAGAGTCGCACCTCAGAGACTATTTCTGCGTTCTATTTTCGTTTAGTATAAAGTAGAGCCTTCTCGCGCTGCTTCTGCGTATTTACTGCAATTAGTAATTAATAGCCGACGGACACATACACTCGTCTGCCTTTTTTTTCTATAGACAGACAAAGGGAGATGCGAGATGCGCTCAACTGCGTTTCTTGTTATTTACCGTAAGCCACTGGATTGAAATTTGATATAGCAAGCAATTTCTATTGATCCTTCTTTTAGAAATTCGATTTCTCTGAAACGTTATCGAGAGGCCTGTTTGTTTTCGCTGCACTTCTGACCTAATGCGATAAGTTAGAATGAAAGACAATATGTTTGTTTCATTTTAACTTATTCCACTATGTTGCATTAGTTCAGAAGTGCAGCAAAAACGAACAGTCCGATTATTAGCAGTTTAAACATACTCGCACAGTGTGAATGTATAAGAAAAATTATGTAGGAATATGCGCGTATATTTTTTTGTATTATGTAAATATGATTTCTATTAATCAAACATAACATTATCTGAACGATATGAAGGAACTAAATAATAACGTTGGATGCTGATAAAAACTCGTTTATTTTATCATCAATATAAAAACACACAACTACATTTCTCTCAAGGATGGATTAGTATGGCACTAAGCATCTCATATATATATAATCGGTAATATATATACAATAAAAAAAAGTATAATATATACTATAATACAATGTAACTACAATACAATAAGGAACGTATTATATAGCAAACAGAGCGAGGAACGTAGTTTTGTAGGAGTAAGTGCAAAGTGAAAACAACAAAATAACGTATCAAATAGAACGAAAAAAAAAGATTCCGTGTAATTCAGTCTCATTTTTCAGGTTTCGGTCGTGCTTCCTGTGCCTGCGTCGCCGTCACTTCCTCCCGATCTATACCTCGTTGTCCTCCGACTTCTTCTCGACGGCCGGGCCGGCCGGGACCGTTTCGGACTCGCCAGCCTCTTTCTGGCTGTTAGGAGGAACGACCGGCTTTCCAGTCTGCTCGATCTTGATCACTCTCTCATCCTTCGGCATCGGTTTCAACGGCACCGTGATTATCAGGAAGCCGTCGTCTTTCGTGGCCTTTATCTGGTCCACTTGAGCGAGACTGGGTAGCGTATATCTTCTGACGAACTGCCGCCGGGTAAAGAAGTTGTCTTTCGTCCTCGGCTCGAACGCCTCGACGACCAACGAACGATACACCACCTTGACGTTGACCTCATATATAGGATTCACGGGAAGGGTTATTTTGAAGACGTTGTCGTCAAAGTACGTGTGATTCGTATCCCTGATCACGTGATCGAGGACGTGATATTGTTGTCGATGCCTATTGTTCATCAGCACTTTCAGCCCAGCTTTCAGCAGGTTGGCCCCGAAGTCCGCCCAGGGTCTGAAGAAGTCCAGTACCTCGCGGTCGAAACTGGCGGTAGGGTAGTAGCGATCGGGAACGCGAGAGGTTAAGTCTTCCGGTCGGACAAAGCTCGGTTTACCGAGATTTAGGTTCAGCGAGCCGACGGGTGCGTCTAGGCCCAGATGGAGATTCGAGAACAACAGCGGCAGGAGATACATGACGTCGATGGGTTCTCCACTTGCTTATACGAATCGATTATCTCAATTTCACAGCTTCGTCGAAGAGACTAGAGCGCTTGGGTAGGATGCAATACCTCGTGTACTCGCACAGGAATTTCAATAACTGACACGGGTCCGTCGTTGCGACCGCTATTTATATGTCAGGCGGTTTTCGGCCTGGGTGGGAGGACTGGGGAGTAGTGGGGAGGTACGTTCCATGACGTTGCAGGGCTTCGAAAAATTACCGCGGATGGAAGTTGCACTCTCGTAGTTAAAATAGATCCTCCGCCAATTTGCTCAACCCTCTACCCGCACAATAAACGGTGAATGAACGGAGATGTGCTCAATTGTCCCTTTCTGCTGTTTGTCGATAGCTATTTGGTTCGAACTTCGGCGTAGTTAAGAATCTCCATCGATTTATCTTCTCGCATATGTCAGAAAACGTCCACAGGGTATAATAACAGGGTATACATCATAACAAATGTTTCATTAATAATCTGTTTTATCTCAATAGGCTATATATGTATTAAACATTTTGTGCAGATTTAAAAAGGTCTAAACTGAAAAAGGGAGGTTGTGTGTGGCATCTCTATTAAAAAAGAACATTTTGAAGAACGAAACTGAGGCACGTGACACAGAAAAGTATGACGCAATTCATGACGGTTAAACGAGTCGAGATGACGTGCAAAGTGAACACGATGATTGAATGCGCAAAGGTGTTACGGAAATGGTATATAACCATTTGTTTAACAATATCACGTACATACATCATCGTATGTATGTACAAAGAATAGAAAGCAAATATGCAGGTTTGGTCAGAAAATTGCATTGTCGATTGCACGTCAATAGTTGCGAATTACGTGAAGTTCCATAACAATTTTTTAATAATATTTATATATATTAGCTAAGATTTATACGTTGATTTTCTTATTATTATGTATTTAAAAAAAAGTAATATAAAATATTGAAGTTCAATGCGCTAGAATGCTAGGCGTAAGAAATAATAAAATGCCAAATAAAATAATACACATCATTAATACCCTTATCTGCAGAAACTTGCCAAGAAACATTATATTTGAATCGTTATCTGAATATTTTCGCTCACGAACACTTTGAAAAGTCCGTGATCATTCGACAACGCGTACTTATGAACGCTGAACTTCGTCATTCACGTGCAACAAGCGTGTTATAAAATATCGAATATTTTAGAACTCAGTACATCAGGATGAATCATTTCTACCGCGGTTTCATCATAAATCATTTCAAGAAAACGAGACATTTGAAAAGAAATATTCGGATAATAAAGTTTATTAAATTTGTTTAATTTTCTAATAATTTTTAACATAATTAACAAAAGACTAACGCAGTTTGCATCAAATGATGAGTGGATAACATTTGCGAAATTTTAATTTGGATTTTTTTCTTTGAATAAAATTCTCTTGTCTTCAATGACAGCGAAATTTGTCCATTTTCAGTTCAATTAACACGTACATATTGCATTATTAATATCCACATTGCACGCATATATATACACCCGTTTGTTTTACTTGCACATTTTCTACTTACGTTTTTCGTTCTTTTCAATGCCCAAATATATATAGACATCTATCAGAAATGTGTGCTATCCGGGTTGATAAAAGATAGTTGAGAATACAGCCTATATCTTGACCAGTTTTGACCATCATGGCACTAACAATAAGTTAATCAAAAGCTACAGAAGAGACACGAAGGAAGGAAAGAGTCATTAATATCGAGACTACTTGAGTGCCAATCGGCATGTCAAGTGGAAGATATGTAACCTTGAAAAGAAGTCGAGTCAGAAATAAAAGAAACTGTACAGGATAATGAACTAATAAATTTCAGAACGCTGTTAGATTATCATGTATGTATGTACGTTACAGTTTGTATACTTATATGAATTGTAGAAAATTTTCTGCTTTGCGTTATGACCTTATGACAGTTAAATTTAATATAACTACAAAGTTATAAATAATATGTATATATAATTTCTATAAGTACATGTGTAATTTAGTATGTAGAAATTATGTACTTTTTTAATTACATTTTAACTTTATGCAATAAAACTTTGTCGTACAAGTTTTTTAATTTTCTTCTAATTGACATCGGTATACAGAAGGAAATGAGGGAAAGAGAAGAGATTTATTTACTGTATTTACTTTTTAATTTTTTGTATCACATATCGTTGCAATTAACCGAACATTTGCTTAAACTAGATTTGAAATTAATCAAGCACAGTTTTATTCATCTTTTGCTTCGTAAGATTAAGTTCTCCTTTCTCAATCGTTTAATTACTTTAATTCGAAGATTTTTTACACTTATCAAAACTTCTGCTAAAGAAAAATAAATTATAAGCTAAAGAATAAAGACATCCTATGGTTCTAAAATAACGCGTAGAATAAGTTACTTCATAGAAAACTTCTCGAAAATAAATATGTATACAATGTTAAACGTGATGTCAATGAGATAAAGGAATAAGGAAGTGGTAAGTTCAATAGGGTGATAAAATAACACCATTGTAATTAAAAAATAATTTTA
The DNA here is from genome assembly GCF_048541705.1 of Temnothorax americanus. Classification (NCBI taxonomy): domain Eukaryota; kingdom Metazoa; phylum Arthropoda; class Insecta; order Hymenoptera; family Formicidae; genus Temnothorax; species Temnothorax americanus. The sequence goes on along the minus strand of NW_027509338.1, from coordinate 6,234,162 downwards.
TATGTATTTGACAAATAATCGCAGTCTTACATCAGTTTTACAATCATTAATTTTCTATGTTCCAGACAAAAACAAAAACTTTATACTTCTTTTCACCTAACACTAACTATAGGACTTTTATTCGCGCGCGCGAGTACACCTAATAATAAACACATCCTAGCTCATGTATTATCCTATCTTATTGTGAAAGTTTGTGATACAATTTCAGTAGTAAATCTTCCGTTTAGCTACCCCAGCACAGAAATCGATGAAACTAAATTTCAATAAAAAATAAAAAATGGAGCAATTTATGAAATTAAAAGTTACGTTTTCTAATTTATGATAGTAGTTAATTTAGGAGTAGTAAATATTATTGGTTCAACGACAGTCTGTTAAAAATTACTAATTAATTGAATAATCTTTAAATAAATGCATTGTGTGGACTTAGAAATGCCGTCGTATAAAAGTAATCGTAACTTCAATCATATCACACACAGGGACTAACTTGCAAAATAGACAGATATCAAGTTCATACATCGCTAACGGTCGATAGATCTATCGCACGTCCGTAGGATTATACACAGGAACATAATATTAATTTAACGAACAATATGAACACTTAATACTTCGAAGAAGCACCACCTGGAAGCTGATGACGGGCGATGGATTCACGCAACGCTTGATCGCCAGCTTCAACATGTCCCTGAGCTCGTCCAGTTCGTCACGCCGTTGCGATATCGGTCTCAGGCTGACACTTTCAGCCGACACCGGCAGCCGTTTCGGTGAACGTTAAGAATACTACAATAAACGTAAAACACAAGAACGTTTCACAGAAACACACATTGTATAATGTATACATGTTACATGTTACATACGATTAAGGCTTTTTTTTTATACATTCGCGCGGCTCCACTTTTTACTTCTTCTTCTCCTGAGCCTTCTCCTGCGCCTTTTCCTGTGCCTTTTCCTGCGTCTTCTCCTGGATCGCCGGCTTGCCGGTGTGCTGGATTTTGATCGCCCGCTCGTTCTGCACCTTCGGCTGGTCCTTCCTGGGCGCGGTGATGCTCAGCACGCCGTCGGACGACAGGTTCGATGTCACCTGATCGATATCGCACTGTTCCGGTATCATGTACTTGCGGACGAACTGCCGCGAGATCCAGCCGTGCTCGTCCTGCTTCTCCTCGTGCTTGGCCTCGACCACCACGCACTTGTCCACGACCTTGACGTTGATCTCCTCCGGCTTGAACTGCTGCACGTCCAGGACCACCTGGAACTTGTCCTTGTCCGCCTTGACGGTGGAGATGCCGCCGTCCTCCCTGCTGCGCAACAGCTCGCCCCAGGGCCGGTAATAGGCCAAGGGTGACACGCGTAGACGCCGGTCGCGTTGCGGCAGCGCGAAACGCTCGACGATGTTCGGATGCGTCAGTTGGTCCGGGTGAATGCCCAGGCCGAAGTTCTGGTCGAAGAGCCGGTGCGGGTAGTCCAGGTCCTCCCACCAGTCGGAGAACAACAATGGTACCAGAGACATGCCGACTCCTTCTTCTTTTTCCTCAGGAAAGATTCGAAAGAGACGCGAGAAATATATCTCAAGCGAAATATCGTCGGTAAGATGAGATGACTTGTCGTCAAGCCGGTTCGCTGTCCAGCAACGGATTCGCTTTGAATGGCTTAGGCTTTGATTCGCACCTATTACACTCGCGATCGTTTTCTGTCTGTCGTCCACGGCACGCGCCGCGTATTTTATGGCAATCGAACGCGACGCGCGCATGCGCGTAGGGCGAGCCGGCTCAGGCGGCCGCGAATGTGCTCGATGCGCCGGCCGGCGAATCTGTCGCGGACTTTCGAGAACGTTCACGAATCGATACGCGCGCGAGCAGGGGTAGGGTTCGAAAACAAACTCGAAGTTTCGCGATCGCGCTTACACATTTCCGGCTCGCGGTTTACGTTTCGGGGGAATCTGCGTTGTCGTATCGTCGTATCACGCGGTGACTTAAAGCGGCAAAATCTCGCCGGCTTCGAATTTCGACGCCACAAAGAGAGTGAATGACGAGACCGTTAATTCGCGACAATAGACCCCGGTAGTTGAATTCAATGGAAATATACCGGTTTCGATTCTTCATAATAGAGTAATTATAAAGGGTCGTGTTCTTAGAGATCTGACGATGAGGGACATGAGACCTAAGGGAGATCTCAGGCAAAAATAAATGACATTTTCGAACAGTCGGGTCGAGAAGCTTCGATCAGCTGATCGAGAAATTACGCCGCGCCACGCGCCAGTCTGATCGAAAAATTACGACGTTTTATTTCGAATGCACGAGTCGTAAAACGGATATGCTAAAAGAAGCTGAAACTTTTGATTTCGAAAGACTGCGACTATTAATGAACTATTTGATATTATAAAAAATATTGATTTAATCTGATAAGAGCGGATACGAACGATATGATTGAATGTAATATTATGCAATCATGCAACCGATTCACTTCTCGAATCTATTCGAGTTAAATTAAATGATTTGCTAGAAATTATTATTGGACGTATACACATAAACGAATAAGTCAATGCTGTAGAAAAGAAGAATTGGGTTTAATGACGCAACAGATTGTGTTCAATTATGTTGCAGATTATCATTTTTTTTTTTAAACGGAAGTCTGGGCAACAATTCTATTATCTTATACGTGCGCTGTATGTGAGCAATTCAATGTTTCTATTTGCTTCTACGGAAGCGCCCGATTACCTGTCACGGCAAGTGATAAAAATACAAAACGTTTTAACGAACGTTTTAACAAATTTCTGAAGGCTGAAAGAGATTACATCTTTTTACTATACTTTGTCTTTCAAACGTTTCTCTCATTTTACACTTGCATTTTTACACCTACAGCTGACGATTTTATTTGTATTATTATCAATGCATATAATGTATCTATTATTATTTCTATATTATTATTGATCTAATTATTGTATGTGCGCATGTTGCGTTAACATATAGTGTGAATAATAATACATTATTCTGTCAAATTAAATATATTTTGATATAGTTAGACATTTTAATCGATGAGATTGTTTAAAAAATTATACGGGAAAGAAAACAATTATGAAAAAAAAACAGCAGATTTTGAATCTGTTATTGATATGATGGAAAAATTGGTGATAAAAGTTCTTTTAATTGTCTCTTTCCTTTTATATGAAAGTATTTTCTTTAAAACATTTTTTCTTCTATCCAGGAACTTGAAGAGTACCAGACAAAATATTGCGTTAACATCTTTAAATAAATAAAAGTTAGAAGACAAACTGTAAATTTTGGTATCTGATTTCATTAATTTTGTTAAAAATTCGTTTAGAACAAAAATGTTTCTTTCGATAAAAAAAATTTTTCCTCGCAACTTTACTATTTACAGATTGATTAAAAGAGGTATAAAACAGAAAGGCATTTTAGACGAAAAATATTTCCAAAAAGTGTTACGCAATTAGATCATTGGCCGGTAATTTATAGTCGATTCTTATTTCAAGGCGGTCTTAAGTATAATGTCTTAAGATGCTAATACGGTTCTGTGATTAGTTCGCGCGTGACACCTAAAGATTGTATTCAAGACGGTCTTAAATATAAGAACCGACTGTGAATGCCAACCACTGATCCTTATCTTACATATATTTTATGGCGCGTCAAACATCGACACATTTTAGTCACGCACTAAATTACAAACTGCACACAATGATGCTTGTGCCATTTTAAAACACAGTTTTCTAATTGTAAGTCGAGAATGTTTTGCTACCTGAAGGCCAGCGAATATTTGTCAAGATAATCGTTTAATCTCGCTGCGATGTCCTTGGGTCCGCACATAAACAGTGCGGCGAGAGAGAGAGAGAGAGAGAGAGAGAGAGAGAAAATCTCTGTTCAACTTCTACTGAATATTGTCGAGTCAATCGCAGAAATACCCGAAATTTAATTCAGCAGTAAGTAACGGCTGTTTTATTTTATTATATTTTTTGAATCGATATGACCTGATAAAACGCTTCATCGCTAAAGCGACGCTTCTGGATTTTTCCTGTCATTATATAGACAGTTTACATGGCACTGTTTGCAAAGCATATGTGTGCACTATAAGCAGATAAGCAATAATGATAAGTATCAAGGTGATGCTAGAGTCAAAAAGTCTAGACTAACGATAAATAGAATCGACGGTACTTATTCATAATACGGTCGCTATACTTCTAATATACACACACACACACACACACACACGCACACATATACATATATATTGTATATATATATATAAAACTAAATTTTAATCGCTTTCAAGTAGAAAAAAATTGAAAGTGGCGCTCGTATAATGAATATAAGTACCAAATCGATTATCGTTTTTAAATTTTAAATGATCCAACTGCAGATGTCGAATTATTTCACGGACGAAACGATTGTTGCATAAATAGAGTATTTAAAAATTCTCGGGTTTCTTCTAGATTAAAATCTTTTTCTACAAATATATATATATTACTTAACTATAAACATCGTAAATTAAATGATTTCTCATCTTATTTTTCATTACAGTCAAGCAAATTCTAAAAACTTTTAAAAATATCGTTTCATGTTTCTCGCATTTTCTTTTGTTGTTATTATCTAACACTATTCTTATTGATTCTTAAATGATGTTGTTAGATTTGTAACAGCAGAGAATAAATCTGTAAGTATATTCAAAATTTATTAAAAATGTGCATCGTGTGAACATTATTTTACGTCTTAGTTTTATTATTTTGATTATTATTCTCGATGAACAGTTATATGACTCAGTTAATGAAGCTGATCATCATATCGCAAGCAAGCTTAACTTGACCTCGACAAAACGATATTTATAGAACAAACTGTAGTAAATCTGCGGGGTAAAGACCTACGGAGAGTCGCACCTCAGAGACTATTTCTGCGTTCTATTTTCGTTTAGTATAAAGTAGAGCCTTCTCGCTGCTCCTGCGTATTTACTGCAGTCGATCAGTAATTAATAGCCGACGGACACATACACTCGACTGTCTTTCTTTTCTATTGATAGACAAAGAGAGATGCGAGATGCGCTCAATTGCGTTTTTCCTTAATTTACCGTAAGCTATTGCATTAAAATTTGATATAGCAAGCAATTTCTATTGATCCTTTTTTTAGAAATTTAAATTCTCTGAATCGTTATCGTGAGGCCTGGTCGTTTTCGCTGCACTTCTGACCTAAGTAATGCAATAAGTTAGAATGAAAGAAAATATATTTGTTTCATTCTAACTTATTGCACTATGTTGCACTAGTTCAGAAGTGCAGCGAAAACGAACAATCCGATTATTAGCAGTTTAAACATACTCAGTGCGTGAATATATAAGAAAAATTATGTAGGAATATGCGCGTATATTTTTTTGTATTATGTAAATATGATTTCTATTAATCAAACATAACATTATCTGAACGATATGAACGAACTAAATAATAATAACGTTGGATGCTGATAAAAACCCGTTTATTTTATCATCAATATAAAAACACACACAACTACATTTCTCTCAAGGATGGATTAGTATGGCACTAAACATCTCATAATCGGTAATATATATATATACCGATATATATTACATATATATGTAACTACAATACAATAAGGAATGTATTATAGTTATAGCCAACAGAGCGAGGAACGTAGTTTTGTAGGAGTAAGTGCAAAGTGTAAAACAACAAAATTACGTATCAAATAGAACGAAAAAAAAAAAAGATTCCGTGTAATTCAGTCTGTCATTTTTCCGGCTTTGGTCCTGCTTCCTGTGCCTGCGTCGCCGTCACTTCCTCCCGAACTACCTCGTTGTTCTCCAACTTCCTCTCGACGGCCGGGACCGTTTCGGACAATTCGGACTCGCCAGCCTCTTTCTGGCTGTTAGGAGGAACGGCCGGTTTTCCAGTCTGCTCGATCTTGATCACTCTCTCATCCTTCGGCTTCAACGGGGCCGTGACTGTCAGGAGGCCGTTGCTCGATAACGTGGTCTTTATCTTGTCCACTTCAGCGCGACTGGGTAGCAGATATTTTCTGACGAATTGCCGGGACCAGGCGTTGCCGTCGTCTTTCGTCGCCTCGTGCTTGCCCTCGACGACCACCCAACGGTCCACCACCTTGACGGTGACCTCCTCCGGATTGTACTCCTTCACATCTAGGGTTATCTTGAAGACGGTGTCGTCAATGTTCGTGGAACTGAGGACATGCTGATGCCTATTGTTCAGCAGGTCCGCCCACGGTCTGTAGTAGAAGTCCAGTACCCCGCGGTCGAAACTGGCGGTCGGGTAGATGCGGGTTAAGTCTTCCAGTCGGACAGGGCTCATTCTGCCGAGAGTTGGGTCTAGCGAGCCGACGCCGCCGACGGGTGCGTCCAGGCCCAGATGGAGATTCGAGAACAACAGCGGTAGGAGATACATGACGTCGTCGATGTGTTCTCTCTACTTCCTTATACGAATCGGTTATCTCGATTTCACAGCTTCGTCGAAAACACCAGCGTGCTACGTGCTACCCGCTGCTTGCGTAGAATGCAATGCCTCGTGTACTCGCACAGGAATTTCAACAACTGACACGTCCGTCGTTGCGACCGCTATTTATGTCAGACGGTTTTCGGCCTGGGTGGGAGGACTGGGGAGGTACATTCCATGACGTTGCAGGGCTTCGAAAAATTACCGCGATTGGAAGCTGCACTCTCGTAGTTAAAATAGATCCTCCGCCAATATGCTCAACCCTCTATCCGCACAATAAACGGTGAATGAACGGAGATGTGCTCAATTGTTCCTTTCTACTGTTTGTCGATAGCTATTTGGTTCAAACTTCGGCGTAGTTAAGAATCTCCATCGATTTATCTTCTCGCATATGTCAGAAAACGTCCACAGGGTATAATACATGCTCAGGTCGTTTATATATCATAACAAAGATTTTATTAATAATCTGTTTCATCTCAATAGGCTATATATATATATATATTAAAGATTTTGTGCAGATTTTTTTTTAAGAAGATTAAAACTGAAAAAGGAAGGTTAGCTTCTATTAAAAAAGAACATTTAGAAGAACGAAATTGAGCCACGTCAGTGGCACAGAAAAGCATGACGCAATTCACTCACATTTGACGGTTAAATGAGTCGAGATGACGTACAAAGTCAACACGACGAATGAGCAAAGGTGTTACGGAAATTACCATTTGTTTAACAATATCACGCAATTATAACGCTTTTCATCCATCATCGTACGTACAAGGAATAGAAAACAAACATGCAGGTTTGGTGGTCAGAAAATGGCATTGTCGATTGCACGTCAATAGTTGCGAATTACGTGAAGTGCCAGATCGATTTTTTATAATATTTATATATTATATATTATATTTATATATATATTAACTAAGTAATTTATATATTAACTAAGATTTACGTTATAATTTTCTTATTATTATGTATTTAAAAAAAATAATATAAAATATTGAAGTGCAATGCGCTAGAATGCTATTTTAACTATATATTTTAACTATACAAGTTTTTCAATTTTCTTCTAATCGACATCGGTATACGGAAGAAAACGGGGGAAAGAAAATATTTATTTACTGTAACTTTTTAATTTTTTGTATCACGTATCGTTGCAATTAACCGAACATTTGCTTGAACTAGATTTGAAATTAATCAAGCACAGTTTTATTCATCTTTTGCTTCGTAAGTAAGTTCTCCTTTCTCAATCGTTTAATTACTTTAATTCGAAGATTTTTGACACTTATCAATACTTCTGCTAAAGAAAAATAAATTATAAACTAAAGAATAAAGACATCCTATGGTTCTAAAATAACGCGTAGAATAAGTTACTTCATAGAAAACTTCTCGAAAATAAATATGTATACAATGATAAACGTGACTATGTCAATGAGATAAAGGAATAAGGAAGTGGTAAGTTCAATAGGGTGATAAAATAACACCATTGTAATTAAAAAAAAAAATTTTATATGTATTTGACAAATGATCGCAGTCTTACATCAGTTTTACAATCATTAATTTTCTATGTTCCAGACAAAAACAAAAACTATATTCGCGCGCGCGCGCGAGTACACCTAATAATAAATACATCCTAGCTCATCTACTATCCTATCTTATTGTGAAAGTTCATGATACAATTTCAGTAGTAATTCTTCCGTTTAGCTACCCCAGCACAGATATCGATGAAACTAAATTTTAATAAAAAATAAAAAATGGATCAATTTATGAAATTGGAAGTCACGTTTCTTAATTTAGTAGTTAATTTAGGAGCTAGTGGTAAATATTATTGGTTAAATTGAGTCTGTTAAAAATGACTAAATGAATGAATAATCTTTAAATAAATGCATTGTACGGACTTGGAAACGCCCTCGTATAAAAGTAATCGTAACTTTAATCATATCACAGGGACTAACTTGTAAAATAGACCGATGTCAAAGTTCATACATCTCTAACTGTCGATAGATCTATCGTACATCCGTAGAATTATACACACAGGAACACAATATAGATTTAACGAACAATATGAACAGTTAATACTTCGAAGAGTCCATTTCTCACTCCTGCTTCTTCTCCTTCTCACCCTGCTCGAGCGTCTTTGGCTTTTCCCGCTTCTGGACGAAGGGCTTGCCGGTGCACTCGATTCGGAGCGTCCTCACCGACTCGTCCTTCAACGGCCGCTTCTTCGGCGCAACGAGCGTCAGGAGACCGTCGGAGGACAGCTTGGACGTCATGTTGTCGACGTCGATGTCCTGCGGTAGAGGGTACCTGCGGACGAATTGGCGGGATACCCAGCCGTGCCTGTCCTGCCGGTCCTCGTGCTTGGCCTCGACGACGAGGTGATCGTCCACGATCTTCACGCCGATCTCCTCCGGCTTGAACTGCTGCACGTCCAGCACCACCTGGAAGTCGTCCTTGTTGACGGGGGGCGACGGATTCTCGCAACGCCTGATCGCCAGCTTCAACATGTCCCTGAGCTCGTCCAGTTCGTCACGCCGTTGCGGTCCCATCAGCTTCTGGCCGACACTCTCAACCGGCACCGGCACTACTGGCAGCCGTTTCGGTCGGCGATCGTCCGAGCCGAAGAGCTGGTCCAGGAGGGATTGGCACATCAGGTCCTCCCAGTCTGTACCAACGATGAATGGTACCAGGTCCATTTCGCAGGATTCGTCTCTCGCTGACAGTGATGACTTCGCGAACACGCTCCAAGTGGAATACGACACGCGATCGCCTTTGCGTGGAATTGAGTCACTTGTTGCAACTCTCTACTGATGTCAGCTCAGTCAGCTGCGATCGCTCACTTGCGCCTGTCGATAATCCGATTCTGATAGCTTACTGAACCGTACTGAACTGAACTCACTCGGCGCGTAGCCCGGCGTATTTATACGGCTGCGCATGCGTCGAGAAACGGTTCGATCTTTCCAGACGTGAGCGAGCGAGGGGAGCGAGGCGTCTCGTACGTTTTGGCGAAATGATAACCGCGCCGGGGGGGGGGGGGGAAGGCGGGTTCCCCAATATCTTTATGATGGGTGTGGAATATAAACATGAATCTTATCTTGCAAAATATAGTCGCGAGTGAGCAAATTTTCGTATTTTTACATCAGACCAGGAATAAAATATGAATAAACGTCTTATTTTAGAAAATATATGTCTATCATCTCTATAGAAATTTAAATAGCAATATAGTTCATATATATAAGAAGTTGCGTGTTTGCATTTCTTAGAATGAAATCAGCTTTAGAATATATCTTTAAATCCGTGTAAATTCAGTTTGGTAAGATTAATCGAAGGTATGTTATCAAATGGATGTGCTAGAATTGTTCTTCGAACAGTTTTCGAAAGGGATTATTTAAATTGAAAAAAATTAACTAAATCTTCATTTTCATAATTTTTAACTTTTATCTTTGAAAAGATAGAAAATGTTAATAAATTTGTGATACATCAAGTAAAATCAAATTATTATTGAAAATTATTATTATCAATTATTACTTTTATTCGCGTCAAATCAAATTCGTTTGTTATAATTTCAGACAGCTGACTTTTTATTTTAAAATATCTCAATATTTTAAAACGTGAGGCTTATACATATTTTATATAAAATGAATTACAAATAAGAAACTGATCTCCATCAAAGGAAGTCTGCAAATTGATCGTAGAATCTGTCCCGAAATAGAACGACATTCTGTATATTTCTCTCCTACGTCTCTAGAAACGTCGCGCGTCGACTTCTAGATTGTATATTGTATGTATACCATCTAGAAGCGATCGAATCGACGTTTCTAGCAGTTTCTAGCAACGCTCGGAATTACCGGAGCCAGAGAGAACTCTCTGGAATTACCTACGACGGATAAGGCGCCGGCCGGAATCCGCTAGACACTTTCTGGACTTCGTTCCGCCGGCTTCTAGGGTCTCGCCACTTCATGGCTCAACAACGACTTCAAACTTTGAATCTGGCATCTGGCATCCGGCTGCATCCGGCACGAGCCGGACGAAGCGACGCGAACTGCGAAGGTAGGCGGAACGGCGTCTGTCGACGGAGAGAGGCACCCGATTTCACCGAGATCTCGTCTATTATGTGGCATTAGGGATCCATTCGGATCTTGTCTCGTAAATTGTCCTGTGTCCTGTCCTACCCCGTCATACTCGTAAGAACGCTCGGGATGAACGAGGAGAATCCGGAGGAGAACGTGTTACACGTAGAAGTGTGTCAACATGCCAGCAGGTATTGCTCACTCCTTTGTTCGAATTGGTTTGGGACGCGTTCTGTCGGCAGGGTCACGAATATGTTGATTTGATGTTCAATTAGAATCGTCTCGTTCGTTATATTCGTGTTAACCTTGAAAGAGATTGGATTCTGGAAGAATTGGCCCGTGGCCAATCCTTGTAGTATTAAGAGGCACTGTCATGATAAAATAATTAGAGTGATTTCTTAGTCTTGATTATTAGATAATTTCCTATGGGAATATTGAGAGAGATGTGAACCTTGTAATAAAGTAGAGACTAAAATGTATTCCTCACGAAGCGACGCTCTCTTCGACTATTGAAACAATTTTATTGGGACAATAATTTATAATATTTTATAATATTGATAATCGAAGATTTCAAATGTTCCGATAGTTCTAGTCAATTTCAGTAGGACTTGAGTTTGCACTTAATTGCACCTGAAATCAATTTTATGAAAACTTTACAGGGACTTGATACTTGATCGCATTTCGATAACGTTAATTGATTTACATCTGTTCTATTGTTTTAGTACTTTGTCGAAAACCAAAATTGAAGAAACGGTCAATTCAGAATTACATTTGTTGGAAGAAATTCCTCTCGATGTTATTCTATATGGCAAAGATTTTACAAATACAATTATAAAAGATCATGTGGAATCCATGATATTCTCGTCTGACTATGTGGAGGTATTGTCAATTTTCACATTAATTTATTGCGAAACGATTTTGTGTATTTGCGTAAATATATCATATTTATTTCAGAGGGGAACGTTCAAAATTCATGGAGCTAGCGTCAAGTATTATGTCTATAGACTGACGCAGGAGGATGCTGCCATAGAAACGATAACATGTGACTCTGATGAATTGCCAGTTGCATGTCACTGGTTGTTACCCGCACAGGAATTTCACTACATGTGGGAAAATCTGTATTACGATTGTGATATAAAGAATAACGTTAGTAAATTTAATAGATAATCAATTTAGATGATTTTGCTGTACGTATCATCGCAGTTACTTGCGGTGTATCTTCATATACAGTGATTTTATATATCAGTACTTATTTTTAATTTTCTTTTTTCTTTTCCTTTTTTTTTTTTTAGTTATTACGTTTCGTGGAGACTACAATGTTATTTTCTGATCACGCTGTTAATTCAAACATTATAAGCTGGAATAAAGTGGTGTTGTTGCACGGTCCTCCAGGTACAGGCAAAACCAGTATGTGCAAAGCTCTCGCTCAAAAAGCTGTTGTTCGTATGGGAGATCGCTTTACTCATGGAAAATTTATAGAAATTAATAGCCACAGCTTATTTTCAAAATGGTTTTCTGAGGTATGTATCTGACTGTTATTTACCTCGCTTTAGAAGAGGGACGGTGAAATGTAGGATTAAAATCAGTGATGGAAGAAATGAATTCAAGATTTTTAATCTATATATTAATTAATAACAATCTTCACAATTAGGTAACATGACTCACATATTATACCATTCGATATTAAAGTTAGTGTTATTTTTTGTATTTGTTGCAGAGTGGGAAACTTGTTATGAAGTTGTTCGACGAAATAAAGAATTTGGTTCAGGACGAAAGTGCACTGATATGCATTCTGATCGATGAGGTAGAGTCGTTAGCTCACGCACGTAAATTATGCAGCAACGGCACCGAACCGTCTGATTCCATACGCGTTGTGAACGCACTGCTCACGCAGTTGGATCAGATCAAACGGTATCCGAACGTTTTAATTTTAACGACGAGCAATATGACGGAAGCTATAGATCTTGCGTTCGTCGATCGAGCGGACATAAAGCAGTATCTCGGATACCCATCCGAGGTTGCTATTTACAATATTTATCATTCGTGCTTAAAAGAATTAATGAGGGTATGTATGTCTCTTCTTAATCCTGTGAAACGCAATAACATATAAATACTTAATATATAAATATCGATTATAGTGTTAAAGTAATACATCTCTTAGCACTTTCTGCAATTTACGATTCTAATACAAGACATATGGAGGGATAAAAGCCATAGTGGTACACAGTCAAATTTTTTAAAATGACTTGTGTGCATAGATACAATTTATATATTGTATAGATTGCATCTATGCACACGAGTCAATATCTTAAAAAATTTGACTTACACCACTATGGCTTTTACCTTTCCATATTATGATATTACTAAATTTATTTAGTAATATCTACTATCTACTTAGTATCAATGATATTTCTCGGTTAATACTAATATATATATATATATTATTTCATATATATATATTCTAGACTGGAATTTTGGAAGATGAAGAGATACACGACATATCGCAGTTAAAGGTACTTGGATACGCAGAATATGAAGACACCAAAAATAGTCTAAAACTTTTGGAGCTTAGCCGTGAGAGCGAAGGCTTAACCGGTCGTACCTTAAGAAAAATACCATTTTTGGCGCATGCTCTTCATACATCCACGATCAAAAGTACATTATCCAAATTTTTAAAAGCCATGCACTCGGCTATTCTGCAACAGGAGCAACAAGAAGGTGATTTCCAGCAATCATGAACAAAAAGATTGTTCCTTTTCTATTTATTCTAATACTATTTTATTATATATGTATATATATATATATATATATATATATATATATATATATGTACACATATACATGGGTGTGTGTGCGAAATCGTAGTATCAAATACATGTTTATTGATAGATTTTCAAAATCGTTTCGAAAAGTCTCGCATGAACAAAAATTTTTTTAATTTTGACTTATTTTAGGAGAGAGAAATTACCTTATTCTCGCTTATACTACGATTTCGCACGCACCGTATATAATATATGTATGTATATATATACATATATATAATATTATTTAATAATACGTTTTGTATAATTTATTTTCGTATAATAAATGATTGTCGCAAAAAAAGATGCTTATTTCCTACTTGAGTCATCTATTTCGAACGTATGTAAAGTCGAAATAATAATGTTTTGCGCCATTCTCGAAATAAGAGGCTCGTAGAATTTCTTTCTACATTCCATCTTGGTTGAAGAGTATCAAAATCGGGAACTGTATATAACAGTTTCCGTGAGGTCCAGTTTTGCACTGATCCCCGCCTCGTCGCGCAACCGCCATTAAAATCACTGAGATGCGACCGCTATTAAAGTTACGCTTCGTTCCGCTTCGACGACGTGGACTATACTTTGCACCGGTACGCGAGTTCTTCATACAATATTTATCACGATGTGCCTGCATTTCGAATGGACAGATTGCTATTGTTGCCTTACCACGGTAAAATACTATGAACAACACGGTATAATAAATAACTTAAATGTAGAAAAAAAAAGATTAAAAATTTTTTTAACGATACAAAGATACGCAACAACAGTTGGCAGTCTTGCGAGAACACTTGTGTTAAGTTCTCGATATAAATATCAGACTATATAACATTCGATACAAATATACACATTGCGTATTACGTCATTAAAGTAATTAAAAAGTATCTCTGATTTTACACATATGTATAATCTAGAGTAAGTCGTAAATATATCTCAAGAAGGAAGTAGACTGATGTAAGAATAATAGAAAGAGATATGACTACAACAAAGGTAGAATCCATTGCTGAGAGGAGCAAGATTCGACGATAAGGGAGGGGATTCGATATCAATGGGAGAGACGGAGGTCCGCATATTTTACACAATGGTGGGCGGCTGTAGGACCATGGGTGCTCTCCTGACCTTCAGTGCTTCCGGGCTCATGGCACGCGTCTGCTTCGCGATGCGGCTATAATCGTACACGCTCTGGTTGCCGTCTAAGCTGGACTTTCTGGCGAAAGTCTTCGCGTGGGACGAATTGATAGACTTCTGCTGGTCCAACGACGCGCCGTTCCCGTAGAGCGCGTCGGCCGCGATGCTGCCCTCCTCCTCCACCTTCTGCCGGTACCGTCCACGTCGCATCTTCAGCAACGAGTACACGCTGACGGAGACCAGCAGCAGCAGGAATAACAGACCGACCGCCACGGCCGCGGCTATCACGCGCATCTCTGCGGGGTCTCTCACTATCAACATGATGTTCGTCGAGTCCCGGCCCTTGTCGCTCTCCACTAATAAAGTGTACATCCGAGAGTCTTCCTTCCGCAGCTCCTTAATCTCCAGCTTGGCCCAGTAACAGTTGGTCCCTATCTTATTCTCGACGATCCGCTCCAACGGCAGAGCCTCGTACTTCGGATGAATGCTCTCTCCTGTTGAAAAATTAAGACTAAATAAAAAAAATGAAAAAAATAAAAAAAAATAAAAAAAAAAAAAAACGCGGAGCCAGAGATACGATTTGTTAGCGACTTGACTCGACTATCAAATATTGAACTCTCAATCGAACTGCACCATCTAAATTTGTCTACTTGGTTACAATCGGAATTTTATTTTCTCAAACAAGGATAAATAAGTACTGCGTAATTTTTATCTATTGATTCAGTATTTCCATAGAGTCGGCTGCTCTGCACAATTGAAAAGAGATTTATTCACGTTCAAGTGAGAATTGAGCCGAGACCTGATTTAAGCCGCTACTTAGCAAAAAGATATTTTTCTGTACCGGCTCGAATGTGAGAACTGCCCCACTGCCAGGCGACCAGTTTCGGTGACGGTAGCGAGCAGAATCGAGATTTGAGCCTGTGCACGGGCTCCCCGGCCCATCCGACGGACTCGTAGAAGTCTCGACCGCCAGTGGTCTGGATTTCCGGCGGTCCGTTCACGTGCAGCACGTATTGTCTTTCGCATTTGGTCTCTTGCATAACGCCGTTGATCGTGTTGAAGGCGCTGCAACGGTATTCGCCTTCGTCGGACCACATGATATTCTGAAGGTACAGACGTCGGCCGCCGCCTTTGTTCTGCACATGGTTCTCGATCGTCTCCGTCAAGCTACCGCGAAGATGCACCCATTTATATTGAGCAGGTGGATTCGCCTCGTATTCGGGACACTCGAAGGCTTCCACACTGGAGTTTAACAGCGCCGTTTCCACGTTTAGGAATGTGCCATTTCCTTTGTTCTTCAACTGTGGTTTATCTACAGAGAAACACAATTAGCAAATGCACAACCGAGTGTCTGTCGATTGTATGCTCGCTTTAAGATAGCAAATGGAATAAACGATTCTTATTTATACTGATTTATAAATAAATAAAGCAATATTAAAGGCGAACGTTACAACTACGTTGAATCTTGTCTATACACTGTTAAATTTAGTGTCAAATTATACTCAATTCCAGTCATTTTTAATCATTCCTATAGTTCGCTACTGCTCTTACTCAATACGTTAATTTGACTAAACCAATGGAGTTAATACCGTTAAAAATAATACAGTTTTGTGTGTGTTAAAAAATAATAAATTTCGATACATTAAAAATAACAAAATGTTATTTAATTCAAGGTGCTGGTTTAAATATCATTCTTTAATATTTAACAGAGTGTAGATATTTCGAACCTCCCTTTTATTTTTCTGCGCAAGAGGGGAGAGAGAGAGAGAGAGAGAGAGAGAGAGAGAGAGAGAGAGAGAGAGAGAGAGAGAGAGAGAGAGAGAGAGAGAGAGAGAGAGAGAGAGAGAGAGAGAGAGAGAGAGAGAGAGAGAGAGAGAGTTAAACGTTCAAGAAGTACAACTTCCACAGTAGCGCTCTATATAATTGTGCATAACAACTTTATGTGTGACGCAATTTTATGAAGGAAGAGAGGAACCTTGTCATTTCGAGGAAAGACGTTAAGCGTTGCGTAGATCGCTTTTAGACAGTTACGGAGGGAAAGGAAAATGGCAAAGTATATCGGAAGCGAAAGACATAATGTAATTCCACGAACATTGCACATCGAGCCTGTAACTCGCGGGTACGCTTTCACTGACGTCGTTCGTCGCCTTGCACGAGTACAGGCCGGCGTTGGACCTTGTGACCGGTTCAAAGCTCAATTCGGAGACCCACACGGTTTCGTTTAACAGCGTCATTTTGCCCTGCTTCGGCAACGCCGACGGCAAGGACGCGGCGTCGATCGACGACACGGTGAGCGGCATCGCATCTTTGTACCACTTGATGCTTGGGACCGGATTGGCGTCCGCCAAGCACCGCAGGTTCCAGTAGCTCACCGTATCCTCCGGAGCGACTGTGAGCCGCTGCGGATTCGTTTCGAGTCGCACTTCCGGCGAATCTGAAACCGCAAGACACTGCTGTGATGCACGTGTTGATCTTACTTTGCCCAGCTTAGGAGCATAAAACCTAAGGCTTGTTCCTAAGTTATCTTAGATTCGTGTTACAATAGTAAAAACCATATGTTTAAAAGTAACTTTCTAATAACGTGTGACGTCCGTTTTTTTTTAATGCGTTAAATTGACAGTTTGCAAAAATAAATTTTTCGAAGAAGTAAAACTGTTATAATAAAGAGAACCCTGGTGGAAAAATGTCTCAGAATTTTTTAGATTTTTTATACAAATTGGAACATTTTTTAGAAAAACTCAAACGAAATAATAATGAGATACTTCAGATTTTTCCTGCCAACACATTTTTATAAAAATCTGAATAAATATGAGAAAACCCGCGCAATTTATCAGAAATTTTCATATATACTAAACAGATACTAAAGTATTTCGAAAATCCTCATCCAATTTATTTTGAAAATATCTGAAAAATTGTATATTTTTTCATAAAACATGAGAAATTGGAAAAAAATTTCTGAAAATATGAGAAATTTTTTTCATCAGGGAACTGTTGCAGACAAAGACAATTTTAATGTTTCCCTTATAACATTTATTCCGGAAGAGATGTATTATGTCTAACAATTTTTCGACAAGTTTCATTGATTATTGTGTATGATATTTGAGGATGTTGATAAACTTTATAGTATATAACTTTTAATTGGTTTTATTAGCTCTAATAGAGATTGATCACACGTACAGTGAACGTCTAGTCGTGTCTCTACGCTGATCGGTGCGCTGCTCGTCGGATGCATGGTCACACATCGGATCGGTAGACCGTGATTCTCCCTCTGACCATGCACCCGTAGAACACTGTGAGCCACCCAGGTCTTCGGATTATCCACCTCCGTTGCGTTGCTCTGCGCCGATTCGGGTTCCACCTCCTTGTTCCCTATGAACCTGTCAGGCAAATTTGAAACCATTACCGCCCCAGGTATATCAGACAGTTTAACACCTCATTTAATTTTAACCAGACTTTACTCGAACACAGGCTTGTAATCTAAGAACTACACTGTTAAATATTGAAGGATGGAATTTAGTCAATACCTTGAGTTAAATAACTTTTTGTTATTTTTAATTACCATGTAACCATGTGTATTGAAATTTATTATTAACACAGACAGCATTATTTTAACTCCATTGGTTTAATTAAATCAATATTGTTTTAGTTAAATTAATGACAAATTTAACAGTATAGTTCTAAGGATAGTTTAATGTATATCGGAAATTGGAAATTTGTGACAAACACTAGCCGACATTTTCGCTAAAAAAAAAAGATTCCAGATTAGGCAAAAAATCAATAAGATGCGAGATCCAGTCGTTAAATTTAGGATATATCTCACAGTTTTAAACACAGATTATAAATGCTTGCAATAAATTTTTCAGAGCATGCATTTTTTATGAGACATCAGTAACATCGATCCTTTAATTAGAATCATATCTTTTCATGTAATTCAATTTTCTTAATAAATAGATATTTTATGTTTCACGTTAAAATATATCAGAATAAAATATAAAACGTTTTAATAAATTTTTCGCGGTTTCAGTGTGTCGATTATACGGAATGATTAGAAATAATATCTATTGTTTTACAAAACAATACCAATAATAATAATTAAAAATTGTTTTATACGTTACATCTTCTTTCAAAATTGTGGGAAAAAAAATAAAATAAAAAAAAAATATATATAATATCGTTTTCAACAATGTTCTATTTCTGACGTATTTAAAGGTTCCTATGCTTTTTCTTCGTCCCATATATATATCCAGTTCGACACTGTGTCACGTGAAAACGCGCAAACGGAAGCTGGATGCTCGTGATTAGCCCAAGACCATACAGTTCCGTGTGCAGTATCGTTTCCGCGAGTGATTCACATAAATTTATCGGTTTACGTCGAACGGGCCGGCCTTCTTCCCAGAAAAAAAGAAATGCGCCGGCCGCTGAGAGAGAAGGTATCCGTACCCTTTTCTAGCGCGTGATTCACAGATTCACAGGCGCGGCGGCGGTGGCGGCGGCGGGACTATACGCTCGCGGCCAGTTTCTCGGTTTCTATGGCTATAATCTACATAATTATACTCGGCGTGGTCGTGTCCGCAACGCGAAGAAAAAGAAAACCGGGCAGGGATCATTAAACCGCGTGGCTATTATCGGTCGTAAAAGAATGCGCGGTCGATATTGTTTCAGACGAGTTCCACCGGACGAAATTCTTCATTAGTACCCGTGACCCTAAAAATAAATGCGTGGGAACGCGAATGTTACCGGGGCACAATCTTCCGAAATAAAAATTCGATCGAACCGCCTGCGCCGCGGCCGCCGTCTTCCACGTAAACGTGCAAAAGTAAAAAGGTCGTAACTCTTCGGACGCAGTAAAATAAAGAGGCTAAATTACAATCGGACCCACCCGACGCACAAGTTTAAGAGATACGTACAAAGGAGAGGCCTGTGAGAGACTAAAACGGCTTTCAAACGTATTTACATACATGTGTGCGTTCCGAGAAGTTACACATGACGAGCCGCATCGGAAACTTAGCTTTTCTCAAAAGACCCATTCATCAATGGGGTCTCGCCCCCCTTCGTGAAGGGGCTACATATGCCACCGTACAGGCTTTAAATTACACCCGCTGCGCCGCTGCTTCTCTTCCCTCTCGCTCGCTCCCGCTGGGAGCGACCCGGAGCGTAAGCCTCCAAAAGAAGCGCGTGCCATCGTGAGGAACCAGATGTTTTACATCGCATAAGAACGTAGATAAGGCGCGGCTAAATTCAGCGAACCGTAAACCAAAACGACGATCCCTCCGCGCGGCCCTTCCACTGCATAAACACAACGTCACGGCTTCTTGCACCAGACCGGCTCTCGGATCAGCGGACCCGGCCGCGTATACGAACATTATTACGAACCCGCCGCGCCGTGATGCTCCACGTTTGAA
This sequence comes from Temnothorax americanus, assembly GCF_048541705.1. Classification (NCBI taxonomy): domain Eukaryota; kingdom Metazoa; phylum Arthropoda; class Insecta; order Hymenoptera; family Formicidae; genus Temnothorax; species Temnothorax americanus. The sequence goes on along the minus strand of NW_027509338.1, from coordinate 6,214,318 downwards.
AACGGCCGTATTTTCTGCGGTGGTAAGAAAACAAGTGCAGCCGTGTATACGCAGGAATGTGCATAAAGCGCGCTACTTTAGCCTCCCGACGAGGCGTCGCCGGGTCGCAAAAACGCAATCCGAAAGTGTTATCTCGGACCTCCTAGCGATCAGTACGGTCACAAAACAGTCGGGATGTCGTTATTGCGATGTCGTATCGGTAAATATTCGGGAATCGCTCCGGAGGACCGATATCCGACGCCGACAGGTATATAAATATCCTCTCGGCCAAGGATTGTGAAAAAAAAAAACAAATTTTTTTGCGAGCGTCCTTCTTGGGAAAGATAAATATTCCTTGCATAATCTCTGAGAATTTTTAAAAATTTCAATTCCGAGGAACGAATTGTGTATTGTGTGTAAGTCTGGATTACGAAAATAATTGAAGATATATAGAAAAGTTCGCATTTAAAGAAAATATTTATTTTGAAGATGTTTTTCTTTTTTCCCTCGCTGTGTTTACTTTCTCAGGAATTTACTCGTATAAATTATCTGATACTCCTTTAACCGACTGTAATGGAGATTTCGTCCCATCAAGATCGGCAGGCATGGTCAACATTCCGATAGCCAGCCGATTGCGCCCAAAAGTAAAATTGTTTAACTCCTAATCGCCCTGTCTCAGACCGTAAAAGACCGTTTGAGATACAAATGGATGCATTTGTAATTATCGGGTATAAACTCTGAACCTTTCAACATTTTTTTTCTATCGTTCCTTTCTATCGGCGTCATGCCAGAACACTTCTTACAATTAGTGAGAAATTATCGCGCGTACGAGATTTTCTCGTAACTTGAGTGCGTAAACAAAGGGAGGTAAAGTGAAACATTAATGCTTTCTTTTTGGACGTTCATGTCACATCGCATTAAATTTTAAAACCCTTATCTCTCTCAGACATTCCGGCACTCTTTTATACACATAGCCATATACATTTTTATTGTCTTCAGTTTTCAAGTTTTTTTAAATCTTTTTCCATTTTAAAAAATTATAGGTATCTCTCTTTTTTCTTATATTTTGTTTTTATGTTATTAGAGTAACTTCATCGCGACGCAATACGAATGTTTTAGGGACAAAGTGTCAGCTTACCACTTGATGAGGGCGACTGGATTTCCGTATCTCGAAACACAGGAAATCATTACTTCCTGCCCCTCCTTCAGCGTTAGGGTGGCGCCCAAAGGGGCCCTCGCGTATTCCAGTTGAGGTTTTTGGGGTTTTTCTGGAACACGCATTAGGGTGCATTTCAGATAAGATAGAGCGAGACAGAAATTGTTATGTTTAGGTTCGGCTACCTCCGCTCGGACGAATAGTAATGACCGCGATCTTATCATTACCGTGCTCTTACCAGGAGGGATAGCTAAAAAGGAGCCGATTGAGCCACTCTCGACCAAATTTCCATTAACACGGATATTGCAAAATTACAGGAAAGTAGAGCATAACGGCTGCTTTGTGTGTTTCCTTGCATCACTCGAGGTCAATGTTCGCGGATTATTAACGATGCTTCCGAACGACTCCAACGCGCTTTAACGAAATATTCGCGATTGCACTGAATATGCTAATAGATTGCATAAATTATGTCAAAATATAAACGTGCATTAATCGCGCGGGCAAAACGTAAAAAATAAATTTTTATACGCGAGTACAAGAATTTGTGCCAACTTTTTCATAATAATTTCATTTGCATCGTCTTTGTATTTTTAGTAAATATCTAGTTCTATTTTCTATTTAAATATACCACGCAAATGTAGATCATGTACGTAGTTATTTCATATAACAGTTATACAATTTTATATAACCGTTGTATAACAGCTCTATACAATACTATATATTTAAATTCAAACTATGAGCTATATATATATATATATATATATTATATATATATAAAAGATTTTTAATATATATATATATATATATATATATATATATATATGAAATCTTTTTACTCGTTAGAGTTTTAATATCGAGAGTCTTTAGCTAATTAATCATATATATATTCATCATATATTCATCACACATATATTCATCATTACTTATTGTATAACATATTTATTCCTTTCCCGTTTACCAGCACGAAAAAAATTACTCCTTCCTCATTCTCTAGTAAATGGTACGAAAACACCCGCGATAAACTGAAAGGTATATACAAACGTAAAGGTCCCGCCGAAGGTGGACGGAATAAAATCGAGTTCTCACCTCTGACAACCAGTCTGGACTTGTCCGACGAGAGCGCGTCTTGGCGGGTGAAGTCGCTGGAGGTGACCTGGCATTCCCAGTCGCCGTCGTCGAAGGACAGATTGGCGCGTTTTATCAGAAGGGTGCAATCGCCGCCGCCGCGGCCGCTCGCCCACTCGTACTTGTCCGGGTGTTTGCCCACCGGCCTCCGATCCTTTTGCCAGATGCACTCGCCACCCTTGTCCTGCACTATGCAACGCAACCGCACATCGTCGCCGGACGACACTTCCTGGTAGGGCGGCGGCTTCTCGAGGAATTGCTGCTCGCCGAGGACGAAGGTGCGAGAAACGCAGGTGAAGAGGAGCAGGAGCACCGGAAAACGGATCGAGCGATCGGGCGTCATCTTTGCGGGGACCAGAGGACTCGATCAAGGCATCTTCTCGTCGACTGACTCGGGGAAGAGATTCGTCCGAGGGCGACTGCTTTCCGATGACGATCGCGCAAGATCGAAAGATACACGGATTTGGCGAACGCTTGGGGACTTATGACGTGACCGGACCGATAATCCGACGCTTACTAATCATGTTAAGGTGTGACGACAGGTCGAATATTTATGAGGATTAGGTTCGAATATTCGTGGGGATTTTGCAGTCCGAGTCACTCCAAGTTTCCCATGCAGATTCTTAAGTCAGCCGATTTACGTCCTTCGAGGAAAATGATCTGCGCGCGAGCGCGCCTAATCGACACGTGAATAAGGTAACACGTGCGCGCGGTATCGAGGATCGAGAGCACAATTCTGTTAACACACCCGCGCCTATACGTTCGCCAAGTCATAGATCCCGCTCGTAGATAAACGCACCGCCGCGGATTTCGCCATCGACGGGATCGATCGGGGCAAATCACTCGTAATCGCGGAACGTTCACTCGCGAGTCTCCCGTTCGGAAATCCGTTGAAGCGGCGCGAGCACGCCCGAGGCTCGCATTTTATTATACCGCGCCTAACAGCGCGAAAGTTCCGCGGGGCGATCGAAATGATCGAGCCGGGTGCTTTCACCAGAGAACTATCGCCTCGCCTCGTCACGTTCGCGCGGCGAAAACAATCTTTGGAAAAAACACGAATCTTTTGTTGAAATGTTGTTTTTAATGTTTTAATTATTTTTTTTATTCAATAAACTAAAACGCTTTTTTTTTAATAACTGAGAACTCCGTCGCCGCGTTTCGCACTGCGTCGCGTAAGATCGATCGACGATCGACTTTGCTTCGACAAAATCCACGAGTTCTCGTCACTGACGTCGCCGACGGCGATCGCAGCCACGTAAAAGCGCGCACGATCTGTCCGGTGGCGGTAAACACCGACCGAATGACTCGAATGAGCCGCCTTCGAGTTCGAAGGGTCGTATCTCCACGCAAACCGAGCAAAGCCAGCGCTCTCTTCGTCGGATCTTCGAACTATTCCACCCACACTCGAGTTCTCTTTCCTCTATCTGTCTGTCTGTTATTATCCTTTATCGTTTTTAAAAAACTTCTATCGCTCACAAACGTTCAATTTTCATTTATTGATAAGTTATTGGATCGGTCCATAAAATTTCAGATTGCAGAAATTTCAAACTTAGAAGCATCTCTCATGAAATAAACTTACAATATACATATATATATAGGAAATATTAACATAATAAAATATTTATATGTAATTATATATAAAATATCTTCATACATATATATGTTTACTTTCTTTTGTACAACCTCTGTTTGTGCAGACAAGAATGAATAATAGAAAGAGAGAATTTAAAGATAATTGAAAGGATAATATTTGCAGTTTTTTTTTTTTCAAAAAAGTGAATTTTGAGGAAATGAGATAAAATTACTCATATAATCATATATAAATATAATAATATATAAAATTTGATTACATATGATTATATATAATGATATTTTATATATTTTATTACATCTATATATCATATATAAAATAGAATTATGTATAGAATATTGTATGATCAATTGCAATTTTACTTTTTATGAAAGAACAATGTAAAAGTAATTTTTTTAATTATTTTGCAATTATTATTCTTATTATTTTTCTTATATATACCAAGCGGAGATTATTCATGACAGAAAGAAAACATATAGGGACATATTTTATATATCGATAATTATATACAAAAAATGTTTTCCCGAGAAGTGTTTTCTTTCCTAATCAATAAAGATACCGTGATTGACGTGAGTGTTGAACCACTCAGATAAATCTTATCGTCGTAAAGGTCCATGGAGTACAGATATAGTTGCGCTATTATACCACGTGACATGGCGGCGCAAGTTTTATACGCAACGGGAGAAAGTTGCGGAGACAATGCGACTGTACTAAAGATCCGTCTTGACCGCAAAAATGCCGTGATCGTTCGATTTCTTCGCTGAAAGAAGGAATAGGAATCTCGCGAAAGGGGGCTCATGTCCGAGAAGTAGCGCGATGCCGACGACGGAGTACGTGGCGCGGAAAGAAAGTGCGCGCGCGGTAAATAGAGTGAGCGTTCGCAGGACGCGGAACGCCGCGAAATTAACCCGTTAAGGATAATTTTTTTTTTCATTCGGTGATAATTTATGTAATCGTAAGACCGAAACTTTACGTAAAAGTAAAAACCGCTTAGTCGAAAATCTGACAATTGTTTACGAGTTATAGAGTCAACTCGTTTAAGGATATTCATCATTTTTCTTTCTCAGAAATAGTCGCGTACTCATTAAGAGGAAGAGGTATTAAAGAAGTGAAGAAGAATTAAAAGTAAAATTGAGCTGAAAGTGTAACAGTCGATTACAAATGGTGTACAATTGTTGAAAAATTGCGCTAGCTGTTCTTGTACAGGTCTAGCTTGTGTGGGTATTTGCGCAAAATAACTTAAGAAGAAAAGTAAAATGAAACTTATGACGTTATTTAATGTTTATATAATTTTCGCTATTATACACGAGAATGGTCAATGGATTCAGCATGTTTCAGCTTAAAAAAAAAAAAAAAAAATTTCGTGGGTGCTGAAATATCGCGTAATTGTAAAAGCGCAGGTCAAATTGTGGCTTAGGTGCGATTTAATTAGCAGTCGCGAGGTTACAGGCACCGTATACAAAAAATTTTTAGCGCGATAGAGCTGTCCGCGTGTTTCTACCTACAGTGCCTCGACTCGGTTCCACATCGCGCATCATAGTGACCGGACTGGAAACGGAAGACGGACCCCGAACGCACGGGCTCACGCGTGCGTATCCAACCCTGTATCCTCTACGGGCGCTATCCTTATTATTCGAGCGTGTTATCGGAGTGCCACCGCGTGGTCATGCGCCGCGTTTCGTGTCAGGCTCCGGCGCTTTGTTCGATCACGCATTATTACGCTTTTCGCGTAACTGATCCTTTCGCTTGAAAGGCGGTTGTTGAAAGGGCTAGGGGTTTGGAGCGGACAAGCAAATAATTTGAAAGTGAAGAAGCGTGAAAATGAAGCGCCGTATATAAAAATCGTAAATTATCCTCAATCTTTAACTATATTCTCAACACAGTCTAGTAGTGTATAAAAAATTTATAAAAGGATCTATATACAAAATTTAGTAACTACATAAAAAATGGATTCAATAATATGGTTTTTCTGTCTTTGCCTAACGTTATCCCTTTCGTATAAGCGTATTTGAGTGCAGGAAAAGACTACAGCGTCCTCTGCCGCGACGTTGAGAAACTAATTCACTCTTCTTCCCTTCATTTTATTTATTATACACAAATTCCGTCATTTTTATATCTTAGACTTGTTTAAATAATCATGATATAATATTTTTATATTATTCGTATGATGAAAAATCTTATTTTAATCATTCTATTTTATCTACAATCGGTAATATATCATATACCAACACTTCTTATATGTATTGTCATCGGCAGATGATGTACAAAATGTTATCATGGATCGAGTCGTTGTGGCCGTTGAAGTGCTTCCGTCAACTTACGACATCTTTATATTAACTTTCATTATAGTTTTAAAAATATTTCGTTCTTTCTAATAAAACATTATTTTTAAATATTGCGATAAATAAGAAAATTTTTAAATGTTTAAAAACGTAAACACTCTTTTGTTGTTCTTCAGGGCACATATTGTGGAACTTTTAGGAATGGATTTCGATTGGAATTATATTTTGTTTTGCCTAATAGAAAACATAATAAAAATCTAAGAAATATAAACTAAACAATTCCGATCGGCATCTATTCCGGAAAGTCCCATAATACGTACCCAGAACATAATTTCTAGAGAATTTGAATAGTGTGAACGAGTGCATAAGCAGCTCACATCTCACAATGGGAGAAAGATATTTTTTTGTGAAGGCATAAAGATAAAGTAGCTGATATATTCATTGACAAGCATGACAAAAGGCAAAAGGACTACGCTGGAAAGTGAGTTTCCGTCAGTTCTCTATTGTTCTTGTAACAAATCTTACAAAATGCATTGCGATCTATTATCGACTCGTTATTTGTCAGGAAAAAGAAACCAAATATGATGGTAATATCGATGTACTTAAAAATAAAAATTGTTCAGGATAAAAGAATTTTATATGTATAATTTTATATACCGTGTACTTTGTCGCGTGTGTATTTCAATATAAAATAACGAGTGTTACGGTACTTAATTACGTTTTAATTCATTCGTGGTCACAACGGTAGAGGACAAACGATCGAAGCAGGACCCGTCCTTTCGCTCGCGAAAATCGCGCGGACGTACACAAAAATTCGACCTGGCGCAGCAGGGAGAATTGAGCCGCGTTTCGATTCACCGGCCGACGAGCCGCGATTCCGCTCCACGGTCGTACAAAGAACTAATACAGAAGTCGGTGCATCCGACTAATTGGCGGCTGCGATCTCGCCGTTCGCGATATAAACGCGCGATGAATATTCGCATTGAATTTATAAACGGCCCCGGTTATTCCCGCGCGGCAATCAATTCGCGGTAATTATACGCGGCGCGTTATACCGCGTCCACTTTACCTCCTCCCCTCCCACCTTTTCGCGAGCTTTTGAACTTTCGCGTCTGACGCGCGCGCGTATCGCGCTCGTCGCGCGTTATGCAGATTATCGTTAAAAACGTTTAAACGCGTTAACGCCGGTGCTCCGCGGCGCGCGGCGGATCGTTTATCGCATCATTTTCGCGACGGCGAGACTTCACACGCGCGCCAGGTTTTTTTTTTAATCCGTCAGATCGAACCGGGTAGCCGTGTTTTTCAATTCAATCCGTTGTCCCACCCCTCTCGCCGCCCTCTCTCTCTCTCTCTCTCTCTCTCTCTCGCCCGCCGCCCTCTCGCCGCACCGTTGCGCGCGAGGTGATTACGAAATTACACGAATGCGTGCATCGCATTTCGATTAAAACGAAAACGCGGCTGCTCCCCCGTTCGGGAAAATCCCAATCCGACATGCCGTCCGACGTACGTCGGCGATAATAACGCCGCGCCGTTTTCGCGCGCGCGAAAAGCGCGGATCGATATTCTTGCGGCGATAAATACGCGTCGCGCTGCGCCGGGCCGCGTGTCTTCGCGCATACTTGCCGTATTTACGAGCGTATTTATTACCCGGCGTACGCGCTAAATCGCGATATACTCTACGCGCGGCGCGCGCGAATGAGAAACGACGAGCCGTGACGAAAAAGCGGCGCGAACGAAAATTACGCGCGCCGCCTCGTAAATCCTTCCCCGTGGGAAACGCCGTTGATAACCCGATGGATACCCGCGCGCGCGCGATCGTGCTTTATGAAAAAGGATATTTGGCGGCTCTCTCGGCTTCCGATTGCGAACGCAGTATGCATCATTAATCGCGCGTTTTCTCGCGCAGTTGTAGATTTTTTCCGGGGAGTTTTATGTTAATTTCGCCGGTAGTGAAAAAGTTAGGAGACTTAATAACAAAGTTATGTAATATTCCCGGCGTATTACGTATTCAAGGGGGTAACAAATCGATGAGAAAAAAATTCCTTAAAAAAATTTTTAATGGACTTCACGTTGGTTAATGGAGTTTCAAGGTTCGATTATACCTTCGGATGCTTAACATCGAAAGTTAGAAGGTCGCGATAAACGCCAGTCTTTTTGAATCGCGTTTCTATTAAATCTCTCCTTTGATTTTTTAGCGCAGGTTACATTTGATTGTAATATTGAAAGATAAGGTCGCGATCAATTTGAATCACATTTTTAAAAAATTCTTCTTTGGTGTTTTTAGCACAGGTTACACTTGATCGTAATATAAAGAGATAAAATAAATTGTATCATTTTTTTTCTTATATGTTTCTCTTATATTTATGTTATATTTCAAATATGTAAGTTTCTTCGTATTCCAGCATGCACCGTGTGTTTCTTTGACAGAAATGGATCGGCGCACTGGCGCATGTACAAATAAAGTTAATGATCTTTACATTTATAAGAATGTTGTTATCGACATTAGCGGAAAATGGTCCCGATATTTACTGCGACAACTTAGTTCTTGCGATATCTTGCGGCAATAATCAGGAGTGAAATTGGCGCGCGGTAGGGATATCGAGTGGAGTCTCCCTCTCATTGTCACCGATGGGAGATCTCGGATTTCGCGTTCTTATCCTCGGACAGGACCGGCGAAAACTTTTCAAGATAAACCTCGAGCTCCCGAAAACGTTTCCGCGCGGCTTTTCCCGGCGCGGACCACCGCCGTAGATTCGCCGTGCGTACGCCGAAAACGCGATTTCGTAATCTCCGCGCAAAGTATACAGTCGTAACGCTCTCCTACTTCTCTCCTACATCTCTTCTTTCTCCTAACGTCGTTCGAGATACCGAGATATAGATACGAAATGGAGCCGGGATTGGGTCAGGGTAGGAGAAAATACGGGGTAGTTGGGGGCGCGGTCGCAGAAGGATTTGCTATATATATCGTGAATTCAGGGAGTAGCCGCCGGAGGCGTTCGACCAATTAGCTAACTCCGCGGCACTTCGCCCTCGAAACCGCTAACGAAGAACCTAAGCGAACGAAGAAAACCGGGCGGTATAGGGGGGCAAAATCCACTTACCCCTGCAGGCGCGGGGACGCCGCTGCTTATTGCCGGTGTGGATTCGCTCGGGGGTATTTCTCGGTGTTTCTGCTCAATCCTCCGAGGACGTATGGTACATATAAATTATGCTTAAGCCTGTAGCGTATCGGGATTTCGCATTTTAAACTAAAACTTCTTACGTTTCTCCCAGTGTATACGTTAAGAGAGAGAGAGAGAGAGAGAGAGAGAGAGAGAGAGAGAGAGAGAGAGAGAGAGAGAGAGAGAGAGAGAGAGAGATAAATGGAAACTTGTTTAATTTCAAAAGTATAACAACTGTGATATATATAACTAACTACGAATCGCCGACGACATACTCCTGTTTCTCAAAATTGACGTTAAAGTTATTTTTGTTGCGCTGGAACAATGAATGACGTACATAAACCGAAACGCAAGAATTAGCGCGATAAAACCATCCCCAAATACACATTACTTTTACATAATTTTATCGCGAATAACGTGTAATGTTTACTTTACTATGCGATTCTGTCTCTGCTACTGTTTTTAATTCTTGTTCTGCATTTTGCAGGAATAACTTCGCATGTAAGAAGCTTTCCTGATGGGGTGAATTTTTCTGCATTTGTTATGCGTGCAGTTTATTTTCCAAAACCCTATACGCCTTACCAAAATATCTCACAGCGATGTCTTTTAATTTAACTCGACGGATTGTGGCTACCGTAGAGAATGACCTAGCAAACAGTCATTTTGGTTTCGAATTGTAACAACAGTACGTGAGATTGTGCGAGAAGCAATAAATTCCTCGTAAATCTATACAAGAGACCACTTTCGAATTTCTTCTTGTTGACGCTTACGTTCCCTGTCGAGTTCAAATTGTTTACTTGAATAAAAATGCAAGATTTGTGACAAATCATATATATTGTATATTTTATATTTGTATCATGTTATATTATATTAAACCGTATTATATTTATAATATGTTTAGAGAGAGAGAAATCTATATGTATCTTTTCAGATTTTTCAGATTAGCGTACAGATTTTCTTTTTTAACTTCGATCAAGATAAATAATTAGCACAAATCGAATTTGTTCGAATCTCACGAGTTAAAAATTATGAATTATTAACTAATATTAATACACGAGATAGAGTATCTGTTCTTACTTTACGATTTGTTTCATTTTTTCAGTGACTGAGATCTTCTTTCCGAAAGGACTAGGAATCGCGGTATCGAGATCGCGAACTTTTCATCTTGACTGCTATTTAACGAATCTCGAAAGTGCTCAAGACCACGCAAGAACGCGACGATAGCCACGCCGACGGAAGTGATGGAAGGAAGGGAAGGAAAAGTAAGTATTGAGAATAAAAATATATAAGAGACATAGAGAATCGTGCCACATTGATGGGCATGGTTCTGGTTGTTCTGATAAACGTGCACGTTTCTTTTTCTCCCTTTCTCTCCCTAATAACTGATTTTAATAAACAGATTTATATATAAAGAGTATATAAAAAGTCTAGCACAAAGACTAGTACATAATATATAGAGAGCAATGTACACCAGAGGAAGAGAGAATGGCTTATGCGCGCGACGAAATATCTTCTTTTCGACGGAAGTATGATAACGAGAGAGCGCAGGTAGCATCGCTATGTAATAAGAATAATGAGTCTCTACTCACCGGCGAGGTGGCAGCGTAATTATGATATAACGGTTGTCAGTCGTTCTCTAAAAAGGAAAAAGAAACAATTAATAATAATAACAGAGGACACAGTTCAAGTTGAAGCTTCAGTATGGCTCTCGCTCTGTTTTCTCAGGGACAGGGACTGACGGCATTGAAGGGAAAATTAATCGAAGAGATTTTAATACAAAATAAAACAGCCGGCGGAGACTACTTGTTCCGGAATTTCTATCTCGTAACTTTTTGATCCTCTGCGTGCGATCTCTTTAAGACGGGAGACGAGAGAGTACGAGCGTTGTTTTATCGAAAGATGAAGGTTTTTTTTTCATGCACTCGCGTGAAATTGCCGTTTGCTACGTCCACCGCTCAGGCTGGCTTGACTTTTATCAAGCAAAAGGACTTTAATATCGTTTAAGTACGGCTATGTTTGGATTACGAGTGAGGAAACGACAACACGGCTTTTCTCCTTTGTCTCAAATACATTAAATTCTCATTAGACGATTTTGCAATTATGTAAGTTAAAGAATCGTTTAAGAACAGATAAAAGATTAAAATATACTATAGAGATAAATATTTTAAGAGAGTATTTTCAGAAAAAGATATATAATAATAAATTGCAAAATCGGTTCGCAAATCAGTACCTCTCAAAGACATTGTATCGCATCAGCACAAATCTGCGTATATAAAATCGATTTGATTCCATTGTAACCGCAGCTTAAAAGTGTAGCGGGAGAGAGATCTCATATATCTCCCTATTATCTTATTAAAGGGCAAAAAGCATATATTCGTGCAGCGTATAATCTGCCATTCGTGTCACGTTCAATTTCTTGTTTATCGATTTCGAAGCGAATTAGCTTCGAACGCCGCGGTTTACCGCAAAGATTTATCGTTATTTCGAGTCTCGTAGACTTTTCTTCGCGACAAGCATCGGAAACCAAACCGATACTCGCACGTTGCTTCCTCTCTCCGGCTCTCTTTCTTTCCTCCAAGTCCTCCTCTCGTCTGCTCCTCTCCTCGACGTGACGGCGTAACTTTGCATAGTTCGATATGAGCCACCCACACGTCATCCGTATGTACAAACCCTTCTAGTCGAATCTTTTGCGATCGAGATAAGGCGTACGGAACACGGAACACGGAGCACGAAGCACGACTCGTCGGCATCTCGCGTCGCGAGATAAGCATACGAGACGAATACGAAAGTCTCCTCTTGCAAATTTATAGGGAACGCTGTCACTCGCACTCTGCACCTCTCGGCGCACGGTTACCACCGATAGTCGTTGTCGTTATTTTTGATATTATAGAAAGATCCTCTCTCTTAACTTGCTTTCCCCCGAATATGATCGAAGAAGTAAGATTGAAGAATCTGCATTCTTTATGGAATATAAACATCTATTCTTATGCAATTGATTTCAATATTATTGACTGATGTCTCACGTGGTCCGATAGGTACAGCATCTCTAGCACATCCGATTGGAATTTTTAACTATTTTTTGAAAATTTATAATATCTGCAATGATTTGGACAATATCACTCGTGATGGGTGAATTATTTCCATCTGTTACGAAACTTCATTATTTCCATCGAGATTTTCTAACATAGGTTTTCAATTTGAATAAATAATACTCATCGAATCCTATGCATTGTTTTTACATCTCTGTGTTTAAGCAAGTATCAATTGAAATTATTAATTGATACAAAAAAAATTTTAAAGCTGTTCTGAGATAACATTATCTCTTTTTTTAATAGCAAATAAGTTAATGGTTTTATCAAAATGTTAATGTGAAACGAATTATGACATTTTAAACTACTAACTGTAATTTAATTAATTACTTTTATTATTTTTGTATAAGAATAAAGCAGGAAAGAAAAAAATTTGAAACATCCTCGCATGACATCTATGAGTTAATTATAAGCAACTAACTGTAAGACAAATTAATTGAAAATACATAAAGAACTGAATGTTCTTCTTCATGTTAATTTCGACTAAACCAATCGAAAATATCTTCGCACATTAGTCGCACTGAGAAATATCTTGATTATCGTTGGCTGCGCGTATGGGGGATCTTTACTTTTGGTCGATTGGATTTTTCTATGAGGCGACCGATGTATTATCGATTGTCGTTTCTTTTTTGTGCTGTAGTCCATAATTAAGCATAAAATCACATAAAATATAAATTAAATGTACATTGCATGGTTTGTACGTTGATTGGCTGCACGCACGGGAGACCTTTACTTTTGGCAGGTTGAGTTTTCTTTTTTCGTCAGGTGACCGACGTGTCAATATCGTATCCGCGTACACGCGTGAAGCTTTCCATACATGTCGCCGCGCGGTGGTATACACGTACATACGTGCTCGTCTTTTGAATACAGCGACAACGACTGCACGAAGGAAATTGAACGTCACGGCGCGGAGTGAAACGCCGCTAGAAAGAAAAGCCGATTGACCCGATTCGACGTCGTATACTGTCGGCGATTAAAAATGAAATATCGTGTGGCGATATCGTATAGAAAAATGTCCGAGGCGGAAATGCGACATCTCGTCGTATGTCAGATTTTGTGCCCTGCGTAAAAATCACCGTCGCGAGGGTAGACCGATAATTATGCACCCTGGTATTCACCGCGGGCACACGGTGAGATATATACCGTACATTTTTCACACTTCTTGAATCCCCGTCCGCATACATCTCGCTGAAAAGATCGTTTAGAAGAAAAATTGTATTTGCGATCTCTAATTTACCATTTTAACTTTGAGCTTATTTTTGCTATCAGCTGCACGATTTTCAAATATCGTGAAATATCGTGGTGCAGTGATAACGTGGCGTAGAGATTATTATGAAATGTCGCTAAAATAACGAGAGTGTCTTGTTTACTAATCGATGATTAACAAACGCCAAACGCGAACGCCGCGTGAGAAAAGAGCGTTAACAAAAATATATAAATTCCTGAAAAATAGAAAATAGAAATCATCGATCGTCTCGCATCGCAGTTCATTATCTTTGTTGAAACAAACGATTGTTACAAATTCGCTGATCCCTCCGTAGCGGGACAAAGAGACTCCGCGTACCGCGTACTTTGCACCACCGCACTGGTGGCGCGGGAGGAAAGGAAATGCAGCTCTCACACACTGTCGTTTATTTCGCGCCGCGCATACGGTTGGTTTGCATTGCAACGTATAAAAAAGCCCTTTAGCCTCTCTGCAGTCGAATTTGGTTTCAGTTGCAGCGCCAACACGTACATATCCGCCGACACACGCACGCACGCATACGCATATACGTTTATGTACACACGAGGCCGGGTATCGCCATCGAATACGATGTTCGCATGCACTCTCTACCGATCCACCAGTTTCTGCTCTCTCCCTACGCAACGTCGAGAGATAGAATTTCGATTTGCTGCGCATACATGTATATAACCGTGAGAAAAAGCGCACGAATTGTGCCACTGGACCAATAGTCCGTTTTCGATGGCTCGTATTCCTCTTTCGCTCCTGTAGCGTCCCGAGGCACCCCGCTACGTATCTTTCTCTTTTTTTTTCTACATATACGTATCATCGTCGGACTACCGCATTGTGCTTCGTGTCGTTGCACCGGATCGAAATTTATCAATCATATAGATAAACGTTGATAGATACAAACATTTTTCGCGAATACCCGACCACATCGTGATTTAAAGAAGACGCATGCGGGCTGTGGTGGTTGCAAAATCGATGAAAAAGAGAAAAAGGAAAAGAAAAAAAAATGTTGTTTTCGTTGTATTGCAAAAAATAATATCCGAGATGGCGTTTAATTTAGAAAGTAGACAGTATAGGTGAATCCTTCGCCGAAAACGCGGATCATTCGGGACATATTACGTAAAACGCGCCGGCAAATAAACGCTCATTCGACGAGTGAGAGAAACGACAGAATTTCCATCATTATAAAAATTCAATTATCATCGATGGTGATTGCCCTCCCGTTCTCGCGCGATACGCGCTGAAAATAAATCTTTCTGTTTCGACACCATTTGGCCTCGTATTGCACCTCGCGAATTAGCCAGATTAATTAATTCGGATTCGTTGTCGGAACGTACGTAATCCTTTTGGGAAACATAATGCGCATTGAGATTCGATGCAAAATTGTGTATCAGTGATTTGCGAATAATTGCTTCTCTCCGTGATTTCCCCCTCGCGCTTTCATTTACAAGGGAAGTTTTATTTATAATTAGTACATGTTGGAATCTTGGTCATTATCAAAATCACCGTACATGACATTGTTAAATGGACATAATGGCCATTTGATGTGATACGGTGTAATTTGTAAGAATTAATGCAAGAACAAATGCATGTATAATGCATTTGTTCTTCCATAATTATACTGTAATTACATACACATAAAATACATAATATTAATTAATTTAGGAAATTAAATCATCAAATTTTTAGTCAAATTTTTGGTCAAAGGAATTATAGTATCATGGTTCTTTTGTATGTATTTAATTTAAATTAACGTAATATAATATCGTCAAGAAAGTGCTTTATTTTGTATTTAATAAAATATATTTCCATGTAACTGTAATTTATATACATATATACATATAAACATATATTATACATACATACATATATATATACTTTAAACACGCGCGGGCGTACATGTGTGTAATTGTATATTTTTCACATTTCGTGTTTCTCTTTTAATTTTTAAGTGCTATTTTATCGTTTCATATATTACAAAAGAATATAAATTGGCCAACAATTTGTTTGTATATTTTAATAGCGGACGCCTTTTTCCCCATTTTCAATCATGTAGAACGGTCGTTGCTCCAAAATGTGGCGGCGTAAATTATCACGGATTTAAAGCAATTAATTATCGCGCGTTGAATTGCGTAAACGTGTAAATTAGAGATCCGCGACTAATTGTATGCGCGCGCGCTATTATAAAATGGTTTATACGCGTTTCTGCGACTTTTTCGTCGCTGTCACAAACGTCCGTTCTTGTCCTTTTAACGTAATATTTCATTAGGACATTACTTGTGCTTGCGCCCTGCGCGCAACGACATCGCGGGATTTTACAAGCAACAAGCTTATCGCAACTTAATTGTCGTAAGCGTATTAAATCACGAGATTATTAACGGATTTACTTTATCCCGAGATATTTATCGGATGCCGGAAAGACGATGGAAAGTTTCGGCACGCGCCGGGCATTTTCCGCATACTTCACGTAGACGAACATCCTCGAATTTTTGGGTCTACGACTAATTTCTTCTGAAATCGATATAACAATTAAGGTGTTTTATTTCGACAGAGAAACTCGAGTCCGACTTATGCCATTTCTCTTTTCACCGATTTGACAGCTTTTAAAATCTGCTGCACCTTATATTTTAAGATTAAGTTCGCGAAAAATATTTAATTTCTATTTCTTGATATATATTGTTTACGTTAAATAATAAATCAGGATAATATATTTCACTGTCTCTCCGGCATGTAAAAGTACGGCGATATGCTTTTGAAAATTATATCACGTCTCTTGCATTGCTGTCGCAACGTATCCGGCTGATTGCGTCCAAATGACACATACGTGTTTTCTGGGACATTCGCGTATAATGTTTTGGGCGAGATACAATTACGTGTGCGTGCGCGAGTTTGTACATATAGATGACTATTTTAATTAATTCCTAGGCAGTAGCGAAACATAAGTTACTTCGCGGTAACGCGAGAACGCAAATTCAAGTATTCCGCGGACGCGCGTGATATTAATACATTTCGGATAATGTTTCAATTTATTCGGCGTCTACACGTTACATTTCACGATTGATTTTGCTTGCACTCTATTATTTTCGTATATCCGAAAATAAGCCGGGAAATATTAAATTATTATGTGCGATTATTACGCGCGCGCGCGTATAAACGAACAAGAAGGATAGAGAAGGTGAGATATTTCGTGTAAAAATGTATCTGATTTTACGGATATGCAATTATACTATACGTAGTTTTTATGTATATTGCACAAAAACTATTGAGTATGGGAATAAGTTTCCGCCCTTTTTTTTCGAGTTTGTCGTTTATTTGAACAACTACGTACAAAGTGGTTTTACTCAAAGTATGCACCATTGGAAGCGATAACTTTCGCCCATCTTTCAGGCAGCAAATGGATGCAAAAAACTACGTTGCTTGAGAAAATTACAAATTTTTTAAAAACAGAAAAGCTCAAGATATTGTTTGGAATCGCGTGATAAAAGAAAGTCGTCGCTAAGTTGTTTAATATCAACATGCGTTTATACGTCACTTTTTAAGTATTTATTCCCATACTTAAAAAAATGTCTACAGTATAAATATATATTGCACAAGATGTGCATCTTAAAAAAAGTTAAAAATTTTGAGATTACTTAATATTTATGTCTTAATATAGGTATATGTATATCTTTTTTCTGATTTATCTTATAATTAACCTTTTTTTTTTACTTGCTACAAAGTTTTTTTACATTATTCCTTAGCATGCTGCAATGGACATTATTGTTTTTTATTTTATATAAAAAATTTCTCTATATAATTCATACTGTACAATAATTTAATTTTTATATTAGTTTCTAATTTCTATCTAATTTCTATTTCTACGCCGCAATATATGTATACTCTCAATTCTCTTTAAATGTTTTTTACTTACGATACTGTATATTATTTGCCCGCACAAGATCAGGTTGATTGTTACGCGTATATACGGGATAAATTTCGTTTATTAAATTTGCGTAATACCCCAATCTGGGGTCATAGTTAAAACAATTTAAAACGACTCAATGCCACAGGTAAGCCGACATATGTTGTTAAATCAGATCAGATTAATATCGAATTGAGGATGGATCAGCGGTGTTATGCATCGATTATCAGATACAGATTTTTCTGACGTGTAAAATAATCGTCAGTGGAAATACGCGGAATATATGGTCGACGCGGCATGGATGTTAGCCGTGGGCTATATCCTGGGAGTGGCACAGAATGTTGAATCTGCTCTTCGTTTCCATTTAAAGTTTCCTATATATTTGACAATCTACATCTTTCTTAATCAAAACGTAAAAATGTGTAATTATTTTCCAAGAAATATTCTACGTAAAAATCTTATGCTTCCACAAACATAATTTAAAAGCCGTTATTAATTAATTCTCTTTGAAAAAGGTAAAAAAAATACTAGTAATATATAACAAAAATGCAACTATATATATATATATATCGAAAGAATTTTGAAGCAAATGAAATTGGCACTCGTATATTTCCTGGGTGCAAAAATCATCTCGCGCAACGCATCGCACTCGATGCGAGGTGTAAAATTACATGAAATGGAAATATGAATTATACATCACCACAGACACGTACACACAAACAACGAAATGTTCAATGAGACGTTAGATATTTTGAAAAAGATTGCGCGTTATTTGTTGTGGCGTGGTATCTTGTAAAGATCTCTCTATTATACATTTTACAATAAACAACTACAATATACAGGTATATTGTATTCCGATGTTGACACGGTCTACTGCAGTCTCATATTGGTTGAAATATATACATACGTACTATCGGCGCCTTTCTATACATATCAATATGATACGCTCGAACGAATATTAGTCGAATATTCTAGCGTTACGTCACCGCGCCTTTTTTTTAGGCGCGGGTCCATTATATTCGCGTGAAACCGCATCACGAAATTTTCGCGGTTTCTATCCACCATTTTCCGTATATGCAAATGCATTTGGATACGTGTGTGATGACCGCTACGAGATCGGCGGGAACATTTTGTGGAAGGCACGCTCAAATAGAGGTGGTGTCGGTGCGGACCACAATTCACTAATTGTTTTTCAAATTCGCGACAATCGGCGCTCCGTGCCTGCAATCGGCAATTTGTTATCGCGCGTATATGCCAACAATTCTTTATTTGTTATTTTAACAGCTTATAGTGTTTTATAGCCACTTTCCTGAAGCGCGCTTGCGTGTGCGTTATATATATATATATACATATATATCTTATACATAGATAATCAATTTATAAGACAAACTGGACTTCGTCTATTTTGGTTCGCCACGCAATTATTCGATTGAAAGGGATACAAACAAGGAGGTCAGTGCTGACGCGAAATGTGTATCTTGTAGCCTTCCGCAACACGTCAAATCGCCGACAAATCGGGCATAATTTCCACATGGACCGACATGTTAATTAGAAAGGGCATTTTGCTATGCTCCTGGCGATTCTCGCGGATATTCTGCTGAACGCGGCTAAGCTAAATTATCCTTCGTCAGTTAGCTACATCCACACGTGCGATCGCGCCACAATAGCTAATTTATAACATAATGCCTCGATATACGTATTAGCAATGTACCATTTTGTTTGCATTAATCTTCATTTCGACGCTATCCCTTACGCCCCTTAATTACGTCTTACGATTCTCAAACGTGCCTATGTAAGGTCGCAGATTTAACATCCCTTAGGGACCGAGGGAACAATTGTTTTCCCTTGAAAGATACAGCATTAGACATGCACAAATTGGTAAAAATAGCGAAGATAAATTAGCTTCTTCGGCGCTTTGTAATTCATTATGTAGTTCATTATGAATGCATAAATTTATTCATTTTCGTATGTTTGCAGCTGACTGTGACGATTTCATAAGTAACAACGTACGTAACTGAGAAATGTTACTACGTAAAATTCAGGTATATTAAGCTATCTAAGCCAAATTATCAGAACACAAAAAATTGTACATGGAATTAATTTCCTAATTATTTGCTATTATTTGCTTTTAAAAGTAATTTTTTTGCTCCAGCTATTAAAAAAGTTACGATATTTTTGAAAGCAAAAAATAGCAAATTAATTTCATATAAAATTTTTTGTGTTCTGATAATTTGGTTTAGATAGCTTAATATACCTGTAAAATTCTTATATCATCAAAGTGCGTCTTAAAGTATTTTGATCTTTATTCTGGGAAATATATTCATCATCCCCAGTAATAATTATACCGATTGCGAGCTCACGCTTTGAGAGAAAGGATAACATTGCGCACACAAGCGCATTTGATTCAAGCACAAATTGATGATAGATCTCTCGCACGTTCCACTCTTTTTCATGTGAGATTAATCATCTACAAAGAGCCGAGTGCTTATTAAACCGGATTCGTCCAAATAGAACGGATCAAAATAATAATAAAAAAAAAAAAACAAAAACAAAAAAAAACGAGGACATGTGGAAATATTTGTATTTGTACAATCCGCCACGCCTTTCACGGAAAGCGGTAAATCTCCATCGATTCAGGCAATGATGCAGCGTTTTGAAGCAGAATGTAAATTCGTAGAAATATTTAAATCCGCTTTCTGATCAAAATTTCGTTTTGCCAGCATCGCGCCTATGATATCGTTTTCAGCGCTCCTCCAGGCTTAACGAATATCGTTTATACGGTCTTTTTCATTTTATCGAGGTCCAGCGCAAATATCCCGTTTAGGCCTCGGCCTAAAATGACTCTAATAACTCGGCATTATGAATAATGTAATATTTTTAGCCACTGTAAAAAAAATAATCTTAGTGATGATTAAAAAATTACTAATCCAATAACTGAGGTAAATGAGTGGCTCCTCGAAAAACACATCACGTATGCGTGATATTAACATATTTAGCTGCAATTATTTTTAATTAAAATTTTGTTAAAAATTAATCAATTAAATTAAATTAATTAAATTCAAATTCAGTAATAATAATTATTATTATATTGGTAAGTATTAACAGCTCGTAATATGAATTCTCGCTATTTACATTTTGTACAAGTATTTAACATGTATGTTTCAGTGAGCAAAGAAGAATTTTTGATAAGTGAATTTCGCGGAATATAATTTTGAGAAGAATACGTTATTATATTGTATACGCGTGATCGGGAAGTGTGTGTTAATATGTAACATTGCACTACCGTCTCTCTTTTCGCGTCCGCGTTCTTTGCAGATGCATTATGAATCAGAAATCACATTAGCATACTCTACACATACATATGAGTGCATTAAGGGCACACGTGGTGATATAGATTTTTTTAGCATACTTTAATATCTGCAGATCCGCCGCGGTTCGATTTATCCGTTGATCGTGACGAACACCGCACGATGCACATCCTGATGATCCCGCATACGCGATATTGATTCTCGCAAATGACTTTCGAGGATTTTTGTAATTTTATTATGCGTTTCGCATTTTTTTTTATTAACTCTTTTATTAACTATGGATGTCGTCTCTTTCAAGAAAGAGACAGGACGGAGAAGGAGGGATGAGGAAAGGAAAGTACCTTCTATGTCCCCAGCAAATGCAATTCCATTTCGCGATAACCAAACTATTGATAGTCGCGCTTTTGACCGTACAGATATCGTAGCGCAGTTTCTACAGTTCAACGAATTATCTAGTTGACTCGAGATAACGAAAGATTGACTATGATCGGGCATCTTTTTTTCTTATCCTTGAATTTCCCCGATAGAGGGTAACAAGAAGACGGAGGGGAGGGGAAGAGAGAGAGAGAGAGGGGGAAAGAGGGCACGTCTACCAGTCACGAAAGGGACAAGTTCGAACTCTCAATCGCCGTTGAAAGTTGTGTGTAACCCGACGTTGGGACGAGAGCTGCACGGAGATTGGCTTTACAAGCTGTTCTAATGAGATAAGTTCGCCCATCGTGCCTTACTTTTAATATCTCTTCCACTTCCTCCACCCGCCTTTCCTGGGCGCGCAGCGCGCGCGGCCCTTAACGAGCGAAATATTGTCTGACGTCGCTTCCGGCAATTTTACTCGTCACCAGCCTCGGATCTCGTC
This sequence comes from Temnothorax americanus, assembly GCF_048541705.1. Taxonomy (NCBI): domain Eukaryota; kingdom Metazoa; phylum Arthropoda; class Insecta; order Hymenoptera; family Formicidae; genus Temnothorax; species Temnothorax americanus. The sequence goes on along the minus strand of NW_027509338.1, from coordinate 6,192,639 downwards.
TGAGCGAGAATCGATTGCTCCGATCGGGGGCGCAATGCCCTCGCGGGTCCCCTCGATACCGGCGCCCATCGCTTTTTTTCTCGCCACGTGAAATTTTTGCGATCCGACGTACCCGAGGGCGGTCAATACGTTAGCGACTTGAGTCTGCCATCAGCAACACCTGTACGGGACATTAAAGGGCCGAAGCCACGGCGACGACCTTCCCCCCTCCTTCACCCTACGCTCGTCTTGAATTAATTACATTCATATAGTAGATTATTCGGCGTACGTCGGCTCGCGATTACGGCGGTGAAAAGGCGGGGAAAGCAATAACTTGCGCGTGTGTCACTCCAAAACACATACACGCATCTTAATAAAAATTTTTATTATATTTTTATATACTTATATATTTATATATTTTGTCAATGTATATTAGCCGTTAAATTGAAGTTGAGAGAGAGACGTCTTAAAATTAAGAAAAATAATATGATAAAAAAGAATGTTCTTTGTTTCTTCTTCTTTAAAAAGCATAATAATTTAATTAAAATTTAAAATATTCTTGAGTCCAATAAATAAAGAAGATATAGATAGAAAGCCATTTTTCGTAAAAAAAATAGGAGTTTTGTAGCTTTTAATTAATTGCGATGTAACAAACGAAATAAAGAAGTCGCCGATTTGACGAATATCGATTGATGTTATGAATCAGTTTTGACCAATATTTGTTTGCAAGCGCGCTTTTTCTCTCCTCTCTCTTTCTCTCTTTTTGTAGTGTGTTAAGAGCATTTACTAGATTGAAAAATCGCTTGCGCAAAGAGAATATATTCATATATGAAATAACACTGCGGTTTTTATCAATATTTCGTATAGCGTATAAAAAAAAACATCGACACTCGTACATTATATGCGACATATATACAGATACACATATATATACATACACATAATATGTATATTGATTACATTTATATATATATTTGCATAGGTTACGTAGGTGTTGAAAATTCCATGTCAATCATGGAAGTAACTTAAACATTGATTTAAAAATTGGTATCTAAGGAAAAAAGATTTTAGGATATTTCTGTAACCGCAAACGTGAAAAAGTAATCTCACAAAATTAAAGTTAGAGAACGTAAAGAAAAAAAAACGTTAAATTGGGCAATTAATATACTTCTTATGTTCTTATTTTTCAAGTAGACCTCTCAATTGCTTTACTAATATAATCACGGGGTAATCGCACGTTCTGGTCGCGCGGTGTGTCAAGAAAAAAAGAAGAGGGAAGAAAAACTCTCCAATGGCTTTAGGCAGAATGGGAAAGAGTTAACGACCTACGGAATGTCCGATAATTATCCCGCAGCCGAGGTAGCGAAGGTGAATTGTACCTGGGATATTTTGTGCAAGCTTGCACCATGTGTCGCAAAATATCAGCTTAAAAGCATGCGTTTATTTTTTGATAAATTACCCCGTTAATCGGCTCTAGTGGAGGTTGGCGGCGCCCGGTGCCCCCAGGAGGGATGAAATCTGCTTCACAGCCCTCCACCGTCCCTACCGCCATCGGCTCGGGGATTCACTGCCGTCCTGCCTTGCCGTCCTTCAGTTATTCAGTATGTCTTTTTCTATCCGTATATACTATATTTCGTAAATAGATGGGGTTTATACAGTCCCGGAGATTTTTTTTTATGCCGCGCATTGCACGCACCGTTGACTTTCCGCGACCTGTGAAGTATTAGAGAACTAAATTATTGCCAGTAATTATTCCAGTAAACATAGTGCCACTAGATAACCGAATTTAAAAGCAATCCTACCGACTCGCGTCTCTTTCCGGTCCTTCCTTTCTCCCGCCGCGCCGCGTTCCATTAACGCCGTCCGCGATTCTAAACGATTCGATACTCATTTAACCGTATCTATTGATGAATCTCGTAGAATAATTATTGTTAATCTGTCAATAAATCTCGCACGTCTGACAAAACGCAATTCAATCTATTTCGATTCCGCGGCGGTGAAAACAGTGCGATGGACTTATGTATAAATAGGTCGTAATAACAAATATAAAATTGTATGTGCTATTCGTATCGTGTATCAAACTTGTGTCTTGAATACATTTTGACACACAGCTTTGTAAGATCTTTATAAGATACTTAATTCCTTCATTAACAAAATTCATCCCTTTTCACATCAATTGGTATTCATTAAATCGGCGACTTCTGCAACATTTCTCTCGTTATGTTGTAATTAATTGAAAACTAGAAAATTAATATAAAAAAATATTTACGTACCTCTTAGTTATAAAATTATCGATCTCTTTTAGTTACCTAATATATGTATAATTACAATAAAGGGATTAAAAGCTTTAATGATAAAAAAATCCATTAAAATTTTGAAAATTCTTTTTGAGCATATTTTAATATTATCTTGATTTGCGTTTTTATAATAGTTCTGCGCAGCCAAAATATAATATAATACTATAGTTAACATATTTAGAAATATATTTAAATATACATTTGAATAATTATATATTTATACATTAGTATTTGCGGTTGGATCTCGTGAAAGGAGTTTGATTGCAGGATTAAAAAATCGTGCAATTTTCTCTTCTTTTTTCGCAATATGCAATCAATTCAAGTTTAGCCGTCGATTTGCCGCGCGTTGCCTTAAAATGCACGGTATCGCGCATTGCATTTAGCAATAATATTTAACAACATATGAATGTAAAACCTATTCGAGCTGTATTGGCGGAATATTCAATATGCTTACATTCGGTGCTCTTGATAAATGAAGTACTATTAATTAATTGCTCAGCGAAAAAAATGGCATTCTACAAATTTTATCCCTGTAATTCGCTCGTTTTCGACGAGCGTTACATTCCTCGCGTATGTTATCGGACAATATTAATCATCGTATGAAATCGAACCACTCGATATTTAATCGACTTCCGGACCTGGATATGAAATATGTTTGAAAATGATTGGAAATGAGTCTGCTCGTGGCAGCTGCTTCGCATCGCCGCTGCGTTTTAGTCTGTTTCGTTCGTAGTCAAAAACAATGTCGTGCGCAAAATATGCGCTTTACTGTTGGCTTTATGATACGTCACAAACAATAACTGAAGGGTGAATGACAGAGCAATAGAAGAGACTCTAGTAATAATTTCAGGGTAATTGATCTAGAGGTCGTCAAAGCAACAATTTGTGAACTAACTCTATTTATTCGTTACAATACGCCTTGGTATCAGAAATAAGTATCTAAATTTGATTTCCTGTGCGTGGAATAGCTTTCTGATATGTTTTTCCCAAGGCTTCAGTTTGTCAATCTCACGTTTTCTGGATTTGGTTTGGTGAGTGAATTTCACATCTCTCTTGTCGGTTAGACCAAATTTTCATTTCCAGTCCGAATATTTTGCAAACTATGAATATTTTTGATATTTTCTCTTAAACATTACACTTTGTACATTCCATTTTCAAATACTCACTATTTCTTATTTATAATTTGTATTAAATTATTAATTACATGTTACGTAACGTTAACTCACGAACAACTAACCACGTTTGACTCTCAAAGCTCATTTTTCCTCTTTTACAAAGTAAAAAATAAAATGTTAATCGTAACATTTTTCAAATGTCCCAGAAAGTCCACTCTAAATTTTGAGTTAAAATAACTCATTCATCGTGTGTTACTTGTTGACAAATTAGAAATGTTAATTTATTGACACTATATTTTACATTTATATTTGTTCTTTTAACTTTAAGTATAATGTAAAAATAACTTGTAAAAAATGTCGATATAACATATTTGAATAAACGATAGTTATTATATTTCAACTTAAAGAGAAATGTTTTGAACATTTGATTGTAGTAAATTTGATTATTTTGTATGTCAAAGTTTACGATTATTTGAGAAGATTTACTTTAACTTTTGTTTATGTTAAAATAACTTTAAGGCGTGTTGATTTTTTGAAATAATTATGTTAAAAGAACTCAAAATAATATTCAATTTCTAAATGACATACATAAAGTGTTAAGTTATCACGTTGACATTAATATAACACATGAAAATGTTACGAAAATAATAACATAGCTGTTGTATGTTAATTTTACATTGAAATAATAGTCAAATCTTGGTGACACAAAAAAATTTTAACGTTTGGACGCACGATTTTTTACTGTGTACTCGTTAATTAATTTTAATGCCGAGAGTCTTTAGTTAATTAGTCTTTTATTTGAATAACATTCTTTCAAAATTTCAACTAGCTGATGGTCAAAATAATAAGATAACGCTTGAGATGTTACATTTAAGATTAAATGATACTTCAAACAAATCAATAAAATTGCGAATGAAGGATTCTCAATAGTCTCGAAGATTTGAAGCTTTTTTCCCGATCTCCTTTGCAACATGTAATTACGTAATAGTCACGCGCGAATTATGCGTGCATAAAATCGCCCGATCCAATTATCGACAACGCGGTCGCTATTGACGGTAAGGGGCGAATTGGATTATTTTTGTTAATATTCCGCATATATACATACCGACCGACGTAAATACGTATGGCCGCCGGGCCGTGCACGCGCTTCATTTCCTCGCTGGGAAATTGCGTTTCGAAAATCCATTTTCAATCTTCGTACGCGGACTCTTTCTAACGGGCGTAGGCCATACGCGTTCATGTACGTACGCATGTGCCGTGACGTTCTATTCACAAGCATAACGCGCAAATACTTATCGGGCGAATTTATGTTTTGTCTCGTGCTTAGCTACGTGTCTCGCTTCAAGATACGAGCGATGAACGGATCGTTGTTCTCTCTTGCTTGACATGTTATATTTTCTTTTAGAAATTCACGCGAGTGTGAACAATAATTCCTGGCAATGTTCCTCAAAAGTGATCGAATTGGTAATCAGACTTTTGTATTCGAATTTATAGCAGCTCAATTGTTAACTTATTTTGGGTAACTTGTTGAATTGACCCTTTAAAACTTTAACCCTTTCGAGACTCCAGATACACATATGTACCATCAAGTTTAAATTTACAACTAAAGTTTTATTTACCATTAAAATTGATTTCTGCATATATACTATTTATCGCGTCTTTGTAGGTGAACACTTAGGGTATCGCGGCATCGGCGCGAAATATTGTGCGTCGATTATTAATATTTCTTTTAAAAGAAAAAGATATTATGTTTCGAAAATGTATCTTCTAGTTAAAAGAAATATAAGAAGATGCAAAAGATATACAGAAAATAACATTCAAACAATTTGTCAAGAATGTGGGCATTCCTTTATTCAAGAAATGTTTTGCGTTCTATCATTCTTAGGAATGTTTTGTAATTTTTTCTAATATAAAGTAATGAAATCAAAAACTTTTTACATTTTTATTTTGTAAATAAAATTCTTTGCTTAGGTTTAATAGCTCATATATATAAGTACCAAGAAAAAATATTAATGGTATAAAAATATAATAATAATAATAATAATAATAATAATAATAATAATACAAAAAATACAACAAAGTTTTCTACTGTCCTGGATTGATATCATCTTGAAAGGGTTAAGGGAAATATTATTCGTATAATATACTATAATATGACAAGAAAAAATTTACAGCGTTATGAATTATTATAATATATAGCGCGATCATTTTCTGTATGTATAAATACGTTAATGAGAATAATCATAATAAGAGACGCAAATAACGTTGTGAATGTTATTATGCGTGTATGAACTGGTCGAGGGAAATGCGAATGAATAGAGCACAACATTTCTACGCGTTAGCTTGGTGCTCGAAAAGCGAGGTAGGCAAGACATTCTTGTTATTCGGTGGCGCGGCAAGCGTAAGCACTACAGCACGCTTGGAGAGCAAGCCTCTTCGTCCGAACTTTGAGGCCCCTCCACAAGTCGGTTCACAAATTGGACTCGCAGTTGGTTAAAGTATAATTGGCATTCGTTTCTGATAACGAAGCGTCGACGCCGGCCGTCTGTCCTGACCATGCGGATGTAGACCTCTGATTTCAGCGCGTTTTCGCGTTCGTGCCTCTCCCGTGTCTCGCCGCGGCATGATTAGACCGAGGAAGAAAGGCAGAAAACGTTTTCTCCTCTAATGATTACGTCTCAATAATCCGGATACCAATAATTAAGAAAGGCTATACCGCGGAGTTACGCGATGCAGATATATATGCCACACAAACAATTATAGAAGTTCTATAGGTTTTTATTAAAAAAAGACAGAGAAAGAAAAATATAAGGGAGAAACTCTTTGACGAATTGGAAGTCTCGAGCCTTTCTTAAAATTCACAGGATTGAATGGTAACCGTTAACAAAAGAATTTTACAATGCGTGCTTTATTAGCACTAGCTTCTTTGGCAAAAATAGAAATATTTTGGATATTGAAGACGGATATTTTTATTTGCCCGACATAAGAAAGTCGTGGATGAATAGGCATACAAGAAAATGCGGCAATAAAATTTCAAAACAAATATATATACATTTTTCCTATTATTTTCTTGGTTTCAAGGATTGCCGTAAATAACGCCGTTTATTAATCCTGCAGACGTGTTCTCGCCATTAATTCTCACATATGTGTGTACCTTGCGTTTATATCAACCTGTCCGTGCCATCGATCATTTTGAGCAAAACGCGAATGGGACAACGGAGAAACTGGAGCGGAACGTATGCGACAGTGTCACTATTCCTCCCAAAAAATCTATGTCCCTGTACGAAATGTACAAGCATCGACGTGTTTCCGTGATGCTCTCGAAGGTGTTCTGTATATCCGAAGGAAAAAATGAGATAGGCCTCTGGCCACGCAGGATCGATAGGTCTTCACGTCTAAAGAGATCGTGAGTGAGACGAGAGTGAGACGCGGCCGCGCGTAATCCCGCGTACGTTGTCGTGCTTCCAGTTCCGCGTCGTCGTTGCGCAACATTACGAAAGTTCGCGGAAAGAAGAAGAGGAAGTCGAACGCGCGCGTACGAGGACCGGGGTATATATCGTATGGCGTGTGCAAGGCGTGTTCCTGTCGGGAACCATCTCGATGGGGATCGGGGCCACGCTGCGCCTGACTGTTTCATATTTAAAGTATATTTTCGTCGATGGCACATTTATTGACGTGGACGCGGATACGCGTCTTAGCGCGGCCATCGACAATATATTCCCAGTATCGGGAAGGGAAGCATCATTTCCGGTGGCTTCTCCGATGAAGAAACCTGCCAGTCAGAGCCAGCCCGCCCTCCTCCCCGTTGCTTCGGCTTACAGCTTACTTACGGCTTGCTTCATGCCTCTCTACACCTGGCTGGATGTGTATAGGCATCGAATACCGACAGGCAGCTCTCTCGCCGTCTCTCTTATACTGCTCCTTTTTCTCACTACCGCCTCTTTCTCTCTCTCTCTCTCTCTCTCTCTCTCTCTCTCTCTCTCTCTCTCTCTCTCTTTCTCCCTTTCTTTTTCCAATCTCTTTCCTTTTTCCTTCTCCGACGTCGTCCGCCGCTGCCTCCTCGTCTTCGAAATCTTCTGCCAGTTCCTATGAAAGTTGCGACCTGATCGATCGAATCGCTTCTCCCCTCTCGACCTCTCTCGTTTACGTTCTCCCGCTCTCTCACTTTCTTTCTTCCTCTCTCGCTTTCCTTTTACATCTGTCCAAGATTTTCTCCATTCCTGTCTCGCGCTTTCATCCCTTCGATGAGTTGCGATGCCGTAACAACCGTTTCGTTCGGTCTATCTCAAGATTTGGGTTACGATTCAATTACGAGTTGTAGCCAATGAAAAAGGTGGTGTCTTCGAAACAGCAGGCTTCACTAAATATTTCGAACGTCGGCGTGCCAATTCGGATTTTACGCGGCCACGGCGTTCGAATAGGCTTCGAAGCATGGCATTTCTTGCGGGGATAGATATGTATATATATTCGGCGAATCGACTGTGTAATGTGTTACAACCATATAATTAATTTCGATCAACTATTTATAAAGTTACATTGATTTCCTTCAATATATATATGATTTAAGTTTGGGACTCACAATCAGTTCAGTTCAAAAATTTAATTGAAGCTTCGTAACTATTTTTCCAAAATTTATTTTAAACATTTGTCTAAAGTGGATCTTAAAGATTATGGATTTGATGCGTTTCAGCCTCTTGAATGTCCTCTGCTTTCGATAATTTTATTGTCAGAATTATTGTACAATTATTACACGTTCTGTTCGCTTTTATTATTATTATATCAGAGCCATTTGCGATCAACACAATGGCCGGGAGGCCTATAATTTTGCGCAAACATATATTATGTTGGCCGATATGAGTACACACATTTATATGTGTGTGTATGTAAAATTATTATTATGTATATAGCGCTATATGTACATATGTTATGTAATATTACGTATAACATGTATGTACATACATAGATATAGCGCTACACACACACACACACATACACACACACACACACATACACACACATACCATTATACACGCCGCCGGGAGCCGAGAGCTTTGCGCGGCAAGACTTTGACCGCGCAATCCGCGGGCGGAATACTAACTCACCTAATACAATCAATTATTTGCCGCGGAGAACATCCTCTCCTTCTGCTTTACTTCCAGACTTCGTAGTGGTCTACTCCCGCATCTACACCCACCGTTCCCTATCTCGATCTCTTTTCCAATCTCTATATCCTCAGCCGGAACGCCGTACGGGCTCCGTGTGTGAATACCGACACACGCGCGAGACACCATAGCTATTTAGGTGGCACACTCGTACGACGCCGTCGGTGTTCTACTTAGCATTTATATGTACATTAATGGACGCCCATACACGTGTATAACGCGCGTATATACCCTCGATCTGAATCTTTTCTCTCTATACACAGACATATATAACTGGGAACGGAAGGTGGATCTTCGCCCCCCGTCCCTCCGCGCCCCATGCTACCTTTTCTTTTCGAAGAGTTTGATATTAGTTTGGGATCGGCGGTGGGTGTTGGTGCTGTCGGTGCTTGTGGTTGTGATCGTTCGACTGCGGCTACGGAGGAGAGCATAAGAGGTGGCAGCTGCCGAACAAGGTAGCCACCCTTGTCCGTGGGGTGGGCTACCTCATTGTTTCAGCGTAATTGTCGGACAAAAGCAAACTTGTTTCATTCAACGCTTTCATCAGGCGGGTTTCCGCCGTCCGTAACTTGGATTCGCCTATACCTCTCCAACACCGCTATTTACATTCTGATAAGATTCACGGAAGAGAGTACGATTTATAGGATCGACCGGGATAGTCAGAAAAGAGGGAAGATTAGCTACGCGACGCGTGCAGAAGCGTTATTACGATGGATGCGTGACGACTGCGTGGAATTAAATTGGGATCAATTACCGTGATTGTCCTGCGCGAAATGCGAACGCAATTCGATACGAAAACATTATAAATACAACCATATGCAATATGCAGTAATTATTCATATTTTAATTACTTATCTGTATTATATGTATAAATAACGCGGTAAATACGATGTATTTTAAATCCCCGGATTTATTGTTGCTTGTTGTACCGTGCGTTTTGTAACAATATGTCGCACGTGGTTAAAATTGAAAACCCTTGGACAGGATTAAGTGTGCTGAGCTGAGAGCAATTGTCTTAATTACCGCTGGGCTTTTCAGCATTTCCGGAAGTTCTTGCGACACACACACAACGGGATGTGTATATTAAATACATATAAATATGTATATAAATAAAATAATAGCTGTTGAGCATAGATGCCACGCGTTTATACTAATTATTTATTACGATCAATACAGCTTCCTGTGACTTTTCTGATATTCTCATGCTAAAATATTATACGAAAAAAAAAAAAAAAAAAACAAGGAAGTCTTCCATCATCCTGAAATTGGGCAATATACCACCAGAAGTTATGATATTAAGCATAACAAACGATCAATCACCATTCTTTCCCGATACGACTTACGTGGATGTAATTAAATTGTTCACTATTAGTCTTTTGATATATACCCAGCGAGATGCAGCAATTTATATGCCTGTGTATGTACGTGCGCGCGCGCGCGCGCATATATGCGTAAACAAAAAAATATATTGATTGGTTTGTCGCAAGATACGCTATCTACCGAATAATCTTCTAGTTTGTTTGACACGCATCGTATACGTATGCATCGTCCGAGCGGCTCGGTTCATTTTTAGCCATTGCGTCAAAAGAAGAACGGGATACGCCCGCGAGGGCGAAACGATAAATCAAAACTTCCTTCGTATACGCAAGAATCCCGATGGGTGAGTGGGCGCATTCGCGGCACGGGGCACCGGGAACGGAGATTGCGTTCGATGTATTCCACATAATTACTTTCGTCTGCTCGATCTCTCGGATATATCGTCGGTGGCTGCCACGGACTCGCTGCAGCTGTTACTTCTTGTTACGCTTGCGAAACTAGGTACGCGTGTTAAGTTCTGCAGTTGCAGGGAGGTTTTAGAAGGGTTTGTGATGGGGGAGAGGGGGAGAGATGGAGAGAGGTAGGGCGGATAGGAAGGGGTAGATGTCGAAGGAGAGGAGCAGTAGTGGTTGGCACCGAGGGGGGGGGGGTAATGGGGGGTAGGAGTAGGTAGCCGGGAGAGGGCCGAGCGAACGAGCACGTACGTCATTAGGTTTGCACCGTTGAGGAGAAACTGTTTAAATTCCCCCGTCAGTCTCTCGGCATCATACACACTCGCGTACGTACCGTAAACCGGTGGACACCGACGGAAATAAAATGTCGGGAACGAGAAGATAACTAAGCGTTTTTGAGAAGTCGCCCGGTCCTGAAGAGCCGGCTGACGCACTGTTAAGGGCGCCGGCAGTTCGGCCGATTGAAATGAATTACATCCGCTTCGGGATAACGAGGCAAGTTGCGCGCCGTACGAAGATGCGATAAATTTTACACGATAAAAATATCTATATACGTTTGGTCGATGCTCGGGTAAAATATCTCGTACAACATTTCTGCGTGTTACTTATAATTACTTATAATTATTTCACGTGCAGTTGCACGCGCTATCGCAAACTTATTTAAAATTGAAATTTTTAACGTCGGATTATTAGATTTGTTGAATATGGTTTCGATAAAATAAATTAAATTGTTCCCCACGTAATGGAAACAAGTAAGTTTTTCGATAGTCAGTGAGAAACGGTGATGTGATTTCTAAAATAAAAAAAATATATATATAAAATGGAATTGAAAAAGAGCATTGAGAATACAACGCGGTTGTTGATGTAAATTGTCAGAATAATACGCAATCTACGTTGGACAAACTATAAGACAACTAAACTAGAATTTCGGAACATTGTATCCGTAAAAATACATCCACTCATTCTGTCATCACTGAACACCGAATTAATTTCAATCGTGACTTTAATTGGGAAAACCAAACTTCATCTTCTTTAATTTTAAAAATTTGTTTAAATATATGATAGCATAACATAATCTCTTATATTGAAATTTTGCGAAACTGTGTTTTATTCCAAAATTGCATATTAATTAAAGAATGAAATTTATATGATTCTATATTTATATGCACACCATTTCGTGCATAATTCGTTAGATATAAGAATGATTTTATACGATTATATTACTGACAAACAACAGCTGTTTCGTTACGCTTTTGTTTGATGTAAATGTAAAAATTTTAGATAAACAGAAATTTTTAATCAAAATGTTTGATTTCTGAGATGGCCCATATTAAATTATAAAAGAATAGTCTCAACCTATAAACAATTTTGTAATTTATCGACTATGTTTTTCATCATGTGTGATCAATTGATGTAATCTTTTACCTCGGTTTCAATTTTCACACTCACGTTCTCTGGATGACATTAAATTGATTTTGATTTGTTTAAATTCAATTTCTAATTGTTTGGGTTTGACTATATTACAGACAATGATCATTTAGTCTATAGTTACACGCCAACTTTCCAACATAAAACTATACAGCTTTTTGACTTTCTAATCTTGAAGCACTCATTTGTAGCTTAAAGCATGAGAAATAACTATAAGTTTATATTTTTCTTTTGACATCGTTGAAGATGGTACAAAACGGAGCCGAAACGTTTGTATCGCTTGTTAATTTTAAATAAATTACTATTATTCTGAAAACTTACGCACCAACAATCGCATTGTACTCTCAATGCCTCTTTTTGAACTCTATTTTATTAGTTTCATTATCGAGAGTCCTAAGTTAATTTTTTTTCACTGAAAAAAAAAAAAAGATTTTTTTACATACAGAATATAATTAGCATTGTGTGAGGGTTGTCAATACAAAATTAAATAAGAAGCCATGGAAAAATTGTGATATCATTAAAGCTTTTAATATGTAATTTCTTGTGCTGTCCAAGCTCTCACTCTCTGCCTCTTTTATTTGTTATCAGTCTTTATCGATGTTGCCCTTGGGGTCTTCTACTGAATCGCAGATTCGTAATGCGACGTTCCATGACCCGTTTCCGTTCCTTCCGATTTTACGGCAACTTGAACTCTTCCTTCGATTTCTCTAAGAAATAAAAGTTTAGGAAGCGGACTAAAAAGACGGTTCCTGTTCTCGTGCACTCTCTTGGCGATCCCATGGTCGAAGTGTATCAAAGAGGTCAGGAACGAGAGAAGGTACGCGGAAGCGTTGTAATGCTCGGGAAGGGGGGGAGGGGGATACGGGAGGGAGCATGAAGAGATATAAGAAAGAGCGTCGAGGATTCATGAGAACTGGAATGCCGGTCTTGAGGGTATCCCGATCCCTCTGAATCAATTAAGATGAAAACGCGACGCCGTAATCGATACGTCGGCGTCGCCGTCGGTTGGAAAAGATAAGTCACTAGCTTAACTTCCGCGTACGTGTGTTGTGTGTACGTGTATACACGTGTACGCATTTATCGGTGAACATGTATATATATACCCGTAGACGTACCACGCTGCGCTGAAGATTCACACCCCAATCAACGGTGGGACGCCTAATATTTACGACCGGAGTCATGACTCCAGTCGTTTCTCCTCGGCAAGTCTCAACCGTTCACTCTTCCCTGCCCTTCCTCGATCTCAATGTCCCCGATGCAATCCGCAGCGACCAGGTATTTCGTGATACCGGATGATATTCGCGCGGCGATTACTTGTAATTTTCGTGAGGTCGGAAAGCCAGCAGAGTTACGCCGAACGGAACAATCTCCTCGATTATTGGAGCCAAGTTGCTTCCTAGTCTCCTCGCTTAATTGTCAAGTGGCATGTTTCGTTAGCATGTAAATAAACATGCTTCTCAAAAAGAGCTCTTCAATTAATTAAACGCGCGTTATTATAATACACATCTATGTTTAAATATATAAGGATAGTATTTACCAATCGGTAACAGCAATTATTTGTATCGACAATTGTAATTTATTGTAATTATTTGCTTTCTAATCTTCTCGTTAAGAATGTCAAATTCTTGTGTTTTGTACGGCAGATTTTGCGCACGATTGTTTTTCGCACGAGCTATTTGATCCACGATCAACGCAATTTTGCAACAATTACGGCATTGCCTTATCTCTACATTGCCTTATTAGTTATTGGACATAGCGGCATGGGAGCTAACTCGGCTGTTCTAGCCATCTCCTTTTTTGCCTTCCGACTTCCTCCTGGCGCTTCTCTCGAGCTAAGCGTGAACGTGCAGGGCCGGCCTGGCGCACAACTTTCCTGCGATCTTGATTTCATCAACGTGTCTCCTTTTATTGTTGCCAGTTTAACGTGGCCTTAAATATTTTGCCATTTCGAGACGAGCCGGCGGCGCTCGCAGCCAGGACAATACATTTGCTCGCGTGCTGGGGCCAATCAAGCAGCTATGAAAGATCACGTCCAACCCCAACCCCGCAGTCCGCAGTCATCTCTGCAACCTTCGGAGCTCACCGCCGACCATCCCTTACTCCAGACCGTGGCGCTCTCGCCCTCTCTTTCTCCCTTCGGTATGTATAGGATAGATAGGTAGCCCCTGAACGGGTAGGTTGGTAACCGTTACGGCTTGCTTATATCCGCAACGCTCCCGTACGCTCGTGTATTTTAGACCCGTTTCACTCTGCTAACGCTAACCCACGGCGGCAGCAACGCCTCTGTCAGCACGTCCTCCAACCGAAGTTCATTTATTTCTGTAAAAATCCGAGCGCGCTGACTCTTTTCGATCAGTACGAGATGGGCGGTGCGACAGATCGAGAGTTATATACACGGAATGAAAATGATGAACGTGCGTACAAATGTGAAAAACAGTCTATTTCGCATTCTCTCTAGCTAGCCATATCTTTGAGGTTTTAATTTTTGGGAATTTTATTTGAAATTTATTCATTGGAATTATCACAACACACACTAACACATTTGAGAACGTTTCGAGATGTGATAGATTAAAGTTTTATAGACAGTGCATGTTATTATATCTGATAATAATTATAATTTAACGGACACGTCGGTAATTCGATCAGCAGCCAGATTCTCATGTGCTCGATGCGTATTCAAATATAGGTCACGCGTGTGCTCCGGTAAATAGCGCCGTCGCGTCAGTGCGCACAGCAACAACTATAGTCTTAGCCCGAGTATACAGTAATTCTGACATTTTCTTGTTGGGTCATAGATTTCGTCGAGTCGGCGAAATCTCATCTCTTCGTCGTTCAAAAATTCGAACGGCGCGGGACATTCGTGACTCTACTCGATGATATCCGATCCCGCAAATTTCTCGGACTCAGCTTTCCTTTAAACGCGACAAACCGTAATTCTTTTAAGGACTTTACGAGACGCTAAGGCGAGTCGAGGCAAAAATTAAATCATTCCGAGGAGAAACGACGTTATTTTACTCGCTAATAATGAAAACCGGCGAACAAACACGAAAGGGATAAATAAAAAGAATAAAACTCGACACGAGGTACGTGCAGACACACACACACACACACATACACAAAAAATAATGGTTTTTGTGTTGCTTTTAGGTGATAAATTCTTGTTATCCGGACTTATGTTTTTCTGAAGTAAGGGAACTTCTTTGACTATTTCAATTTTTATATTTACACCAACTATCCAGAACAATACCTCGCGACAAAGAGGACGCTGAGTATGAGTATCACAATTGAAATGTGACATTTTAAATTTACCATAACTCCCAAGCTCCCCAAGCTTGACGACCAATTATTATCAAATTTAATGTCTCCTCCGAAATCTCCGCCGAAAGATAGCCCAGTTTCTCCGCACGAGCCCCACTCGTGCGGGGGGGTGCAGTTTGGAATATAAAAATTCCCGTGATCAGGTGGACTCGAACTCGGTTCCTCGGAGTTACGAGTCTGGCGCTTTACCACAAGACCACACTGCCACCCTACACACGCACGCACACAGCGGATACATATCTGAAGTAAAAAACGATGCGATAATTAAATCTCAGAATGTATAAGGTATTCCGGAATAATATCGAAACATTTTGCAAAGTTAAAAAAGAGGGAGCCTGATAATCATTTTAAAATAAAGAACAATTCACAAAAACGGAGAAATGTGTCTTTATTTCGCATTAGAGAGCTTTGTAAATATGTTTTTATTGGATTTCTTCCACTATAATTGTATGAAAACGGTCTCTACGAGAAACACCAGCAGAAGTATTACTTCTACCGGGATAATGGCGACCTGCCAGATAATCAATGACATTCCAGATAATCAGGAACATATTCACGAATGTCAGAGGTTCAATGGTTTGCCGCTGTAATGTCTGCAACGCCGCCACGGGTCACCGTTAAGCAATTATTGTAAAAGCAATTACCGCGCTCTCTCTAAAAGATCAAAACAAGACTTTTTCGGCTGTAAAAGTTATTTGTTTCGTTTATTTCAATTTGCTTCTATCGTCGTTTTGAACGGCATCTAAATGATTTTCAAAACTCTAGCGCAAAATTTTTTCCATGCACACAATCGTTCATTCGCTATCTTAGTAATCCTTAATTACTATACGCTATAAGATATTCCTGACGTTAATACTCTGTATTAACGCATTGTTACTTGATAAATCATGTACTGATTTTAACATTCCCTGATTATATTGCGTCAAAAATTATGAGTTTCTATAAACAATGAATTAAGCAAATGTTAGACGATTTTACGGTAATGTATCATCAAATCTCATCGTGATCCTCTTTCGACAAGCACGCGAGAACTAGCGAAAATCTTATCATAATACTGTACTCTAAGCATTTACGCATAGCCGCTTTTCGTTTTAAGTAGCTGCTTTCGTTATGTTAACGTCACGTAATCTGTACTTGTATGCCGTGTATGCATATAGCTATATTTGCGTATGCCGAGGCCGAAATGAAATAGAGACGGATTTAACACAGTCGACTCCGAGGTCACCGGTGGTATCTGGTCTCTAAATCTCATTCTCGCATTTCAGGACACGGTGTATATTCACGGAGAGAGTATACAGTAGCAAAATTTACCGGACTCAAAACGGAAATATGTGTCAAGCTTCGCGGGTCAGTCTCTCTTCTCCTCGAGGGGAGTAGAGGGGGGAAAAAAACCCAGGGACTGTGTGTAAAACCCGTAATTCCGTAGAAAGCGTGACGCGACTCTAGATTCTAGTATTGATATTGAAGTTGCATTTTGTAGATTCAGGATGTAAACTCTCGTGTGCGAGCGGCAATAAGTTTCATCGTACATAAGCGTACGACGTGTACACCGGGGGGGATGAGTAGATACACGCACGCGCCCCAACATGAAAATGATGCGAGGATGCTCCGTTTGGACGCGTCCTCCCCCCCCCCCCCGTCGAGGGGGAAAGGGAGAGGAGGGGGCGGGGGCGGGGGCGGGTGAGGAAGACGACGATTCCGTGCGCCGAGTATGGATGGTGAAGGCTATGGGGGCGAGGGAGGAAGGGCTTGGTATTCCGGTGACGATCTGGGCTGCATCGCATCACGTATGCCGCACCTTGACTACAACATAGGCCACAGGTTTACACGTATATATGGAGATATTCGGATAGCGGATCAGCGATACCCCGGATACGCGCTCATCAAGCCATCCCGGCCGCCCGCGTTAAATTGGAAGACACTTTGAGCGTCGCCTGCTCGCCCGCTTGCTTACTTTGCGAGCAAGCAAGAGAAAGAGAGAGAGAGAGAGAGAGAGAGAGAGAGAGAGAGAGAGAGAGAGAGAGAGAGAGAGAGAGAGAGAGAGAGAGAGAGAGAGAGAGAGAGAGAGAGAGTGAAGGGCGCGACCCACGGCTACTTGGCTTATGGCTGTCGGTCGTGCTCGCTATCGATCCTCAAATTGTATTGCAATTACGTGACAGAGGAACAAATTGCCATTTTCAGCCATTTTTCGAATAATTAATATGTTTATGCGCGTAGGATTGAAACGGTGATACAAGTCAGTGGAAGTAAAAACTCGATATGTCTCACTTTCAGAATGGAAATGACATTCATTATGGTTTATATGCGTAAAGAAAATCGACGCTTTGTACCTCTCTTTGCCATGGAGTATCGACCGTCCGCTAATTCCGGAAAACTGATTGCCAATTACAGCGGAATGGATCGTCGTGCAAATATTAATTATGAATTCAATGATATAATTAAATTATAATCTATTACCAGCGACTGCACGTTAAAAATGGTAGATTACAGAAAGTAAACCGACAATATATGGTAGAGCAATTATTGAACGATCCGATAATAATAAAAATTATATCATCAGACTTCTAACAGCAAAACAACAAAATTGTAAATGTAAATATCAAGCAAGAATGCCGATTTAATTTCATAATCTTCCATTTCGAATCGAGTCGACAAATCCTTCCACTTCAACCCCTTATCGACGTCAGGAATGCGCGCGGTGTGACGTAACAGCGAAATTTCTAGCGAGATAATCGCGCCGACGAGGACGTCGACGAGAGAAAAGCTTCGGGGAAAGGACGTTACGGCGAGACCTCGTATCCCCGTTTGTTATTTATGTCCCGGCTATCTCGGCGTGTTTTGGTGAAGTTTCTTGCTTATATCGGCCGATCAATCTGACACGTCCGCAGATTCGTTTTCCCTCCTGGTAAGAAGGAATAACGCGAAACGCGGGAATGCGCGACGCGAAAAGGGGCGATAGGCCCCCGGGTTTATGCCGCGAGAAAAATGCCCCGCGCGTCGAAATGCCGCGCGAGTGATCCGGCTTCTCGTCTCGGCGCGGGCGCGCGCGATCAGATTTTTCTATACATAAATGTGTGGCGAGCTTCCAATGCCGGACTTGTCCGGCGTACTTAGGGCGTTGGTATTACCTTTACACCGTGTCCTCTCTGTGTATACGTCTGGTGTGTCCTGTCCAGTGAGCCGCGTGACAGCTAATATCCGACCAGGAAACTAACACCTCGCTGCCGCTCCGCTGTCGGTCCCTCCCTCCCTTTGACTCTCCCTTACGCTACTTCGACTGTTCACTACCTACATACTACATACGTTCCCGCTACCTCCCGCTACCTCGCTCTCAGCATGGCTGTTGACCGTCCCGTCGGCGTCGTCATAACGCGTCATCGGGCTAACATTAAAATGACGGAGTTTCTTGTTGTACCGCTGTTGTCAATTCCGGACAATTCCGCCGTTGTTCGCGTGAAAGTGGTAACGGTGAGAGATGAACGGGATGACGATGCGCGCGATAAATGCGATATTACGCGACAATGTAATTTCTATTGAAAAAAAAAAAGATATTATATATACGAATTGAAGAAAAGCAGATCTCCGGGATTTTCTCTTGCGGCACTCTGAGAATTCGGTATTGAGTGCTAAGAAAGTACGACGCGCGTTGGATTAAATTGAAGGTGACAAGAACTTGAAAGATTGTAGATATATGATTTGGATTTGTGGAGTATACACGGTCCTCCATGAACGATGTTAAACTTATTGTTAGACATTTTATTTTTAAGCCGTGTTTAATCTATATATCTGTTTGTTCTAATGCACAATTGCTGCTAATAGACGAATTCTAATTTAATTAAGATTAGTCGATATTCAATATCCATCCATTAAATCTATATCTTATTTCGGTATAGAAAACTATTTCATCGATGATGCGAAAAAGAAGGAAAAAGATGGAAAAAGAAGAGAGAAGGAATCGAAGCTCGCAGTTTGAACAACGTAATTAATTAATATATTTAATAAGCTACATTATATCTCGTAACACCATAGATTCCTTGATAAATCACCGAAGTAACTGCGTTCTTTCTTCTTTCAACCTGCGATGCTTATCGTGCCATTTATCTCGTGGCGGTATTAAAGTAAGGAACTCTGTTATATATACATATATATATATTAGCTAATATCATATATATATATATATATATATATATGATATTAGCTAATCTGTTCTCGTCTCACATCTCTGTGTTTTCTTCTTTTATCCTTTTCTCCAAGTCTGGCGTTCTGGCGTATCAATCATGAAATTTCGAAAGGCGCGGTTGGAACGGAATTGGCAATTTATCAGGAATAATAATGGAGTTTAACTAGCTCTACTTGCTCTAGGCCAGATTACTATGAATGTAATGAAACCTTCCTTTAATTATTTCATTACACAACAATGAAGAGGTATCATTTATTAGAATACTGAATAATTTTTAATACAGCGTAGATGCATAGCTTAGTTCCATTAGTTTGTCAAACATTATAAAATATTCGTTATAATAAATTATGAGAAATTAACTAATTTGCCTTTTATAATAACCTTTCATTACACACTCGTGTTAATAAGTTTAATTAAATTTAATAAATGGCTGTTTTCAAATAAGCAGATCAGATTATTAGTGGGCGAGTTAATTGTTAAATCACATGTTGCATCGGGCGAAAATATTTGTTTTGAAATCCAACGCGATATGTATTGTATGTGCAGGCATATTAATAGACACTGATTTTGAAACAACCCGGTGTGAGTTGTGTGTAATAAACTCAACTTTATTCCATTACAAAACTCATATATGTCACGCTCTATTCGAGCTTTTTCGACTACACGTCGTTAATGTAAATATAATTGTAGCGAAAATTTATAACACAGAGCATTATATCGCACGTTACATATTACGGTTGACAAATAAATAAACTTACGCTTTATACATATATGACTCACAATTACATCGGCCATCTGTGCGGATGCATTTTTCGATAAATGGTAAAATGTAATTAATCGAATGAGTTAACATGCGTTACGCGCAAATGTAAATAAATAAGTAGTCATATGCCAGCCGTTATTAATTAACATATTTTCCACTTTCTTTTTTCACGTTTCGCACTTCTGCTTTACTATATGTGTTACCTTTATCGAGAATTTCACGAAGTATATTATTACGGCGCACATCAGTGTTTCACAATATCGAGCTTTTTTTATCAAACTTTAAAATTCAGCTTCGTTTTCTTTTATCATTATCGGATGAAAGAAAAGTATCATTTTCGAATATTTCCATAGAATATGGCTTCATATACATATTTATTATAACAGTGATTCTCACATTTTTCCTTAGTCGTAACGTAACTTTTTTTTTCATGCATATGGTATATATTTATATCGATTTATATTTTGATTATAAATTAAAAATGTGCCACGTTTATATTATAAATAATTCTCGTGCTAAAGGAAATGATTTTACGTACATATGTGTGCGATCGCGGAAAGGAATATCGATTTTGCGCATACAGTTTGTTACGCGGAGATAGATCGAGAGAAGGTATAGAATCGGACGAAGGTCGAAGAAGTAATAACCGAATCCAATATTCGTTCCTTTCAAACGACCCGTTCGTTGACAAAAAGTGAAATTTGCCTGTGAAGACGGGGCTGTCAGTGGCAGCCTTACGCAGATATACTCGCATATCCTCTCTCTCCTTCTTTTCCTTGTTCACTCACTTATTCGTACTATGTAGGATCCGTCTGTTGTATATCTATATGTAAATGGATGTATAACTCCTTATACATTATCATCTTATCATCTATCTCCGAGGTAGGTATATGCGACAGGAGTGTTTTACGTTAAGAAAATTGCACGTATTGCGCGATTACCTATGTACTTTTCCTGAATCTACGTCGGTGTTTAAGCACAACTTATGCAATTATAATAACTTTCAAACAAATTATACATATGCTATAAAATCATCGTTGCGCCAGTTATTTCGATTTTATCCATTTTTCACCCGCCATATAATTTATTTATTATTAAACTGTTAGGTTATCGATGGATATTAATTACAAATTTCTCAGTTTAATGCGAGTAACCCAATCTGCAATTATTTCGTTCACAAAAGTATTTATTTTTGATCAGTGACGGCCTTTGTAATTCATGGTTAATTAGACGCTTAATATTATGGGGCGTAATAACGCGCTACGCCCGCGCCGTGCTTTTTTTTATTTCAACGATTGTGTCACGCGTACGCGTCAATTATCGTGGTTGTGCCCGATCTGGCTACTGGGATTGTTATTGTTGGGCACGTTGGCACGTTTACGCAACACATACGCGGCCGGGTTTTGATTTATGGAAAAGTCACGACGTAACGTCGACGTTTATATCGGCAGATATTTATCGGTCGCCCCTTTCGTTTACACTGGTTTAATCGAATCGATCGGCTGCCTCGTTCATTAATCAATTTTGAGGGCCGCTCCGCGCTCAGTCGCCACCCATCGTGCTGAAGTCTTCATAAATCGTGCCGCGTAAAAAAGCTATAGAGGCCGTACACTTCGGCGCAAATTATATACGCGGTGATACCTGCTGGGACATCTCTTGATTTTCATTACACCCCGTGACTTTAGATGACAGAAAATTATTTAGCATTATATTACGGCTTCGTTGAAATGTCTAAAAAAAATTATCTAAGGAAAAACTAAAGCATTTTAGAGACGTAATTATCACTCAGATAAATGAAGGGCGGTCTCATCAAACGTAATCTTTCAAGCAAAACAAATTCTTACAATTAGAGTAAGTACCTTTCCTGTTTCGAATTTGATTGAAATTCAAAGAAGACGACTTAGATAAGAGAAACGTCGTTATTCGAAGAGGGAATACAAGTATCATCAAATGTATATAATTTCCTTATTTTCTGTCAATTATTCTTATGGTTTATTTGTATTTTTTCCAGACTGTCGGCAGTCGGATCAATTTTAAAGGAGCAACATGTGTGCGACAAATTCGCTCTACCTCCGCGAACGTAGGGCGTCCAACGGGAACAACGCGTGTCGATAACCGGGACGATATGTAGCTACATACATTCGTTTGCATTCGATACAATGACTCGAAAACAAGCAGCGCACTCGCAGCCCGCGCTCGCGCATTGTGCAACCGGGCTCGAAGGTGCGTAACGGTTAATGTGTGTCGGTGACAGATTTTAAAAGGTCCAAGCTCAAAAGCTCAAAACGCGTTGATGCGTCGATAGCGCGTGCGCGCGCGCGCTTTCTGTCCCTGCGTATAGCCCGTCGCAAAACCG
Source organism: Temnothorax americanus (assembly GCF_048541705.1). Taxonomy (NCBI): domain Eukaryota; kingdom Metazoa; phylum Arthropoda; class Insecta; order Hymenoptera; family Formicidae; genus Temnothorax; species Temnothorax americanus. Next base: position 6,170,272 of record NW_027509338.1, on the reverse strand, counting down.
GGAGGAACATTTTGTTCCTCCCGGCCTTTTTCCCTCGCAACCCCCTCCTTTGACGCTTGTCGGGTATGCCTGTTTTTCTCGCTGCCTCTCTCTCTCTCTCTCTCTCTCTCTCTCTCTCTCTGTCTATTTTTGACGATAGCCACGTCGCGTTTTGTTTTATTCGCGATCCGACTTTTCCCGTCCTATCCCGATACAACAAACGTCGGTGTTGGCGAATGGCCCTCTCGCGCCGTGCTCTATCTCTGTTTTTTGGGCCGCGTCGTTCCCGCGTATCCGCAGCTTGCGCGATCGGTATCGTTCTCATTGTCAACACTTTAGAAAGCACGTTTTCGAGCCCTGCATTTTTATCCCGTTAAAACAAACAATTTTTTATTACCTCGTCTCTCGAAGCCCCCTGGATCGAAGCGATCGCGCGCGCTTGTTCCTTGTATATACGCGCCCGTTAGGGGGTCTCTTTCTCCCTCGCCTATACACGCAGGAAACCGCGCAGCCGTGAGCATCGATCGCGTGCGCGCCCTGCTTTAAAGTTATTCGGAAAATATATCGAGCCTTTTAGCGCGCGGACACCTCGCGTCTTAGGTAAGATAAAAATCGGAGAGGCGCGGCAATTTTATTATCCCGCCGTGCGCGCTTCGCGCCGCACGTGGGCGTGACCCTCGGTATCCGGAAGATGATTAGTTTTCGTTCCGTGAGATGTAATGAGGATCAGGAGCTAGTGCTGGAGTTAATACTTTCAGTAGAGATGACGCGAGATGCTTTTCTCCAACATTTCACGACGTATTCATGTACTTCCCGATTATCAGGTAGAACGAAACATGGCTTTGCATCTCATAAGGCATAACTATCTTTAGGAAAAAAAAAAGAACTATAAATTTGGGGTAACGCAGCACACTTATTTATGCAATGATACATGTACGTATTATTACGTTTCATTGTTATACTTATTTACGGGATTGTTAAGAGATTACAAGATTATAGGATTATTACGCGATTGTTCAGGGATTACGAAGGATTATTACGAGATTGTTCAGTTTCGTCATCCCTCGTTTAGGAATAGAGCGCTTTCCGTTTCGTCCCGCTGGTAATGTTTGTCTCTTATTATCACCCGCTGCCGTCGTGATGATTTCGATTTTGTCGCCCTTCGTACGTTACTTTATCCACCACGGAGCCAGGGAGGAACGTCATTAATCACACTGGCGAAATATTTGTGAAATATAAGGCCGTAATTACGTGTCCCTGAGGGTGGCCACCCGCAATCCCTCCTCCTCCTCCCTGCCGCCCCGCTCGTCCGCTCTACGGGAGGGCGTGGTACCGAGGACGGAAGGAGCGAGAAAGAGAAAGAGATAGCGCGAGATTTAAGGAAGAAAAGGTGTTTGACAGAGAGGAGACGCGAGGAAAAGAAAATTTAAACTTTCAGAATCGGCGCTCGCGGACTCGGTAAGAAGATTTTCACAAGACAAAAGCGGTCTGGCGGGAGGTGGAAGTGAAAGGACGAAGGTGCACGGTGGCGGGCTTCGGAAAATGAATTGGTATTCAGAGGGATCGGGGCGACGCAATTACATTCCGATTGTCTCATCGTTTGAATAGTCCCTCATCGATTGTATTGAATCTTAATTGGCTGTAGAGTACCGGGGAGTCTCAAAACTGCAATTGTCTATCGCTTACGGAGTTTTGTTTGCAGAAGGAAACCGGCCTGGTCGACCGAAGATAATAACGTATTGCGAATTGAGACTGATCCGTTGAATCTCGTCGCGATTGGGAGGATCGAATTGCACGACGGCGGCGACGGGTGCAGCGCGTATTCGAAAGGATGTCCCCGTTTATGAATATATTTCGTGACACTTGAATCACTTGTTCTATAAAAGCTCAAGATTTAATGCCGTCTTTCAAATGAGCTTCGACGCGTGTATCTGGTACACATATTAAATTATTTGAATGCTTTGTAATAAATTTTCAATGGATGTATGTTAATCGCTATAAAGTTGTTACAAGCAATAGCTATTTAAAGAAACGTTTATTTTTTAAGGAACTTATGTCGCCAGCAAATAATAAAAAAAAAACCGTTTCTTTTAATTATTTGCTGGCGACGTAAAGTTCCTATTTTTGTTTTAATAACTATTTATTTAATAAATCGTCGAACAGTGTTAAGACTCTAAATTATGTGGTTTACAGTAAAATTATGGTATCACATTTATTTCAGTTTTATTTTTATTTTAATGGACAATTTTTACTTGACATTTCGAGAAATGTAGCTCTTTAAAAATTCTTCGATATAAATTGTCGGGTATAGGATAAAAATGTTATAATGAAAGAATAAAATAAAAAACAATAATGTAATAATAATATGTTTAAAAATTTTTTTTACGTAATTAAAGATTTTATTTTAATTGGAGATTTTTTGTCACGCGGATTACCATGTCACTCTACACCTTACGAATTCGTAAGGAAAGTTATTCGGAAAAAAGCGACATACTCGCAGAAAGTGTTTGCAGAGTTCTTCAGTTAAAGCAGGAAAGAAATCATTTGACGGAGAAAATGAAAATAAGAGACCAGATGTGTCCCGGGCAAAAACTCACCTCTGATTGTCACATCATTTTCTTTTTCTCACTCTTCCCTTTTTCTTCGAGTTCTCAATATCTAGCCAAATCGTCCGTGGTTTTATATATCCAAGTCCTTAAGCGTGCATGTAGATTTTCATCTGCAACAATTATTAATTATATAAAGATAAATTATTATGAGCTTTTTCCACGACAGATAAAACGCGAAATGTAATTTATTGTAATTTATTGTAAACGTTATTGTAATATCAAATGGAATTTTTCTCTAAAATAGTGAATTTAATCGCTTTGTGACTATTTCAATCTAATCTTTGATTGCGATTAGTTAGTCAAATTTTTCCGTAGAATTGCATTTGAGATTAAGAGCTTATTTTCCCGATTGCCAAATTGCGCCATTCGTAGTCGCTTCGCGTATCTCACGTGAAGGATCTCCGATTTTCGTAACCCAGATATTATTAACGAAATCTCTCGTGCGGTCTCGCGCGGTTCTCATGATCCTCATGATCTTGTAGCACTGACTGAAGATATCGCAGAGGTTCTCGTGTAAGGGCGGAAGTTTCGCTTAACGATGAAAGTACCAGACTCGCAGCGCGAGCCGACGGAGTCGGTTAATTGTTCTTACGGAAAATTCCTCGGACGATAACCAGGATGTCAATCTTGGCTCGCGGAATAAGATGTGAAGATAACTAAATAACGCTGATAAGGACGTGAGGTAGGGAGTGCAAGCGGTGATTTTAAGGATGGATTCGAAGGATAGGATAGGAGCGGCGTATAGTCTCTCTCTGGCTGTTGATAACGATGGGACGGTTTATCTTCTTTCCGCTCGGAGATGGTCTGCGGATCAGCCTAGACGCGCCTAAAACTTACATCAAGGTAATGAAAGCCCCGCTCTCTTCCGTCTTCCATCTTTTAGACGTCTGCGTTTCGTTCCGCCGGATATCCGCTTGATCTCCTGCGCTGCTTTTATTTGTTCTCGAACTTTCAACGCGGGTCTCTCTTGGCTGTTTATTAAGAAAACTTTCTACGAATATCTAGACGCATGTGATGATGACATATCCTTCATATATCATAAAGAATACATCGACACGCGCGATCGAAGCACCACAATCATACATTCTTTATTCGAGCGTTTAATTCATATAGTGGATAAAAGAAACTAGTATTTTTATAGGTATCTTATTTTTTTCGTGATTATTTCGGTACTTATGAAACTTTTTGTGGTGATTTAGATTAATGATCAAAGCTCCGGGGATCTGATAAAAAAGTGGGGCGCTTTGGGTGGTATAGCCACTCACTTGTGCAAAAAAAATTTTTTTTTCATACCAAAATAACTTGAAAAAAAAAATGACATTTTTGGGCGACCCCTACACCCACAAGCGACCCACTTTTTTGTCATCAGTCAATTTGCAAATAGTCATAGAATATATCAAAGAATTATGGTGCAAAATGACTGACATACCGAAATGACTTTTTTGGACGGCCCTACACCCACAAGCGACCCACTCTTTTGTCAGTCAATTTGCAAATAGTCATAGAATATATCAAAGAATTATGGTGCAAAATGACTGACATACCGAAATGACTTAAAAAAGAAATTTTTTTTGCACAAATGAGTGGCTATACCACCCAAAACCCCCCACTTTTTTTGTCAGTCCCCGGAGCTTTGATCATTAAATAACATTCTGAATCACCACAGAAAGTTTCATAAGTACCGAAATAATCACGAAAAAATGGAGCCATCTCCCCTACTACATGTGCAAATATTTTTTTCTGTTATATATTCGCGGTTTGTACAACCATTTTTCAAATTCGCTGAAGGTCGTTTATTCGCAGAGGATTTTGATATGCAGCTGCAATTGCACTTTTTTTCACAAATTTCTTTCAAATTTAAAGGTCTTTGAAAATTGAAAACAACAGAATCTCTAACTGAAAGATATGAATGTGCAAAAGCTATGAGATATATATATATCAATAAACGTATTAAAAATATAAGAATTTAATTTTAAAAAATATGCAATTGCATTTTATAATCAAGATTCACGTAGATGCATACATGTAACTATCAGGACTACAAAAGATTGTGCTTGTAATATTTTACTTTGTTATATATAATCTTCTTTTATATCTTTTATTATAGCGTTTCAGAGATTGGATCTACTTCATTTCGATAGAATATGCATACCATTTGCAATATCGCATGTATTTTGGTACAAATATATATCGCATGCAATTGTGCTCTGATTAAAGCGATCCATTCTCTAATGCTTGAAATCAAACATAAACTCTGTATCATAGACTGAATGTATTGTATACTGGAAAATTATAGGCAAAGTGACGAAATACCGGGTCGCACGTGGATTGAAGATAACGCCAATAAAGGCAAAATATAATTACGAGCCGAATATAATTGCCATGTTTAATCTGAAATTTTCATGGAAATGATATGCGATCGCACTGGGTCAGTAGTGCCGTACTGATATACTTCGACGAAGAATTATGTATTAATATAATTTTCAAATAGTTACCTTTTTCTGTAGGAAAAAGCACGTTGTATTATTCAAATAAAATTAAAAATGTCTATTTTTAGATTGTACGTATCAGATGTATATCTGATGTACTAAATAATATTATTATTGTGCAATCTCTTTTATTTTTTGATGCGTATTATTTTATCAAAAATTAAATTATACTTTGCAGAAAAAGCAGTAAAAATCAGATTTGATTTATCATTCAAGTATCGTATTATCATATAATATTGATACGTACATGTATATCAAATATTATTGTAAAATATATAGCTCCATTATTCAATGCGTGATGTTGTCTATCCGATTAATATAAAAATTCAACATTTTAAATGCACTTTTCTCTTATTACTGGGCAGCGTTACCATCACAAATCCAATCTTTCATCAAGATTAAAATTAAAATTATATTAAAATGAACACCGGTAAAATTTGAATTTCATACAGATATATGTTTATTTTATACGTTCCAAACGAATTTTTGTTCGGGACATATACACGTATGCACACAAGACGCGAAGAATAAAAATCTCGATAAAAATTCACCGACTTCATTAACGAACACTTTTGCAATTTCACATTTTAAATTTGTTATCCTCAAACGCATTGAATGTCTTATTTGTCGCACCATAAAATATAAAGAAGGAAACATTTTGAAAAATAATTTAATGATTAATAATATTTCTCATGTACATAACTATTTTACTAAAGTGAAATATTCACGTTGAAAAAACGTAATTTGTTCGTATCAGTGATTACGTTTCACGCGGATATTATTCTTGGATATTATCCGCTTGCGGGATATCGCATTCGGACGTTTTCGAGTGACGCGAGATCACGAAATCTGGAAGAGTATATGTCCAAACTCATCCCGGTAGTTTTACGCTCTATTTCGTGTGTGAGCAAACTCACCGGTGATTTTTCACGAAAATTAAATGTCACGTGAAATGAGTGCACGGCACATCTCCGACTTGCTTCTTGATAAAGAATGGGTGATATTATTCTAATGGCGCTGCAGCCGCATCCTACATGATTCTACCATCAACCGTGCTCATCAGTCTTGTATATCGTATGTTTCATTCCGCGATGTTGCTTTTCGGCAAACGTGAACTGTATGTTTCTATTATACCATTTTTGCACGCTATATAGGGTTGTTATTTATTAAATTGATAGGTCGTGCTATACATTTTGCGCAAACCTTTCTCGCGAGAGTCATGTTTAGAAATCGCAAGTCGGGTAAAAAAAAAACAGCGTACAATGTATTAAAAACATGCGATGATTTTTTGTGATGTTTATTTATTCGGCTATTTACAACTATTCACTTAGATTGTGAAAATTGTTTTAAATCAATTACCGTTTGTTTGCATATTCCACTTGTGCGAGCCATTTAAATTTCTTTTATGCACGTGATGCGATATAAAATTAATATCCGTTACATACTTTCGCGACATTGGCAAAATGTATATGCATATGTCTCTAAATATTATAATATAACATGCGGAGTAGTGACTTTTTGATGATAATATATGTTTGCTTTTGATTTATGTCACGTTATGTGTGTGCGATCGCGCCTTTTCATGGAATATTTATTTATCCACTAACGTTAATAAGGTAACATACCAATATTTCACGAGCGCTGTTTTCAATTTTATCTGAATCGGGATTGGCAAAATGATTTCGATCATGAATGTTACATTTATTCATATATGGCAGACGCGCGCAGAGAGTAAATTATAATTCCATTACAAGCAATAACATATAAAAATGTAGCAGAATTACTATCTCTTGCAAAGTAGGATTAAAGTTTCATTTCAAATGAGATTCCAAACAGCGAAAACCGAGCTGACACTAATTCTTAACTACATTTCGCCAAAATAGAAAAAAATCAACACCCATGACATGTAAACCTCACACACAAAATTTTATATATAACAAAATAAGAAGCTTCCTTCGCCAGTAAATAAATACAAAACAAAAGTCGTTTTTGTTCGACCCAACTGGCCAAATAATTAATATATTTAAAATTCACAACGTTTCAACCGCAATTTCGGCCCTTCTCAAGTGATTCATCAATATATTAATTATTTGGCCAGTTGGGTCGAACAAAAACGACTTTTGTTTTATATATAACAATAAACATTTGAATTATTATTCCATGCAAATTATCCACGTCTTGTGTGGTTTTCTTCGGAGGTAACCCATCGGTGTTGCGACTCGTATGCACAATGTCTGTAAAGAAAAAAAAAAGAAAGAGGAAAAAGGGGACAGGCTCTCTCAAATGAGGGGACAATGCGTGATGCTGAGAGAACATGGTGCGAGATAGGGCAAAAGGAGAATAGACAGATAGCTGGCGGGAGTAGACCCGACTAAGAAAAGTCGAAAATCTTAATTCGGACGCGGTGCCGCCCTCGCAACGCGATGGGCGGTGACTCGCAAGCGCCGATTGGCCTGGTTCAGGAAAGGGTGAGAGGTCTTGCAGGGGGGTGGCAGAGATCTGCGCCGTGATGCCGGGACGGCGGCGTGTGCCGCCGACCGGTTCTACTGGTAACTCTATGAACGCCAGTCGACGCCGGGCGTCCCAAGCGCGCACTTGCTGGGAGCCGTTCTCGTATCGCGCCCCAAGTCGAAACACCGGGTACCTCACGTAACTGACGAGGGACGTTAACTCGCCGCTACGATATCGCGCGTACACTCGCGAGGATCTCGCCGATTGTCGAGAGAAGAGATAAGAAATATCGGTGCATTCCTATTTTTCTCGAAATAAGACACGCTTGTTGACATTACGAAGAAGTGACATCGCGCGCCTCTCTTCACTTGGGACACGTCTAGGATGCATCGCGAGGACATAATATTTTACAAAATTCTGACATAGCTCTAGTACCAGATCCTCTTGATGAAATCTCGCACCGGGGCTCCCTCGGATCGACGCGAGAAGTGCTTTAACGGTTGTCCTTGCTGGACTCCCGAGGAACGGAGCGAGTGTCGTCTTGGGGTAATTGGCAGTGACTGGAGGGACTCGACTGGTGAACCGATAGAATGCGAATGCGGATCTTATATTCGTGACATCGAATTTGTTAATCGGATATCGGTGATGCAGCTACATGCTGGAAGGAGGAAGGGGATGACTTTTAATTTCCTACCGAGGATGGTGGCGGTCTTTGTTTTCGCTTGCCTTCTATTGCAGAATGGTCGGTCGACATTCGCAGCGTTTACTACTGGTAATGTTAAATTTGTCCTATGCGATATAATATCTCTCAAAGAAAAAACACATGAATAATTGTCGATTTTGGTTTAGCCAAATAATCGTCATTTATAACAGTTATATTATAATTATATATAGTTATATATACAGTTATAACTGTTTGCCAATAATTCTATTTCGCATAACGATTGAAGCAAACAATTTATTAAAGCAACACAGATTCTGAAAAAATTTTATAAAATCTCCAATACAATTTTTTCTTAAATGCAAATTAACATTTGTACTTATAAACAAAAATCATATAATGCTGTATTTATTTCTATAGTATTCTGTAGTATTAAATAAAAATAATTGATCATCATGTAAAAAGACTATTTAATTTGATATTTTTATCTTTACTTTAAAAAGATAGGGTATATTTTAATTTTCCTCAATCCTTTTCAATAAGAAAATATTATTGTTAAAATCTAATAGCTTGTCAATTGAGAATAAAGCCTTTTATTTTTCAATCGAGAAATATTATTTGAAATAATTTACACGCGTTCCTGCGTGTATGTCGGTGTACCATAAACTGGCGTTCTTGGTTTGGTTTATAATAGAGGTGATAGACGACTTTGTTGAGATAACGGTACATAATTATTCATAATTACCTCACGATATATATATTATATGTATATATATTTTGTAATTATATCAATCCATAGAGTTATATAACGATTATAACGATTCAATTCCGCTATTAATTATATAGTTTCAGTTTTGTAATCGATGAATATACATATATTGCAAAAGTTGGTGACATAAATATAAATTATCCACCGCATATCCTCCGCTGGTGTCTCCCACGTTTGTTTGTATGGTGACTTAAACCCGTACTGTTCGATCGGTAATCTCGGATTTAATTTTGGTCACATTAAATCTGGTGCCGACAATGGTATACAATGTTCTGATATATTATAGCTTTGTAATGTTACATACGACGAAAATGAATTGCTAATTTGTGTTAAATGATCAAAGAGCAAAATATATAATTTTGGAGATCATACTCCCTTATGAGACAGAAAAATTATATCTTTTAATTTAGAATCTACCATTTATTAAAATATAAAACAAAAGTTCAGAAAAATTTCATATGCGATATAATATTTATCTATGTATATAACAGTATATAAAATTATATATATAACTACATATAAAATAATGTAATCAATATATTGTTTTAATATTATAGTCAGAGAAGACATTTTTTTTTAATATGTAGATGCTATTAATTGTAAATCTAAAGACGCATTGAATAGAATTTTTAAAGTCTCAATATTATATAAGTACCCACAACGCAACAGTATCGTCCCGCGCCTAATTAATAGCAAAGGAAGATGCATTTCGTTACTTTTACGTGTGAAATAAAATTCATATTCGCACTTGAGGCGTAGCATGAAGTTAATACGCACGGTGTTCTTCTCTTCGACGCAATTGAGGTGATCATCGTCGTTCCGAATGACACGTCTTTTCGTTCTTCCTCGTAAGCACTATCACGAAAAAGCTGCTCGAGGGGCTCTAATACCCGAGCTTGCTGAAATTACGCTTCAATGGCGAAATTGCGCTAGGAATGAGCTACGTCCTGCGCGCGTGCTTCACATGCATAATTCATAAGCGAGGCGTCACGGTGAAACCTCGGGCGATAAATATTTTTTGAGGACGGAAGGATGTAAAAGTGCATGCAAATGAATCTGACTGTAATGCAGTGGCTACTACTTACACGGGGTATTAAGCTCCCGGCACACTTTTCTTTCCGCACATCCGCCTTTTACTTCCACTTTATTATTTCGCGTATACTACAATTAAACGGCGAGCGAATAAAATTTTCGGAAGTGGTAGAGTACGAAAGCAGATGCAAATTAATGCTCCTCTCCATGCTGGTGTCGTTTACATCGTAGTACACGCCTCATCGTAATACACGAAAGCGCTCTTCTTCCCTTATGTTTCGCTTTTTTATAAGAATTTATATCGGCAATTTATTAGCTATCGTTGTGAGATATGTTATAAATATATTATGTGAAACTCCTATTTTAGATGGTCTATAACTCAAAACGTAATATAAAACATTCAACAAGAGTAAAAAAATTTGAACAATATATAAAATATACATTAAAATAGACAGATTAAAAAAAAAAAAAAAAAAAAAAAAATACACGGTATATATTAAATATATATATATTAAATTATAAATGCTATTCTATATCTTGAAATTTCTTTATGCAAACTCATTTTAATAACTCTTATAAAAGCTTAATTGTATGTATATACGTTATACAATACGTATGAAAACATCATAAATTTTGGAAAATAAAGAAGACCGATATATTAAGATGCAGTTTCTCAATGTGCTCAACGTGCTCGTGTATATTCGTGAAAATCTCTGAAAAAATTTTTGAAAAGAGTTGCGCGATCGGCTGGCCATCAATCGAATTTACATCTACTGAAACAATGTGGGTGCGTTAATAAGCCTCGGGGTGAGTGGCGTGATTTCCAAATCCAATTGTCTTTACGAACGCACAAATTGCCGGTCTCGAAATCGGGATGGCGAGTGCCCATTATCATCCCCCGTCCTCTCATCCCACCCCCTTCCGCTGGCGGTCGCGGTGGATGCGAATTTTATACGGTGGTCATTCAATTCGCATGTTACTGCTCTCGAGCACAATCTTTTAGGTAACGTAGTCTCGCATCGGATAGAGATAGATAGATCCCGTGGTCCACGATCGGGAATATGGAGGGTCTCTCATTGTCTCCATATCTGATCGCACTGAACGACGAATAAAACCACTTTAGTCCGGTTATTGCCGATTGCCTCGCCGCCGTTACGTTTAATACGTACTTGGTGTACGAGCCCGATATCCATTCCGCCGCTGCCGCCGCGCGCCGTTGCCCCGCGCGCACGCTTATCTAATTTCAATGAATTTATTGAAGAAATTTGATAACGATTGTCGAGTCGTATATTGGCCTTTTTTTCGCGCGCGTTTCCCGTTCGTCGAACTTATCGTCGGTGTGCGCAGTCTTCTATTCTTAGCCGGCATTTGTCTGCCCTTCCCTTTCTCTTTCCTTATACACTTTTTCTCCTTGCTGTCTTTCTGTTCTACACCAGGGGCCATGGTCTCTCTTTCCCAACTGTTCTCCGCGAAATTATCTCGTAGCCTAAGGGTTGCCATCTGTTTCGATAGGGGAAGCCACCCCTAATTATGTACGGCGACAGTTGTAAGGGTGCTAAATCTAATATCTAATGTCCGAAGCGCGAGGCCTGTGCTTATACGTGTCGAAAATACGAAAGATTTCCATACATTTCGGCCAATTGTTCGGCTCCGTAAAAGGCGCTCATCCCTCTATACAGCGTAGATAATCATGATTACGGTACGTTTAACAAAGGAGAAAAAAACTATTATATCCTCAAATCGTTTAGAGATTCGATATGAATTAACGGACATTCATGTCCGAAATATTTATATACTTTATAATTTGCAACATGTTTGCGTAACTATATTTTTTAACTATGTTTTTATAACGAGGTAAAAGTGTTGTTCAAATTAAAGTCTCATTAAAGTTTGAAGAAGAAGAATAAAATGGTGTTGATTATTTGTAGTTTATTCCTCGAAATTTATTTTACAAGGATAGATTCTTTTAATTTACAGTTTAAAAGCTACGTTCGCATATTTTGTTAAAAAAAAGAGTACAGAGGAAGACATACGATGCATTACAAGCATCTTTTTGGTAATACGTAATTCAAGAAATATCTTTTGTAGTATTTTCGTATACATTCCTCACCTTTTTACTATTTTATTGTTACTATATAATATGCACAAGAGGCAAGTGTATATGTGCGTGTGCAGCGATCGTGCGTCATCTGCCTTTAAGTGGGGTAAAGTGGGTGGGAGTTGTTCGTTTCTGAACATATATTTATTCGTATACACGTATAAACAGAGAGACAGAAAGAGACAGAGAGAGAGAGAGAGAGAGAGAGAGAGAGAGAGAGAGAGAGAGAGAGAGAGAGAAAGGCAGAGACAAGGAGGAGCTTCACGTGCTGCGCACCCCTGGGATTCTCGCTTCATGCATTTTATATTTCGGCAGACTTTGATTCCTAGACGGGCCGCGCGGCTCACGGGAGTAATCCTTAATCTTTGATCGGAAATTATCTTTGATCATGGTTCAGTCATTGAACGTTCTTTCTCGACCCTCTTCTTATCTCCCTTCGAGCAGGTATCTATCGGCGTATGGAGGATATGCCGACGCCTTTCTTGAGGGAGAAAATTTGGAGAAAAAAACAAAGGAGAGAAAGCAGAGTTAAGAAATATAATTTTTTGGAATAAATATATTTTTAATTTCATCAATAATACGTACGAACGGGAGAGTGAATGAGATGATTTATGGTGCGTATGTTTCTTTTTTAATGCATGTGTGCTTGAAAAAGTGTTTTGCAATACAGCCAAAATAAAATTTTCGCAAATATATAATAAATTTAAAACAAATCCATATTGTTTATAGATTAAATTCAATATTTATAGAATTTATAAATTTTATTATTATATATCATGAAATAGTCGATTTTATATTATTAATTATTAGATTATAAATTATTGTGTATCGTTAAATTTTATTAATAAATATATGTATAATAATATATTGTTATCGAATGTTCGCGTTTTTATTTATAATTTAAAGAGATTAATCCTATAGTATTTCATATTAAAATATTATATTACATAAATATACAAAATGTATACTAAAATTACTAATCTTTTTAATATTCCGCTCCCTTTTATTTCTTTTTTTTTTATTACGGATTATAGGAAAAGCGTGTATACGTAAACATGTCATTATAGCTGTATTTGACATCCCAAATTACTCGATATTCCGCAGCTTAATCTGTTCGCGAAAGATTTGGTCCCGCAACGTAGTGGAGCAGACAGAGTTGGGAGAACGAGGGGCCGGGTGAGAGGTAAAGAAAGGAAACGGGTGCGCAAGAAAGAAAAGAGAGGGGCGAAAGGTGAGGAAAGGAGAACGTGTTTCCCCGAGAAGAAATCCTCGCGTGAGCGATCTCGACTCGGCTTACCAAGTTGGCGAAATACTCGAAGCTCTCTCATCCTCTCGTTTTCTCTCCTCTCTTCCGCTCAGCTCCCCACCTCGAGTCAACTTCGCACCTTCACCGCCACTGCCTTTCAGCTCGTCTTTCCGTTTCTTCCTTTTTTTTCTTTCTCTCTCCCTCTTTCTTTCTCCTTCTCGCATCTCCGGCGTGCGTACGTGTGGAAGGAAAGCTTTCTCTTCCGTGGGTCTCTTCTCGCGAATATCTCAGCTCTCTCGACTATACCAACAACTTCCATCTTTGATATGCACCATTATTTGTTGTGTCTCTCATAAATATATTAATTATTTACTCGCTTTTTTACGTGCGTTTACACGCGCGTGAGAGCCTCCTTCTCGTAAAAGAATAAGCTCTCCGGATTTCTTTAAACGCACAAATAGAACAATTCCATTTTTTTTCGATATTTCAATTTTATCGTTTGCCAATTTTGCTTTTCACGCCCATCTTTATCGTACGTTCCGTGTACGAGATAACGTTCCGGTTCTCTCCATCCTACGCGTCTCTGTTCGGCCAATAACGGTAGCCGTTCCCTTCTCCCAACTCCTCCTTATTCTCTTTTTTCCCCCCTACTTTTTTTCTCTAACTTTTAGGATTGCCTCGAAGGAAAAAGACGTTAAAACAGTGGTCGTGGTAACATGGGCCATTAATATTTGAGATTGCCGCAACCGGTTTCTGAATCCACTGGCAAGGCAAAGCCTCTGTGGCTACGCGGTTAGAGGGTGATACCGGGCGACCGAGAAGTCCGTAGGGGGATTACAAATCTGGCCTTCGAGAGGTGCGCGGCGATTTATTGGCTTTGGAATGTTCCACGTAGGGTCGATCGAGCTTAAAGCACGGGCAATTGTGCGGAGCGTTATTAACTTGAAGGTGTTAAAATAATAGGGATTTGATATCATTGTTAATTAATCTGCTTATTGTTCAACACGATCTCATAATTTAAAGTTAAACATTTCGATTTATTTTTCAAATTTTTATTTTAATACATTATGTAATAGATTATTTTTTGGGGGTAGGATTTGTTATGGATTTTTGTCATTTGTGATGCCGAAGGAATTGCATAATGACATCATTAGAAACACTAAAGATTTTAAGCATTAAATTGCTTTACTTCGATTTAACATAAATTTAGGATTCGTTTCACAATGATATACGACTCACTTTTGTGTCGTCGGCAATTATTTTGGCGAAATCGTAAGTCGCAAGATTTGTAAAATTTCTTTTTCACATTTATGATCGCGCCAGGGTGGAAAAAGCTTTTAGTTGCCTGTTCAAGCGGATTTGCCGAGAGTAGATCGGCAGACAACCGGGACCGTGATCCAACGTTCCTGCCAATCTGCGTCAGAAGCGTCATTCGAGATATTATGCCAGCCAAGGATATAATTCTTATTACGTCGTGGCGGAGAACGTCTCCCTTTGAGAATTGCCGCCTTTCGCAATAGCTGCTCTCTAACAAGGCAAAAAAGTACATTAATTGCGCACTGTGTTGCGGTATTATTAAATTCTTATGGAAATGCAGGTATACCGGGGGCCCATCTCATAAAGTTCGCTATTGTGTTATAAAATCTAAATAATTTCAAGTTCTCTAGCGGCGAGGGGGAGGGGGTGGAGATGGGGGTGGGAGTGCAGAGTCGGGTTTTCCACCCGCCATTTTCCATTGTACCGCTTCGGACGAGCAAAATATCCAGCGGAGGGATATAAAGTGAGCCTGGCAGATCGGCGGAGAAGAAAAAAAAACGGACGAGGAAAATGACAGAAGATAACGGGACGGGTTAAGACGTTCGCGCCACGCAGTGCGAGGAGATACAACGAAACTTAAAGCCAGCAGCAATCAGATATTCAAATTACGTTTACTAAATCAGCCCTCTTTGCGGGCTGATTTTCCTTCTTACCTTCCCTCTCTCTTTCCCTCGCCCTCCCCCCCTTCCACTTGCCCCCCCGTGCGTTCTCTTTTTTCATTTCGCAATCGCCCGCCTCGCTCGCTCCTCGGCAAGAAGTTAACGGACAAGTTTGCTCCTGTCCGACTGCTGCCGAGTTAACAATTCGGTTAGAAAGTTAGGGTCCTTTCCATCCTACCACCACCATCCTGCCTCCTACCACCCTCTCTTGCCTATTACGCCGTCACCTAACGTTACTCGCTTCTGCGACCTTTTTGGCGACGGCCAGTTCGATGGTCTTCTACTCGAAAAAGCTTGACTCCTCGTTACGCAGTAGACGTCGGACTTCGTGCTAGGAGTGAAAATCAGTAAATTCGTCGAGTGTCCGGTTACTACCGGAATAACAGAATCCAAGTACCCGAGAAAGAGCAGGAAAGAGTGGGAGGAGGGAGGGAGAGAGAGTGAGTGAATGATCGCGAGAAGTAGCGCACTGCATTGCGGAAGATTTAAGTTTCGTGGGGCGAATTGGAACTTGCAGTAAAATTTCGCAATACGTTTTAGGTAACATTGCGTGTTAACTCTTTTACGCCTGTTATACATCAGTTTCTGATTCGATTGGTCTTGCGTAATGCAGGTTATGTTATATAAGTTTTTTTCGCATATAAATAATTATATTGCGAAGAAATAAGTTCAAAAACAATTCAAGAGCGATCAAGAAACATGCTCTTTAAAGCATAGTTATAAAAAGTATTTTAACAAATTTTAATGATATTTTTAAAAAATGATAAAAGAATGCAGAATGTCTGCTGATATATATCGATCGCTACATTTTTAAAATAATATTTTCAGAATGATATTTTACGGTGCTGATTTTATTGACATAGCTTTACATAGCTTTATTATAAATGCCCGCACTTTTTGTAAATTTAAGAAAACGCATCGCTTAATATTGCAGATATTTCAGCATACGGAATCGAGCGATCTAAAAACATGCGCAAGCGTCCTTATTCTTTATTAACAAAAATTATCTTCTGATTAATCTCCTATTCGTCCCCAGAGAATCCACCTATTTGTATTCTCGAAGCTTACCGAATGTATACCGAGAGAAGGGATCTTTTCCCTTCCTAGAAGATGTTGCACCCTCTGTCCGTGGTTGCGAAACACGCGCGTATAAACGGAATGAGTTTAGTCTGTTGTTCGCCCTCATTCTAGGAAAGTAAAACTTCTCGCTAAAACATTTATTAAAAACTCAGGTTCTGTCGAAAGGTTAAATCTTCGAATATATTCCACTATTGCCTTTGAATAATATCATATTTTGATAATACGTATGTATGATCAAATTGCCCCCTTTCTATCCCGACAAAATGATATATTTTAATAATAGAATGAATTGCGGAAATTATGGGAGTGATTGAGGATAAAAATAAATAAGAAATAGCAAGTATAGTAGCTGTTAATAATATAAAAAGGAAGTCATAAAAATATACAGTCTTTGGGTTGTCTTCTAATATATCATATGAAATTCGTATTTATAATGCACACATTGTATAGAGCGCCGCTGAAGTAAAAAAAGACTAAATTTTACGAGTATTATATTCTATTTTAATAGTGAAAAGACATCTGATTTTAAAATAAATATTTCTTTTTTTCTATTTTAAAGGAAATGTTAAAAAAAACTTTCTATCTCAATGATACACGCTTCATATTGACTCAACATATTTAAAAGCTTTACTTTGACATCAATTTATTGCACTATAATATCAAATTGACACAATAAATCACAATAAATATTTTATTATTACTAACTGCGAAAAAAGTAAACTGCGGAAGAAACAGAAAAAAAACAAGAAACAAAAAATAGCAATAATATTTGTACTTATAATCTTGCTGGGTACTCCAATAAAATTTTCCACGGTGAAAAAAAAATAATTTCCCTATCTGTGCACATGTGACTTTTTCTTAAATTCTCAGCACAATAAGTAAATATGAAATAAATTCTCAAGGTTTGATGCGGCTATTTTAGGGACGTCTTGACTTATCTTTCCTTATCGCATGAAAAGGGGGAGAGAGAGATAGATAGAGTTTATCGGTGACAGTAGATCTTATTAACATACTCGATTCGCACTTCGATCCTACCGTGATATCCTTGAGCGCGTCACATTGGACGGATTTCGTCTGCCGCGCCAAGTCCATTCCCCAGCTTTTTCACGTTTCCACGGGTCGAACCAAGTTATAAATATGATAATACACGGGCGCGCAGGCAGCAGTCACGAAATAACCCCCTTCGACCCCGCGTCCATCCTGTGCCGCCATTGCTACCCCTCGCCCTCCGTGCTTCCGTCGCCTATCGAAAGGAAGTTATCCTTATCGACCGTCATGTATTACTCGTCGTCTTCTTTCGCTTTACGATATTGGAAATCCGAAAACGCGAATTAAAGTTCCACCACCGTTACGGCGTCGACGCGACGTCTACGAGGGGACACCGTCGAGGGTCCCGACACTCCCGACGCGACGTCGAGGCAGACACCATCTGCATTCGCGAATCGAAGGAGTAAAGAATGCGCGTATAAATTGATCGGCACGGTCGTTTCAGGAGAAGTCGCATTCCCGTTGCGAAGGAATCGAATCCGTCGCGTTGGTAATCGAGGAGATGATCCCTGACTTGAAAAGCAATGAGGAAAACACATCATATAACAAATGTTAGTGTAAAAAAAACGCGCAATTTTGCTTATCAGTAGCAGGAATGATGTAAGTTATACATATATCAGTAATGAGAGGTTCAGAGAGGTGACAAATGATTCGATCTAGAAATAGGTATAAGAAGATATCAAGATATTTCCATGCCAAACGATAAATATATAGCATAAATGCAGATGTAAAGTTCAGAATTGCGCATTGTAAATTAAATACTATAAAAAAAGTCTTTTTAAAAAAAGGTAAAAAAGAGCGCAAAGAGCATCCGCACTCTTGAAAAGTTATTTTGCGAAACAATATTGGTTTAATCTATTTTTGTTATAAAAATAGTGATGTCAAACGTCGCGTCAAATTGAGAACGAGTTAAATAAAATTTAATTCTCTTATCATACTATACTTAATATAAAATAGTAAAATATTTAATACAAAAGAATTAAGTGTTGCATGAGTAAAAAATTTGTTTATCATAACATTTAATTCTTTAATTATTATGCTAATTAAAATAACAGAATATTTCGTCCAAAAAAACTTGGCGTTGCTAAATAAATACGCAAGCGACTGTTTCAGAGAAAGGAAGTCGTCTTTTTATGTAGTCACAGGTAAACTATTTTAAATCTCCTTCGCACATGTATCTCAAAATATTTATATTTTAAATTAAATTTGCTCTTTTATTCACACCACACATGCACATGAAACATTTGCATAGATATTTGTTAAGCAACAAATTTTTTTGGACAAAATATTATGTTATTTAGAGGAGTAGGGGTGCGTCTCACCAGTAGTGATGTGTGTGGATGAGTAAGGGTGTGTTAAGTTATGGTGAGACGTGTATTAAGAGGTATTCTGAGAGGTATATTGAGGTGTTTGGGGTGAGATTAGTGATAATGACCCGTATTCTAAACGCACTTTTATCGATAAATGCGCGCATTTATTTCTGAGATGCTAGAACATATGTAACATGAACTAAAGCATCTTAGAAATAAATGCACACATTTATCGATAAAAGTGCGTTCAGAATACGGGTTATTGTGTTTGGTGAGTAAGAGTGTGTTGAGCTATGTTGAAACGTGTCGGGATGTATTGAGGTATTTGGGATGAAAGGTGGGTGGTAATGTGTGTAGATGGGTAAGGGTGTGTTGGACTATGTTAAGACGTATCGGAGTGTATTAAGGTATTTGGAATGGGAAGGAAGTGGGGAGTGGTCAGGTGAATGACGTGGGTGAAGCCGGTGAAGATAAGAGTGTGAAGGATGCTTGGGAGTGTGTGGGGGTGTACGTGAATATTGAAATGTCGGTTTATAAACCGGATATTGGGACGACAACAACGACGTTGATGATGATAATAATGATGACGTTTCTTAAAAATTTAAATTATCCGATTTTAACATATATTCCACATTAAAAAGTCTCAAAATTCAATGTAAAAAAAATAAATACACTTTTATCATACCCGAAATATTACCCTAAGCAAGCAATTGAGTCTATTAAAAATTTCATCCATTTAGCCATTTTTATGATATGACAACCGTGCCTTCGCTGAACTCGATGATTCAGATATAGATATACTTTCTGTCTCGCTATACCTGGGCGCTTATACTCTATCTCTCTGTCGCGGGCACGTACATACACTTGGCAAGAGACATTACCATATCTCTTGATACATTTCTCAATTTTCTTCGATAATTTATTGGCTGTTAAATTTAGATAATGATATATAAATATGTTTCTGATTGATAAATATAATTACATATAGGTCTTTATAACGCGATTGTACTACTTTTTTATACGCAATAAGCTCAAGTGTCTATAATTATTTTACCATATACTGTGTAAAATATACTTATTAGAATGAAATAAGTAAAGAATACGTTAATATTATTATGTACAGGATGCTCCAGTTTATGTAAAATAAAATAAATTACACGATTTTGTGTGAAAAATACAATCTAGCTTGAACAGTATATATTTCTGTATATATATATATATTTTGTATATATACTGTATATATATATATATATATATATATATACAGTATATATATATATATATATATATATATATATATATATATATATATATATATATTTTGTATATATACTGTATATATATATATATACAGTATATATTTCTAGCTTTCATTAGTATATATTTAATATAATCGAAGTCAGCGCGAGATGGTAATAATTCAAGGGCGCGGAGAGTAAAATCCCAGTGCACTTTCTTTGTATCGATGTTATCGGTATCTCATCAATCTCGATGGACCGATCGACACAATGTGTGTTACGGTTCCGCTCTTGCGGAGGAGGACATGGATGCGCACTCAAGCGTCCACAGAGGCCAGTACCGATCCTTTGAATGCACCATTTACACGGTAAATACAAACACTGTGGCCCATTAGAATAATTAGTCTTGCCCCACAGCCGCTTAGTGTGTACAGCGCGCACCCTCGACGCACCTAATCTGACTTCGTAGAAACTTTTTTTTTTACTCAACTCTGCAAGCCACACAAGAGTAGGTACGGTTGCATTTTGCTCCTTTTAATATGTATATATATCTTCAAAATATCTTTGTGTGATACATTTTTCTACTTCACGTTGTCTGCGGAATTCCTAAATTATATTAACATTGTAATCAAATTAACTTTTCCTGGCTACAAAGCTATTATTATAATTATCAAATTATCAATTTCACGGGCGTATCTCTATTTCTTCTCTTCTCTCGCCGCTCTTGAAGGTCTTTGAAGAAAATTTCAGGAAAATTCAGTTTATGAAAACGCAGTCAAGAGGATATACATTTCTGCGAGGAATGTATTTTCGTAAACCGAAATCGCTGCGCACAGAGGTTGCCGCACGAGTTTGCGCAGCTGGTGATTCGTAAAATATGCAGCAGAAGTTCGTGAACGTATGCAGCAACGTCTTGACTATTCGGCCATTTGTTATGTTTGAATTATTGTTCTGATATTTCAAAGAAATGATCGTTGACTTTCCTCGTAGAATTGTATTATACGCATGAATTCTTTTGTCAGAAGCTCGATCGCGATACGTGATCTTTTGTCGTAATTTTTCGCATGCAATACAGAAATTGTTATGACAACACTTTTCATCGCAACGTGACACACGTATAGCAATGGTATATGACAATTATTTGTTGGGTATGAGAAAAGTTGTAATAGAATGAGCAGAACCTATTTATATATGTATAAGACTTGTAGTAAATATTCGTTATTTTATGTGGGTCCAAAGGTGAATTTTTAATCTCATCATAATAGATTCATAGAGTAAGAAGCTAACTTGCAAAAAGTTTTCTTGGCTCTACCAGGGTAACGCTTTCCAAAGCGGTTTCTCGTCTCTCGCCGCGGATATTCGACCGTCGTATAGCAGAAGCTAATCCTTCCTTTACCATTCATTATAATTTCATTAAACGAGCTTATATGTATATGCTTGCGCGACCCGGTCGTTCGTAATATTCTCCGTAGCCCAGAATACCTAAATCTCCACTCTATTTATTCATCCGCGTAATTCACAACCGGAAGGTGCTCACCGACCGGAAATGCATACACGGATGTGGCCATTGTTATTCGCTCTCGTAACGGTGCACCACCCTCAATCCCGACTCGTCGTCCACCAATCACCCCCGTGGACTTTCCTACAGCCGGACTTTCTTTCAGAAAGCGCTAGAAATACGGCTGTGCTTACATAGCCAAGAAACTTCGATTTCAGAATCGTTTCGAGTTGAGGGCTCGAGGAGTCTGCGTTTTCGCTGCCTGATTTGATATCGCGGAGTTTCATACGAAAACTGATTGCGATTTCGAACCGAACTGAGTCGAAAAGTTACATGTATATTGATGACTTAGTTGACTTACATTTTCTGTATCAAAGATACCGAAATGAAAACCTTATTGCTATTGAACTGATATAATGATAATGAGAGTTAAGAGATTCCGATGTTATATGCATAATAATAGTCTCGACATTTATCCGATAATAACAGAAATGCGATTGTTGATCTATAAGCGCGATTATTCAGTTTAGATGTACATATTCTATCTTATTTGTAGAATTGAAAATCAAAATTACTATAATATTATATTCCTGTGCAAATAAAAACATTAAATGTTAATGTACACAAAATATTCAGTTTATATTTATATTGAGATAATAATTAATATCTTAATTAATTAATATTGCCAGAGATAAATGTTATTGCGCAGTTGATGGTAACGAGATATACATATATAATTTCTCAAAATTCGCTTTTGAGCTCCTACTTCATCTTTTAGTTCACGTTTGTGCGTAGATATAAAAATATAAATAAATAATTAAAAATATTGATTTTAAAATATTAATTTTTTTTATTTATCCTAGATATTTTAGATAAACATTACATTAAAGGAATCATTAAAAGGAATCATTCAAAGGAATCATTAAAAGGAAAACTGAAAAAATAAATGAGATCCGAAAGACTCCTTATTACCAATTACAACTTTTTATCACTTATTAAAAGTTATTATCCTTTTCCTTTCTAAAAAAAGACATGTTAAATCGATACTCGCATCTCGAAGTCTTCTCGAAAGTCTCGAATTGCTTTGTTGGCTCTTTTCCGCGATGCTGATTGATTCTGTTGCTGCGCTAACTTCGTGAGCGGCTGTCATAGCATATTTTGACAGTTGTGTGTTGCGCGCGCGAAACGCGCATCTGTGATGTCTAGTTAAAAGTTAAAACAGAAAGCAATGATTACCATAAATGTTTATAGAGACATTCTTTTTCTCGGATATATTACTATTTTAAAATATTGTTTTGTCAATTTATATGTATCTTTCAATTAAATTAATTGATTCTATTCTATTGTTATCCAACCTACATAAATATGGATATATATTCCGTATTGATTGGCCATATTGAAAGCATTGCCGTTCTCCTGCTCTTCTATTTGTGTACCTAACAGAACTAAGAATATTCCAGTATCAATGAAAAGTATTGCATTTTCAATATTTTTATTATTTATCATTTTTCAATGCTGTTTTATCAATAGCACGTTTTAAAAAAGCTTTGATCCGTATAAATTTCATATTTATTTTACATTTTGTTTCTTTATAATCGCGTAATAAATAAATAAATAAAACACTTTTCAAGAAGAAAAAAAATATTGCGCAAATAACCATCCTGAATTCCATTAATAAATTACAATGTATATAAAAAGTAATCGCATTTTTTAAATTTATTGACCACTTGTCAATTAGTCTTCAGTGAATTATTTCAACAAATAAGAACAGTTTAATCACGGGGAAGAGAGGCAACGAAAATAAGGTGAGATACATGTCTAAAAACAGTGAAACACGTTTCAATTTACGTATACGTTTTTTACGTGACGTTAGCGCCAATGTTCTTCGGAATGGCTAACAACGATTCGATTTGGATTCCTCCCATCGGAAAGAAAAAGTCATAATGGAGTTAAAACAGTTCGGGTTCGGAATTTCTCCCGGTGGAGGTTCCACGTGATTCCACGGTTTTTCGCCGAACCACCCACGGAATCATTCACGGAAATATTCACGGCGCGGAAGAAACGCGCGGGGAATAAACCACATAATTACATAATGTGATATTCCATCGACATCGGTGTGTACCGTCTGACAACCTACATCACGTATCGACCATATACGACCTACGGCTGTTTTTGAGAAAACAGCCCAGCGCTGCGCGCGTAGCCACCGCCAGCCGCTATTCCTACCATGGGCAAGGAATTACAATCTTTATTTGCGTACGTTCGTTACGAGAGTGAATCCCGATTCGAATCTCGAACCGTTTTTATTTGAGGTACACTCGGGATATTGACGTAACGCCGCGACAACCGGATAAAGTGCGTGTAATTATATACTGCCGTATCAAAGCTTTTTCGGAACTGCCTGCAGTTTAACAATAAGTTTTGTAACAAGAATTGAGCCTCGTCTTAGCGATTTAAAGAAAAGAGATTGTTCCAGTAATGATGTTCTCCTGCATTTGCGAAATAATTAATTGCTAGATGTACTAAATTAAATAAGGATAATCGTTTTACATTATTCAATAATTATGAACTAGCAGTCTTAATTATTTTACATAAATGAGTTTTTTATTGCACAAAGCTAATAAATTTATAAAACAATAATAATTATTTATACACTGAAATGAAAACTCGTAACAAGTCTCTAGTCTCGAAGGAATTCGATGTTGATATCTGCTCAGATAATTTACTGCTAATTATGCTTTCAATTGAACAGTTGCGCGAGACTATCTAATGTACATTAGCACTTTAATGATTTATAGTTATTACGATTATGATACTGTATATCCTTGTTTTATTAAAGTTTCACGGGATTTAAGAAAAGCGCAGGATCATTCGTCACGGGCTTAAACAATGTCTGGCAATTTAAGCGCGAAATGGTGCTATATTGTACTCCATTATTCGACCGGCTTCATAACAGCCAGATTTCACCTGCAGAGTCCGCGGGGTCATCCGGTATAAGTCATACTCTGATTCGTTAAAATTAAATTAAGCTTAATACAATTATAGAGAGAGTAACTGATATGCATGCCGGCATTGTACGAAATTTGAATGCAACGGTCAGTTCAGATCAAATATTTCTGAAATATTTGAAATGACAGTCTAGCGTATTTTTAAAAAATACGTTTAAAAATATTCAAAGATTTTGGTTACCTGACCACGATCCAACTATAACATCAATGTTGAATACTGAAGTAGATCAATTAGAACTTCTGGTACTTCGAGTTACGTCAGACTTAAAATAATTTCTCATACTGCTCGAAGAAAAGGGTGACACAGAATGGTCTTATAAATACAATAATTATGTATCAAGCCTCTACGGAAGACTCCGATCTAATTAGCAAATATACTTCTACGTTTCATGTATATAAGACACGCTTTTTGTAATAAATACCTTCGACTGTTCACATAGTACTGTTCAGTTTTTAATCTGCCGATCGATCGCGATTCGCGTTGAAACGAGCGATCGCGAAACACCGCGTCTCTCTCTCTCTCTCTCTCTCTCTCTCTCTCTCTCTCTCTCTCATTGTAATATCGAAATTGTTTGGAAATCGCCGTCGAATTGTCAACTAATGGCCACACGTGAATGTAAAGAGGGACATAAATATCCGAGCACTGAAACCCTGCAATCCGGGAGCTCTCGCCTTTGGTTTTTGCAGCTACTGGTGTTCACTCTTGTCGTACAAACAATAAACGTGGCTCTTTTATTTAGCCGTTTCAGCAACACGATAAGGGAAAGAGAAAGAGAGAAAGATCGAAACGAAAGGAGGAGAAACGGGGGAGGAAGTGACGGTAGGAAAGGGGAGAGAGAAAAAGAGAAATAGAACCAAAGAGGACACCACAGCGACGGATATAACGGGTAGACGAACACTCTGCTAGAATCGTCGGACGATTTCGCAGGATTTCGTAATTGAAACGCTCCTAGACGAGATAGGACCGGGCGAGAAACACGACAGACGAACGCCGCTTTCCTTCCTCCGCTCGACCCTTTTATTCTCTGTCTCGAGTAGCTGCAGAGAGCCAAGTTAACGGAATGTCCGGCTATTTCGGTACCGTATACTTGCTCTTTTTCTTCATCTGTGTCTACCGCCAGTCTCCTCTGTCTCTCTTCCCGCTTTCCATTTGTCTCTTCTTCACCTTCATTAGATTCCTCGGCGCTCGCGTGTCATTCTTCTGCACACTGCTCTTTGATTGCACGTAATTCGCGCCTTCTTGCGCCGCCCCGTTTCCCTTTCGCTTTCTTTAATGCATCACTTCTCCACGCCTTTTCCCCGAGCTATTTTACTTTCATTTGCACGCAAAGAGGGCTGCGCGCAGCGATTGCAAACATAATTTATTGAACAGCATCCCGAATATTCACAAAAATTCCTGTCAAACTTAAATCTTAAAAGATAAATATAGAGACTAATATTGTTTTGTTAATATTGTTTTATTTCGAATTAAAATCGTAATTTTTCGTTTTTTGAGCTGTTTAATTTTTTCAGAATTTTTTTTACATATTAGCATATGTAATATATTTAGCCTTTTTTTCTAATATTGCGCGCATAAGGGAAAACTATAATGCATATGCGAATAAATATACAATGAATAAAAAAGCAAAATCTTGTCATATAATAGCAGATGTAATATTTGTCACTTGGAATATTGTACTAAAAAACTTTTTACTTTACTTGAAAAGTTCGTCCCAGAAGAAATAACAAAAGTAATATTTATTTCTGTGTTTAGATATTCAGTAGCCAAGCCAAAATTGAAGAAATATTCAAAGAGATATGTCAAATAAAAAAAGCTATTATGCATTTGTTTCAAAAATATGTTAATTCATCGTGATTAATGCACATATACTCCGAGTTGTAACGTTGCCAAAACTCCTGAATGGCGCTTAATTAGATGAAAACAAACCGGGTCGTATCTATCTCGATCTACATCCTCGCTTCGCGCAGCTGCACGACTGTGTTTCTATTCTGCGCGATCTCTTCTTCTATTTTTGCTTCAGTTCCCTGAGGAGTTTCTATATCCTCTACTTTCTCTTGTCTCCTCTGCTCTCGGTGCTCTCGCACTGGTGCTAAACTCTCGATAGTGGAGACAGTACACCGAACAAAGACCGACTATTTCTTGGCACGGAGTCACATGGTCTCTGTTAATGAACAGTCTTCACCAATTTTAGACGTTAAACACGGACCATAGCAAGAAGCAAGGAGATGTGTTTAACCGTCATTTTAGGTCCCGCGCTGCCCCGCTCCCATAATTTTTAGGAATATTCCAATCTATTTTTTACGATATATTTCCTGAAATATTTTTACAGCTATGGCTGTGAAACATTTTACTATACTGTATAATATTCTATACTTTTATAAAATAGTAAATCTGTATATATACATATATATTTTTTGCTCTTTTATTTAGAAACAACATACGTTGTTTACTGTGTTTTATACCTATAGATATACGAAACGACTAAAAAATTTTAAAATACAGAGTGTCTATTGTAATCTCGCAGAAGTACTACAAACCGGAACATGCTTCGTTTTTACGTCTCAATACACTCTTCAGATTCGTAAATAATCGTTGTTTGGTTCTGGTTAAGCACAAATAAAACCTGTTTAGCTAAGAGCCAGTGCAATCGTGCCCGTTATGTGGCGTGCCCGGTTAAAATTAACTCTCTATAATTAAACACCGTGTGGTAAATTAAAACAATAAATATCTTGGAGCGCTGCAGGGGAGAAAAAAATGCGGGTGCGAATTTGTCGAGGTGGCAGAACATTTTTAACGGACAGAGTATACATATGTGTACTCGGCTTTGATACGTATCACGCATTTCGCATTTTCCTCTCTCCGTATTCTCATTCGATAAAATCGTGAATTCTAATGGATAATTGTACACGTATTATTGTGTACATGTAGGTCTCTTTTTATAGTAAATATTGTATTACGTTTTATGTGTTATTCGAGAGAAATGATGGTAAAAACCAAACCAAAATTATTTAATTAATCAAATAATATTCTCGCAAGATCAGATTAATTATTTCTTATTTTAGAAGCTTTTTTTGATTTACGGTATAAATACAATATTTATTTATATGTACACAAACAAGAGAGTTTTCACGCAAATAAAGTATTATTTATCAAATCAAGCTTTCCTCGTTATTTGTTATTCGTAAATTTGCGCGATTTCGATCAGTTGTAATGTTAGATGTATATTACGATATACAGATATCACAGTGTGTTAACTCTGAAAATAATGCAATAAAGATATAGTCTTTTATGCGAAAATACCATTTTCAGATATTTATTAACGCGACATCGTCATGTGTTGTGCTTTTAATTCAATTATCGGCTTGCATACTTGAATGAATAGATGTGTGCGAGCGGTCGTTTTGTTCTGCGCCGATAATACGCAATGCATCTGCATTCGGATTCCGATGCGAGGTACACATATTGTTGGAGATTTGAGATTCTGCGAGCTCCTCTCCCGTGCCTCACATTATTCTGCGTCTGTGTAAATTTCTTCTAATGTCGCAAGCGAATTTTATTGCATTTTGACGTAATTTACATTTATCACGATTTCTCGCGTATGTTGCGCATAAATCACAAATGTGACACGAAAGTAATGCTGGTTTTCCTGGACGATGGCCCTTTCAGCGCCAACTAATTCGTTTTCACTATTAAAGGACCGGGAGAGAATCTCATTGTCGGAGCCATTAATCTTGATAAATGCGGCCAACAAACAACAATTATGCGTATCATTGTGCGGACTTTCTTTAGGATACGAATTGCGCGTTTTTGTTGCATACGATTCGAACCAAGAATAAATAAAATAAATTCATTTGTTACACTATATTTAGTACTTAATACAAATGGATTTCTGCAGATATTTATTTGCGATGTGCTATAGAAAGCTTTCAATTTATTCGCAACATTGTACGTATCTAAATTACTTTCGGATTGATTTATCGTTATGCGCAATATGTTTGCCAAAAACGAGTTTTTCGCAAAGCTTTGTTCCTGCGACGTTGCAGGAAGTTCGCGATTTCATATCCTAATGATACTGCGTATTAATCCCGCTGAATAAAGTATCAACCATCATGTGGCCATGATTTGATCATGATTTATTGATTTTCCTTGCGAATCTATTCTTCGGCAAATTACGACAGGCATATTAGCATGTACAAGTGGATTTTCCCTTCCCTAAGCGAAGGCTGGAATTCCATCTACGTACCGCGTTGCAGAACCGCGAATCCACGCGTCCAACAACGCGATGCAGCGCGAATCCTGACTAGTGCCGGCGGCGATGCGAGCGGCCGGCAGCATCCACCCCTTTCTGTCCCCTATTCGCCAGCCATCTCCCTTTAATTTAAAATACGATGCCGCTACCGCTGTTGCTGCTGCCGTTGCTGCTGCTGCTGGTCGTGCATAGTAGCCTCTGCTGTGCTTTCCCTATTAACTTCTCGCGCATCGGTCGATAGGATCGATAGCGCTGTGCCCATCGTGCCCGTCGATGCAACGCCGTTATCTTCTCGCTAGGCTGCATTAATGCACCTCCAGTTATTGGAGGGTTGGACAAAATGGTTCAGAGCCGCTCGGCGAAACGTTACTACAAACCGATACGAACTGAATCGTCCAGATGCACGAGGATGCACGCGCTGCGCCGCGTTTGCAGCCCGCTGCGATCTCACGGATGTAATAGGAGAGAGGGAGGAGAGAGAGAGAGAGAGAGAGAGAAGACAGGGAGAACGAGAGGGAGAGAGAAAGACGGAGATTTGCAGCGGTTCTAGGGTGAGGGAGGGAGGGAGGAAATGAGGGAGAGGCCATAGGTCGCAATTCTACGAGCCAAAATGCATTCCGGGATATCATCAGCGATATAGGGTAATTATTAATTGTCAGCGGAGGTAATGGAAGCCGCACGAGCCTACTCATACCGGACATTGTTCGGCTATAGCTCTCTTTCTTGTTATCCTATACCCTCCTCGTTATCCCTATATCGACGAATTTGCGCTCTCGGAATCCGCATATGCATAGACATGCGTGTACAGGTATATAGGTATCACCAAAAGAAGAGCTCTTTGTTATCGAATATTCAGATTCGAGATTAATGTTGCAGAACAAAGGAAAAAATTTTTATATATAATTAATATAATTATATAAATAAATTACATTTTTCTTTTATGTCATTAAGTTTATTATATATAGCGTGAGTTTTAATACTATTATAAAATAAATATATATTCCATAATTATATAATTATAATTATGGATATATTCCATATATCATAATTATAATTATGATTTCTTGAAATGGAATATATATTTATTTTATAGCTGAACTATAGCTCTTCTCAATATCTTCCCAATATCATGATATTGAGAACGAGCTATTTCAAATTTAAACACACATAATTTCATAAAAGCGTTTTAAAAAATTAGAATAAATTTTCGCTTGTAAGAAAAATACTGTTAAAAATTACGCGTTAACGCTTATATCGAATACACTGCACATCTTTTCAGACTTTTATGCGCAAATTGCGATACAACTTCGTGTGAAACGTACTTAATGTCAGCAACCACGGTTTTCGTACTAATCCGTCCTGATGTAATGACAAATATGTCCGCGCCGTATCGCGTATTAACGTAGTGTTTATCCGTTATTATCTTTCCCCATCTATTCGCGTGTCGTCGCATGCGTTTACGCAGGTGCGTATCGCCGCAACGTGCCTCTCTTTGCTCCGTACTGACTGGTATTCCAATTACGAAATGTGTCGTTTTCAACAACGCGATCGCGAAGAACGAGGGGGGTGGAGAAGCGAGGGGGGAAGGGAGATAACATGCCTCTGTATTTGTATGTTTAGCGCGATGTGTGTACACATGTGGGAACACGTGCGTTTGACCCTCACGATGCGACCTGTAACGCGTCCGGTGCGCGGTATGGATTCATTATGTTAGCGCGGGGCTGCGGCACCGGGATGCACCGGCGCGCTGGTGCAACGCCACGTGTAGCACACCGATGCGGAAGGGAAGATACCTTTGCATGTGCGAGACACACGGAAACTATACTCGCGCTGATATTGCTAAAACACATCTCTTTCGATACTTTAATTTTGTATACAGTATTAATGAATAGAATATACGCGCAATTTTTTATTTTACTTTGGACATCAAAATTTGTAGAAAAATTATTAATTACGATTGACGTCGAGAGAAAATGGATAAATTAAATGAAAAAGAAAAATTTGGTATAGGTTCAAAATGAGAAAATATCGTGTAGTATAGTTCCGCTCATCGTTTATTCTCTTTGGTTTTGAATGTAGTATTCGTTCGGTGATTTTTAAGATATATATATATATATATATATATATATATAAATAAGCGAATACATTTAATATATAATTTAATAACGAGAAACGCGAATACTTGTCCGACAGGTAGGTGATCTTGAAATTGATATCGATACGCGTATCTACTGTACACACGACAAGTATCGGCTGATGACGGCAAACGGAATGTCGATAAAGTCCCGTGAGGACAAAACGATAAATTTTCAATAAATGCCGTTTGAAAGCAGCGGCCTGGAGAGGGCTGCTATGTTCTGACGACGCAACTTACGACCCTGGTCTTATACACGGTCAAGTATCTCAGAAAGCAGTCACGTATACGGACAAAAATGACCGCCCTGTCGAGATACCTCTCGACGCCGACAATTTATCTGCGACACTGTAAAAGTAACACCTCCCGCATTGTGTATCTCGTGATTAAAGACACTAACCATCTCTGTCGCAATAATCATCTCTTTGGGTTTCGAGCGGCTGCCATATGACTCGTTATAATCGCGAAGAGCGTATTATTTTTTTCGACCAATATTTATACGGGTAATAGAGGGGCACTCTAATATACGAATAAAAAGTTTAAAACTACTTATTAAAATTTTATCAGAAAGCCAGCAATTAAACTGTAATTATAATACAAAGAATTTTTGTTAAATGATAGATAAAATTCTCTAGTATTATATGATTCTTTTTCTAAAAATTGTAATATTTTTGTGAAAATTAGAATTACTGAAAAGGTCAAAGAAAAGCTTATTTGTCACTATTAATGAACCGTTCGTTTGTCCGTGACGGTAATGGAAATATTCGTTCCAATGTACGTTGGCTGTTAATGGAATATTCTACACCCAGACACAATTCTTGAAAGACCGATTAAATTTTGATTAGTTAATTCAGATTTATCTCTTTAATTTCGCATTGTAACACCTGACAGGAAACAGCACCTGAAAGGAATCGAATTACAAGGATAATTACAAATAAATAATTACCAAATCCCCTTTCCAATGGCATTATATGGAAATAGGCATGTAGCGGGCCATCAACAGTTTCATGATATTGCTCTGTCAGTGTTTATCTCTTATTAACTTAGATCATTAAGCGAATAACGATCGCGCTATTAATCGGCCACCCCATTATTTATGCATCGGGCGTCAACTCGTTAACTGTGCACGTAGCTAATACCATTCATATGCTTGAATTGAGTAGGGATATATTCGAACATAGTAGCGTGATATGAAATATTCAGGACAACGGATACCAACGTCGTAAATCATTATTTGTCCCATAAACGATTTATTTAAGCACATCAGAAAATATTTTTTTGCACGCATAGATCGATAATCGACTCAATTGGCTTTTCACGTTTTTTTGATGAATTTAAATTTGAGAAAAGAATATAAATAAAATTGAAAGAATGTCAATGATGTATACCCGTTTGATAAAAATTCAATGCAAAGTGGCCCGTACTGAATAGCTTCTTTATCATGTTAATTCGCGTGATTACGTTCCGTTGAATGTATCACGGTACAAGGCATGATTAAATAAAAAAGAGAACAGAGGAAATAATAGCGGAGAGAGGATTAAAGAAGGAAAGAAGGCGAGAATGAGATCAATTGAGTTAGAGTCGCTTAAAAAGATAAATGTACATAGCCGAATTAAAACAACTCGGTAGTTACTAGAAGGAGCTTCAGCAACGCGTAACAGTTGAACAATCAGCCTGATACGGACATACAGGAAAGACTTTGATCTTCTTCGCAAATACAATACAAGACGATTTTAATATCTCGCATTAATAAAATGGAATGCACTGTGATCATCTAATAGCAATCGCGCGCGCAGGATATCCAAATCTAACGCGCAATCTATCCGTTATTATCGAAATTACTACATTTGGCGGTATCGTAAGCTCGCCAACTTGGCGAGTAAAACCCGAATGGAGAGGCGGTACGACACGCGATGATAAACGGGCGATTAAAAGTGACCGCCGCGCCCGCGCCGTTGCCTCTGCGGAGTCGTC
Organism: Temnothorax americanus; assembly: GCF_048541705.1. NCBI lineage: Eukaryota > Metazoa > Arthropoda > Insecta > Hymenoptera > Formicidae > Temnothorax > Temnothorax americanus. The sequence goes on along the minus strand of NW_027509338.1, from coordinate 6,137,423 downwards.
GCGTGGCTTTATTGCGGGGAATCCGTACGTACAATGTTATCCCGCAAGAAAAAAAAGAAGCGGGAGATAGTGTTGCCAGAACTACTTGTGGTTGTATAAAAACGGATACAATACGCCGCGATATATCATAATTTTTTTTAAATTCGCGCGCGGAGATCTACAGCCGTGCAGCTTTTCACAAAAGGATATAATTCGTTCTCTCTAATAGTCTTGCAGGAATCCGCGGTATTATATCTCTCGTTTTTGTGATATATTTGGATGAAAAAATGTGACGAATAAAAATGTGACGAAAGATTATATTTTAATTGATTTTCAAACTTATGTGCTTCTTATGTCCATTTCTATATCGATGAGGATTAACTTTAATCTCGGTTCAACTTACTTTTTGTTCTTTTCTAATTTTTTGAGAACTAGAGAAAGATAAAAAATAAATTAAGCTGAGATTAAAGTTAAGTCTACGTTGATAGAAATGGACATTAATGTTGCACAGGCGGTGAAGTTCAAGTTTTTTCCGTATCTCTATTAATTATGCAATAATACGAAATTAATTTGCCGTTTTTATAAAAACAAAATTTCGCACGAAGCAGACGAAGCAAGTAACTGTGAATAGCAGAATATTTTTCAATCTTAGTTATCTGACCGTAAAATAAATCTTTACGTCCCTATATGCGAATAATTATTTCTCAAGCATTAATCACATTTATAAAGCGTAAATGACATTAGAGCAAATCAACGATTACTGACCGTGCCTACGCGGATATTTTAAACGCGATCGTAACTGCACCTGCGACTGCCAACGAAGCATCTCTAATTCGCTGAAAGAAACAGTCAGCAGCGGCAGGAGCAGCAGCAGCAGCAGTAGCGACGGCAGCAATAGCAGTCGAGAGATGACATCGAAAAGGAAACTCGCGCCGGATGCACGGTCATTATCCAGACAATACCGCATTAATGGTTTAAATCGAAATTAACGGCCTACGAAGCCGATCCCCCTACCACTTCTCCCTTCATCTACTCCGTCTCTGGCTATACCCTCCGTACAAACCTCCGGCTCGGGCGCCCCTGCTCACACTGATGCAGGACCAACACGTTGGTAACGATACCACGGAGAATTTGATTGCTTTACGGGTTACCCGTGATTAGGTAATCTGCCTGTCTCATCCGGTATACCCTTCTCTCTTTCTTCGGTATATATAGGGGGAAACGCGGAAGCAGGGGGTAAAAGGGTATTGCCGCGGATTAAGCAGAACGTGGATTTATAATCCTTGATTCTTATCAGCATTATCAACCTATTATCAACTACAAAACACTGCCGACAAAGATTTAAAATTGTGCAAATTGCATCAATGTAAAATCAAAGCATAAGAACGATAGTGACTTACGCGGCAAGTTCTGATAGAATCTGTCTTGCATTTCTTCGCATGTTCCAAAAAATTTCTACAATTTTTTAAAGTTTCTTTTTTGATGTGCTGCGTTTTTCTATCCGTATTACACGTATAACCAAATGAAATAAATGATTCGAATGTAAAACAGCAATATGCAAGAGATTAAAGCACTAAACAAAGTAAACCAAGTTCAACTGGACACTTACAAACGCGATAAGTATAGTTTAACGAACTATAGCAGTTTATTCTTATACGAGCTAAGTTATCGATAAATCACGGATTCTAATGTAATACGAACAGTCTTATTCTCCCAACTTTTTCGTCGGTCTTGGCAAACTTATTAACACCTCGTTAACAAAGAAGTTAGTTAATAAAATCTTTGCCGATTACATCACCAAATCTTTTGCGGATTGTCACGTGTTGATAATCGGCTGATAGAGCCGAAAGAGATTGACAACTTTGCTGGTTATCATTTCGGTGCGTCCCTTTTGTAAACGGCCGATCGATCGAACACATGTGTCATCGCGATTTTTTAAAAAAGTTAAAAGGCGCGATTATATATATAAGATATATAATATAACGTCTTACGTGCCCATACACATACGCATATACATACATATTATGCACACGCAAGCATGTTCATTCGACTGTAACTGCGCAATACACTTATGCATAAACACACGATACATGTATATATGCACCGTATGGAACGTATCATGTACTTGAGAGCTTGATATTACCCCCGTACCGAGGGACAGCAATGCATACTGAATAGCCATTACCCTTTTCCCTATTACACGGTCACCTGGCGTGTGTAGAATACGAGATCCACGAGTAATAACGAATCTATCACTCGGCCCCCGATAAACGAGTAATCTTTGTGCCGGACGTTACTCTCTCTCTCGGGACGTCCTACGTCATGTGTCTGGTAAACAGGGAAACCAGGTAGCGCCGGGCAGCTCTTAGCTCTTCCGCTTTATTTCGCCTCGCTAATCCGAATCATCTTTTTGCGGCGTTTTAATTACACGTGACTATATAGAACGTAGCGTTAATCCGTCATAATTAAAGTATTACAGAGACGGGAAATATCGGATCCGGAGTGACAAGAGAACGATGAATAGTTCATGCCGTCGTTTCTCACAACTTGGAGGTCGGGTCGAAAATCGTGCTGTTGACCGCTATATTTTTACTCTTTGCGGATCAAGCTTTTAAATGCGAACCACCAAAATTTGAACATTCTGGTTTCCGCCGTTGAAATAAAAACAAGTTTCGCCGCATGGCTTACCTCGAATATTCAGAAAAAAAGCTGTTCGAGCTTTAGGTATATCGCACACACGCATGTATCGTTTAAGAATGGAAAGAGCGAGCAATTATCGCTTCAAACGAAAATAATCGAAATTCCTCTCCCAAATCACAACTGAAAGTTTATAATTCGTTGTTAAAAAGTGTAGCGCAGCGTGATCTCGAGGGAAATCAGACGAAACATCTGGCAATACGTTGTCTTGCAATCGCAAACGTCACATAAAACATAAACTCTATGCATCCGCGAACGGCACACTGATAGAGAATACTAATGATCAGTTGAATTTCTCACGTGTCGCGTTTTACGTGAGCGTTTTATTTTTTATTTCTAATAATGTTTTTAATCGTATCTTAATTGGATACGAAAGTAATCCATTTTTTGAAACGCAATGCGATACCATATACGATCGAGAGCTTTGAATTAGCGTTTTTATTTACAACTGAATGCGCTCAATTATATTGCGATTGATTATTTCGCCCGTGCGTCAGAGATCTACTTTGTTTTCATCTTTATTAAGCTTTATTCCCTCATTCGAGACGGACGCGATGATCCTCTCTCTTCCACCGAGCACACTAGGAAACAGGCAAATCAGAACACAAATCTGACACGATGGATCGACTATTTGGCCGTTAAACGCATCGTAGAGTCGTCTAGGTACTCCTAAAATGTCGCCCGAAGGCATGTAACGTCGTTTATATAACTCGGACCTTGGTGTGTTCACCGGGATAGAATTTAATAAAAGCGGGGCATCTTTACGCCCTCGTAACAAGCGCGCTCGTAAACCGAAGAAAATGCCGAACTCCTTTATATCTGATGTAATTCTTTTCCTACCATCTCGAATACGCATGCATGCGGTCGAGGAACGATAATTACAACGGTAAAACTTGGTTTGACTGCGACAAGAAGAGTTTAGATCAACGGAATGTCACTCTCGGTATTGCACTGTCATTCAGGGCATGTAGTATGTTCAACATCAATACTCGGAATGAATATTGTATAATATTTTCTCCTCTTAAAGCTATTTACAGAGAAAAAAACGATAACTATTTGGAAGGATAAAATAAAATTAATTAATTTAAATTAATTTAAATTGAATTAATTTAATTTATTAAATTTATTAAATTAAATTAAATTAAATTAATTAAGATAAAATTAAATTAATTAAAATTAATTAAATTTATAAAATTGTATTTACATTTTGTACCTTTCTAAAAAGATTTTAATGAGTTTAAAGAACTAAATTTGTTTCTTTTTTTTTTTAAATTTATTAAAATCTTAAGAAAATCGTAAATTTGCGAATGTGCTAATTATTGTATAACTTTCCCATTTTACTAACGTAAGCGATAAAAATCCTTGCGTAAAACATAATTTACGCACAATAAGCCAGCGAATCGGGAGAATACACGAGAACCATGTTACGCAAACGTGTCATGTCAATAATCTTAATATCGGGTATACCTATGCAAATATGTGGATCGTCCACACGTGGAGAGAATCATTGTAGAATTCACGCATTTTCACTCGACGAAGAATTGAAACGAATGTGCAAACGGTAAGGAACTATCCGACGATGTATATCTTTGTATCTGTATCTGTCGTAAATCTCATCATCTGAATATCAAGTACGGTACGTACACGTAGACATGTATATTGGCAAGATCGCGGACGTCGCGTGTAAGAGGACATCGGAGAATGCTAATAATATTTGCATTTTATGAGAATTCTAGCGTGCTGAGCCCGAGCACAAAAGTGTCGCCGATGCGATGTTTTCTATATACGCGTACGTATCGACGTTATTCCAGATTTCATTGTTGAACCGTACATCGTGTATACGGTTGCAAATAATTTCCCCAATATTTTTCCGGTTCGCCGTCAGACATTTGCATCTTTTATTATTTCCCAGAATTTTAATAAAATGTAATCAATATATTATCGCTTTTTTCTTCCTCTTTCAGAGCCAAGCTACATAATATATGTATATCCATATATAAATTTCAATTGTTAAAAGATTATCGTCGAGATATTATTCTCATATAACGTACGCTTTTCTCTATCGCAAATTATCCATCATCTTCTCTCGTGTAACTTATTGCTCTCTTCCTAGCTGGATTTCAATTTTGCACTAACGTAATTCTGAATTGAAGATTTTCCAACGTGTACCGATAGTCGACGCTGAAATTGAATTTATCGACGGATATTCTCGCTGTTTACACGTGAAAACGATCTTTTATTTGCTCTTACGATAATTAAAGGTAAATTCTGGTGGTCGAGTCGTGTTGGTACGCACGTGTATGAGTGCTTGTACGCTCGGTTAGACGGTATGTAGCAACGTTGTTTGGAGAGCTTCTTACAAATTAGCCGTGAATATTCATGTGAGGAAGGTAGGGTAAAACCGCAGAGCACGTACTATCTTCGCGGAAAACATTTCGAGGGGATATTTCCACTCTGTCGAGGAACAAACCCAGGAGAAGGTGTTGTCGGGACTGGCCAAGTTTGTCTGTGACTACTGGTTAAAGATACGCGGATCCGCTCTCTCGGTGCACGGATAAACAAATATATTTTCATGGATATTTCAACGGATACATAGTTTTATTCGGGAAATGAAACCGATATACCTTGCGCGAGTTTGAATTTCGATATTACAATCGATAATACGTCGACAACAAAAAATTATTCGCGCTTCCAGCGTCACAAATGCAAAGATAGAAATCGTTTCGTACAAAGATATATCATCTGTGTCATATAAATACATTCACTAGTTATATCAGTATATCAATATTACTCTGACTTCATATTTATTATATATATATAATTACGATTTTTCATACGATTTGAGAAAATTTGAGAGATTTTCATTACATTATAATACGAAGGTCGTTTAATAAGTCCTTAGAAAAAGATAGAAAAACAAGTTATTTTGGGTAGATTTTTTTTTATTTTTCAACATAATCTCCTTTTTCTATTTTCTAAGCACTTATTATTGAACGACCCTCGTATATATCCATATGATGATTGTGCATATACATATATGTAAATTGCACGTCATATAATTATGATATCATGTAGCACTGCATCATAACCGCAAAAAGTCTCACGACTGTCGATTGCTACGTTAAAATGGGCTGATGATATTATTGGTGCTTTGACGCGGATATAAGCACTCGGGCGAGAGAGTTCTTATGAAGTCTGGAGGACTGCGATCTAGACGAGAGAACCAGGCCAACGAGCGTAGTAAAGCATTACTTACGGAGAATGTGGTTTCACGCATCGTACACCATCGTGGACGACAGGGGGGAATACAGGGATGGGAATGGAATTTACTTCAATTTGCAAAAACTCTCACCGTGAGGGCGTAATACTAGCTTATTATCCTCGTAAAGCTGTCATGTCCTACGCCAAGCTGGAAATCGGGACAGATTGTGGTGGCTACACGGTGGACTAGTTTTCTTATATAATTTCATGCCATGCTGCGTGAAAGGTGCTTATATATTTAGTGGCTGAGGTTATAACACCTTAGAGTGAAAAAAAAGCTTTTGAGGTTTTTGATCTGGAGTTTCTGAAGAAGCAGCCTTGCGATAATGATCACGAAATTCAGGGAACCACAGTAAAATCCTTAGAATTATAATATCAAGCGTTTAACGCGAAGAATTAATACTACGTGATATATTTTTGTTTGTACTCTCTACAGCAAAATACGGCAAATATGATATCACTTTTCGTCCGTTCACTTTACAGAATATCTCTTTAGAATATCCCTTCGATATATGTACATAATTCGGGCACTATGCAAACGTCAAATTGTGTCAGTATTAAAATAAATTATACATATAACTTTAAATTATAGTTTGAATATGCTGAAATCAAAATTATGTTCACACTTATATCTGGTAATGTAATTATATAACGCGAGTTAGTAGAGTAAGTGATTTTTGGTTGAACATATAAAATGTATAATGTTTTAAAAAATTTACTCGTGCACTACATTACCAAAAATTCTTAACAAATTTTATGATGTATCGTACCTTGTAATAAACTTGATCTATAATATATATGTAGATTATACATTAAAAAGCCATGTCAAAAATAAAGAGCTGTATTATTACATTATACTGTTGTTCAATAACGTGCTTTTTGATTCATTATCGAAAATGAGTTCCGGTATGCGTGTGTAGTAATTTAAGATAATGTATAATAATTTTACTTTAAATTCTTTGAAAATATCTCGGAACACATTATTAAAATTGTACTAAAATACCGGAATTACGTTTTAAATTTGGTATGGCTGGAATGCTTGTGCCAATGTACATATCGTTTATTGCTCGATACAATTTATGTATGTTACGCGAGATAATTTAGGAAGTAACTCGGGCGTAATACAAGATAATTTGGGTGCAGAACGCAATAATACTCGAATTAAAATAATAATCAAAAATATTTGGAGGCAAAGTTTAACTTTCGCCGCGTGATGAGATGAGAGATATAGCAGTTTTACTAGTTTATTTTGGACAATAAAATTCTCGTAAATAATGTATGTTGTTATTTTATCGCGGTTGGAGATCTCTCATTAGACTTTTGTAAACTTTGAATAACGAGCGAAATACGTGTTTTTCAGTGATAGGTATAGGGATGAGTTTGGTAAACTATTGCTAATGCATAAGTAGGTGTTACTTTTGCATTAAGCTATTTCACATATATCTGTCTTATCGTATTACTGTCTTAATGTTTTTTGTGAACATTTTATACTATTGGAATAGCATCGAAAGGCGAAAAATTCAAGAGTTGCCTATTCCGTTTATCAATATTTTACATCATATACTAACGATGTAAAATTATCTATGAGAAAAAAATTAATAATTTAAATTAAAAAATACAGATAAAATTCATTTAACAAAAAAATTTAAAGAAAAAACAGAGAGAGAGAGAGAGAGGCGTTGGGTCGTTTTTCATTTTGCCCATTGTTCGCCACACAATTCAGGAGCCTATTATGGTTGTTATACTTTCGGTTCTCGACAGCTTCGCCCGCGGTGTATATGTGCCGCGACAGGCAACCGTACTGACATTTGTGCACCGATACGTTATTGCGTTTCGTTGCGGTGCAACAAGCGGTGCAATATACTGTCCGATGTCGCTTCTCTCCCGGATCTGCAAATCCCGCACCGAAATCTATATATTCGTGTTTATTTATATTCTCCTTCTATTTTTTGCGATTTTCACACCGACACTAATCCTTTATTCTTTCATGCCCGTTATCGATGCCCGTCGCCATGAGTCGCGGTCAATTAATGATAGCGAGAGAATAAAATATATCGATAAATTTTACTCGCGTTGACGCAAATTTTTCTCGATGAATGGTTTTGCTCTAAAAGCTGAATGTGTAGCATCGATTGTATTTAACTTTGCTAGAAATTTTAGAGTCTATTTATATTACTAAATCCGAACTATCGATTAAAATTGTTCGAGAAGAATATTAGAGAAATAGATACAAGTTTTATAGTTCCGATTCTACAATTGTAATTATGTAATTAAGGCGTAAATAAACGGAATGGAGAGATGAATAAAATTTGCATATCATTACATGAATGGTTAAAACGTATATTAATTCGTAAGCCTCGCTAATTTTATTTGGAGAAAGGATAAGCCGTCAGAGTTTTATATTAAAGTGGTTATAAAAGCGCGAAAGAGAGAAAGAGAAGAAAGGATTCTCGCGCTACTACCGTGTAACTTGTTGTTCCCTCCGATTTCACTCTTCTGCATCCTCTGCATTCTGTTCCTCGTCGATTCAACTGGATGTTTCGTACACTCACCCATCGGCTACGACAAGCATGTTGTATCGGTGTATAAACGTCCGTTCCTCTATGGTATATATATGGGGGAACTCGGAATGGGTGAGATTTACGAGCTATGCGAGAACCGATGTGCACACAGATATACGCATACGAAACTCACGAACGACGACGCGCGCGACCGTAGGCACTCACGCTTTTTCTATAGTTTGGTGATTAAACAGTTTAATATCACAAATACCGGCCGGGACAATGCCACGTGGTGTGAGGCGCCGCGTACAGCAACCCCTCGCAGACAGGGCGGACCTTTATTGTCCTGATTCGTGCACTGTTGTCCCATCACTTAGCGTCACGAAACTTCCGGATTTAAAGACGTCCTTTTTCCTGCGCGATAACGCGCACCGATATTTATTACTTAATACTGTCCTCTTTTCATCTTTATTGCACAAATTTGTTAGGAATATGAGATTAAATCAAAAGTGAAGGATTCAAAGTAAAACAAGTACCGACGAACGGAAAGAGGTGGATGTTCGCGCGGCATATTGATTTTCATAGCGAGGTGTCAGAGAGCTCTTATAATAACTAAAATATAAACATACACAAATCTTAGTTACGCGGTTACATGAATATAAATCCCTCGGTATCGTAAAAATTTAACACACAATTTATAGCTATCTTGTATTTGTCGTAAAATAAGCATATAGGTAAGCTCTTTCACGACGCTACGCATAAAGTTAAACCACAGTAAGTTTTGTGAACCATGTTATTATGCATTAGGAAAAAATATATGTTATACATAATAAAAAAAGAAATGTTTTATTATGGTATTTTTTGAACGCAAAACAATCCAAATCGAAAAAGTTCTCGAATAAAGCTACAGAGCTCGTTTTTTGCTTTTCTCTCTCACTCTTGGTCTTATTACATATATAATGTATAATTGTAATATATATAATGTAATAATGTAATAATTGTACATAATTAATTTTTAGACGCGAAAAAAGTTGCTGTTTCAACAAATTCCTCCTTTTTTTCAATTTTATTCTTATTAAAAATAACATTATTGCAGTTTTGTTACAATTGTGCAAATGTTATTTCCGTGATCTATCTGAGACAACGAATATAAAAGTTTAGCATAACGGAATAACATTTCATGCGGCGAAGAATCGTCTACGAAGATTCCTAACGTTCTTCCGGTTTAAATTTAAGGAGTTGAATCGCGATACAGTTTGTCTCGAATCAAACTTAGGGTAACTACGATCCGCGAATGATTGCTGAAACGAAAACGAGCGGAGGGAAAAAGAGCGAGAAGAAGGAACAAAATAGGAAGAAGAAAAGAGATGAAACTAGTGACCACCTCCAATCAGCCACTATTGCCGGCGAATCGATTTTCGTAATGAATTGTGGCTCGGTAACTCCTACCGTCGAACCAATATTGCTTCTTCAGGTTTACAAGTTCCTTCCTTGGCCCCAACCCTAAAATCTAAAACACGATTGCCTCTAGTCCACGATTAAAGCCGTAATACCTTGACGTCGAAATGTTTTTTCAGCGAGGCATTTTCGCTCCGTCGAGATTTTCGGAGGCATGTTTCAATGGTGTGTTCCGAAAATTGGAACATGTATGTGTAAAAGTTCGATTATCAACACGATATAACCACGTGACCGCTGTTTTTCAAGTAAAAAAGGGATGTTCTAAAAAAGCAAAAATTGGATTTTCAAAAAATCGACGTATACTGCACCAATATGTTTGATTAATCGTGTATCGAGGGACCTATTTTATCCTGAACATGTTCGGTCTGAGAACATATTTTTATCGTGGCGAAGACTTAATTATTTCTAATTATGCTTGATTTAAAATGATTCTTCACTTGAAAGAAAAATTTTATATCGCAACTCTTTAATGAACTCGTTTATTTTATATTCGCGCGTCTGAATTAGTTTATTTGGAGTATAAGTTAATTTGATTGAGCTTAACTGGCCAGCGATATGCGCCGCGCCCGGGTAGCTGAAAATGCAGTGGTGTTCTTTACGCAAGGCGATGAGTCATGCGTCAAACGCGAACCCTCCTGAGTGGAATTCCTGAAATATGCGAAATATCCGTGGAACGGCACGTTTATAATGTGTTCCGCCAGCCAGCCTGGCGAGTTTTCGCGTCGTGATTTAAGTGCGATTTTCTTGGAAAAATCTTGCTCGGCGAACGGTGAAAAATCTATACGCTTCCGCCGAAAGATATAATCGTCGAAAATCCTAATTGATATATCCTGGGGTCGTCAACTGTTTAAAACCATCCTGATATCTCGTGTTCTGGATATTCTAATCCGTTTTGTATCCGTTTCTAAGCGGATGTTTTGTACACGTTGTTTGAATAACGCAAATATATATTTTTTACTGTACAAATATAATTTTTACTTTACAATTATACTTTATTACGCTTCTCGTGCATCGAGAAGCGTAATAAAATATATTTAAGGCGGTAATAAAAATTAATTATATTGAAACTAATGCACGCCGGCATGCAGTGAAGAAGTTGTTCCGAACATCTCACGCAACTCCTTGAAAGCATTAGAGGGACTAAATTCGATCATTCTTCACGCTTTCGTAACTAACTTTATTATTCGATCTGTTTCGTACCGCCACGATACGATACAATTCGAGCGCGTATATGAATAAACAATTGGACCGCCGGTTTCTAAATCAGCGTTCGTATGCGTCTACGCGGGTAGATTTTAACCAAGTCGGAGCTAGGTCGATTGTCACTCGCGGTCTATCGGTGTGCGATGGAGCACACGTTTCGAATGACGGCACGAAAGGGTGAAAGGGTGAAAGCAAGGGACGTGAAACAGAAGAGTAGCGGCGCGGAGTGGCGCGAGTTGCGAGGCCGGGCGACTGCGGGCGCTCCGTGTGACCACTAGATTAGTTTTGTTCGAGGCAATTTGAATTTAGATTAGTTGTCGCAAATTGCCGTAGCCGATCGCCACGCGCGACTATAACGCGCGCTCCCCGCCGCGCGCCACTGTTATTTCTCTGGCGCGGTCATTTCGTGTTGGCGCGTACCAGCGTCATTCGTTCTAGATAACTAAACAACTCAAATTCGAGAACCGTGACGTGCACGAGTCGTGCAAGGTCCACATACCATATAATTTCCGATTATTGGAGGAAAATTTGCGAATAAATCAAATCTTTCACAATAAAGATAGTTCTGATCGTAATTAAAGAGAACTATAGTTTATATGGTTTTCGATCTTATCGAATTTACGTATTTATGCACCCACAGAAAAGATTTCTAGATACAATACTATATTAGAATCGAAATAGAGCCAATCATATTTAATATTGAAAGAAGAATATTTTAATCTTAAATAGAGGAATTCTTAAATCTAGATTAAAATAATCTTCTATCTAAAATCGAAGGAAATATATTTGGTTTTTGGTAAAATAATCTTGATGCTATCCCTCTAATTTTCTCAGAATTATTCTAGATTTAAGAATTCCTCTATTTAAGATTAAAATATTCTTCTTTCAATACTAAATATGATTGGCCCTATTTCGATCCTAATAGTATTGTATCTAGAAATCTTTTCTGAGAGTGTGTATAGTTCTATTGTATGGGTTAGTTTATTAGCTTATTGATTATCGTTACGACTGTCATGTCATCATAATTTATTTCATTCATCTTATCAACGATATAACACAAACAGAAAGATATCGCGAACTCGAATAATCGATCGGTGTTAAAAAACAATATTGCCCTCTTGCGTGTCTCTAGGACACGTTTCATAGGAGCTATTTTAAAGACTTAGGCCCGTATTCTGAACGCATTTTTATCGATAAATATGTGCATTTATCGGTAAAAGTTCGTTTATACAGACTTTAGTATCGGTAACAAATTCAGATGCAGATGCATAGCATGGTCAAATTTCGGGATAAACAGAAAACCGGTTTGTTAAGAGTGAATGTATTTTCTCGTAATGCACGGATAATATCGTTGTTATACTTGAGTAAACGGCTAGAAGTGCAATCTTCAGTTGTTCTGTTATCGACGTTTACATTTGCGAGAAAAATATCTTAGTCTTTTTCTCACGAATGACGCGAATGGTCAAATGGATTTACTTCAGGGATCCGTATTATTTACTGAGATATTGCAATAATATATTTGAAAAAACTTCACACGGTACTTTTAATATAAAAATAACAGTGACAAAATAATATTTTCAATTATCGTAAGAAAGTCTAATCAGTTGAGTGACAGAAGAAACTATAAGCAAAAAAGCTATAAATGTGTGCTTAGTGTAATTCTGATACATGTACATATTGTACATATGTAATTAGATAAATGGATATGTACATATATATACATACAGATATGACTTTTCATTAATTCTCGAAATATTTCGATAAAGTACGTTTCGAGCCGTGAGTGACATCAAGTGAATATAGCATTGCATAGCACAGCGTAGCGTACGATTAATCATGGAAACTGTCATTTTATGTAATAGTCGACGCACGACACAGTAACGATTAGATTATCGCTCGGTCGATTGGTCGCTATCATTAAACGCGTTCCATCTTTGTCCATCGGAAGTGATGAACATCAACCCAGCCATTTGGCTCTTTACGCCTGAAATAATAGCGCGTATCAGCTCCAAGTGTTGTATTGCTTTTCGAATTTTCGTGATTTGGCTCGCGGACCCGCGACTCGTTTGTAGCGACGATATGTGCGGTTAACCACGTTCGGTATTTTCCGCAATTGGATGATATCGGACGGATAGATGGACATACTGCTAAACTCGCGGCGGAGAAGCGGGAAAAATGTGTAGCACAAACTTCAGCGACGGCAACGAGGGGAAACGCGAACCGCGATGCGTCATTTTCATATGGAATATTTGCGCCACTCGTCTAGATACAATTTCGAATAAGCGCTGAAAACTGTCGCGCTATACATTCCACGTTTGGAAACGTTTTACATCGTATTTTCTCATCGCAGCTGGGTTCCTCTTAACTTTTAACATTCCGTTTGCAATATCAATCGCGCGGTTCAACTAATTGTCTATATTCGATCTATTTGTATTCCGATACACGATCATATATATCTAGCTAAAGTGATATAAACGCTGAATAATCTAGCTAGCTTTCTTGTTTATCTTTGACATAATAAAATTCATATTTTTCAGCAGCTTACTGATTTCTAAATCTGGTGTTTTTGTTAGCATTTGTGCAACATTTCTCTATTTATCAGTGTTTTAGCTATTTCAAAAGTGTCCACGGAACAAATAAAATAGATGCTATCTCTATCATATGTGCTTTTAGACATGTTCAGGAAGTACACTTGAAAATTTTTGTCAATAATGAATTTTTGAAGCATCACGATATTTGTGAAAATTAAATTTTACTAGTCAAAAGCAATAGAACAGTAACATATATGTGTATATACATTTGAACTTAAAATTATCGTTATCCGAGAAATATAATAATACAAAAGAAAAATTATAGTGATGGCGTTTTCGATATTTGAGATTAAACTGACGTGTTGCAAGATGCATCTCTCGCCACCGTCTGACATATGGGAATATCAGCAGAATAAGAAAATCTCCTATTCTGTGCTTTGTAGAATTGATCCAACCTACGTCTGAATATTCTTTTACGTATGTATTTCTTACATTTCTGTATCTGAATATTCACCTCACGTTGCTCCTTCGCTCCAAAGACTTAAGTGTTGCTCAGAACTGAAAATCGATATAGTGAAAAGATGAGAAACAGAGAAATGGAATTCATAATCGCGCGGATTGAATGCCCAGGTTCTTAACTATATATACCATTAAAAAATATAATGAAATATAAACAACACTTTATATATAAACAATTATCGCTAAACGTTCTGCAAGTTAGCAGAAGTGTATTATGATCCTTTAATACATATAAGATTGAATGATAAAATTCAGTCAAATACATATTTTTAATTTATCCTTCTATTTGAAAAAATTCTTATCATCAATTATGAATTCTGAATGTTCATTATCTGGTGAATTTGTTATTATTCTCAGGCGAAGGCAGAATATGCTTGAAGGTAACAATGAATAAGACAACATTCGTTCCCTCGAGACTCTTAAGACAGATTTATCCTGGATCACTTTTCTTTTGAATATCCTTCCCTGACTATACTCTTCCGTCTCTACTAACAGGATCCTACCGTCATCTTCCATGCGTGCCGTAGGCGGAAATCTTTTTTCTTTCATATGCTGCGTGGTCGGAATTTATGCGAGCGGCATGCACCGGGATCCGGGACGTCCGTCGTACGGACAGAAATGAATAGAGCGCGGCTGGCTGCCGGGTACTTTACAAATATGTGACCAGAAAACACGCCGAGGGCTCAACCTTCTCCATGCGGACTTCCGCTCTGTTGCTCCCTCTTCCGTTTTCGAACATTTTTGGTTTTGCAATTTTTACATTTTGAGCCTTTATCCGATATGAATTGAACGAGTTTTAAAATAAGGGGCACAAACGGGACACAATGTGCGAATGATGCTAAATCCGCAAAACTGATGGTAATTGCTATTCTTTCACATTTATTTATACGTAGACCAAAATTAGTTTAGCGAGAAACGCAATTTATTTCGTTTTTATTTATGTGTGGATGTCTACGTTTATACTTGTCTATTTCACCTCTTTTTTAAATTTGTCAATCGTTATTTTTATAAGAGAAATGTGATATTCACGTACATTTGTATATGTAGCAGATATATAGGGTGTTACCTAAGCAAGTATACAAACTTGAAGGGGATATTCCTTTGCTTATTTTAAGAAGAAAAGATCCTATAAACATGCCTAAACTGCTTCGTTTTCAAAAACGCACGCTCCTGTTGGATTTAAAAATGTTTTATCGGTACTAGAAAATAGTTCTTTAATACCACGTACGCATATCAAATTTGAATAAAATATCTTTTGACACCTTGTATTTTGAAAACGAAGCAGTTTAGAACACACGTTTATAAAACTTTTTTTTCTTAAAATAAGCCAAGGAATATCCCCTTCAAATTTGTGTATTTACTTAGGTAACACCCTGTATACGTAGTACTTTTAAATATTACAAGCAATCTTTTTTCAGCGAGAGAGTGGAACAGAGGATAATATACTATCAATAATATATGAAAATCTGAGGTTGAGACTAAATTTTGTAGCATGTCGGTTTTGTAGATTTTGTGACTTTTTCACGGATCTGCCACATAAATCAGCATGCGCCATAAAGATCCTACGTACACAGTCATAAAATTCTCGACAGGCAGTTACGACGATGATCTTTTTCCCTCTCCCGGTGCAGAAGCGGAAGGGAACGAATATTGTTCTTGCGCGTATATCATGTTTCGGTCAATACTGATGAATTCGTTATTAGGGTTTACCGTGGTGCAGAGCGCAGCACTTATTTGGCGTCCCGAGTCCCGATGGGAGCGTGCGAGATTTCGCGAGGCACGTCGACGAATGTCGTCCTAGAGAGGTTGAAAGGGATAATAACCTTCGCGGCTATAAAGGCGCGCAGGAAATTAAAATCGGTTAACTGCTGCGACGAGGGAGCGTAGACGAATGCAGGGCAACCTATTGGACGTCGTATACTATACAATTCAGATCGACACGGGGCAATACCGTCCATTAAGCTCCCGCTACGACCATTTTCCGACTTTATGTGCAGTGCATTGCGTTCTTTTAGCCGTTATTTGTAGAATTGGAAAATATGATGTTACGGTAATTAAGAAGAGATTAATTTTCGACGGTAAAATCTGCTGATGCCCGGGCACATAATCGATTGTGTAAACTCATAAACGAATAAATTTGCATTACACGTTTCCGGAAGCACGGAAAAGTTCAAATGTACGGTGAACGGACGAAAATGCATTCGCAAATTACCCTCAATGAAATATTGATCGGAACTCCATTAATCGGCATGGCTGTCCTCGTCTGAATTTCCTATCCGGTTGCTCGAATCGCGTTCTCTTTAAGCGAATACCAGATAGTTTTGTCAGACAAGATTCGCGCTGGCTATGGCGGAAAATTTCATGCTAGGGAATAGTATTTCGATTACGATCTTTTGGGGGAGTTAAAACACCGGGACTATATATATGCGAAGTGACTATCGCAATGCGAAGCGTTAGACTTCAGCACGAGGTCCGTCACGCGACGCGAAACAAAAGATGGAAATCGCGTTTAAAGACGAAGTCGGAAAGGAAGACGAGCCTTTATGGCGAGAGCACGCGGGCGGCGGCAGGCAAAAGGCGAGTTGCATAGTACGTAAATCCGATATTCTCACTGCGCGTCTTACCTCACTCTCTTCGCGGGAGCGCTGAATATCCGTCACACGATACGTGAGTCCCGAGAGGATTTACTTTACTGCAGATTGATGGATGAAAGAATATTATTTTACCGGCGTTGAAAGCAATGCCGGATTATAGCAGTTTGGAAAAACTGTTTAGCGCCGAAATAATGCATCCCTACGGGATGCTCCGATATATATTTTTTTTATACGATCTCTAATCCTCCTTGGGCTTTCGACATTGTTTTGCACATTTATTTACCTTCGAGCGGCATTTACCTAACGGCAACGAGTATACGTTCTAATATCTCGAGAAATTTATCGGATCTCGTTTTCGGGAACGATACGCAGTCAAACTTTCTCATTTTACATCCGCGTCCAATTATACTTTTCTCAGGAAAAACGGAACATTTCCACGCCGTTCGACCATTTAGCCAGAGTATGTACGAAGTTACGACGCCGGCAGTTCATTTAGATAAGATCTTGGTCTTTCGCCATTCGACTGCCAGACTTCTCGGGGGATAGCAGTTCTAGATTCTATCACTGGCAAAACAAATCCAGTATATCTTTCCCCCGGTCGGACGTTTTAATCGTCTCTTTACATCATAAGGAAAAGAAGTTTAATGGTTATATATAATAACAGAGTAACAGACGAACGATATGAGCAGATTAATCTAAACGATGCATAAACGTTACTGAATCGCTACACCAAATTCGCTGCACAGAGTTGAATTAACACAGAAATGTATCGCTTGCGAGGTTATCGATTTCTTATAAAGTTTCATTATAATGGTATTTTCGTCGCTGGTTAGATCGCGGCTTTTTATAACTTCCTCTCATTCTCCTGCATTACTTTAAGATAAAATTCTCTGACTTCCCACACCTCCTCTTGGACGCGCAGGAACATGGGAATTTTTCGGCATGGATTCTTCATAAGAAAAATTCCTAGAGATACCGCTACGATTCTCGTTTTTCTTTCTTTTACACGCGGATAATATATGTACATACGTGTGCGACCGCTCTCCCGTCGTTCGCAAGTTTCCGAGTTGGTCCACTTATACACCCAACTACGCCACGCTCGCTTCTTCGTCCCCGTCCCTATGTAGAGAATATAACGAGCATGCGGGGGAGGACCTCACGATTGTAAAAAACTATACGGCGTACGGCGCAAGGGGTGCAAGTTGGTTCTCTCATTTGAATACTTAGATTGGAAGGGTCGCGGAGGGGCTTCAGGATCCGGGTAAAGAGTGGAGGTAGATGGTATCCGTGCGAGGGGTGGGGACGGCCTGGGGGCCGCTTAATCGCGTTTTCCGAGAAATTTATGAGATCTGAGCCGATAAGGTAGGGAATAAGAGCAAGTCTGAGAGACCTCGAAGAGAAAAAAAGGAGCGACGGGAGAGAGGGAAATAAACGGAGTTCAGGAAAGGGGAGGGATGGAATCGCGCGGTCCAAATATAACAATTCAGTTTAATGCGGAAAACGTCTGTGATTTTCCTAAAAATACGACGATCCGTCGTACGGGAATCGTTCGGAATGTTCCTCTGAAATGCGCGACGAAAATATATAACTGAAATTCAACTGATCAACTAAAATTGATTGATAAACTATGTCTGGATAATCGGATATCGCTTCTATATCGTAATAGAAAGAGTATTAATAGAAAATGAATATCTCTTGAAGTTTAGATTTTTAATTATTATATTTTATTATTATATTTTTAATTATTATATTATTATATTATATTATTATATTGTCGTTTCTTTAAAAGAAAACTTACAATTAGCTGAAAAAGGAAGAATCATAAGGCTGCGCGGCCAAAAGGTGACTGAGAAAGACTCGTTAGATAAACAGACTGCTGTCATAAAATTTTTGTTTAGCTTGTTTTAACATAAAAAGATAAATTAAGAAATATACCTATTATTAGATATAATATCCTATTATACTTTTTAAATTAAAGTTAAACTATTATGAAAAATTCTTTCAATTTTTCTGCTGATCTAAATAAAGAACTCGGCTTGATAAATTTTTTGCAACTTTATCAAATTAAACCATTAATGGATCTAGTTGAGTGTGCTAAAAACATTGATGAAGAAAGAAATAAACGTTGTCTAGTTTTGACATTCCAATAGCTACATTTATTATATATTATTTTTCTCTGAAAATTATCTGAACTTTTTACTGCTTTATATTGGTAAAAAAAAAATATTTTTGGAATTCATATAATATGCTATATATTTCTAATAATGTATGTCAAAACTGTGATATTGATTGAATCCAAAGTTTATCAATAAACCATACTTCGTTTGTGCAGTTGACCTTTCATTTGCAACATGGGTGCAAGCGAAAAAAAGGATATTTTTATTCTTATCTTATGATTTTCTCACAATTTTTATTGCAAACGGAGGAAAGGTCGAGGAATAAGCGGTGGAAAGCATGTACGCGAGTAAAACTGATGGCATCGTGGCGCGAGAAAAAAAAAAACAAAAAACGTGATGAAAAACGCGAAACATTTGTCCTAGCCTCGCGTTTTTACGTTGATCAATGTGATCGTGGTAGGAAAGATAATCCGCATTAATAGGAGGTAACGCGTGCGCGCGCGTAGTGAAGTTTTTTCGCGGTATGCTGCGGCGCGGCGCGACGCCCAGATAATTGTGATCGCAGTCATCGTCTAGCGCCACTAATCTAGGATATTTCTCTATTAAGGCCAATTAATCTTTGTAGCTGATGATGTCGGCGCGAAAGAAAGGTTTATCTGCTCTCGTTCTTGTTTTTCCATCATCAGTCTACCACCATGGCAAAGAAGTGATATCGATAGATAGGTAAGCCGGCAGCGACTTTTTTCGCTTTTCCAAAGGAAAAATCGAGAGGCTGCGGCACCGTAAGGCAGCTGATAAGGACGACTCATTGGTCCCGGGATAGACAGACTGCTGTCATTTGTCAGGCATCCTCGCCAAAAACGATGTGTACCGTTAACTCCCGCCTTCCTATAAGTTTCCAATTCGACTGATCAAATGCATTATTATTTTCGCAGCATTTCTTTCTCGAATGCGCTTTTTACCTATGCTTCAAATTAAAATTGCATTGCTTTTATTTGGATATTTCTGAATAATTCAAAGTAGCTAAATTAAAGATTTAACTTGATTTGTTTTAGACGTTTTTATAGATATCAAGACTGCTCACAATTTTTAGCAAATTCTTGTTTTATTTAAAGTTGCTTAGATTTTGATCTCTATATTCATGTAAGTAATAAGTATATATATATATATATATATATATATATATATATATATATATATATATGCATTTCAAGAGTTACGCTATATATATAGATAAATATGATACCGGCATTTACGCATATATATTATACATATAAGGAAATTTTTCGACAGATTCAAATAATTAATTTGCTATTTATAATTTATAGCGCTAATTTGTATGAGAAGAATCATTATTTAAAATATATTTGTTTATATATATAAAGAATATTTACAATAAGACAAACTATTATCGTAAAGCAAGAAGCCATTCAAAATTATTTGATAGAATCGTCGGTGCTGGGCGTAAGGTGACATTAGCATTGAAAAATCTTATCTGCGAAAATCTTCGTCTCGCACGTGCGCAATTCGCACGCCGAGAGTGCATTCCACGGGCGTATGGTTTTTCTCGAGCCGAGCTAAAAAAAGAAAAGAACGGGAGAACGGGGGGAAAAAAGGAGAAAAGCGGCGGGTGAAACGCATCGACAAAGAAATACTCCAGTAGAATCAAGATAAACTCCGTTCCAGGGGAATGTCTGTAGACGGTGATATGTATATAAATTGTATACGAACGGTCGATGCGTAGGTGTCCCCGTGTGGGTTGCACATGTGTGCGCTCGACCGTCTTATCTCGGATTTCGTTTCGGACTTTACAGCCCCACGTATAGAGGTCCTCCGCAAGAAGGAAACAGTCCTTTTTCTGGTTGCGGAATCGGTTGCGGGAACCCCATGCATTTCTGATGAACGTTCAGACCCGTAGAGCCCCGCGACGGCCGGGTTTCTTATCCGTCGTGTGCCCTGAAATCGAGGCGATTGTGATTTCGATTTAATGAAAATCCGAGTATCCGAAAACAATCCGATCCCAATGCCACATAGCGGTGACTTTCCTCGCGAGGCTGCAATTTTCACGATTCGATCTTCATGCACTTATCTGTATTTTTCGTGCACGATGTCCGCGATATAGATTTTAAGAGACAAGCTTCTATTATCTATTTTTTACGCTTTTAAAAGTTTAACTCGTCGAAACTCGCCGGTTTTTAATGTAAATATGGTTCTGTGGCTATCTAAACTATTAATATCGCTATATATTTCCTTTTTTTATTTCTTTATTAAATTAGCCTTTTATTTGAAATAACAATTGAGTTTGAAAATATTCCGTTTTATGACTGATATTTTTGAACGAGCGATTATTCATTTTGTTAAAGCGATCCACTAGATTTTTTTACATATTCAGTTCTTAATCTGGTACTTGTGCTGTATGTATTTGTGTTAAACATTGCAATATTTCACTGAGAAAAATATTATAATATTAAAATTTACATGATGTAGCTGGTTTTTCGTAATATTTGTATGAACAAAGATAAAATCAAGTTTAAACAGAGAAAGTATTTGCTTTGTCATTCACATCGATAGTGTTCCTTTTGTCCGGAATCTTGTTACCTGTTAAACTCTTAATTACGCAGAGAAAATATTTTTGATGAAAGAAACTTCCGCGGTGCGATAATTGATACGGCATCGAGGCATTGACCGTCGTTATAATGAGTCCGATGAGTGACACGGCCGCAAGCCAACCGCGTCGCGAAAAAGACTATTTTTTTTACGGCCTTTTACAAACGCGGCGGAACACGGTGGGGATAAGAAGCCTGCAGGAGATCAGCAACTTCCGCCGTATTATTTGCGAAAACTTTATAACCACGACGTGTAATTGGAACGGACTCTCGGTTGCGCCGCGAGAGCCTAAAGGAGAGTAACTTACGGAGCGGCACAAAAGCGTGCTACGCGCGTTATACACACGTATACACACATACGAACGTCGTCGGGGTGGTTTTCATGTGACGGAGGTGATTAAAGAGCGGGAGATCTCTTCATTACGGGTCGAGTGCCCGCGCGAATTTTAATTAATATCTACGGCAAGTCTCCAGTCACGTGTCGCGCGCGTTTCAGTACTCATGCTACGCATCAATCCATAAGAAATTCGACCCTGTAATAATCGCTTTGATTCACTAATTATGTAAATCTAGTTATGTAAGAATCTTATAAAATTTATAAGATGCTTTTGTCTCCAAGAAATTTCTTCATGAAATTACAGAAAAATTTTACAGAAATTTATAAAAATTGATTTTTTCCGCATGATATATTGTATATAAAAATAATAAATGTCAAATGAAAGTTAATTCAGAGATATTTATTTAATTTTTGTCAACAATTAGCAACTAATAATATAAATTTGTAAATAACTAACTTCCACGACGAAAAATGATCTAACTTTTTAATATAAAGTAAAGAGGTCAGCATTTTCATTAAGTACAAATTTTAATTAAACGACGTGCTACATTATGCTCATTCTACTGTATCAAAGAGCCATATAATTAAAAAAATTTATATGTAATAATGTATATTTGCTTTAAAATATAATGAAGATAGGAAATGATTTTTTTCTTTTAATATAATGCATTATAATTATATTAAAATGAAATTTGTAAGTTGAATAAGTTATATAGCAAATCGATCAGTTCTTTTTGATATATTAGTAGAAGTAGGAAAAATAACAGAAAAAGGAATCTTAAGGTATTCGCGACACCATGCACGAGAAATTGCTGACTAGCCAACCTTGTTATTAGACATTGATTTATTATTTCCGGAAAAAGTATAATGGAATTATGTTACCAGAATTATATAACTCTCATCTTACAACCTATGATCTTGCGGCTAAAAGTCTAGGCCGTTTTTCAGAATAAAGGAAGGAAGACTTGAAGGAATTTACATAAGAAAGAGTAACTCTTGACACTCGCGTGACTGAACTTTTACAAGACGTATGAAGCAATTTAAAGCGTTTTCGCTACAAGTCAAATTTCTAATACAAATCAAGATCTATGTGGTATCAGATTTAAAGATATTAGTTCTAGTTTATCATATATCTATATGTATGTATGTATGTGTGTGTTAGCTTGTGTCGCGAAAAATTTGACAATAGCGTTTGAACGACTTGAGTCTTTTTCTACGAACACCTCAGTGTTTTTATCGTCATTATTTAGTTGCTAAAATTTCCGTTTCACACATGTAAGAAGCGGTAATCTGGATAATATCGAGGAATTCACTTGAGTACCGGTAATGTCAAGTAAATCTCAAAGACCGCACTTATCTCGAGAGTGTCTCGCGGTGACTAGTATAAGAGAGCACCGTGAAGGTCTACCTTATACTCTACCGCAACAACGTACACGACGCTTCGGCTTTCGAGCAAAGGGCCTCGTGAAGAAGTGCCAGGAGCAACAGTTTATGTCAATTTTCCGCTTCATGTACTTCATGCCGCACTCTTCGCGAAAAAGCAAGCCGGCGCGGGCGCGGGCGCGACGCAGCGGCAGTAGAGAGCATACACGTTGTGGAAATATTACTGTTCTAAACGCGAAAGACGATACGTATAATTTAGTACGGGGAAATGATCTTTGTACAAAATCTCATGTTAATATGCCATGCGTTACTTATATAATAGCAATTTCGCCCCTCTCATTTCCTTACGATCAACGTTACCAATGATATATGATGGTTGGATATCGTTTCCTTACAGTTATTGTCAGAAAACTGAAAATAGATGGATAAAACATCACGATGGTATTCTCATAATAGAAAATTATGATCATTTAGCACAAACATAATCATTGTCAGCGTCGCTGGTAATTAGATGTATTAAAGAAAAGACGAATGTACGTTATTGATTAGCGTTGTCTATAATTCTTGGCGTTGTCTATAATCGTGTTGCGCCTCCGCAAAAGTCTCTACATACTATTTAAGAATTGTTGATTCAGGTACATAAAAATCACGCCTGAGCGACAGTCTGACACCAGAGACTTTTGATTTTAAAGATCTCTCGCCCGCACGGTCCATTTCGTGCAATGCAATTGCAGACGACGCGTAGAAAGACTCAGCAGCGAGAGAGCTTGGAGAATGTAGTCTCTCTACAGTCGGAAACTACATACGCGTGTCACCGCACGGCCGCTAGAATCCGTAGATAGTAAAGCCGATGGCAGCAGACCAAAGAGAATTTTCTAGCAGTGTACACTTTGGTTACTCGACAAGTGAGAGTCACTTCGATTCACCCTTAAAAGTCATCACACAACCCGTTGAGACTTTCCGCCCGAAGTATATCTTTTCTACAAAAAAGAATCTATAAAATGACTCACGAAAAAATGATATATTAATCGCACCGAGATAAATCCAGTTTGATAAGCTCTCTCCTTTTCTCTTTTACTGCTTCTTATATCCTTTTCTTTCATCCATTTTTTCTCCTTCCTTTTTACTTGGCACATGTACTTTCTTATTCTCAACCTTTTCTTTCATGTTTCTTTCTATTTAATACTGTAATACTTTGTTACATTTTATTTTTGCTGTATTATTTCTTATCTTAATAAATTTATATTTCCAGAATATATATATATATATATATATATATATATATATATATATAATATATTTTTTTCCTGTCTTTTTTATACTTCTTTCTTATTTACAATCCATGCTCGAATTGCAACGAGACATACTTTAGTAGTCAAATCGGATTTGAAGTTTCAAATAGTATTATTGCGGAAATAACTCTAAGTACGTATAGGCTTTACAGATTTATAACTTTCTCTTATTCTGCTTCTTCCCACGTGTTTTTATTAATTTTCTTAAAATCGATATAATAATATCTGAGAATGACGCGTATCGAATAAAATAAAAATCGATCTATCTTGGCAGATATTTCTAGCGCTTGTTGGATGTTTAAAGTGCAACATTTATGTAAGAGATTATAGATAAGTAAACTTAAAACATTCCGACAAAATATATAACGAACAAAATAAGCACATCCAAAAATGATAAATGGAAGTTGTTGTATATCTAATTTGAGACACTAGCACATAGACGGCAACAAAGTGATATCGTGTATAAACTCGGTTTCGCGACATATCGGTTACGAATTTTTCTGTTCCACGCGTGGCGTTCTTACGCAAATGCGAGCCTCACGCATGAAGTAACATCACGCAGGATGGAGAAATACAAGCGTCGGGACAGACGGGTGGGAACTCGATCTCCATATAACCATCTCAAAATCCTCTCGTAGATTCGATCATCGCACACGCGAAGGACCTCCGCCACGTTTCTCCGAGACGATGGTCGGAGACTGGCGCTGGTGCGGGATACCGCGGGTACGTAGAGACTTGAAAAATTGCATTTTGTATTCAATAACTAAGCTGTCACGCCGACTGGTGAGCTTCTATAACTCAAAGCGCATCCACGCAGCCACGCGTACTACACCGCCCCTAGATCGATCGATCGCCTTTCCCGAAGTAAAGCAACGTCGGGGGATGTACGAATAGTATATGCTCCCCCTGGCGCACTCG
The DNA here is from genome assembly GCF_048541705.1 of Temnothorax americanus. Classification (NCBI taxonomy): domain Eukaryota; kingdom Metazoa; phylum Arthropoda; class Insecta; order Hymenoptera; family Formicidae; genus Temnothorax; species Temnothorax americanus. Next base: position 6,112,027 of record NW_027509338.1, on the reverse strand, counting down.
TGGAAACTCACTGACGTTGTGATTTCAAAAAATTCCGCCGTCGAACTTTGTATCGGATTTTGTCGATCGAGTTTGCACGTCTTCCGAAGCCCGACGATGTCTGACAAATCCCAAAACTGTCTCATATTTGTCAAGTAAATTTAGCCCAAGATTTTGTCGCATTGTGGCGTCGCACATGGATGTCCCGTTTCAACCGTATTAAAATTTAATTAAAATTTCATGTGGTACAACGGTCTATCTCTGCGCAAACAATATGTTGTAAAGCAGTAAATGAAATATGATTTGAGCATTTACATGTGTAATTTTGTTTTATTACTTGTGAGATAATTATAATTAAATGTATACAGAGTTTAGTTAATTATTGTATGCTAGTCTAGAAATTTTCTCGCAATTTTAGTAAAATATACTACTTTAGATCTCAATTATTAGAAAATTATCTATACTTTAATAGATGTTTTATATCTATGTATTAACGTAAACTTTTACTATTTTTTTTCAGTTACCACCATCCCTGATCCCGAATTTGTCGACGAAATCGGAAATATTACAGTACCAGCAGGACGAAATGTCAAACTGGCATGCAGTGTAAAAGATCTTGGATCATTTAAGGTACGTACATGAATGAATAACATATTATTACTTTGTTATACTACGACATCATTCATTTATGTGTATTTATTACTTTTACTTCAATTACTTTTAATTAAATTCGAGAGCTGTAATATTAATAGGAACAACAAAAAAAATATTTACTTGTTGAACAACTAACGAGAATTGATAAATCAATAATATCTACGCCCGTATACCTGTCTACATTAATATCGAAGATTAAAAATTTAATCAATTTTATTAAAACTAGCGGACGGTACAGTTTTAGGATAAATATTAAACATCAATATTTTGTTCAGTCGATTTTTAATTAAAATTTTAAAAACCGGCGTCCTTTTACTTTCAGTTTTGTAATTTTCTAAATTCAATCTCCGCTGAAAAACCAAGTTAGCAGAGAATTATGAGTACGCGATATCGTTAGATCACGTGGTTCGATGATACTGAGATACTTTGATAAATGTCATTCATCAATAAAGGACCTCATTAAATTCGAAGCGCGGGATGCTAGAGAAAAATCGAGGGCGAAGAGGAATACACATATCTTCGAGGATCTTGAATAATTTTCTCATCTGGCGCACTCATCTCACACTCAGCTGCTATCGTACGCGGAATAAATTAATGGCACCATGGATGTATATATCGAATATTATATTAATATATATTTGTGCTTCAAGCAACGAATAGATCGAATTCGTAATCATTACCAATTATTAAACTGATAATGATTATCTGAATAGAACCAGTTGTGAATGAAACGTTAAAAAATTCAGACTTTTGGAAATCAAAATTTCAAGTAATTTATTTGTCTAAATTACTTGATATTACTATTTTTCCTTGCACTACAATTAATTAAAGTTGTGTCATCGTTAATAAATATGGCCGTTATAATATTGGCCAAGAAATTTGATCGTTTAAATTACTTGATACAAGTATTACTCTTCGCATCGCGATTAATTAAAATTGCATCGTTAACAAACGCGATAATACTATTCTTAATATAGAAACGATAAGGGAAACATGGATATGTCATGAAAGAATGAGTTTTTACTCAACTGCAAATCTCGCATTTTCCAAAAGTTTTTAAGGTCTAATCTGATCTAACTCGCTCCAAAAGATGTATAAGGGAACAAAAAAAAACATGCTGTTAAATAATTTGGCAATTTGGCTGAGTTATTACAATGTCGTTCGTATTCGCAAATGAACCAGAAACATACACTCGCAACGCTACAGTAGTCAGAACGAGCAACGGAAGTCGGAAGTTCGACGCGGCTACCTGAAATTTTACATCCGGAAAGGGAAGTAAGATTGAATTGGCACTTTCTGGATCCGCGCCAGCTCGTCTCACACTATATGTCGCACCACTCGAATAGTCGTCATCTCGTTTTCCCGAGTCTCAAATTGAAGAATTCGATCGCACCAGCAAGGCACTCTCTCGGTGTGTTTGAGATGCATCTAGTTTTATTTTTACTCACGCTATTTCAAAATTATTTGTTTTATCGTGATAAATTTAATATAATTATTCACGTAGAATATGTTTTAATTTTATTTCCTAGCTATATCATTTGTTAAAAATAAGAAATGTAACTTTGTTTTTTGAAACTAAAATTATTGTCGATTGTTTAAGTAAAAATTTATTTTCATATACTTCGCGCTAACTTTGATTGAACTCTGCATATTTTTCTATCATTTCGTATAAATTAACTACCAACTCATCATTTTTCTAATATAATATAATATCCAAGGTACTAAAATTTGTTTCAGCGTCTCGATATTAATAATGACACAGTAAACTAACTATCAACTCATTTCTTATATAATATCCAAGGTACTAAAATTTGTTTTAGCGTCTCGATATTAATAATGACATAATTTATTGAAGTTTGTATCCAAATAAGCAAAGAAATTATCTTCCGCTTTTTAATATAACGTACGATTAATTGTATGTATGTAATGTATGTGAAAGTGTATATTTAGATTTTGTATTCTGTAACTTATGTGAGGATTTCCGTATTGAAATATGTCCAAGATCGAACCGGACAATACTTTGTCGGGCGCTTACGCGAAGTGATTTTATATTGTAGTGGTCTGAGTACGTGCAACGGTTTACCTCTCACTACTACCACTCCTCCTTACGAGCCTTATACTGCCCCTTAGTGCCCTTTAGTGTCCCATGGAAAAGGCCATCGGGGATCGCAACCGCTAAACACGCACTTAAACCAACCCTCGTGCCTGCTCATCGAGATCAACGTTATGTTATCCTACGATCGTTCTGTCCACCGTTTACCATATTCAGGTTCACACGTATATCGAGTGGAAAGTAATTGTTGTGGAGTTACATCGATCAATTACTGTTGGTGGCTGTACGGGTTTTTCGTTTTGCAAATAGTGATTTCCCGATTTATTGCAACGGTATACGTCATAATTTTATAGGTAACAGAAGTCGTGAGAGTAAATTGATGGTAGATGCTACAGCAAACATAAAAAAGATAATAACAATTAGCAATATATATGTGGTGTATATTATAGAGAGAGAAAGAGAGAGAGAGAGAGAAATTTAATTTTACATTAATTTTGTAAATTTTTCGAGAAACAAAATAAAAGTCCTAATTTTTCAATCTAAATTGAAATGAGCGTATAAATTACAAAGATCTTTTTTTTTTATCTCCAGAACGGAACAAGGCAGGATATTTTATATCGCTTTGAACTTCGTTTGATATAATTTTGCATTCATTGCCATCAGGGAATCCGAATTATTTCGCAATCTCTCTGAAGTTGCGCTTGACGTCGTTAACGGGTACATTTACGCGCGAAAAAATTTTATCGCGTTTAACGTATTTCTGCATTTTTCTGGTCTTCTGGATCGCTCGTCGAGGTGAGCTCCTGCGTATTATCGAAGAAAAATTCGCGATATTTAATCCTCATCGATGCTACAACGAGATTTTCATAGCTTCCTTTTACTTGCCGGCATCGTAAAGATATCAATCGTTCATTTTCGCGAATCAAGACACACCGGCCGAGAAAAATAACCGTTTAGTCAAGATATTAAAATTCCAACTTTTTTTACTGCGCATCGATATAATATAAAATATATGATACCTGATACCTCGCTAAGAAATTTCTTTTGTTCCTTAAAGTATTCATTGTTGTATATCAGAAAAGTCCGTAACGTTATATAACGTAATATAAAAATTTAATTTAACACCTAGTTGCTTTTATTAATCTCAATGCTTCTAAATTACAGTTCAGATTCTTATCGATACATTTCTTCGAATTAATTTCTTTAAAATTTTTTTTTTTTTTTTTTTTAGAAAAACCTTTATTAATACTTGTATTACGTCAATATTAAATTTATGTATAGTTCATATAATTATGAATCTTAGTATGTTCCGCATAGAGCCGTAACGAATTGATAATAACATTGATGCAGCAATCGTCATGTCCAGTTATATACCTCACAAAATTTTATTCACGCAATTTATACAAGTCACGGTCCGTATCTCGCCGTGTTGTATCGATCGTCTGTTTCCGCGGAAACATAATTTTGATTTAACTCGCATTCCACATTTTCGTATCGCGCGCAATCGTGCAAAAAGCTTGTCATCATCTGTATGAATGAAACACAGGCCCGCGCGCATCTTAATAATATAATTGTACAGAATATCTGTTTTTCTCACACGTATCTCATCAGGATTCCAGCGACGGTTTATTTGGAATTTCGCCGACCAGTCGTGCGTGTATTGGTCATGCGCGCATATACGACCGTCGGTTTTTTACGCTTCAATACAGGCAAATCGTGGGACCGCGTGCGCGCGTTGTTCGCGAGCGTCGCGAAAAAGAAAAAAGGAAGAGGACGCATGATTCGAAGCGCAGCCAACGAAAATGTAAATTCACCCAGCACCGTAGTCGGTGGCATGCATCCGGCCGGAAGTAAAAATTCTCCTCGGCGTTATTGTTTTTTGGTCGCTTGCCTGACGTACAGCCGGCTCGTATCTCTTAAACGGAGAATTCCTCGATTTACCGATACCATTTCGTGATGCTGATCGCGGATTCTGAGTCTCCTGGTGAAACGTAAGGATATTGGCTTTGCCGATCGGTATTTCTATCGGAAATCGCACGAGGAAGAGATGCCTGATAAGAAAACACATTTCGATTCCTAGCCGGGATACAGGCCATTTTTTTCGTCCTCTGGGTCGTCGAAAATTCGCTATAGAAGGTCACGTAATACATGTCGGACATACTTTTATGTATTATAATATATTTTAAAATATATTAACAGATCTAATCGTATATTATATTATTATATTGTCCGAATTATTTTGTAAAATAAGAAAAATGGTAATATTATTGATAAAATTTGGAACAAGCTAGAGTATTTTTTATTGATTTTTCCCTGCTAAATAGATATATACATCACGAAGAATACTTTGATTTGTATTATTTCGACTAGGTTTGAATTGGAGCGAGTATTTATTTTATCGATATACACTCTTAATATTGTCGATTTGGTCCGCCAATTTATACAGCATTCGTACAACGAGAATTTCACCCTCACGTTTTTCTTCTCTCGACTTCGTGTCGCTTCCTCTCGACAAGAGTCATCGTCATGTTACATAGACGGGTATATCTGTATTAAGTTCTCCTCAGATTATTCTCCAATTAATTAGCCCGAACGATTCTTCAATTGATCCTCGGCGTGCGACCCGCCACCATCGACGAGCTCCAAGAGGTTCGTTATCCTCGATTCGCTTTCACCCTTAGACAGGAATGGGTAATGAACTGGAAGGTGGTTCGTACCGGGTTGTATTATTAAGATGTTAGATTGTGTTATGCTTGACCGCGCTTTTGGGGATAACGAGGATAATGGAATTAAGCGTGTCGGAACCGTCGATGTACCGTCTGTCTGTACCTCCCATCACCATCTACTTTGGGTTATTTTCCATCCGAAGCTCTTCTTCGAATGCGTTTCTAAACCGATATCATTCATTTATTTGATTATCACAACTGAATAAATATTCTCATAAATTGAAACTTTACTTGATTATTATTTGTCATTATATATTTTTTATTCAGTTATTTTTTACTGGTATAATACACACACACACACACACATACTGCATGTATTTATATTTTATATTTTCATTTCCTTGTTATTGTTTTGTTCAAATAGAAATACTGGCAGTCAGAAGAATCGCGCCGCCGGCCGAAATGCGAGCTTTCGCTACCTTTAAAAGCCCCAGTGTCCCATATGGGAAGGCTTTTTTTTTTGGCAAAATAATCATCGATTTTTCCTCGCTTGGCTATCAGCTTCGCTGACCCCGCTCGCTGTGGGCTTTTTTTCTCATCGTCGAAAATCTGACACCGACCGATCCCGCGCGTATTTATCCCCACAAATCACACGGGAGCGGTGCGGCACGCGATTCGTCGATAAGCTCGAGCTGTCTGCTCGCAGAACATCTATCGTTATATCGATCGCGTCCGTTCACTCTCTTGCACAGTACTCGAGAGCTGTCGTCAGGACACACGGCAGGGTTTGTGGATATATGTGGATATACAGTGTGCGCGGAGTCTACTTCGGAGCGCCGACAGCAAAACCGCAAACACGCGGCTTGGCGCGACCAAACCTCAAACCAAAGCCAACACTATTGCCGCGGGGGTAAGTAGAGCTTATGTAGTTTCGATGAGCGACCACGCGAAGGAAATGTCGCAAGAAAAACAGGGGAAAAAAGATTGCTCGTGCCTTCATTCATCACTCGCGAAATCGGTCTGACCGCGATTAGCGGAGAAATTAATGCCTTTTATTCACTCTAATTATTTTGGTAATTTTTTTTTGTAAATGAGTGTTTTATTCTGATAGATAAAAATAAATTTATATGAAGAAGTGAATCGTCTATTGAGTTTGTCATAACTGAGACTGAGACTCGTAAATTTTATTTGGCAGCATCAGTCTTTCTCTTTTTCTCCTATAAAAATCTAATAATCAATTGTCTCAGAATGAAACTATTGATATAACTATTGATAAAAATATTATTGAAGTATTGACAATTTATTTGTTATAATTTTTTAAACGTGTCACACAAAGCTATATTGATAACGAGAAAAATCGGAAAAATAAGAGCCACAAATATACAATAAGGAAAATAAAAGGTAAAAGCAAAAATAGATCTAATAAAGATCTAATGTTCTTACGTTGATCAAAAACTTGGTTCTTTACGGATTAAATCTTCATCTTCAGAGATATGGCACAAATTTTCACTGTCATTAGAAAATGTTCTCATTATTTGAGTTCGTAAAATACTACAATGGCTCGTGAATACATTCCCCGTTGGTGTATTTGCGTATTTATATTTAGAGGAAAAAAATGTCTAAATGGCGGATAAAAAGTTAGTATTACTGTGTGGAAACTGCAAATGCAATTCAACCAGGATCAAAAACGCAAAGGAAATGTAGTTGTAGTTGGCGTAAAGAGAAAAATTAAGTATTTGCATCTGTGAGACGAAACCTCCGCTCTTCTGCAGCGTTTCTTCTCTCTTATTTCCGCTTTAACACGTAAATTGCTGGCTTCCGACGTGGTACAGGTATACTAGTTTACGTATTCGTTCCGTCTGTTTTTCATTTTCCGCATGTAACGCTGTCTATTATTGCTCTCAACTGTTATTTAAAAGACGCCTTTGTATTTTAAATAACAGTTTTGCAAAACGTAAAACTGCACGTGGCGTCTTCATTCGTTTTCCACTTCGCATTTATATATATCTATTGTGTATTTAAATCCTATCGTCGTAATTACGTATATGGAGTAAGAAAAAGTAGTTGCAAAATTTAGAATGTCATAGTTGTCGAGATTGTATTCGTTGAATTGAATAAAGGATGTTTAGATAGTATAATTTGTCTCAATTGGTACAAATGGAAATACAAGCTATAACTGTATGAAAAGGCTTCAATTAATTATTATTAAAAGAGTACCATGCTTACATAATACATAAATAAGATGATTAACCTAGTAGTTATCTCTGTACCTATTCGTTGTCTCTTCATATTGAGAATGAGATCTTCCAATAAGATACTTATTTGTACGCGGCACAAATTGCAGTGATAATTCTCTAACATGTTTCAATTTTAAAATGGTTTTCAAGGTCTCACGATTTAAGTGCGTAGAAAACCTAAATAATTCGCTTTAGTGATCCGTTAATATTTAAAAAATCTTTCCAATTACACACGCACGAAACGAAGGGAGAAAAAATTCAGTTTTATTACAGAATATCTATCTCAATAAATATCCATCTAAATTTCATAAGATATAAATTTTAAATAGCTACATATAATTTGTTTAAAACCGTAAAATTTTTTTTATTAAAATTTAAAAAAATACGAAAAAATATATCGTATTCTGTAGTTTTCTCAATTTATTCTTAATACAATTTTTTTAATAAAAAAAAATACGCGTTAAGTGTTAATTTTTTTTATCTTTATCTTTATAGCTTATTCCGACCGGTTCCTTTCCAACAGCATAAATATTTCACTAGCGGCCTCGTTTTTTTTTAATTAATCCTTCCGTTCATGTAAAAGCGGAAACTAATAAGATATTTACAGTGCCGGAGTGCTCCTTTCTAATTCATCTCCAACGGAGCTATTAATAATGCGAAATCGACACGTACCGAAGATGTACGAATTACGGGAAATTAATATTATTTCTGTAAAAAAGAATTTCTGTCAAGAATTTCTCTGCGTTATCCCGCATAATGCAATGAGGCCTCATCCGGGCTCTTTTGGAAGGTAGCTGGGCATAATAAAAAGAACGTTCGGACCGACGGACGTGACGGTAGCATACACACACATACATACATACATGCGGTACCAAAGTGCCGAAGAGTGTTTCGCCGTGCTCGAACTAATCGATGCGTTAATCTCCTGACCTTTTATCCCCACGTTTCGACTCTCTCGTCGCCGTTCCGGCCCGCCCCGATCATTCGAACCCTGTCGTACTATCCTTTCCCGATCCGCCCTAGCTATTCTGCCTGTTCGATAGAATATTTCCTATCCGCCAAGAGCCGAAAAATGATGACGTAGAGATATTTCGAAAGATTTTTTAATCTAACGCCACGCCTCTTTCCATCCGTACGGTTCGCAATACGTAATACCCTGATAATCCTATCCCGAAGCGTTTTGTATTTCATCCAATATGCATCGCGTCAAAGGGTGTTTGTCGATGCTACTATAGCAACTCGACGCTACTTTGCAATAATGAAGCGACTATTACTACCATCGATGATAACATACAAATAATATAATCAAAATTAGTAATATAAATATATAAACTTCATAAAAATTAAAATCTTAAATTAATCTCATAAAATTAAGACTTAATTTGTAGTGTTCTATTCGCGAGTTAGACTAATTTTTTCCTTTGAACAAATTTTTTTTTTTTTTACTATTATAAAAGACTGTGTGTTACATAATAGAAAGAATACACTGCAAAAGGAAATTTTTATGAGGAACGGTAATTTCAATTTCGTGCGATGAAGTAATGAAACGCTGACGACGACGTATACGAAGTATCTCTACATATATGTATAGTAATTAGTAATTTCGAAGCGAATGTATATATATACCATTTTTACAACCTCTTTATTTCGTGCATTCAGAGAAGCGTGGTTGTCAAAATTGCGCGTACGCCAGCTGTAAAAGTGTCGATGTAATCGTTGTCGTCGTAACAATAATAGTCATTGCGAACTGACGATTAGCTTACATGCTGGACAGGATAAAATTTACATCCACACAGAGATTTAAATGTCGTTCAGCCGCGAATATATCGCGACAAATTTCCCTCCAGATGCAGCGTTACGAATTTTACGAGATTCGACGTCCGTGAAATGTTACGTGCTTCTCCCGAAATTAATGGCAATAGATACGAGAAAAGAGAGAGAAAAAGATGATACAGCACAACTGCCAAAAAATTATTAAAATGAGTTATAGATTTAATTGAACTTTGTCAACATGCGTGTAAACTAATATAAAATAAACATTAATCATCGTATCTATATAATAGTAGATAATAGTTCTCCGCACCATTAACTCGTTAGGCGTAAATATTCGAAGAAGGAAAGACGGCTTTTGGACTTAGATGAATAAGAAATTGATGCGAAACGACAGTTAAAGGAAAAGATAAGATAATGCATGCCACAGTAATGATCCAACGGGGCTCTCTATTACGTAAAAAAATTGGTGTGTCGCTCGACGGCGAAAAATCTTCGCTCCGCCATCGGTCATGGAATTTCGTCACCCTTCTCCGGCGTAGCCGTTTCCGTGAATTTCTCACCGGCACCGGCGTGATTCTCCGGGTGCGTGTTCCGGAAGAGATGGCACTCATTTTCCCGACCGTTGATTCCGGATGGTCTCACGAAACCTCCTTTCCTACCCCCACCGTTTTCCGTTCGCCTCCCTCGGTCGCTCTAAGGACACAAATAGACAAGGACACGGTGCGGCTGCATCACCCCCTCGATCAGCCAAAATTGCTACCGACGTAGTCGTGAAATTTTAGTGCCGCGAATCTCCGAATTGTTTTCCGCTCCCGCTACTCCTCTCACCTTCGCCCGTCCGCGCCCTTCTGTCCCCCTGTCCGCGACGTCTTTATGTCGTCGGCATCCTGCCCGAAAAATATCTCTGTAACATTGCGTGCAATTTGGCGGTCGATTCGTCCTCCGTTGATCCTTCGCCTGCATACGAGTCTTCATTTGCATGCATTCATCAATTGCGTTGCAATCGTGAAAAAAATAAAATATATAGCATATAGTCGTTTTTAGAAAAAAAAAGGAATTAAAATGCGCATTTTTTTTACGTGTTTCTTTACCGAAATAGAAAAACTAAACTGTTTCTTTTTGTATTTGCGTATGACTTTGGTTTAATATTTGAAATTGTGAAATCATAAATCGTTAACTTAAATTATGAAATTATGATCTCGTTACAACTCCGCCCGACGATATTACCGATAATCATTATATAGGAATTTAACAGTACAATTGTCATATCTATAACGGCGCAATATAATTTGAATTTCAAATCAAGTGTAATTTCCAATATTGACACTACTTGAAATATTGTAAAACTGGAAGCCATATTAAAAGACTGCACACAGTAAGTGATAGATTAAAACCGCAGTATTGATGTTTATCTTTTTTTATTCAAATTTTAATCGTGATATTTTTTCTCTACAGCAAACTAATATTTTTGTTGTTGAATTATTAATAAGATTAAACGCTTTTTATTACGCCACTTATATTAAACGATAAATTAACAATTTTCTACTGAAAATAATACTAATAATAACGACAATAAAATACTAAGAGAAATATAATCACTACTATAATTATTCTTTACAAAATCTTCTTTAAATGTGATATATAGTTGCGATTTACATTTACAATGTTTTTGTGACATTTTGCAGGGAAATTATCAGAAATACGAGTAAGAGGTTTGCGCTCTTTCTTACGACGAAATAATTTTCTCTAAGCTTCTTTCGAGTCTGTTTGCGTTCATCTGCGCCAGGGACTCTCGGCCCTCTTTCACGGTACAGTGATACCTACCTATACCTATACCTACCTACCTATTTGTTTTGTGCAAAAGCAATAGAGTTTGCATGTTCTATCGATCTTCGCTCGCGAGGACTTGTGATAATTGAATTGTGAATCCAATCAAGCAGTCGAGATTACGAAAGAGATCGTGATACAGGTCATGGGTGTGTGAAGAAAATTACACCTGCTCCAACTCTGCACGAGCAACAGAGATATATTATCTATTTTTTCGCGATAATATTATTCAGCAGATAATTATATTGCATTCATTTAGATGATTAGCACGAATAACATATGTTTATTCATATCTATTATGCATTTTATAAATATTAGGACGTATGGTTAGAAATAAATTTATTTGTGTATGTGTAATATACAAATAATTAATAGTGATTGTTTAAAAATAAATGATTTTTTTCGTACTTGACATAGTTAAGGAAATGGGAAATTCCTTTTCTATATACTTAAAAATACTTTTTTAAGAGATAATTTTAAGATACTCCATTTGTTTGATAAAGAGCGCGAAAAGAATATCTTAAAACATCAGGAAAGAATGTTATCGCTATCCTAAGAATTTTAGAGAAAACAGCTTGCAACTTGCAACCATTGTGGTTTAACCTGTATTTATTACTTCTATATAAAAAGTGTTATATTATATATTCTCACGAAACAAAGAAACACAGGAAATTTTCATGTGATACATAGCTTCATTCTACCACATCTGTGATCAGTCATAATTTAACTATATATGTAGTTAGGTAACAATAATATGAGATTATAATTATTTATATTGTTTCCACAGCAATATTTCCATTAAAATATATGTGTCAATCACACAACTGTTCGTAAAAAATGAACGAACTCTTTTTAGTAAATATTACTGTTCAAAGGATAGTTTTATCTTGTAAATCTCAAAATTTGAATAAAAATCTATGCGCCACTTATATTTTTGTATCTAACAGCATATTTCAAGGATCAATTAGTTTTGGATTGTGTTCCCCCATAAGTAGCAATCTTATTCGACAGCGGGGTCGACGACACGTTTTACGACTTGAATACCGGCCACAATGGTCCCGTTGTGGAATCGATCGCCTCGTTGTTCGTACAGGCAAGGAAAGAGGGAGGGGTGAGAGGGGCAAGCCAGGAGCGTTGAAGGCAAATCAGGGGCTTCGTAGATGATCACTATAGATGGGATGAAATATTAAGCACAGCACGGGAGGCACAGCGCCGAGGAGAGCAGAGCAGCGGCTGCGTGGCCGAGGCTGTAGAAGTTTTATTAAAAATCTGCGTTGAAGGATGATGGATATCTCCGAAGGAGTGGTGAGAAGCCTCGGCCTCGGCCTTATGTTCGGATGGCCGGTAAGAAAATCGGAAGAAAAAGCAGATGAAGTAGACGACGAAAGCCGTTAAGGACAGAAACAGATGAAACTGTACGGATCGCACGGTTGATGAAGCAGAAGATAAGAAGAGATGAAAGAGTGAAAATAAGAGAGACGAGCGTGAGTTCTCTTCCAAGGCGGTGAGAAAGGAAATTGATTTTTATCCAGTTCGAAAAATTGTAAAAAAGACAGCGAAATGACGAAGAGCCGGTTTCTTCGATTCCTTAAGAGTTCGACGTTTTTTTCTTTGTATCAAACATGGTGCGCATAATTTGCCAATCTTGTTTAGAAATGCATCATTATCAAAGTTGCGAGGATAACAAAGAATGATTTACAGGGAAATAAGTACATACAACGAGATTATTGCTAGAAGTTAAGTTGCACAAAGGTTTCTTGACTTTGAAGCACAAAAGAACGAAAGCAGAAAATACATCAAATATTTAATAGAATATAAAGCGAAATGAAATAAATTAAACATTCTAACGTAGCATAAATTGGACAAAAATGTTTTTGTTAAACAATAGCAGAGAAGTGCAAAGAGGTACAAAGGCAAACATGGATAATATTTGATGAAGGATATATGGAATTTTTTTCAATCGATTGCTTTAAATTTATATGTTAAAGCTGAATATTTTCCAAACAAGTAATGACAAGAGAAAAAATGATACGATCAAGATATCAGCTACTATCTTTGCAAAGTATTTACTTTGAAATTTGCTCTGTTAGTAAGTATTATAATGATTTACAAGAGAAAGGATTAAAGATGAAGGCAAAAAAGAAGATTACGCGCTTGATGATAAGCACGCGCTGAAAGAAACACAACCAAAAGGGCTTTAGGATGAAGAAAGAGAATAAGAAGAAGAAGAAAGAAGCCATTGGAGATACGAAGCGACGTGGCCAAAACTACAGCAAGATGAAAGAAGATCGGAAAAAGAGATCCCTTCAATATAATAAAAGAGATATTACAGGATTGTGGCTTATTTGGTCTAGAAAATTTAAGAGACTGAAAGCATTTTAAGATTGGATGAAAGACAAGCATGCTGACAGCCATAGATCTCGTCACGTCCAAAGCAAGATGGGAGAGATGATAACAGCGAGACTGTGCAGATTTATGATAAACGAGATTTAATATAAAAATGTGACATATTGTTGGGAAATATATTTGCAAGAAACATTTTAATATTTGTTTTACAAGAAAATATTTGAGAATATCTTTTTAAGAATAAAGAAAGGTATTTTTTAGAGGGCCATATATGTTGTGTGTGTGTGTGTGTATTTTATTTTAAGAAATACATTCTCAACACTTTTTTTTCTCACAATAATTTTACTAATAACAATTAATTTTAAAACATTCTTTATAGATATATTTTCCAATATCACATTTTATATGCGCCAGATTAAAAGGCGAAAAAATATATATGATAACGATAATGCGGGAAGATAGAAAACGAAAAGTCGCTCGCTTATATGTATAGGTACTTAAAGGAGAGAAAGAGAAGAAAAAGAAGAAGTGAGAATGAGAAAAGAGAATCGGCAGTTGTGGAATCATTGCGCCGAAGAGGGTTGGTTTGTAGTACAAGCGGCTCAAGGGGAACAGCGAGAGGGTAGTGAATTAAAGCGGTTCGTCGTCCCTAACGAAGTCAACACGCCAAGCGGACGGATGAGGCCGCCTTGTCGAGCGGAGACTGTCGTAACAAGCGTAATCTTATATAAGACAGGAAGGGGCGGAAGGGAGACGCGAGGGTCAATTGTAGGAAGTGGGATGAGATCGAAAGTGGAGAAGGAGAATGAGGAAATTCGAAGAAGAAGAAGAAACGGAGGGAAGTATCGGGAGATGGCGAAGCCTGTAAGAAACCTCAGACCACAAAGTCGAGTTATGCCTCTTTCCTGCTTCAGAATCGACTTTTCGTTTCTACTCACCTGTACTTCGATCTCTCTCTCTCTCTCTCTCTCTCTCTCTCTCTCTCTCTCTCTTTCTTTTCTTATTCTCTCTCCCCACGGCCTCCTTTCTCTCTCTTAGGTCGCCATTAAAATGATAAAATAATGTTTGCGATGGTAAGTGCCACTAAAGCCTGCCGCTTAACCACCCCCACCGGAGGCTGAACCCTCGTAAAAAAAGCGACCCTCGACTTTGTACCACCTTGTCGAACCACTTCGCTCACGCTCGTTCGCCTCGGTGCTAATTTACGAACGCCGTACTCGACACGGCGACGAGTAATCGATTTACGGGCCCCAAGAAGGAAAGTAGCAGGGTCATAAGGTGGATAGATCGAGGTAAAGGCAGAGGGGCGGCGGCGATGGTGGCGGTAAACTCCTCCGATCGAAGAATTTGCGGCGAGCAGCTTCCGTGTACCAAAATGGATAAAGTATTGACGCGGATAATATCGTAATTATTCGCTCGCTCGTTTGAAGCATTTTTAGGGTACCGGCATTGTTGTTAACAGTCATTGACGATACTGGAAATATTCCCAGACACGATACCGCGATGTTACGTCGCATGGGAGAGAGAGTTAAATTATACGGGGCGTTTACATTATTGGACATTAAATGAGCCGGATATAATTGTACCGTATTGTTTACCTCAATATGCGGATGGGAGCGAGAATGCATTACAGAGAAAGTTGCATGAAAATACCAGCTTTCCTAGATAAGCTCTGTTTTTCGGCGCAGTTCCTCTTGTAAATCCGGCATTTATACTTCTATCTCCCGTAGAAATTCTTAAATCTTCTTAAATGTTTGTGTATATTTGTACGATTTTATTTTATTTTAGTCTTTCACAAGCAAAGAGCATTATATCAAATAGAATTATGGATTGTCACGTTGGCGCGATATCCATTCAATTCAATATCGCGTATTCAGAAAGGTATCGAGAATATGCGCATATTTTCCCACACACTTGGACTTATTAATAAACATTACGCGAAAATCGGTATATCGCGAGTAATTCCGCGATTTTTATCGCTGTATAAACAAAAGATATAAACTCCAGCAAATCCGTATCATATACGAAATCGGATAATAACACGATGTATCTGCGTTAAGTTTGCCACAATTACGCTATATAATACGATGTGTGATTATTTTATCAGTTTACGGGATTTACGGTTCAGCAATTTAATAACAATCACAGTTTTTCATAATACTATATCCGTTGATGGAACGTTAGCCCATCAAAATACGGTACAGAAATGAAAGATTAACTCGTAATCGATGCAATCATGCACCTTTCAAGCCCGTTAACCAAAAACATGTCACGTCGGTTCGCTTCTCGATCATACTACTTGACAAGACGACAGCGTTAAACGATTAAGCTCTGCAGAGCACCGAGTGGGCTCAGATTCTGCGAAAATCCTTGATATTCCAACCCTCCGTGCCAAACCGCGCCAAATCCCTTCATCCCCTTTCTCTCCGCCTTATATAGTCGAAGACGGCTCCGCTTGGTAAGATATAGAACGAAAGGAGGCTTTGACGCTCCGATTAGCGCGAACACATCGGAACACTTTTCAGCACTTTAGCGCGGAATGACGCACAGATTTCATTCTATCTGCTTTCGTCCCTTTCGGTTTTTTCCTCACTGTTTTTCACACACCTTGCCCTTGGCCTGTTTCTTCAGTCTTCTTGAGATTATCTTCTTAATTTACTTGTTTAAATGTTTACTTTAATTTGCTTTATGTTTACTGTACCTAATTTTACTTTATATCATATATTCAGTTTTTTTTCCTTTCCTTTTTTTCTGCCTCTATCTTTCTCTCCTCCCTCTTCCCTCCTTCTCTCTCTCCCTCTCTCTCTCTCTCTCACTTTTTTAGTCTAGCGTTTTAATTTTTTTTTCTCCCTTGTATTTCTTTGTTCGCTTTTCTTTCGCAAGATTCTTTCTTATATAAACTCTTCCACATTCCTCACTCAAGAGTTGTTTTTCGTTCCTCCTGATTTCGTTTTTCTTTCTTACCCTTACGCTTCCGTTTAGCTTTAATTTGTTTTCTTTTTCTTTTTTAAAAATTATGTTTTAATGTGCTGTTCTCCCTTTACATCGATTTTTTTATTCTTATAATATTGCATGTTCAGCTCTATCTTTCTCTTTTTTACTCCTGCTCTCTCCCTTTCTCTCTCCATCTTCGCTTTTCATTTTGTTTTCTGCGCTGACTTTTTTCAAAGTTATTATTCTCGTTCTTTTCTTTTCCGCATTTCTTGTATACTGATTCTGCTACATCGCTAAACTCACCTCGCTCAACTTGCTTGGCGGAAGTGTCTATTTTGAAAGGATAGTAATTACCTTAGCTACGATTGCGAGCCCTCCACTGTCTCTTCTGGAGCGACGGAGGTAGGGAGGGGGGCAGTGTGCAATCCCTAAGAGCAACGCAAAAGGGATAGCTAGACGGCGGTAGTGGAAACGTTTGCGCGTAGCAAGGACAGAAAGTGATAAAGAGAGGCGGGGGTGGATACGGGGCTCATTAAACTGGGAATGCTGATTGCGTTAGCCTTGGGCCAAGTCATTTCATCCCCTTCGGTCGCTAACGATCGTGCATTTCTGCTGGCCTCGTACACGTGCGTATGTGCCATGCGCGCTCGCTCACATGCGAGCGAAAGTTCGCAATCACGAAAAACGCGGCGCGATCTCCCACGTATCTAGACCCTACTCTCAATTAAGGACGAAGTATTCAATTAAGAACTTTTCTCGAAGCGTCGTCAAATCTCGTTGTGTCCGCAATCGTAATTACGCGCGAGATATAGAATCGATTATTTTAACCATCACGCATCTTCCTGCCGTGACACCTGCATCGTCATAAGTTTTTAATATCCTAAGAGAGAGAGAGAGAGAGAGAGAGAGAGAGAGAGAGAGAGAGAGAAGAGGGGGAGGAGTAGTGGTGTATAGAATATTATTCCTCTTTTCTAAAAAGATTTAGATATCATTTTGTATATAATGTATATCATTAGTCTCAATACATAGTATACGATTCGGGCACTTAAATCCATATAAAAAAGTAAATGACTTTTTAACCATTTTTCTGATTTTAGAATTATTTTTATTATAATATAATTAAATATAGAACACATCTATTTTTTTTTTAAGTTTCAATTTCCGTTAATTTGTATTAATGACGAACAAAAGGAAACGTCAATATCTACGTTTTTGCTTTTAGAAAAATAGCTATAAAAGACTTTTTGATTAATTATTTTTAAATTTTTTTTAGTCAATGCTGACTCTATCGTTTTAAAACTAATTGTAAGTTTAAAATTACGAAGAACATTCAATATCCCCCGTAAATCGATAACGACATAAAAAGCTTTTCGACGTATTTAAAAGATTTGAGAGTGTCGATAGACGTATTAAATGACTAACTCGTGATTGGTAAACCAGTTGATTATTAGAATGAAAATGAACGAAATCCGAAATATATACAATTGACCCCTCCCTTCCGCTTTCACGAGCCCCGTCCAAGTGCGATCTGTCGTTTTGCCGGTCATTAAAAAGCTTTCAACCGGCGAACCGTGCCTCATTCCACATGTCGGCGCGCACCCATGTCCATGGAAAAATGTTTCGCCGCCGACCGCGGGAGTTTCCGGTGCGGCACAGTACGGTACGGCGCGGCGCGGCGTGGCGACGAAAAAAAGATGGGGGAGGTCAGGGAGGGTGAAAAGGACGCGAAGAATGGCGCGCGAGCTGCAGCGTCCCGCCGATCGAAAACCATGCGCTGCGTGGCGTGTTTTTTTTTACATACGATCGGCATTCGCGCGGCGCGCTCATTGTCGCTTCCTGCATTCCAAAGATTTCCTGCTCGGGGTTTTTTTTTTCTATACAGACTAGTTAAAAGGCAGATCGATATTTTTGCGCGTCAGGCTAACTCGTGGGCGTAATCCAAAGCTCGTTTATTCGACGGGAAATTCTACCAATGCTTACTAATTGGATCGTTAAACCTCCGGCACACGTGCGCTTCGTAAAGTTAAGGCGTTCTTTAAGAGATGATTGCGTCCATTTTTAAAAGTTAGAAAAATTAAAGATATATATTATTCCATAAAAGTTTAAATTACGTCATAATTTATCAACGTATCTATTTTCCTGATTTCGATAGAAGCATATGCATTTATTAATAGTTACCACATAGTAGCTGTACGTTTTGCGGCGATATAATATGTGTTTTCGATATCCTCCCTCGATAGAAGTACGCAAGAAATTTGGATACGATGTCAGTTTCTGTAACGTCACAATTTTAACAAAGTTTCGCCCTAATATGAATAAGACGGGCAAAAAGATTTCAGTATATATATCTATATACGTATTTCTCACGTCCTGCGGGAGCATCATGAATACGTATGATGCCGCGAGTGGTAAGAAAATAATGGGATTCAAAGGCGCAAATATGCCATGTTAAAATGCGTGGCAAGGTGTCCGCAGGTGGCAACGTCATGCATGCAGGATCCGTTTTATGTATGTGCGAATCGAGTCTGGACTGTCCGAAAGTACAATCATATGCGCTGAAAATAGAACGTCCGCGCGAAAATGGCCCACAATCATTGATTCGATCGGGTGGATTATTGTCGGGCTGCAGCAAATGGCGTGATAACGATTCCCCGTCGAACCAATAAAAAAAAAATGATGCCTCGATGCTTTTATTTTTCGAGAAATCTCTCTCTCTCTCTCTCTCCTCCTCGGCCTTTCTCTCTCTTTCACATCCTCTCCTCCCCAGTCCATTTCATGCAGTTCGCTCACAAACTGCACCACATACGTCAATGTGTGTGCGCCACGGTGTCATGTAGCTGCCATTGCGCTAGTATTTTTTTTTTTATTTCTGTTTCTTTTTTAACGTAAAATCCGCAAAGCGGCGTATTTG
Source organism: Temnothorax americanus (assembly GCF_048541705.1). Taxonomy (NCBI): domain Eukaryota; kingdom Metazoa; phylum Arthropoda; class Insecta; order Hymenoptera; family Formicidae; genus Temnothorax; species Temnothorax americanus. Next base: position 6,092,647 of record NW_027509338.1, on the reverse strand, counting down.
CCTGTAAAATTACTTTACCTGCTGGGCACGGCCGGAAAAAAAATCGGCTTTCGACGACCTCCGCGTTGTTCGAGGAAATCGAGAGAAATTCACACTGCGCGTCCAAATAAAATATCGCTTTTTTATCTTCTAACACTGTTCCACTACTGAGTTATATCTGGCGAGTACACCCCGGCGCCTCGAAGAAGTTCGCGAACGATAAGGCAGTGGAAATGTGGGATTAGGTAAGAGAACGCGTCGATAAACTTCGGTTCGACTCGTTACTCGACAGTGCCGCCGGGCAGTAGTTTATACTGAGACATTATGCCAATAAAAAAATTTAGAATAATACTATTATCTCTCGATCGTCAGATATATTTTTTAATACTGGAAACACATTCGCCCGATTACCTTTGATAATGCAAGAAATTAATACAATCACGCTGTTTAATACTATTTTATCGCTTTATATTATATTTTTTAATAAATTCAAACCAATGTGTGTGTGAATATCCTTTCGTTAACAAGGTATGTTTCTCGCGTGACGTTTATCAAATTTCTTCAGTCTCGTGGATAAAATACGAATCGTCATGTATTCGGAAAAGCAGTGAGAATATAGAAAAGGGGAAAAAATCTATGGCGGTGTGACAGAATTGGACATAAAAAGACAACGAATACGGACGGCAGTGAAATCAATCAGAGTTCCTGATTGTTACTCCGTGGTGTTGATACGCCACGTGTCGTGGGCGCAGTGATTTTGAGAAGGCGGTTACTCAGCAAAAAGAGAAGTATCGATAGGGAGATTCGTATTGGTCTGTTGGTTTTCGATCGAGATAGAGCAGGCTCGAGTACGCGTGCAATATGTTTTGTCCGATACGTTCGACGTGGAGTACGTGGGAGTGCAGAAATGGGAAGGTGAAATGATGGTCGCATTGATAGAAATTAGTTACCTATCTCCCATCTCTTTTCGGATTTTATCGCAAAGTTTTCATAATACTGCTATTTTGATATTGTTACAATTTTGCGTAGAGCAAATCAGACGTAAAGCGGAAATATTTGGCAATTTTCATTTAAAAATCTCTAAACTGATCTTGTATTTACCTTGAGAGACTTTTTACGATGCAATAAAGAAGAGCCTCATTAATATGTATCACAAATAACGAATATGGACGTAGTAAATTTTTGCAATTCTGTTTTCGTAGTCGTATATGAGTGAACATCAGAAAATAATCGAAATCTATGAAAGAAGGAATAAACGAATAGAATAAGAGAGCGGATCGGAATGAAGAGGATACGATAAATTGCAGTGACAGAGTTACTATATCGATCATAAATACGTAACCTTTCAGGTTTCACTACGTTTTTCATACGAACTGTATCCACCTTTCACAGATCCTCCTTACATATTCTCGGGACACTTCACAGCTTATTCTGTAGATTATACCTCCGTACTACTCCAACCAAGTTTTTCCTTTTATCTAAAAGCGAAATAAAGCAGGATTTTCTAGGCGCTTACGTGATTTTTTAATCGATAGTGCTTTTGTTTTCGTCTGTCGCTCCATTCTACTCTGCTTTTCTTCTCTTTGGTTCTGTTCCGTATAGCCCCCTGATTGGACAGAAATTGTGCAGGCGGTTTCTGTCTGTACAACGAAGAAAATTTATCGAATCTCAGCGAAAGTTGGACAAAAAGACGCGTATCGTGTTTTCCTTCTGTACCGATGCGAGAGAACCTCATTGTTGGAGCTGATTTCTGATTTACGATCGCGGCAAATGTGCAACACAAACGAGCGTAAAGTGTTTGAGTTTTGTTGTAGATAGAAAGAGAGAGAAAGAGAAAAAACAGACAGGTATAGTTTAAAATATCCTGCAACTTTAGATAAAATAGATTATATTTCTCATATAATTCGTAATCTACTAAAAACGTATGTAAGATTATTTAATTATTTAATTAAACAGACGCTGTTTTCGCATCATTCATCTCTGAAAATACTCTAAATTATATAAAAAAATGAGAAGGCAAATATATATAAGTTAATAATTCAATGAACAAATGTAATTTTCGTATATGTATATGTATAATATATTTCAAAGAGATGTTTTTGATCGACACTGATCTTTAGAGATTAATCCCTTTTCAGCAAAAATATTGAGTCATTAATAATTTTCAGATTATAAGTAATTTCTAATAATTTCAGAGATGTTATTTGCTTTAATAAAATCTTCTAATTTCAGCTTAATTTAAGCTTGTACCAATTATGCTAAAATCCACAAGTTGCGATAAATGATGGTTTTTTCAAATATCTTAAAAAAAAAAATAAATTTCAAATATCTAGCAAATAAAGTTATTAGGATATTCTGTATTTTTGAGGCCTTCACATATTACAATTAAAGCCCGGATGAGGGCTGTAACGCTTTGTCATTTATGCTGAGCGTCACTGAACGCTAAACAAGTAAGATTATACGCAGCAGCGGTTAATGCCCAAAGCATTTCCCCACTCTGTACTATGATTGTTTTACTCCTCATCACTACCTTTCAACGTTCAGTGATGCTCAGCACGAACGGTACATCGCTTTGCAGCCCTCATCCGGGCTCTAATTACAATTTACCATTATTTTATTTCAAATAGTTGCAAAATTATAGTTAACCGTCGATATACGTTAGCGTTATATCGGCACCATATTTCTAACGTAAAGAGTTTAATGAAAAAGTTTCAGAAGCTCGTGAAAAAATCATGTTCGTAAGTCTCCGCGCCGTAAAGTCTTCTTACGCGGTACTTGAAAATTATGTTACTGATGGATTGACTTAACAGCCACATATAAAGACGCCGCAATGCTAAATCGCTCGTGGACGGCTTCCGTGCTTTGTGATTTGAGAAGTGCAGGAAAAAGCTACAAAGAAAGGAGCCGTTTGATAATTCAAATATAGGTCGCGAACTCAGCTTGCCGAATGCGTTCTCATTTTAGTCCTATTGAAAGCACTACAGCGCTGTACACAATTTTACCAATATTCAGCATAGATGTAAGTCAACACGCACGTATGCACATATTTTCGAGGAAGCTGGCGTTCCGTAAAAAGCCGCAACAAAATAATAATATAATTAGCAACTCTGTGCGCCGATATACCTGCACTATTATTTTCCCAATCAGCTAATCGCAACTTCCGGTTTATTTCATCGGGAAATAATTATCAAGTCCACGGTAATTTACGGATTTTGTGCAGCGAACGAGACTGAACACTCGGGCAGAAAATCAATATTTAACATCTGGATTCGTTCACTTGATTCGGATAAGGACCCGCTCATATTTCGCACATTTTACATAGTAAACGATGAGGCATCACGATGTCTAATTGGTCATTTTAACATTTTTTTGCCTGATTCTTTGTATAATTTTAAATATTCTTAAAAATTCGAAAAAATCGATTATCAGGATAGATATTGATATCACGCTAGCCTTTATCGAATCTATTTCAAGTAAAATATCAACGTTTTTACGAGATATTTTTTACACCGAAAGATCGGAGGGTTTCGATTCCAGATATGTTTCGTACTTTTTGTTTCCGCCAGTGTTCGCGCGAGAAACCGATCAAATATTTTAGAACGTGGAGTGCGAGATGAAAATTATGAAGATTCATGAGATATTCGAGGGTATTGTTTTCAGAAGTACTGCTCTATTTTTTTTACAAACACTTTCCATCATTTTTTTTGCAAAAAAAATTGGGTTTTTTCAATGGTATAAACAAGTCGAATATATCATTTAGATAAAATCCCGGAATCATTAATGCTCAAAAGCGAATATGTTAATTCGTACACTATTAATTATCAAAAGTCACGAATGTGTGATAAAAGGCATGTAATTTTGTACGTAGTTTATTCGTTACGGTCTGTCTTACGCTGTAATTAACTGCTATTGTACGCGTTAATGATATACGTGTATATATCATTTGTCATGTTTGTAGTTTAATATTTATCACATTAATTAGTCAATATTATCATATTAATTAGTCAAAATTAAAAGTTGGTAGAATTTAATGAAATATGAAACATAGCCTACGATTTTAGATTTTGATTTTAAAGAATAAACGAATATAAAATAATCTAAAAATCGATAAAAAAGCATTGTAAAAATATTGCAAAGATATCAATTTCTAAATAGTATATTAATTATTTACTTGAAATTGACGTTTTTAGTTTTAAAAATAATTCAAAATCAATTCTTATCGAATCGTGAAACGTTAATGGAAATAAATGTATAATGTTGAGATGTATATAAAATATACATTTTTCGCGAGTAAGAATATTAAGAAAAATTGTTTGAATTAACAGCGGGTTAAACTATATTCGATAAATCTTCTGAGGCTGCCAAATCTGTAGAAAGATCCATGTATTCGCCGTGTATAATCATTACCAACATCCCTGTAAATATTCATATCGCGTTTTACAACCGCGGGCGCATCAGATATATATATATATCGTATCCGGCATGTGGATCGCAGAACGAATATGACCGAGACGTATGAGAGCCATTAGATACGGGAACGAGTGCTGTTTATCTGCCATTTAATGGTTTCTTTGTATGCTATTTGGATGTGCTGGTCACGTATAAAATGCATGGGTGCAGGATAATAAGATGAAGGGTGTGAAATCACGATATCACGCGAAGTGGGTCAAGCTTTGAGAAGAAAACGAACGATGTTCCATTCAAAAATTAAATGAACGTATAGTATTGCTTAAATTCTATTTCAGTATCTATAGCAACATATTTACGTAAATATTGTGTAGAGAACGATATAATAAAATAATAGAGTAAACGAGATAATTATTAAAAAAGTTAAAAAGAACTTTCGTACATTAATTATCTAAAATATATAAGAAAGACGAAGAAGAGCGAGAGAAAGAGAGAGAACTCTTCCTACACGAATTAAAAGTATCTTGTTTTTGAATAAATCAAAATCTGTATGAGGAATTGCGAAGTATGGTATGTAAATGTGTATTTTTTCAAAACGAGAATGTGTTTGCGCGGAAGACAAAAACTGGGGATTACCTCTCTCTATAAGTTATAATACCTAATATAATATATGAATATAATAGTATTACAAATTAATACATAATATTTCATAAATCCATTATCTTAAAATGGTTGGGTCAGAATTTTGTGCAGATATTTAATCCTGAGATACTTATAGTCATCCATCTAATTTATTTTTTGTGTATGAATGTGCAATACGAAATTAAATTAAAAATTATTAAATTAACATTGATACTTTATTAATCGTTTTAGAAATTTACATTTTAATATCTTACCATATAGAAGAGAATATTAATTCAAAATTATTTGAGGTTTATAGAAAATTTAAATTTACATCAGATATATGTCACTTTAACATAAAAATATCATTTTAATATATAAACAAAATTTTCTTTTAAGAATTGAGAACACCATGACGAGAGAGAGAGAGATAAACTAATTAATTGGCTCGTTAGTTGGTTAATTTTAGTGTCAAATACGTTATTAAACTGAATACTTATTACTTAGATAAATAACGAGAAGTAAAAGAAAATGGGAAAGAGTAAAATATATTGTTATTGTTAAATCTATTAAACAATGCTTTTATATTGTTCCAAAATATGAAAATTGTAAAAAGAATATTGAATTAGGTATACGGGAATATTTTTTCAATGCGCCTGCGATAGTTTTCTGTTTACATCAGAGATATAAACGTTGCGGGTAGACATCGAATAGAATCGTTGCGTTATTCCATAACGTTCTGACGTCTCCATTCGTAAGTTATGGGATTCCAAAGTGCAAGAGTGAATTCCGCCACTTGGAGCAAGATCAGCGGCTAACTTTCACGCACCATCGTAAATCCACTCTTGTACTTCGAAACTCCGTAACTCACGATCGGATCATCGGTATATGATACATTATGGTGTGCCATCGGGAATCCCGCTATGATCTCTGGCCTATATGACTTCTACGGCGCGGCGCGCTAAAAATACGCGCTCCAAGAGAATGATATGTATTCGCCGGCCGCCGTCTCCAAAGTGCATTTTCTCACATTTGGTAGTAAAATCAAATAAAAAAAGGCAGAATATTTGTAGCCACATCGTGATTCACGACATGGCAGAGAATCGTTTTTATTTGTGTGATCGGATACCGGCAAATCAATAAATTGTGATCGAAACTTATATAGTCATTACATACTCGTGAAAGCTAACAAACAAATAAACGGAAAATATTTCGCTAAGATATTAAAAGATTTAATACTGCGATCATTAAAATCAAATAAACTTACAATTACTTACGCGTTAAATAAAACATTAAATTATATTTCATCTCCTTGAAACAAATTATTAATACTATAGTTCTTGGATGCCGTGTAAATGTGTAGAAAAATATTATTAACCCTAAGATTGATCTTTCATGTCTCTTATCCTGCGTAAGGTTTACTTAATTGCAAAAGATTAATAGAATAAATTTGAAGAAATCCGCGTATGTAATATTAATATACGTACAAACTATATCCGAAACGTTAGGTTCCACGATCGATTCCACGTTCAACCAATATTGATATTAAATTGGTTATTCATACTGCTTTAGCATACAACTGTTCAAAGGAACACGACATTATGCACGCCGATATAGAGCTTACATGTACAAAGCAAATTATCGAATAATATTGTATTTAATTATTAAAGACGCTGCATCGTAAATTCTATTCAAACTGTCGATTAAAAGCTGTAGTATATATAAATATCTAAGCTATAGCGGAGTTAATAATGCTAAACCGCGTGCTTATGCACATATTAGTATGGGAGTTGTATGTCGCACACCTAAGATATTATTCATATACGAATACCTACAACAGCCGAATTATAGTACAATTACTAACTGCAATATGCTGCATAAACGTAAAATGTCATAGTAAATAATAAAATACTACATCAGTTATTTTAAAATTTTGCTAGTAGTCATATAAAATTTAACTAGTGACTTTCTTAGACCTGTAATTAGATAACGTATTTATACGTTATCTCGTTTATTTAATTTATAATAAGTTGAAGTTTAAGTTAAGTTAAGCGCGAGAATATAAGTGAAATAAATATAATCCATTCTTCAAAATCATTATTTCAACGAACTTTTTTACAATTAAAATCCTTTTTATTTGTATTAAAAATATAACGAAAATAGATGTGGTTTATTGGTATTGCGAGATATTGTTTAATTCAAACATAGGATTAATGAAAACAGTCCGTTTTTTTGTGTTATAAAATTAAAAACAAAATATTAAATAAATGCAAAATTATATGGATTAGAATATTGCTTCGAAATATATTTATAGGAGATTTTATTAATATTTTTCAGTATAAAACCGTTTTTTAACGTATTGACTTTTAATGTACCCAGCATTCACAAATGATTGTAATATCCAAAAATGCAATCGCAATGCTTTTTATTACTGCCGTCAAATTGTTAAGAATCACGTGTGTAAATTTAATCCACCGAGACGAAGCAATTGCAATATTACACATCACGTAGCCTACTAGACGCTGAAAAATTGTCATCTGCGTCTTAGCAGCTTGAATTCCCAAGCCGCACGCGAATGCACTTTAAGTGATTACAAAACTTCTTTCGCTCAACGTGGACTCCCCGTTTTCTTGCTACGACAAAGTTTAACTCATACTAATTATTAGCATTAGACGGAGGAACGCATTACATAAATCATTATATCAAGCAAACAAAAGTAAGACTTGTATACTTCACAAATTTACTTTAAATAATTTCTTACAAAGTTTAGTTGGCGTATAATACAAACGTTTTATAAGCGCGATGAATCATCTACATATACTTTAATCATAATATACGATATAAATCAGTATATGTCATTTTTTTTAGATTGACATGTACATTGTGATATTTTGATTGGTTTGCGTTTACTATTTAACTGTTACATATATGCCTTGAGTTTAAAACAGGACATTAATTACGGCTCTGACGGCTGAAAGTTAACTCGTTGAAGGTCCAAATTTGGCAGCTTAACGAACGTACATACTATTTGTTATTCCGCAATACACGTGTGTGTTCAGAGTAACTTGCATTCGTCGATTTTAGAGCGCGATTGATTCGTTATTCATTACATGGATTTAACTATAACACAAAAAGTATAAATATATCAGTATTTATATTATTTATCCTTTCTAACAACGTAGCAATTATATTAATTTGTTTTTAATTAACACTTTTACTCAATATCGAGAAAGTAGCGCAATTTTACAAAAAATTTAATTTTATCCTTATATATATACGTATCTTACGATTTAATATTTAAACTTTATTTTTTGAAACTACCATACAGTTTTACATTTATTAAATATTGTTTCTAATTACACACACAAAAGAACAAAAATTGACCTAAGATTTCCTGTACGTTTACGTACAAAACTACAATTGTATAACGGAGAAAGCAAGTGGAAAGAGCGAAGAACAGGCGCGACTATAAAGGAAGACCGGTCGGATGTTGCTTCCCATCAGCCAAGAGAGTGAAGGTTAGTTGTGGTATACGTTTCTCTAGTCAAGGCACGCGCAACGCGTAATTGTGAGGCTGTCGGAGGGTGCGCAAAATCGGAGACGTTAGGTAGCAACAGAGGGGTAAAACGGGGGGGGGGGACAAAAGAGAAGCAGGTTGATAGCGTGGTGGAGGTGCGCCGGAGTCGAGAGAGAAACCGAGGTCTCGGCGACGATAGCCGAGCGGGAGACGAACAGACGAAAAGGTGATGTCGACACGGGGAAGACGCGGGGCTGCGGCTCATTAAACTACCCTAGTACTCACGTGGCATACGAAATCAGCAATAAAATCATCCCTCGATCATCGAGGTGATAAAAGTAATGCTACCAATACGGTGTGTGTGTGTGTGTGTGTGTGCGCGCGCGCGCGAACAATTGAAAATTACCCCAACAATAATTGTAGTAAAATCCTTACCATATATTCTCAAGTGGTGGCTTGAAGTTAAAATTAATATTGTAAATTATAAGCTCTGATAAATTTCCTCCGCTCACTTAAAATTATATATGTACAGATGATATTATTTTATTGTCCTGCTAAGTGCAGCAGTACAATTGTTTCATTTCCTCTACTATTTGTATATTGTGATTAGGAAGGAGAAAATGTAAATGATATAAATTTCAAAATTAGAATCAATAAAATGTGCAAACACTTTAAGGGTATAGGCAAAAGGTACTAAATCGTATTTTTATTATCAATTTAGAAAAATGTTGAAAAATTAATACACATAAGAAAAGAAATCCATCACATCTCTTTATTTTAAAAGAATTTTTAATTTTAACAAGTGTCTGAAATGTTCGTTAAAAATTTTTGCTTTAAAATAATAACTAAATCTGTTATTTTTACTTTTGCTTCAACCTATTCCATATTTCATGAAATGATCATTTTTACAAAGAATGTCTCTAAAAGTAATACGCGAACTGTGGAAAGACAGCAAAAGAAAGAAAGAAAAACTCGAAACGCGATACCAATTATTTAATATTCTTGCAAAGAATATGAACATAAAGTCAAACGCAATGCATCGGGATAAATTTCCGCGGCCGGAACAACTGAGAAGAGATAAACGAAACTCCCGTTCATCCGTACATAGAGAACTAATAACGAAGTTTAAGAACTCCATAACTCGGCGGTAAATATTACAGTCGGCATACCGTTTGCAGCAAAGCTGAATTGTTCCGCTCTTAATCTCGCGATTGCTCGTGTTCGGTGTGGAAAATGTTTACAACTAATTTCAACACATTCCGAGGAAGGAAAGATTCGCGATAAGAATTGATTCGTAATTTCGTCTGTTTCGGATACCGTGATCCCTGCGAAATACTCAAAAACGTTTAAATACTCTTCACGAAGCTAACGTGCAATTTTATCTCCGGTTAATTAAACGGAAACAGCTATAATGAATGAATCTCTCGGTACAAGTGCCTTAACCTGCTTCCACAAATCTGTCTGCATTTTGTCCAATTAAGTTTTCACTCGTCGAGCTTTACAATATAGCGTCTCGACGTTAATTTTACGCCATCGTACGTGTCTTTTCGACTGTTTCGCCTTCGGTTACGGAGTCACGCGCGCGTGTAGTGGCGCATAGGGATAACCAGTTCATTTCGCGAGCGCCGCAATTTGCCCATGTACGATAATAAACTAACAGGAAGGGAGAAGAATCATCGAGATACCGGGAGAAAAACCGCGATTTATCCAAGATCCGAGTGCGCTGTAATAACAAAAAAAATAGAAAAAAATAATAGAAAAACAGGGGAAAAAAAGAAAAGAAGCTCCAACGGCAACCTTAACTTTTCCACGATCGACGATGCTCTTACAGTCGAGCCACGGCACTGCGCAAAAAACAAACTTTCGAACAAAAGTTTTCCTTAATTCCGCCCGCGAGTTGTCGGACGTACGTGACGAGATATTCCCTCTGGCGTCTTCCTAGGACAGAAGCCACGAACCTCTTCCTAGGAAGGACGCCAATTCCCTGTGCCGTCAAGAGCTCTGTCCTCCGAGACAGATGAAAAACGAGTGTCTGAGGAGGATGGCACAGGGTTGACCCCTCGAGAAGGATAGGACACGAAAAGGGATAGGCGTATGCACGTGGAATAATTCAAATTCTCTTATCGCGTCCAATCTGTTTCGATATGTTCGAAAACAGCGATATAGACTGAAGTCTACTTTGAAAGAATCGCAAACAATGCTCCAGAAATATCAAGATAGGAGATCTTTCATCGCGGATGATATGTGCCATGCTAATTTCGTTTCTTCAAGTGCCGTTGTGGCATAAAAGATGCGTCACTCGCACAGGAAGATGCATTGCATAATTCAATCGCGAAAAACTACGAACGGAAGATACATCTCAATATTTGTTAGTTTTCTTTCTGTTTCTGTCACTGATGTAAAAGCGCTCAATCGAGTTGAGATCGGTCCTCGAAATAAGAAGCAGAGATGCGCTCCGCCGATGTGCGCGGAATAATCCAAGCAGCCGTGTCGCCTATGAGCCCTTTCTTTTCGCGAGCGCCGCGTCGCCATTTCCTCTCGTCAGCGCGCGTCTCATCCCTCTCTTGACTGCGCGTGGGAAAACAAACGGGACAGACAAGTTACAGCGGGGCAGCCGTATAGCAATGCGAGCGGCAAACCGGGCGAGGCGTTGAGGTATTTATATTGGCTTCTCGCGGCGTGACAGTGATCTACTGGGAATTCGACCCCCTGTCCTTCTCCGCCCCTTTGTCCCTCCTTTTTCCGTCTACGCTCCTCCACTTTTCCACCGCCTCTAATTCTCTCTCGCTTGTCCCTCTATCCGTTCTCTTTTGTCTCTTTCTCCCGCTTGTACTCTGTCTCTTTCTCTCTCTCTCTCTCTCTCTCTCTCTCTCTCTCTCTCTCTCTCTCTCTCTCTCTCTCTCTCTCTCTCTCTCTCTCTCTATCTATCTATCTATCTATCTATCTCTCCTCCTCTCCCTTTTCACACTCGCGTTCCGCCAACTCCGTACCGTTCATTCCCTTTGACTCTTTCCACTTTCTTTCGCTCGCACACCATCGCGTCAGGCATCGTCGCTGCCATTTTCGCGACGTAGAATGCCGAGGAAAACCAAGCTATACTATACGGTATCGAAGTAATAAAAGGCTGCGCCGATCCTAGACATCTATTAGGCCGTGTAGCGAACTACGGGAAAGAGAAGGAGGTTCACCGTCCATCGGTGTGTTACAAGGACGAAAACAAAAGAGACCAACTTACGGTGCCTGATGGTCGCTATCGAACATATTGCCACATATACGGATACTAGTTTAGCGTGCGGTACACCGGACCACAATAATGTCAAATGGAAAACTTTTATCGTCGTGTTAGGATAGTAAGTAGAAACAGCAGATATCATGCTAGTGGGAATTATTGGAGCCGCGATAATATTGCGAGTGCAACGTAAGAACTCTTCTTCAGAAAAACTGCTTGGTGTACCTTGTAATAGCTTTATAATACCTTTTAATAGCTTTCGCGCGTAAGAAAAAATAATTCCTATTAATAAAAAAAAAAAGATTTCAATACCGAACGGAAATATTAGTCTTAGTGCCGCGGAAAGTATACATGAAAGATAAATAATAAATATGTGTAATAAAATTATTAATTTACTGTGTAATGAATCTATGAATTTTAATGATCTATACGGTCATCTTTATCACATAGCATTATCATAACGATAAAATATATATATAATATATTTATCGCTTGTGTTACTTGTTTGTATTGATCGTGTTTCTCTGTTCAACGGAGATTCCAATATGGATTTATTTCATTTCGCACAACACGCCGTGAAAATGAATTTATAAGGATGGATGCTAAATCGTTGCATTCAGCGCGTAAAAGAGAGGAGGGTGCAACCGGATGAGCCTACGTTGCCACCAAAATAGCCAACCATAAAAATGTCCGATGGAAATGCAATTAAAAAATTACTGGCCCGCATATACAATCCACTCGGCGTTGACCTGTCGGACGCTGTTTTTTTTTTTGGTCACAACAAATCGATTGGTATTAACAGCGACATGCTTGCGTATAGACACACGTATAGACATGAAATTTTCCAACATTACCTTGATATTTTATTATTGGTAGACATTATAACGAGGTGATAAACAATATTTGCAAATTTTATAGCAATAAGCTTTGATATTCTTATACAATATATAATATCGATTTATCTATTTTGAAATTAGAGCGCAAAAACTACATTAAAAATCTCTCTGCAAAAAGTGCAAAGTATAGATGACAGCAAAAATTAATGAAAAACATGGAAATTAATGAAAGTGGACGCGAAGTAAATTGTGACAGTCGAAATGCAATAAAACAAAATTATATAAATAATTGCTTTTGATTTTATAGACAATATAGACAATTGGAAATCGAAGTCATACCTATATTCAATGAATTTTATTAACGTGATTTCTGTAGCAAAAGTACGATTAGAGATAGAATTTTTATCGGAACGACGTTTTGTCCTTCTTTTTGGGAGGGAAGAAAGTTGGGACCGCGCATCGAGACTACCAAAGAAAGAGTAGGAGTCAAAGGATTGGAAAAGGACGCGCAGCGGGGAGATAGAACCGAGAAATCGGGATAAAGAAGGAAGAAGGCAACGGTATCCGAATGGAGAGAATTCGAACATCGCTATAGAGGACGTGGGCTGTTCGAGTTGCAGGGATGTCGCGTACAACTTTACCAATATCCAACACAACAGTATAAGAAAGAAAGACAGAGAGAGAGAGAAAGAGAAAGAGAGAGAGAGAGAGAGAGAGAGAGAGAGAGAGAGAGAGAGAGAGAGAGAGAGAGAGAGAGAGAGAGAGAGAGAAAGAGAGAGAGAAAGGGAGGGAGGGAGGGAGGTGGACGTGTGTGCCAGATGATACGTGTGTATACTACATGCCGAAGATCTCGTTTGGTCGGTGTCCGAATGGACGATGAATTTACACGAACGGCGAGATATCTGGGAAACCTGAATACCTATAACCGAGTATGTCGCTCCCCGTGTCCAGACATCGATCGGGGATGTATGCGGATTAATACATCGCGATCGCTGCCGGAGGATAGCGGACGATTTATCGAGAACTGCGAATAACTTTATGCGGACGCGACGCGACGGGCCGGCGCGCGGTGATTTCCAAGTGAATTGCACGGTGCTTACTAAACATTGATTGAAATAAGGACAGCTCGAAGCACGGATTCGCGCATACTTGCAAAATTGCGAATTTTGGAGTTATCTAAACTTATCCCGAACTTCTCGTTCAATTAAATTCGATTGGATTCAAGCTGGACTCTCTCGGAGCGTCTTTATCTAAAAATTCTCTCGCAGCTCGTCGCTAATAATGCACATACGTGCGGGATGATGAACATCTCGGACCGTGGCTGTAAATCAAAATATTTGTCGATGTTGTTTTCACGACCGAGTGGAGCAGGCGTGTCCCAAAGTTGGCGTCTACCGTTGTTGTTATGAAAGTGCGAGAGAAAGAGAAAGACATACGAAAACAGCTACAGGAAGAACAAAAGTTACGGGATAACTGTTGCGAGACGCGAAAGAGGCGCAGTCGAGCAGACATTTCCTTCCATCGGGGGTGATTTGAGCTACAGGATGTCGCGCTCAACTTTTCCAATATCCATCAGGAAGGTATGTACAAAAAAATGCATATAGACTGACACGTGCGAATTTACACGCACAACGTATGAAATAATCGCGCGATTTCTTTCTAAAGAGAAGTTACTATCTGTCACTCTCTTTTTCTCTCTCTCTCTCTCTCTCTCTCTCTCTCTCTCTCTCTCTCGCGATACCTTCTACTAAGTTTCTTTCATTGATTCCGTAAATCACGATCTTGTACGCATTATGCTCGCAAACGCGAAATAAAGGTGTTTCATATAGCGTTTCCACAGATCCGTTGGCTTAAGTTAAATAAAAAATAATTCACTCACCGATACGATGCGCAGCGGAGTTGTAATGTAAACGTTGATCTGTAAAATACAAATATTCCAAGTTACATTTTACTCAAAACAATTAATATCTATATCAAAAATAATTGTGTTGGTCTGGTTATTATATTAAATATAATTTGCGACAATATTTATTATTTATAAAGTCTATAATTATATTAGATAGTACAAATATGAAATGAATTTTACAAAATATTTAAAAAATCTCAAATCTTAATAATCTTTTGTATATGGGTCACATTCCACAATGATATCAAATCGCGTATGGAATACGTCATGCAACATGTAGATGCAGACTGTTAATATAATAAATAAAAAAATAAGGACTTATTCTCATTATGTGAGCGCCACTTCCATTTTTTTCTACTTGAGAGTATAGCAATTATTAGCTTATTTATTATATTTATTGAAGTAATAGAGTAATTAAATTTACTGTTACAAATATATGTACATATGTATATCGACATTTGTTTTTTTTTTTTAGTGGCGCCTGTAAAATGAATAAGTACCAAAAATAATAAATGAAATGAAATAAATTCAGTAAATTACCTCACGGTTGCCCCGCCGTTGCCCGATGCCCCTGCCCCCGGGCCTCCTCCTCCTCTCGCGTTCTACCGTGGCTGGCTCTTCCTGTGGCACTCACACAACACTCGCGACTCGCGACTCGCGACTCGCGACAGCGTGGGTTAATTACGACGGTACACGCATTCGGTGCATTGCTCAGCGAGGTACGACGATCGCGCGGCACTCCCGACATTAATCGCATTCGATGCGCGCTTTACCGCGTCGAATCGCGATGGAGGGGAGCAAAGAATCACGCGATCTCGCACGACGCCACGATCCGCTCGACACCTCGCAATAACGTAAGTTAGCGTAATGGACGAATCGACGAATCTCGAATAACGGTGGAAATTCGGTAAGTGCCCCCGGCCAACTTCACGCGGCAGCCGCCGCGCCGCCTCCTCCGTTCGCTCGCGCGTATCGAGCGAGAAAACTCAGAGAACGCTCGCTCGTGTTTCGGACTTATCGTTGTTGTCGAGCGTTCGTATTATTCCGCATTACAACGATGTAAGCGGGAGAACAAACACGCGCGAGTCGAAATTAAAGGTAATTATATATATCCACGAGATACAATAACCGTGATGCAGCGTTCATCGCATTTATCGGCCACGCGGTATAGTAGGTGCTCCGACCGAACGAATCTCTCGCCAGGTGCTCGTTTTAATAAATTACCGCCGTACACAACATCGAATTTATACTACGCGTTTAACGACTGTCAATACACGGGGTTAATTACGACCGTACCTTGCTGATTAAAAGCGCCGCTCGACTCGGAGCTCGGAGGCGACCGGGCGACGCTTCGCATCCGCGAGATTTGGAGACGCCGTGCCGTGCCATTTGCGATCGAAAAAGGCGAAAACGACGCCAATCACGCCACGCCAACCGCCTTCACTCCGATGCCGCGGCGCGATATCGGAGCGAAGTTGGCGTTGGCGACTGGCGTCACTTTCGCCTCTTCCCGGCCCGGCCTTCCCGCTCGGCGCTCGTCCGATCGCTATTTCGCTAATGGCGTCTCTCGCGGACACGAAGCATCGCCTCCGAGCTCCGAGTGGAGCGGCGCTTCTATATAATAATCAGCAAGGTACGGTCACAATCAATATATCGTTAATTTGATTATAATAATGAAGATGTCCGATTCAACGATCCACGTATACGTTACGTCGTGTTTAAACCGAAGGAAAGTTCGAGGCGGATTCGCGTATCGTTAGAAAAGTCTGGAACTTGAGTATATACAGCGGCAATAATTACCCTTCCTTATTACACCTATCGTTACGATTGTCGCTTTAGACGAGCTTTAGACTCTCGATTACCTGCTTCGATATAAGCCATAGTCCCGACATTTGCACGAAGCGTCAATCGCATCGCTTGTTAAGCGAATATCGGCTAATCCACTAATCGTTCGTGCGATACGAGAAATAATCGCGGCGTCCGCGGCGATCGCGCTCCTTCTTCCCGTCCCGTCGCGGTCGCGTCGCGAGACTCGCGAGGGATAATGGTGAATATGGTGATTGGAGTGGGGTGACGCGCGTCTCACGCCACTACGCGCCCCACTCCCCCCCCCCCCCCATCGCTCCGAGTCGACGGAGTCGCGAACGCGAACGTTAACGCGCTGACCTTGTGAATTGTGTACACACGCGCCGTACGCCGCAAGGCACCGAGCGCGAGCGTCGAGGCGTCGAGTCGACCGTCAATCGTTACCCGCTACCCCGCTACGAAATATTCACCGTGCGTTATAAAATAGGTGTACGCCGCGCCGCCCCGCTTCCCGTGACGCAAAGTCAGCCTCTAACGATGAACGCGCTGTTAAGCGGCTGTTATGGCACGCCGCTATCTATATGCCTCGCTTCGTGGATACGTTCGCACGTAAGGTAATGATTCCGTTCTGTTCTGCTGAAGTTTGAAGAAATTCGATGGAAATATTATTTGAATTTTTCTGAATGATATGTATATCGTTAATGGATATATGTACATACGTTATTACTTTTAGCTAGTGTTTTAGTGAAGTACTGAGCTCATTTAAAACAATCTATAATTTCCATCTGATTTCAGAACAGAATTGTATCTGTAATTTGATATACCGTGTACTTTGATATACGTATTTTAATATATACCTATATGTATATGTACATATAAAATATCCTGAATTCTGATCCTCTTCAAATAGTTCTCATATATTATGTGACATAATATATAATATAATGTATAATAAATAGATTTCTATCCTGAACTCTGACACAAATTATAGACATAAAAAGTATAATTGTGTAATTTTAGTAATTGAAGAAAATCAGATTATATAAATCGCTATGGCCATATATATATATATATATATATCGCCGTTTAATCTCATTTTTCTTTTTAAACTCACATATCTTTTTGGTCTAAGACGTAATAAATTGGAAGGAAATGATAATAATAATGAACTGCTGATATATATTATTTATATTTTTCCGATGGAAACGAAAATAAACTTTCCTCCTATGAATATTAGATTTAATATCGCTGACATAATCATGTCAGCGTTTTAAAATCTCTATATGTCTGTCCATTTATAGACGCATATCTGCTAAGAAAGATGTAAAATAATTCAATAGATGAATCTTGACAGTCATTTTGATATTCATATAACCGCTGATATATCAAGTTTTAAAAAGACTAAACAAATGCATATCGCAATCTTTATTACCGAATAAAAAAGCAATAAAATTGTTATATGATATTGTCATTTAGGCTATAACAGAAAATAGCGTTCCGTAAGTCCTGGTGTTGTAAAACTTTGAATATCTATTTTAAATTAGACATTTTTTTTCGAATAATTGTTCTGTTTCTCAGAATATTTAACTTATCTGTTTTCTTTAATTATATATGCAATCTATTTTTTTTTTTTTGGAATTATTTCCACAGGGTACATTTAAGTAATATGCAATTTTTATCCGACTGATAAAAGATTTAAAATCTATTAACATATGCATGTAATTCTGTCTCAAGAATCAATTATATTGAAACGCGAGAAAAATAGAACTTGAGCTATGTATCAAGGCAAACTTTATTCGAGTTCCTTGATTAAATCGCAATTATAAATCTGTATCTTAGAGATAAAAAAATCATATCTTTATTATTATAAATTTAGAGAAAACAAGGTTCAAAGTTTATTATTTCTATGAAAATTTCCAGTACGCACATTTTCTAAATATGGTATCTTAGGAATTAGTATAATAATAAAGATCCTTTGCCATTACACAATTTAAACTCTTTGGGAAAAGTATTAATTGTTTTTTACAAAAATTCGAGGTACAATTCTTTACCTCTAAGATACAGAAATATGAAATTACAAATGCCAAACTGATATATTTAATCGCGATCGGAATCTCATCACCTAGTTCTAGAAATGCGATTGAATCAGCTAATAACGAAATGATTGCCGATGTCGTCGAACATCAAACATCCCCCCGTTTATTTGTTTTCACACTTTTTCGCTTGCTCTCTTTAAACGCAATAACGTTTTCGATAACACGTTTCTCGCTGGTGAGTGGACAAACACACTTCGTCGCGTCGCATTCTATTTTTTTCGTTTTTCTTCGCAAAGTGAACGCGCGTACCGCGAGATCGTTGGACTACGTGACGATTAAACCGCAACTCGGTGGCCGTTGCCAGCGAGTGGTTCGAGCGGCGGTCCATATTTCGGCGTCGAAACGTCGAAGGGGATTCACGACCGACTGGGGTCCGCCAGGACAATGTGAATTAAAGCGGGCGAGCTAAATGGGCGTACCGGAAGAAGCGCGGCGCGCGATGTGTTTTCACGAATAAAAAAAAGAAAGATATTTCAGCCCAAGCACTTAGCGAATGATTTTTAAATTGAATCACGTCTCTCACCCTGCGTTTCCACTGGCGGGCACTGCGGAACCGAGGGAACGCTCGAACTTCGCTAGAAAGAACGTGTTGACAAGCGGAGGGCGGCGAGTGCGGCGCGCAATGCTTCTCGCTAGCGCGGTGTCTTCCCGGCTGACAAGAAGCAGCATCCGGTTCTCTGTCGTTATGATCCAGCTATATGGCACTCGGTTGTTTGATTGAAAATGCGAGGCGCTACGTTAAATTTTATATCTGTCGCACATACGCTTTAAAACAAGTATGTATATGTATCTATACGAATACATCGACACTTTACATAAACGAAGGCATAATAAAATTATGGACAGATTAAAATTAAAAAATATAATTTTGATAAGTATATGTATAATATTTAATGTTTTTATCTAAGTCAAAATTTCATACAAAACTTACAAAATATTAAGCTTATATTTTAATTTAATTTTCTGCGTTTTGTCCATTTGATCTTTTTCAACCTTGAACATATACATAACTTTTTTATTTTAAATACAGAAAATGTAGTTTAAACGAAGTGACTTATTATATGTATACAAAACTAATATCGATATTATATTTTTCATTATTCTCTTTTTATTCTTCTTTTTTATTCTTATGTTTACTGTTCGCTATGTATAAACGATGTTTCAATCTTCTGCAAACAATCGTCTAGAAATTGCTAATTGTTCATTTATTATTTAACCTAATATAGACATTTCTTTTTTCAGTGAGAAACTTCGTGTCACATGGATTGGGTGCCGTACGAGATACTCTCGCCTATTTACAGTATTTGACACGAAGTTTCTAGGTGCTTTTAGCACTCATGGCAGTACTGTCGTACTTCCGGCCTGCGCAATGGCTTAACGCTTTATGATAATTAAGAGGTTGTCTACAAGCTCGAAGCACCCGACAGCTTGTGGGATAAGTGGTCCTAATACATTTATCTATAAGGTGTCCTAAGTTCTTGCATGGTGTGGTGTAAGCGTGTGGTAAGAAGGGTCTACTAATGAAGAAGCTTCGCAAGCCGGCATACCGAACCTCTCTCTCTCTCACTGTTACCTCTCTGTTTATTAATTTAAAGGATCAAGAAATCCAGATTTTACGTAAATAAGATACGTAGCACATTGTTATCGTGTAAACGAAACTGTAAGAAAATCTAATTC
The DNA here is from genome assembly GCF_048541705.1 of Temnothorax americanus. Classification (NCBI taxonomy): domain Eukaryota; kingdom Metazoa; phylum Arthropoda; class Insecta; order Hymenoptera; family Formicidae; genus Temnothorax; species Temnothorax americanus. Next base: position 6,072,573 of record NW_027509338.1, on the reverse strand, counting down.
CGACACAAAACGATTGCGTATCAGGAGACAATTTATTGTGGTCAATTTGTTGAATCAAGCTGTAGGGGGAAAAACACGATCGAATGGTCCGAATTTTCGACAGTTTGAGCGCTAACCTGATCCAATTTTATACAGAGAAGTACAGCGAAAGTTCGACGAACTTAACTGACTAAACTGACTTTTCGCGCTGTTTTACACATTGTAAATTTCTATTCGGATAGTTTCCAATGTCTGGACAAGTGTATTTGTACGCGTTTATTATTCTCGCGGAGTACGCGAGAGTAATGAACTGTCTGTAATGCGACGTGAGTATTCAAAACGTTAATGCATTCCCCTGGTCCAGTAAAATAAACAAAAGGGAATAATGAAAAATAAAGTCTCGAGAAAGTTGATCCTTCTCAGTTCATTTTGTATAAGTTTATAAATAAACTTAAATTACTATAAATAATATTAAGTTGTGACGAAAGATGCTTTGTTTTTCTTTCAAGTTTTGTATCGAATGAAGTTAGAATTTCAGAGAGCTCTTTAAAAAAAGAAATTAAAAAAATTATCTTTTCAAATAAAAAGAAATTTATTGAAGTCAGTGGCAACAATTTCAATTTGATTTTATTATGATTTTGCTTTGAACGTTATTTGGCAGATTTGACAAAAAATCTTTTGCATCAATCTGATATTTCTATATGTAAAAAGTATCACTTATGTAATCGCTCCACCGGAGCTTAACCATCAGTGGGCTTAATGTGCCTATTAAGCGAACTATCAGCCTCAGTAGAGGTTCATACGCCGCATGGATTCTCCGGTCTGAAGGTCTCGACAGCTTGCGGGTTAAGTGGTTGTAATACATTCAGCCGGAATGTGGTCCAACTTTCCACATACACAAAGGGGGATGAGAGATGACGGGAGGGAGTGCGCGAGATGGTTGGCTCAGCCACGCCGCTCTTTCGCTTTCCACGGTTCTGTATAAACCGCCTAGCCTGGTGAATGTGTTTGCGTACGCGGGGACCATGGAGTACTCGCGTAAAAGAAGAACGTTGGAAAGGACGAGGAGAGTTGATCTTGACGTTAACTATAGGTCTCCCGGTCCAGACGTTCCGTTGGGTGGAAAAGGGGGAAGGGGAAGGGAGTCACGGACCGGTCGAAAGAGAGGGAATAAGTAGGAAAGGAGAACGTGGTAGAAAAGAAGACACCGACAGCATAGCCAGCGCCAGGCCAGACTGGACGGCGCTGAGCTCGTCGCCCTCGTAGTAAACAAAGCTGTAACTCTCCTCTCACGCTGAGGAATCAATGCTTCGTGCCACAGCTCTTGGGGGAACAAACTCCTAGAGCAAACCCCTCTCGCGCGCTCGCGCATCCATCTTAGTTTTGGTGTGGCTTGCATGTTGATGCATCGGAAAGCGAGCTACGAGTCGGAAAGATGGTCACTCGAACTTGCGTTCCTCATAGCTCTTCGTGTCACATGCGTATCGCGTCTTAAACTTAACACCGGAACACCGATTTTACATCGTCGGATCGTCACCGTAAGTGACGAAGCAGAAATCGATAAGAGGCAGAAAAATTGGTTTCTCATTGCTCGGAGATTGCGCCGGTGCCGTTGAGAATTATTCTTTTAATAATGGGGTTCTCTGTCTCATGACTGATTGCGTACTGTAATATTTTTCTTGTTTTTTCTTTTCTGTGTTTATTGAATGCAATAAAAATCTCGAGAAAAAGCAGGTTCAATGCAATTGCTATTAGAAATGACAATCAAAGGAAATAAAGAATACAGTAGTATTTCCTTCGATTATCCGTATGCCAATGAGAAGGATCAAATCAATCGAGCTAAGGGCTCTTATTGTTCCGTAAAAAGCATAGGTGCCCAACCTTATATAATTCATTTTCTTTGGATCTTTTCCAAGGATTTGTGAAATAACGTTATTGCTGCAAAGTTCAGAAAACTCTTAAATGTACGATAAGTATTGCACCATTTAACAATTTTGCTTTATTTTCAATAAATTTTTCCAAGTAAATAGTTAGAAAAGTGAATTAACTTAAAGCAAAATTTCGCAAAAAAATTTATGATCACGCAATAATTATCTTAATACAGCCCCATATTTATGTACAAAGTAAACTTTATTTTTTTTTAATGGTTATAAAATAAATTCAACTGCACATTTTTATCTTATTATAATGAAAAAAAGTACGTCTGTAAGAATTATATTCTATAATACATAAAAAGATTAAATTGTATTTAAAAAAAAAAAGGAATTTGTACATAAATTGCAACGCGAGGTTGTCACCGTGAAATTCAAACAATTGATATACGTTGCCGCGAAAAGGCAAATGATGAAAGTGTCAACTGCGTTTTTTGGTATCCATGCAATCCCACCGACGCGACGCCGGGAATCCCCGCCGAGATTCGTATATCTCTGCGAAGATAACCGCCGACAGCCGCCGGTGCAAGAGCGACTGGATAAATGGTGGACGAAAATTCGGTTACGGTCGGAAAACGCGAGAAACGACTGCGAAACGATCTTGGTTCCGAGTCAGAAGCGAATAGTTATGCTCCTCGAGATTTACGGCCGTAGAAGAACTTTGTTCCCCTATTGCGTTAATCGATTGTAAAAGATAAATCCACTTAAGTAGTGGCTTTGCCGTGAAGACTTCGGGTCCTCTCACGTTTCTTAAGGAATATTATTGCGTTTCGAAAATTTGTCCTGTGTGTTGTTTATTCTTTTCGTAAATAATATAATTACAATATTTATAGTTGGTATGTTATTAATTACAGTATAATACTAATTGTGATTTTTATAAATCACGACAATTTATAAAGGTTTTGCGAGCCGTCCTCTTTTACTTTCGTCGCGCGTACCTCTGGGCAAGGCTCTCGCGAACATCACGGATTAGCGTCGCGACGCCGCGCCCGCGCCGAGAGTTATCACGATCTCGCGATATAGTCTGTCTGTACAACAGCACATTTGCACATTGTGAAAGGGAGCGGCTATGTTGAAGTGCAACATTCCTCGTGTTCGGGCGAAAGAACTGGCTGCCCTTCTTATTTCTCCAGGGACTTTTCGCAGCGAGCGAATGAGAGATCAGAATTCTCTTTATTCTCTACCCTCCTCCCCTCCCCGTTTCCCTTTGTTACCTTTCTTTGGTCTTCACTTTCTTCGACGTGAATGGGAAAATCGGCTAAATATCTCAGAGCACTTTCGTATCCCGTGTTGTCGCGATACTTTCTACTTATCTCCGCCTCCGGTTTCTTATTCCATTTCCCCCATCTCGGAGAGGCTGGAAAACTTACATATTTCGAACGACAATAACAATCGACGCTATTCAACGACGCTATGCAGAATGCAACCGTCCGGATTCTCAATAAGCGGTCATTTAACGAGAGAAATGGCCGGATTGGCCTCTCTCTATGGGGACCAGTTTTTACTCGTTTGCACAGCGTCATCGTGTGCGCTCTCGGAAAACTTCGCTCGTATAAAACATAAAGCGCATATCGCACAACGCGCTATATACATATACATTGCACGTTATAGTACATATGCCCTCGAAGTCCCGGAGCGATTTATCCCACTGGCGAATATCTATATAACCATAGTAGGTTTGTAGATCACTCCATGCTTGAAAGCATCATTGATCATCCGTCTCGTTCGCGAATCTCATTCCTATATTTCCTTGTTCTTTTCCTTCTTTTATATCGTTACCGTACATCTTTATTCGCCATACCCGCCTTGAATTTTAGCGCAACTAAAAACTAAAAAGGATATATATGTATATGTATCTATCCTTACGATCTACCATTTCTGCGATCTTTATTCGAGATCTAAACGTTAATGAGAAAGTAAGGCAGAAAATGACGTTTTATAATTACTATAATGTATAACTTTTAATGGGAATGACATTGCGGAATATCGTTATAAGAACGGACAGCAACTTCGTAACAATCGATATACGAACTGCGTTTACGATGTATAATATGATATCCATCTCGTTTCAGGTGGCCTGGATGCTTTTCGACAAGAGCGCTATCCTGACGGTACAGAATCACGTTATTACCAGGAACCCCAGAATATCCGTGTCGCACGATAAGCACAGGACCTGGTTCCTACATATCAGCGACGTGCACGAGGAGGACAAGGGAAAGTACATGTGCCAGATTAACACTGCCGCCGCCAAAACGCAATATGGCTATCTACACGTCGTAGGTAAGAGGCTCTGCTTATGCGATATATCAGTTTTATAATGTTAAAATCGCTTAACGTTATAGTATATTTAGCATTTTCATTACTTATTATTTCGCATTATTATTTTTTTAAAACAGTTATATTCTGATGTTGCTTATTAATACAAAGTAGACGTTAAACATGTTAGCCACTTTAATTCTAGAGAACAAAATACTTTGATATTATTCTCACAAAATTACTACTTTATATATAAGTAAAAGATTAGAAATATGTTTCGCGGATTAATAGTGATATCGTAAGATCTCTTTTGTTTCGGATTTATAAAATTAAAATGATAATTTGATTAAAGAAGAATATTTATTTTTGCATCGTGATTGAATTATACATTTCTATATTTCTTGCGATGTCAAATTTATGGCAATATATCTGTTAAGGATAATTTTATAGAAACGGAACATATTAGTGTACATACACGTAGAACGTAATGTTAGATATCATTACCTATTCTTTTAAAATTTTAACTAAGAACAAATTATAATCCTATTTATTATCGGAAAATTGATTCCTTTTTGGGATTAAAACCATGTTTTATTTAAAAATACATATTTCCATGTATATATATCTATTATTAATTTTTTACGAGAATTAATTATTTCTGTAAGCGAATAAATCCACGAATTTCGTTTTTCCGCTAGTACACCTTACTTTACTATATTTTATTATTTTAGAGAAAATAACTATTCTCATACGCTTTACGTTAATTTTGCGGCGCCATTAGCAGAGAACATGCCATGGTCCATTGTTATTTACGACCTTATCGTATCGTACTGTGAATCCATTAGATACTTCGAATAAATCTCATTTCGCGTAATGGAGTCAGTTTACCGAAGTCACGAAGTTTGTAACGGAACATAAACATTTTATCGCAACCGTCTAAACAGATTTATGCTTAGAGAGCGAAAGTATATCCCCGTTCCTGCTAATTTTGCATGGAAAAGCAGAACAGAACTATAATAATTTAATCAGAAGAGGGAATATCAATAAGATCTCGAGACGGTCGCCATCCCTCTGCCAGCTGAGAGAACATATTAATATCTCGAGTTTTGACGTCTGGGCTGCAGCCACCGTTGAAGCGAGAGCAACGATACCGGGGATGAGGGGACGGATGCGTCGGTGTGGAGTAATCAGAGGGCTAGATTAATTGTTTCCACGGGACTCTTGCTCTCCATCGCACAAACACACGCAAGATCTCCTCGCGGTACTCTCTCGACTCTCGACACTTCGTGATAATCCCGATGAAGCCGACACGACGACGATTTGCCATGACTACATCGCGCGTAACAAGCTTCCGCCAATGTATTTAAGTATTATCTGTTCTCACATTTGTCGCGCGAGATAATCGTCCGATTTATTTTGCAAAATGGCCGGCCGTTTAATTGTAGCACGACGATCTACAGTAGGTCTACGTTTGTATGATTTAAAATGAATGTAGCTTTCTATTCTTTTTTTATTCTTTCTACTTTTTACTTTTACTGACAACATTTTTTTTACTTGTCTTATGTTTTATTTATAACAAAAAATAAACTCGAAACATTCTTTGCAAATAAACTTTCTAATCGTGTCACATTTTAATGCACATGTATAAATCTTATGAAATGAAACAAATTGAAAGAATTGAAAAATGACGGTTTGCGTCACTAAAATGTTACAAGAATATCGTACTGTTTAAATATCCATATTTCTCGTCATAGCGAGTATTTGCTAACTTTTTGACCAGGTGAACATACATCAGATATTATACGTTTCTTGTTTCTGCCCTATTTAGTTATTGGACCTCTTTCTCGATTTTTCGATCTGTCACTTGCGCGCAGTTGTCCACCATCTAAATAAATCAGAAGCTTAGACTACTTTTATTTGATTTAGAAGCAAGTTGGTCTCGGTTGGTCTACTTAACCAGTAAAGAAGCCGCGACAAAATTGGAAAGCAAACACTCACTGTGTCACTCTGTCTTTGACAGTTGCTAACAATTTCTTAATTCTTTATGTTATATTTATGACACACGTAATATTAATACGAACTATTTTCTCAGAAGTTACAGATAGCAAGAAAAATCTTTCTTAGTATTTTAATATTATTTTATAAGACAAATAAAACACAACTTATTTATTTTTTTAAACAAATAACGTACTTTTTTTCTATTTCTTAAATATTTCTCTTTAAAAAAATAAGTTTTATTTTAAATACTTTTTCATATTTAAATATTTTTTCATTTTGTATATTTTTGATCAATATTTTAAAATATATAATTATAATATTTGTTGAACAATTATTTATAAGAAAAACGAATATTTGTTGATCGCAAATGTACCTTGTAATTAAATCTTGCGTTATATTCTCCATGAATGAAGTTATGAAGCGCATAAACTATGCGCTTACATCAGTCAAGAGGCGTATCATAATGTATATTGTATAGGATACGATATGAACATGACATTAGATTCCCTAAGGGTATGCTATAATTAGCAATCTACAGCTCACAATGACTTCATTCACGATAAACCTCAGTAATCATCCTAGTATATATCTTTCTCTTTTGGTTGTTAATCACAATATCTCGTCGGAACAAAACATTTTAAAAGGATTTTACAGCAATAGGATGACAACACATTTTATCAATTTATTGTTATAACGTATCTATTCAATTTATTACGTTTTCTTGCATCGCGAAAAGAAACCTTTTTGCAATCTTGAGATTCTCTTTATATGAGAAATTTATGTATTTTCATTGTTATATCAATTTCACCAGCATAACATCATTATAGTAGCGTTGTTATCAATTATAGATTCAGTTCTTATTAAAAATTGAAAATCGAGATCGACTTCTTATTTTTCCCGAAAGAAGGGGCATTCCTATTTTTCTGGAGAGATCCCCGAAAGAGATATTGGCAACCCGACAAAAAGCGATGCGCGACGGGGTCCTGTCTAGAATTGTCAATATATGCGAAATATTTAGATGCGTGTTACACGTAACGCATATTTTTGTTGCACGTTCGAAATACTAGGGTGGTTGTCCGTGCGTTTTATCCTCAAGACTCCCGTCTCCGGTGAGCATCGTCGAGTGATCTCTCCTCCCGAACGTTGTGCTGCCGGAGTTTAGGACAAGTTAACGCACAACAGCGCGGCAACACGCGCGCGGCAGAGGCGGCGTTTGCGCTTGAATAATGCATCAACAGACCGTTACGCGACTGTAGTATAACGGCGTGCAGAATGGCGAGAGTGAGGGCGGACCGCACCCCTCCTCCCCTCCCCCTCCCCTGCGCGCGTTCAATCTGCTCTTGTTCAACAATTCGGTAACACCCCGCATTAGCATTAATGCAGGATATCGGCGGACACCTGCGGTAATTCATAGGATTGGCCGCGTACGTACGCGGTGACCACGCGGCTGTTGGCGGACAAAGAGACGGATTTTCTTCTCGTTCGGAGATTGGTTATAAGGGGAGGTCCAAGTTCGAATCTTGATTGGGGTGATATGTTTCGCAATAAATTCTTTACAGTGATTTAATAAGAATATTCATTAGCATATAAATTTAAATCGATTATCGATTTAAGTATGTGGATTTATGTACTGTTCTAACTAAGAGAGCTGCGTTTTAAAGAACAATAAAAAAATTGACGTGCAGTTTATTGAGTTTGGAAATAGTATACAATTATTATTAATAGGCTACAAGATTTAGTCGCCGGACTGTAAATGGCATTTTTCTCTAATTGATTGAACATTGATTTTGTTTAAAAATTATTGTGCAATTTTATCTAATTGACCGTTAAACAATGCAAATTATACGACATGAAAATTTTTCTTATAATGAATATATACGAAAAAAAAAACGTAAGGAACAGTACTGGAAAAACGTATTATATCGAAATATATACGAATGTATTGCATATTGCAATATTCTACTTCAGTTAATTATCGAACATGGTTAACTTAAAGCAACTATTCAATTATACTATTTTCATTTATATAAAGTTATATAAAATAATATCTTTTTTGTCTTATATATGATGAGGAATAGCCTATTGTGATAAGTTTTAATCTCCTCTCTCTTTTTATCTCTCTCTTTGGATATATATTTTATTGTAATACACGTTAAACCGCTTGCAAAAATCAATTATAATGACCTAAATTACTTCAGAAATCCGCGATATCTCTTCCTCTCTCTCTCTCTTTCTCTCTCTCTAAAGATAGAAAGCTTTTCAAATATTCAGCATTACAGACTGTAAGACACGAATAGTGTGGAAAGTTATACATATATGTAGTCTATAAATGACTTGTCACACTTGTAGTACAATATAAAGTAATCACTGTTATTTCAGCACATATAAATAAATATTGTCATCCTGCGGCTTATTTATTTTAAGCCTTATTTTTTTTGTCTCACTCGCATGATTCCATTTTGGCCGGTGCTCTTTATAAATCTTAAATCTAATATCTAATGATAGAAAGCTTCTTTTTGTCTGTCCAAGATTCCATAATTTTATAATTCTACGTCGCCCTAGATTTCTTCGACTTCTTTGTTACAAAGAGCGGCGGACTTATTCTTAAATAGTTTCATTCAAATAAAACAATATTACTGCGGTACAATGCGATTAAATTGAATTAATTAATTTGTATTAATATAGTTGAAATTCTGAAATTATAACTGAGAAGAATTATTTGTAATATGATAAAGAATTTATTGAAGATAAATGTAATAAATATAAAGTTACTCTCTGATAAGATTTTTTAAAAATATACATTTTATTTATACGTGTGTATGATAAATCATGTATTTAATTATAAATACTAAGTATCACTGAACTGTAGAAAATTAGGAAATGGATTAAATATTCAATACAAGGCGATATATCGTCTTGTAATGACAACTGAAAATGTTAAACACATTGAAGTGACGTGAGTGTTTTTCGTTGATACGTCAGTCGTCATAAATTGATTGATTAATTAGTATACGACGAAGATGAGTAATTCGGCTGATGCGTCATATTTGCATATAAGCAACGCGATATTTGTCCATTTAAACATGTCAACCAATCCTAGCTACTTGCACTTCCAGGTTGATCAACGTCGACGTTGCAGACGACGTATGTCCATATACTAATATTATTCGTTACCACGACGACATTATAATTGAATTATACGCCTCTCGCGCATGCACACACACACACACGTGTTTAGCCGTTTAATTCAAGAGCAGTGACGACGTGGTTAATATACACAAATGTGAAATGTGCAATGATATTGCTGTCATGGTACAATTAAAGAGTTATCAATAATCGATCATTGTACTGTGACTTTGATTTATACATTTTATCTCTTTATGCAATAAAAAAGCGCGTTTCTGTAATACATTTATATTATATACAAACAGAGAGGGGGAGAGAGAGAGAAGGGGAGAAAGAGAGAGAGAGAGAGAGAGAGAGAGAGAGAGAGAGAGAGAGAGAGAGCGACGAATTTATTGAACAAGTGTATGTATTTATGTGTATATTGTAATACATATGTATGGGTCTCTATATACATATATATGCGTATTACATAAAAAATGTCATTTCTACTTACTATATTCGCCGTATAATTTTTAACAAATAATGGCACTTTAAATTATTTCACGCAATTGCATTATTTATACTGCGCCTTGCCTATGTGTCTTACTTTTATTTCCTATTCTGTCTATAAATTTTGTACTGTCCGTAGCTAACTAAAACTGTTAATGTTTGTTGTTATAGTGCCGCCGAATATTGACGATTCGCAGAGTTCATCGGATGCGATCGTTCGCGAGGGCGCCAATGTAAGTCTTACCTGCAAAGCGACCGGAAGCCCAATACCTAACATTCGTTGGAAGCGAGACGACGGTTCCAAGATCTCGATCAACAAAACTTTATCTGGTACGTCCGATATAATTTGATGGCGAAACTTTGTGTTGATAGACCAAACGGTCATACATACATTAATCTCTTAAAAATTTAAAGGAATTGAAAATATATATACCGTGTGAGAATAAGAAATAATTAACTACAATCGATTGACAAGTAATGAATATTGAACGGTTACAATTTCAGTGGCAGAATGGGAGGGCGAAACGCTGGAAATGGCGCGGATTTCGAGATTGGACATGGGCGCGTATTTATGCATCGCTAGCAACGGTATACCACCATCGGTTAGCAAGCAGATCAAAGTGTCGGTCGATTGTAAGTACATTCTATGCTTATCAAATTACTATGCTTATCAAATTGCGATCTATCAAAGATTAACATTCTTACATTATTCGGAGAAAAATTATAGCTATTATAAACAATATAATCACAATGTATCGGCATTATTTTATCAATCTTTTATATAGCGTCTTCTTTGACGAATTCTGCTAAAATTCATCTTTTATAAATTCACGAAAATATTTTCTTTTTATCTAACCTGTTAAAGCTTATTACGATAATAGTTGAGCATTGATTTGGTTAAAAAAGTTGGTCTTAAAAGGTTTTGTCATATATCCGAATAATAGATGCATCTTCGTTTAAAAATCACACGATATTGACACGAAAAAAAAGTAGAAAGAAAAGATTTGAAAGGGATCCATAACCAGATTTTCGGGCAACCAGATTTCTCATGAGAGTAAAGGTACCTGCCGACAAATAAGTTATAGACTGCTGCAGCTGTGTGGTAGCTTCTAAGTGGCAACTGCGGCATTGCACTACGTCGGTACAATACGCTGCTTGGAGAAAGGGGTTCAACACATACAATTTAATAACATAGAAAGGAAACCGACGACAAAGCGGGCTTTACCGAATCCCTCACCTCTTTCTCACTCACTCTCTCACTCTCCCTCTCTTTCTCTTGCCTCTAGGCTGCTTCCCGCTGCGCTAAAATAAGCGTACAAGTGAACGAAAGCGAGAGAGGGAGAAAGAGATAAAGACAGAGACAGAAAGAGAGACGGCAACGGTAGAAAGACAGCCAAAGGGGCGTTGAAAGTCACGATCATGTGTGAGTGCGCGTGTCATGGGGGACGATACAGAGGGAAAGAGAAGAGAAAGAGACGGCGGTGGTTCCCTAGTGAGACATAAAAGTAAGCTCGGGCGAACCGCGACACACCATTACCGTTTCCACCCTTGTACTTGCCTATTGTTACGTTACTGCGTCTCCTAAATACCGGGCACGTGCCTCTCTTCCTCATAGCTCCTCTATGACATGGTTTCCCTCACCAAACGATACTCGTTTTGCTTCCGTTTTCGTATCCGTTGTAGGTCCGTTCATGTATTTGTTGATGCATGTTTCAAAGTGGATCGCTCTTTATGCCTCTCTTTCGCGTCTGCAGGTTTTTGCTCGTATCCGCATAAAGATCATATGGAAACCTGGATCGATTACAGAATCCAAAGATTATCAAGACGTCCACGATGCGCATTTCAATTTCTTAACTCGTTTCTGAAGACAAGTATAAGAAGAAAATAAAACACGCGCACACATTACGTGATACTCAATGAAGAAAGGACGATTATACAATCCCGTGCCGTATTGCGCTACCTTTGAAAGCTTCGCGATATTTAATTATTAATTATCCGTGAAGTAAAATTGCATCCCTTTTACGTCGACTACAAAGAGATAGTGTAGAGTGATGAGAGCGGAAGTTTGTCGGAGCTTATGCAAAACATAATCTTCGTATTCTTAAGACGGCTCCCTCGAGTTTTCACGTAAGATCTAAGCCAATCCGGAGCTGCACACGGGAGATCTTGCGGGAACAGACGGGAAAACGGAATATGCTGATTATCCATATAATTAAACTAAAACTAATTAATTCAGCAGCGTCAGAAAGAGATACGTCGTAATTATGATTCGGTTGAGATGTTGCTCGAAAGAGCGATGAAGAAAGAGGCAGATGTATTTGCCGCGGTTCACGACGCGGATATGCTACGGATTATCCTTTTAAGTGTCCTTTAATTATATTTGCGACCATGTAACCGGCAAAGCCTTTTGTCAACGAGCATTACCTTGGGCTCTTTTGAAGTCAAATTACGATCAAGTAATGCAATAGTTTTGTCCACGATTGTGTTTAACTCATCGTCGCCGATGAGAAATTATGTAAGAAATTGGCAGAAACCGCTGTTCCATCACAATACGTACACTTTGCAAATGTTCGCTTCCAGACCCGTTGTATTTTTTGCAAAACGTTAGTCTCTCGTATGTGAATAAATTTATATAAATTAAATACTGGAACTGACGCAATTAGGATGTTGTAGAATGTTAAAAACAAAAGTTTTGTAAGATTACCTTCTTTATTAATGCCAACAGTTTTATAAACAGTCAGGAGAAGAGAGAGTAACAGTCAATTTGCATCATTAATACAGTGATCACGTTGTTTACTACAGAATACTTGCATATGAGAATGATTAATATCTCATTACGCTTTTGCTTTTAAATAGATTTGTTCAAACAGTCGGCGTCGAAGATTAGTAGCTAATATTTGCAGGATCTGAAAATATGCTGTAAAATGTCACACATATACAATTGTGAAATATATAATGTATAGTTTCCATCGAGCGATACACAGTTTTGTCCAATTTCTCGTTTCAATCGTCATTCTCATTCATTCAAAAGAAACACTTTTAATATTGGCTCTTTCACTGACCCGTGGCCATTTCATATTATAACTTGTTTGCGTATCACGGCAGAATATTCCAATGGTCAATATCAGCACGAATTTCAATAGTAACGAGGAATCGATCGCGTATATGCGAGGTTAATATTTTGCAAAGTGAATTTTTACGTTTCACTTGCAATATGAAATTATCTTTTTTTTTTAATAGGTGTATCTTTTTTCATTTTCTAATCAATATACAAGATATTACCGAGAGATATAAATTCCGATAGGACTGTTTTAGTGTGAGAATATTTCAAACGGCACATATACATATATATGTATTACGATTTATATGCTAGTATGTAGAAATCGATAGCGCCTTTGCGATGATTACTAGACGATGCCGTGATGACGCATTTTTAGATGGGTAGAACGCAAGTGCTGCAGCTGGGAGGCTGGCGGTAACACTTGGCGCGTTTTTACGTGTTCAAGCGGAGATTAATTAAATGGTCAGACAGATTACAACCATCTACCAGCGATCCTTGGTCTGATGACATTACAAGTTTACGGTCTGAAAAACTGTTGTATACGCTTTTCATCTCACTCCGCCTGCTGTTGCCGCTGTTTCATCCCTCGTAACTTCGTGCGTCGGCAACGTGACGTACACAACGTGACAATATTGTAATATGATAATTATAAAGCTATCGTTAAACATATTTTTGCCACGTCTGCAAACGTCTCGCGAAATATTTTTACCCTCGAATACGTGAAACGCCAATGCGATCGCAGTATATCGCATTTGTTTGCCGGCGAATGTAATTTCAGCAAACACAATTGAACTCCCTTGTTGCATCCATTAATACAGTTAACAGAAAAGCAAACATTGTATCGTTGGTACCATTATTAATATTCTGTAAGTATTGATATTTGAGGACATATATGTGCTTATATTTAGATATTTTATCCACGCGCATTATACTTGTAAACTTGCAAAATTATGACACTTTCGCAAATATACCGCGTATGTACCGTCGACGTATTTGATTTTTTTATCAACAATAAGTAATTAAAAATTTTTGACTTTTTAATCTTCGCATTTTTATACCGTTCACTGGGGAAATATTTCGTGTCGTGCAGTTTTTCAGCATTCCTGACGATTTAAACTAATCCTTTATGACAAATATTATAGTAACGCGGAATGTGCTTACTTTTACGTATGTTCTTTAATTTTTTAGTACGCGAAACGATATGCGTGGTCTCGTCAAAGAATATTATTTCCGGCAAAACTACGTCCTATACTAAAGAATATAATTTTCGTCTCATTAGTTAGCGCGAATTTAGGATGATAAAGTCACCATTTCCGACTCGGACAGACGGACTTGTTGATGAAGAGGAGAAAGCTGAAATTACGTGTAGCGCGTTCTGCATAAATTTCCATTAAGAAACGCGAGTGTGTAAACTAGAATTTTTGAATAAAGTTCCAGAAACGTTCACCCTTTGATTTTTTTTTTAAATTTGGTCACAACGTACCAAATAACTCTAATTGAGTTCGCTTGTGTGCCAAAGAATTTTCAGCGCAAACGCAATTAAATCGAGATAATGTTTTGAAAACTTAATTTTCGGTTATATTTAGCTTTACGTTTATTTTCATTCATTTTATTTAATTTTTTCAGTTTACTAATTAGAGATGCAAAGCACAACTATGCAGTATTCACTTTTATTGTACACAGCGTAACTTTTTTAATATGTGAAACGTGCTTCAGAAATGGATTCAACATTGCAATAACAACAGTTCGTGCAAACAAATAATCTATTTTGCTGTGTTCCCGAATTGTTACCGTTACATATAGATATTATACTTTATAATATTATATATATGACATATATATATTTATGACATATATTTTTATTAATATTTATGCTTTTGTATATTTATATACAATCCTTACGAAAAAAGACAATTGTCGTTTATCACAATACATTTCGTTCGCGAAGCTATCAGCGCGATAAATGGGCCGATCTATTTGCAATAAACGAGACGCGATAAACTGTTCACACGCAAGTACTGTACACGTAGTACAGAAGCACGGGTGCAATCCGTCACGGGTCGCGCTAATTTTATTTATCGTTCTTACCGTCGGCGTCGCCGAAGATGCCCCCCCCGTCAGACGGCGAAAGACGAAATGAGGTTGCAGGTCACGGAAAGAATCGTTTTAATTTATTCGAACGTGTCCGCCGTTTGTGTAGGTGAGTATAGGTATCGCATTTGCAGAGAATGTAACGGCGAAACATTGCAGAGAATGCGGCACGGGAGACGGGGGGAGGGGGGGTTATATCGAGGTGGTAAAAGGAGGTAGCGGAGGTGGCGGCGGCGACGGTAGTCACGTATAAGCAGTGACTCAGGCTCGCGCGATCCTTCTCTCTCTTTTACCTTCCTCTCCTTGTCCCACGGGTTCCGGCGCTAACATCCCTGCGTTTCCCTCTCTTGCCTCCAGTAGCAATCTGTTATTAAAATCAGCAACGAGAAAAATCCGTGCCGTATCTCCGCGGGACGCACCGGAGCGGAGCGCGCGCAACGACAGACGTGTTACGGCAAAAATTAAGCCACCTGCAAACTCGGAAACGGAATTACGTCAAGGTGGCTGTCGCTATTGCCGCTGTTAAAAATCTTGATGGGAAATAGGGCGCCCCGGTGCTAAACCAGGGGACAATTGCTGGTAATTGTTACGTACAATCGCGAAAAACTTTGTTCGTTTTCTTTTCGTTCTATACGCGCGCGTCAGATTTCTTTATCTTTTTCTCATCGTAATCTAAGTGAATATGTTTTCAAAAAAAAAAGTATGTATTACGCTAATGAGAAGGGAGGGTGAAAATGGAAACAAGTTTTACTTGGAAGGTAAATTTGTTGTACAAAAAGTAGCGGCAAATTGATGCAAATACGATCATTAACTCCGCGTCTCTTTGTCGCATTACGTTACGCTCTTCTAACCCGAATAGTAGAGAGACTAGGCGAAGATACTGTTTGTTTCGATTACGTGCAAGAGATGAATGTACGCTCGCAAATAACTAAATGTTGGTTTTAGAAAATTGTCTTTCGAAATGTGTTTTTATCGCTCTTTCGCACTCTTCACTAAACGATTTTTAACGAGACATCCAGTATATAGGGAAAAGAGTTTATTCGGAAAATTTGTTAAATATTTACGATTCTCTTGACGCAAAAAAAAAAAGAAAAGCACAACTTCTGTAGTGTTACAGCGGCAATTATAGAATTATTTATGCATGAAACTATTAACGAGCGCGGTATCTCCGATGAAACAAGATTTAATTTCTATACGATACGAGGAGTATTGATCTATACATCGACGAACGGCATGGACAGTGTTTTTATTTGTCTCTTTTTTTTTCCGAAAAAAAGTCGGACATTTTGATTTAAACGATGCTACCCCGCAACATCCATTCTGATCGGAACGATCGTGCTTATCGTGTTTGCCGATTGTAATTTAATTGTCCGACGCCCGAGGAAATTGGAATTCTGCTTGGAGCGTACGCCACGTGGGCGCCGATATTACAGATCGGCATTTGAATCCATTGATTTCGGTTTATCCGAGTAAAGCCCGGAAATCATCCGCTTTTTCGACCGACGAAAATGCGATTTCATAACCCTTGCGAATCTATCGATAAATTTAAACTTAATTGTTAACTTTGCAACAGAGAGATCGTCATTTCTATCATTTCTGCTTTTTAGTTTTGCGTCTCAGTCAGCTCAATACCCACCGTATTATAAATACAATGCTAGGTAATTACCATACATACGCGTGTTCTCTCTTTCTCTCTCTTTCTCTCTCTTTTTCTCAAAATATTAATTATTATCAAATTAGATATCAAGATTATTTTTCTAAACGCTACATTCTGAAGTAATATATCAAGCGGCTATCCTTGCGAAAATAAAGTGACGTCGTCGAACGATATTTGCCTTCGATATTTCTGCCGCTAAATCAAATCGCGTTTATCGGGTACGGCGTGAAACGTTTCGAAAATCTTCAGCAGATGTAAGTATTAACAGATGCAAGTAATGACAATCGGATTTTCTGATAATATTGATCTTACCGGGGTGGGGGGAGCGAAGGGATGTTCTCAGGTCTCTGTCAAGCAAGTCGACCGGTATATACGTAGCGGCGCGGCGGTGGAAAGAAAGATTGCCACTAAAACGAGAGGGGTTTGCGCGCGTCTATTGCGAGGTAAGGCCTTATCGGCTACGCGAGCTGGCATTTATTTAAATTTAAAACTGGGGAATCGATCTCAAGCGGTCCCGGTCTCCCTCGGTTTTTCTCGATTTGGCCGTCTTCTTTCTCTTTCTTCCTCCCCCCCCTCTCTTTCTCTCATTCTGACTTTTCGCTTCTTTCCTTCTTTGTTGCCAAACGACCCTACCTCGTGGCTTTCTCGCACCTCTAATTCCCGCCTCTTGTCGATCGTCTCTGCGCCCGGCACGTCCCTCGAAAAACTCATTAATGTGTCTCGGTGGCCTATTCCCTCTTTCTCCCTTTTCCTCTTCCTCTCCACTGATGCCCCCGTGTGCGCGAACGATGCGAAAAGGCACAGCATGGGAAATCCGCCGCCACGACGACGTGACGGAGCGCCGCGCCGAGTGTCTTGAGAGAGAAGTATTGAAAATCAAGCTGCGAAATTAATCCGCGCGAATAAAAGCGCATTGTAATTTTTAGAACACGTTTGTACAAAAATATGATGAAAAATGGAAAGCTCTTCGTTGAAAAAGAACTTCTATTTTCACTTGTTTCAACTCGAGATTGGACCGTAATTTTCGAGATTTACCTTCAAATACATTTTAATTTCTCATTTTTACATTTTCCTGTTTCTCTTTTTGCAATGGTTAAATAATAATAATAAACGGAATATGTTAAAAATAATGTCACTTGAGGCTAGTAAGCGTAAAAAAATGGACAAAAGATTTCCCTTTGAGTCAATCTGATTTCACGAATGTATCCGTGTTACTCGGAATAGACGTTCTGAGTGAATTACGTTTTTACATTATAAAGGAGATTCAGCGCAATAAACGCATTTCGTGGGAATAAAGTGATGATTTTCGTTGGAAAGCGAAATAGTTTTCCTTCCACCATAATTAGCTCGTTTTTAATCATTTTTAAAGCTTCAATGCTAGATGCCTTGGTAACTAAGCCACGGGTTAAAGTTAAGTTACGCGCTGTATTAGGCATTTGAGTTGGTATATAAAGTTAGATTACAGATCTCTTGCGCGGGCGATAAATAAAATATTTCAACCTTCGAAACTCACTTACTACGCGCGGAACACTAAAGCTGCCAGACGAAGCCGCCGCTGTTTACCCTCGCAGCATATCAAAGCGCTCGGTGACATACATAGAAAGAGACGCGAATCCTATAGCCACATGCTTTCAAGGAACAAAGAGGCGTCTTCGCAGCTGAGAAAAAGACGCATACATATACATTGACACATACCAATGTATACGTATATACAGCGGGTGAAGAGCGATCGGAGTTAAAACTCCGGCTGTAATTTAATTCGTTTCTTTTTTATTTTCAATAACTTTGGAGAAAATATTAATCTTAAAGTTGAAGTCGAGGAGATCAAATTTAGATTTATTTTTCCACACTTTCCTCAACGAAGAGGATCAAAGAGATCACGCGGTGGCATGGTACGCCTTGCAATTTTTATTTTTACAGTTCTCACGTTTTCTTATCTATTTTTTTCACGTTGCCTCAATAAACCACGTGCTGTACTTCCGACGCAAACCGCAACCAAGTATCTTTACGGAGTTACGCAGGAACGAGCACCTTTGTTCCGATCATTTCTGGTTCGCCGAACACAGCGAGACGATCGAACGATAAACGTAGAAATGATTTTGGGCGCATCTAGATAGGTGTTACGCGACTCGACGACTAACACCCGTTTACATTTGGCGAGTATTCGGGTGGTGCAGTCTCGCGCTTACGGAAGATTCATAAGTGAGCAGCACGCGACATGATAAAATAGCAGGGTGTAGGCGGACGTCGCACCATATTCAACGTCATTTCGCCTTGAAGAATTACTTTTATGAAGAAATAACGCAAAATGTGTCAGAGGTACTTGTGCATTTTCGAGTGCGTTGAAAATTTGTGCGACTCTGTCGTAATCTGACTGATACAGAAAGCATTACAAACGAGATTTCAACCATTATAATTATTATGACAACAAGACTTTTCATAACATGATATTTCTTTTTATAATAACTTAAAATATAGACATGATATCGATATTTGGAAGTAATGGATAGAGATTAGATTATTGGGGAAAAAACAACTGCTGTGACAGAACAATTTTTGTGTCGCATACGACAAATTAATTTTAATCAAACTGGCGTATTAATTATATTGGCGTACTTAAAAGTTACAGTTCAAGTTTTAATGTTATCGGAAAACGAGTTGTTTCCGGTCTTTATGGTTTTTGCAATACGTGCCGGTGAAGTGCGCATATAGTGATGCACAGGGTAGTTAAGCTCGAAAGCTCGAGGTTGAAAAGCCTCGAGAGCTCGAAACAGTGTTTTTGATCTCCGCACGTCGAGCAGCTTCGTTGAAAAGGCATGTGGATCTTTTATGTGATTCGTGTCTTCGTACATATAGTCACACACAAAACATTGAATGAAATCAGTCTTGAGTGAAATTTTTTTTTTACCGTTCAAACTGAGGAGTGACTTATTAAATCGAATATCTTTATTACGCCGTGTAAAAATTCTCTTTATCTCTTTCAATAATCAAATAGTCTGTGTAATATAAAATCAAGTGTTGCATTTTTTAATAAAGTGGATATCTACATGTTCTTCAGGGATATTATTGAAGTGAACCAATTTCTGCGTTTTCCACAAAAGTAATTGCGATTACGTAATGCCTTTTATCTGCTCTCCCACTGTACTAATGCACAGCCGTGTCACTTTCCAGTGTTTGAGCTTCAAAGCCCGTAGCATAAAGACGGCGAACTGGGCAGAGTCCGGTTTTTGATCTCGACCTAGCGCGGTTTCCTCGTTCGGAAATGCGCGCGAACAGTGCATACCGTCGCGAATAATTTTTCCTAGAGCTGCACATTCGAGAGAGAGAGAGAGAGAGAGAAAGAGAGCGGAATAGCCGTGGATACTCTTCAAGGGGAGAACCGAGACGCAGCGATACCCGGTGCCCGGTGATGTAGCTTTTGTTTGCCCTTTTTAAATGCGGTCGCACTGCACCGCATCGAGGCGACGCGACGCGAGGCGCGACAACGCGTATGAATTCCGAGGGGCGTTGAATTTTTATGAGCTTGCATACCGCGAATTAGCCCACGTTTCGTCTACCTTATACTATACACGGATCCGCGCACACGCATATACGTGTCGCTGCTATGACTTTTCGCAACACGCTGATGCGGAATCGACGCGCGTTGATAAGATCGTTCGTACTCTCATCGGAAACAGATAATTTAATTCCGCAATTAACGATCTTTACATTATTGTTTCGCGCGGAGGAAGTCCTCTCGTCCCGTCGATATTTCTATTCTCGAAAGACGACAACGTGTACTTTACAGCAATTCCTAAGTTGCACATACAAACCGAGGGATATTTTCCGGCTCGCGGAAAATACCGTTAACGCGATAAAACTATAAAATCCCAGCATGGATTCACGCCTCCGGTCGCCGATATCTTCTCATTTCAGTCCTCCGAACGGGCTACATTTCACTTCGCACTCGGCGCGAATGGAAAGTGCTGCAACTCCCTAGTTAGACGTCAGCTTCTCACGTTAGAATAAGTATAAGAGAAAGATAGATAAAAAAACACAACAGGCATGTATTAGATGGGGTCTCCGATGCTTTTGCCCTGAACGCAAACGACAGCGTATCGTAGCACTCCTTCTCGAAATGTGGTCGAGAAATAGCGCTAGATTTCGAGACCGTATAGCTGTGCGCGCTATGTACACCATGCACCGTGTACTTTCGCGTAGTTAAAGACAGCAACTAGATTACTGAAGCGCAATTTAATTATCTCGCGGCTTTTGTGAATTACTTCACACTACTTAGCGCAGTCAAAATTATTACCTTTACACTAACGAACGTATATGTAGATAATACGAATCTAAATTATACATGATAACGTAAAAATGCCAAGAGATATCGTGATTTCTATAATCATAATTTCTATGCCTTGATTTACAGTTTGAAATTTGTTCCTTGCGAAAAAAAGAGCATGCACTTTATTCTAATTACACATATCATATAAAGTTTAAAGAAGATTCATTTTTATTAAAAATCCAGAATTCAACTGCACAGCTGTATCATATTGAATTTTATGAGGAAATAAATTAAGCGTCGAGCACTGATTAAATAAGAAGGAGGAGGAATATATATTTTAATTTTTGATATTTTCGAAATCTCCGAAATTTTCTCTTCAATCTCCAGGCACGGCGATACACCTGGTGCAGAGGTATCCGAAAGCGCAGGTGGCGTGATCAAAATTATGTAGAAAAATGTAAAGCACGGCGAGAGAAGTACACGGTGAATTTGCGCGTTGCGTCGTGCGTCGAGCTACCTTCCTCCTCATTCCTCATCGGGCATGCCCGCGCGTCTCTACGGTCTCTCATCGCATGACTCTCATTCTCTCCGTCTGATGCTCGGTGTTACGAGGGAGGGTGAGCAGTTGCATGTCGCGTAGCCAGTATGCAACGGCACATGGAGTAGACGTACGGCTTGACGTATTGCCGAGTAGTGTATTGTAACCGTGCCGTTACACCGGGACCAGGGCTCACCCATAATAATCATGTCATAACGCAATCCGCTCTCATACGTGTGTATAATTGTTATAACGATCTTTATCAGTCTTTGACCCTGCTAGTTGAATATGGCAGAGACCGCGCGCGCGCGCGCGCGCGCGAGAGAGAGAGAGAGAGAGAGAGAGAGAGAGAGAGAGAGATAACATATTAATCTCCTTACACATTAATTGTACGGATTTTCTTCTGTGCATAAATGTTTTAAGAGCAAGAATTATGTCCACACTCTGTAAAGTCCACTTTAATTTTAGTCTATCTTAAATCTATCTGAAGATGTGAAATTGTACGCGCATGCGTTGATTAAATTCTAAATTTGCTCCATTTATTATTCGACGAATAACGAATAAATTTTTTCAGCTAACAATATATACGCGTATATACGCTATGCAATCGCAATTATACGAAACATTTAAAGTCACAAGAGTGATAATATTTATTCTTGTTCTGTCGGCAAGGGTAATGTCGCGCATTGGACGCGCGCGATTTTTGCGCGGACAAGTCAAACGTTTTATATCGTTTTACGTTTTCATGGGCGAATTATAACGTACTGCAATTGCGTATAAAGTGGATGCGCGACGTGACATATCGCCGGGGAGTGTATTGCGCGGCATGTTATATTGTATTGCTGGCAGGGCGGGCTACAATGATCATGTCATAACGCAATCCGCGCGTGCTTTCCGCGGGTACCCGAGGCTTGTAATTATCGCGCCACACGAGGACTCGTTATAGCCTTTAACGCGGAATACATCGACTCCCGATGCACATACACGCTAAAGTGGCTTGTACAATTGCGTACACGAGCTCGCGTCCTCCATGGACGCGATGTCAACGACAGAAGCGGCGCTTTCAAAGTACGGCGCGCCAGGTTACATTGAAGTTTAATTATACGTCTCACATTATAATCCGATATTACGTGATAAGAGCCATTATATGACTTAAGCCCCGACTATGTACTTTCCAGCGTGGCCTAATATCCTTTCGGAGCTTAATGATTTATTAACTTTCGATTTATTAATTCGCAACGCGATGTATATCTACAAATTGCACAATAGCTAAACGCACTTCGCGCCCCCCCCTCCTCTGTTTCTTATCTATTGAATGCCGAATTCATCGGTTATATCTCCGGACGGATTTCATTCTATCAAAACGGTTTTTCTTTCATTTCTCTTCTCTCGTCTTTTTTTTGTCATTTCTGTCTGTCTCGGCGTCATAAATCACGAAATGCTCTTGGCTAATCGCCGTAGCTCCTTCAACAGGGCCCCATCATCCATTTTCTTTGGCTTAAGACGGACGCAACGCTGCCCGCGCCACGTTTATCCAATAATTGTAATGTCAAGCGTCTCTCGATTCATTCGTTCTCGTCGAGAGTGAAGCGGCTGCGAGATGTCCCTCCGGCGCGCCCGATACGTGCCTCGACTACTCAAGCAGTCATTATCCACTCGGGCAAACTACATTTCTTACGCGTTGTCGCAACGAGACTGCGAATACTCCGCCGAAGACGCGTTTACAGCGTCAGAGTCCGTGTGAAATTCTATGAAGATCCGTCACGCCGAGATTTTTCAGCGCGTCCCTTAATGAAAATATACTTACTAACCTTTTTCATCCATGTCTCGATTGAATGTTTTGAAAAATAATTTGAAATTAATTAGGATAATCGTGTCACGAGAATAAATGCATTATTAAAATGTTTTCCGATATTATTCATCGTACGATGGCATTCTCTATCTCAATTTTATGATAAAAATTAACATAGGGATCACAAACGTTGTTACTCAATTATTTTTATGTATATATGGAATAAAGAGTTAATATGTCATGGAAAATTGAGAAAAAATGCGGAATTAAAAACAATTGCGTCATAAAAAGTTACGTGGCGGAGTTAAAAATATTCTTTTACAAATTAACCAGATTACTAATGATCAATCGATTAATTCTTGAGCGGCGTGATTTCTGTAATTTGAACAATTTATAATTGGCGCATACAAAGTGTAGTCCACTACTTCAATTAATATAATAAAAGTCATTAAATAAGAGTTGTTAAACGTACACGCGTAAGAGAACGTTACTTTCAGTTTATTACTCTTGTATTAATATTTGATGTATTCCTGAACAACTTTTACAGTAACATTTATTTATAAAAAATTTTAAGTTTTTTTAAAAGCTTTTTAAAAGTTTATAAAAATTTTTAGAGTATTTTTAACCACGCTAATGTTTAATACTTAAGCGGACTTCAACAATCGTCTTACCATCTTTATATTTAAAACTTGCTACACAACTTTTTTTACAATCGCGTAAAAAAAAATGATGACGTTACAACTTATTCAATTATGTTATTTTAAATTATAATGACTGGTCTTTTAATTATTTCTTTATACTTTTTAATGACTCAGTTATAATTTACTCTTTGAAATATTGGAATAGTAAAATCGACCGATATCGTTTCATCGATCGTATATATATTCGTGAAATAATCCGATATTCAAAGAATCGCGCAATTTTATAATTTTGATGTCGCGTATTTTTATGATTCATTCGTCTATGTCTGACCCAAGATAACAAACGCTCCTGCGAGACAGGTTACGTGCTTGGACTGCAAAAGTTACCCCTCGATTTCGTCATTCCACGACTTTTAACACTGCCGTCGATTTTGCACGCCACACGTTGGTCGACACGGTGATTTTCACCGTGACGATCAAAGACACTTCCGTGGCCATTTACCTATCGTCAACCTTCAAAGAGCTTAAAGTTTGTTTTATCAACCATTTTTGTTTTATCAAGAAGTATTTTGTTATATGAAAATAATTGCTTTGCAAGACGAGAAGACGAGAGAAGAGAAATGAAATTTAATTATAAGTCAACGTTTATAAATATTCGAGAAATTTTAATATAATTCAAAATAAGATAGTAAACTTCTCCCTGTCATTTTAGAATAAACATTTTGATGAACCTTCAAGTATGGCATATTTGCGACATATTTATGTAGTCACTCTTAAATTAATCCTTTGTCATTAATCGCTCGATAATCCCCCCCTTCCATCGGGTGTTAGGTGTTACAATTCGATCGATATAGCTTGCGAAGTCTGGACACGTAACTCTCTCCACGCTCATATCCTTCACTTTCGCGACTTGGCCCTGAGCGGATGAATCAGCGAATATGTCGTCGTCCGGAAAAGTGCTTCGCGGCCGAGAGCCCGAGGGTACGCTCGTCTTTTTATCACGGACTCCGGTAGACGGCTACCGTAAAATTATCATATACCACGGTGGGACGCGGACGAGAGGTGTGAGAGATGCATGTGTATGTGCGTATGTATGTGTGCGTGTGTGTGCGTGAAGAGCGACGAGCCGCCACGCTACCACTCTTCAACACGAAGGCGGCTCCTTCTTTCATTCGCCTTAAGTCCCAGCTGACTGACAGAATAATCTGCGGCGGCAAACGAGGGAAATAATTCAGCGCCGTGCGGATAAGCGGCCGCGTGGAAAGAATACTTGCGACGCTGTGTGCCGTGACTGCCGTGCGCGTACCGGCGAGGGGGAAGGAGGGCAGCGACGGGGGGATGGCCACGAGAAAATTTGCGGGTAAGAGCGAATTTATATTCTAGGCCCGTTACACGACCCTTGATTAGCGTTTCGACGAAATTTTTGAAAGGAAGGCGAGCTACGATCGAGAGACTATCCGCGAGTAGACTATGTTACCTGTCTTAATTCAATCCGATGAGACGTGTTTCTTTCCGATTCCACGGAACGTCGTGCGATTTTTACGAAAAATTCGAGGATCACTGTTAAAGATTGTTTTATCTCCTCCGCGTATGTTATGGCTATCTTATAATAATAATATTCAGGACTTATAACATTTATAAAATAATAATAGATATTATAAATAATTATAGGCTTGTGTGTGTGATTATTTATAATTATATCAATAACTATTTTTTTCGATGAATCGCTATTGTTTCTCGATTGGTCTCTAATATTAAACGTTATTGCATTAGTTTTAATACAAGTCGTGTAATTATTATATGCTCAATGGTGCTATGTAGCGCGTTTGACGCTCCTCCGGGGCTGAAATGCAACCCTAGCACGCCAGGCTTGACCGAGAATATGCGTAAATTACCTCGTTACTGTTTGGGGAACGGTTAAGATAGTCTAATTGCTCTATTTCGAGCAACGCCACATAACCAATTTGAGCTGGGCCACGTTGTATACCGTGGTCGGGAATACTAAAATTTACGTACGTTTACTTGATGTATGCGCGCAGAGTTGCCGCGGTACTTTTCCGCGTTAACGTCAAATTAGAACATTTTCGGCGCCGTTACGCCGTTTACGTTAACGTAATTCGTCGGCTTCTTTGTCTCGCAGTGAGATATATGCGTCAACTAATTACGCTTTATCACCCCGGTCGTTCCCATGTATTCGACTTTCAAAACGCGGCCATTATCTTATCGCGTATATTGCATCAAGGAACAATTCGTAAAACCCCCCGGCAATAGCGAACGGCAGTTCTCATGGACGTGGTTTCGCGAGCCCCAGATCCCTTTTCAGTGCGCCACCACCCCCCGCGAGCGCCCGCTTGTAAAGGTGCCACAAATCGCACAAAAGAACCGCGAGCGATCATTTAGCGCGATTTCCGCGCCCGGCGCTCGTTTTATCATCGGTAATTTTTCATCCGAGGTTCTCCCCCGTCTCTTTCTTTCTCTCTCTCATCCCCTTTCTTTCTCTCCCTGCCTCCTCTTCTCTCTTTCTCTCCGTATGAATTTGACTGTGTCATTACGATCCCAACCCCCGTACATATTCTACAGCGGCATCGGCGCCATCTTCATCCCCTTTTAACTGTCTTCATTCCCAAGCAGCTTCTTTCTGCCCCTCCTCCCCGCGAATCTCTAATCCGAGCAAGATGTTGCTCTTCCTCCCTTCGCCGCCACGCTTACCACCCCCGCCTGAAACGAAGGGAAGTCTAACGGCTCTTGGGAAGATTGGCGGGAGTAAAACGAAAAGGGAAGTAATTACTAATCTTTGAAATAATCATTTGCGTTCCCGGCCATGATGCGATCGCGTAGGGGCGTTCTAAAACTCTATTTAGGCGAAACGACGTTTAAACGATATCGTACAAGAACTGCCAAACAATTCTCAAGTACCATTAAACGGAGGTTGGAAACGGAATACAAAGACGTATATTTAAATATTATCAACGTTATTATTAACAATCAACATTTTACACATTTTATCAAATTACAAAAATTTAGCTATTATAAATTTATTAGATTCTGTTAGAAATCACGTTTTATTAACGAACATTAGGAACATTAAGATGATAGAAAATCTGTTAAATATCTCATATTGATCCATATTTTAAGCTCTTTAATGCTGCAATGAATATTTTAATTTTATAATAATATTAAATATTCTTACTAATTATAGAGGAATTTCGTTAGGTTTATCACTTCTTCTATTTTATTATCCATATAATTATATTTTATTTATATTTCATCAGTTCACTAGATTCAGAACTGATTATAAGGTGTTTTTAAAAATATATTTCATAATAAAATAATCCGGCGCAATATTATTCGTAATATGATATAAGGAAATGGATGATGATATATAAATGCTACGACCTTAGACTAGTTTTACAAATTCAGAGACTTGACAGAGAGTGTCTATGACAATTTTATAATCCAATCAAGCGCCCTGCATTTCGCATAAAAGCGAATAATCTTCGACATTGTGTGTAGACATTTCGTCGCGCTATTCTCCATTTGATTCTCGTTTGAACGTAGGCATTCGAAGATGAATCTGCTTTGCGTGGATTGACGATAGACAAATCGAAGGGACGAATGTCGGGCGATCGTCGAGCGATCGTCGGTGGTAGTCGGCGGATAGCATTAGGGAAAGGATTTCGTATTCGATTGTCGTCTGCCTGAAGCGGCATTTGCGCACTGAAACGCCACGATATATAATACGTACGCTCGCTTCTCTATCTCTTTCATCTCATCTCTTATCTCGGCTTCTGCTGTTATACAGCTTGCCTTTGCTTAACCCTTTATCGTACTGCCTCCAGGCAACGAACCACATATAAATAGGATAAACTATGTTTTAATAATAAGATCCACTTGCATTTTTATATGTCGCTCTGTGATGATTTAAAAACGCAAGCATGATATTGTTAACGACAAAAATTAATGTAATTAATATTAAAATAAATATATTACTACTGTTTACGCGCAAATGAAAAAAAATATAGACACTGATTGATTTATTATACTTAGCTATAATTATATGGACGAAAAAAGTCCACTTAACGATATTTTGTTAAAAGTTTAATTATTATGCTATCAAAAAATGTTTGTGTATTTCTCCTTTTTTATTCATTTTCAAAATGTCTTTATTAAATTACATTAATTTCTATTGTTAGCACTATTACGCTCGTTTTTTCGAGTTGTCTTTCAAGAGCTGTCTGTTTTACGACATTACATTAAAAACGTAAAAACTAGGGGCAGAGGCAGAGAGAGAGAGAGAGAGAGAGAGAGAGAGAGAGAGAGGAGCGAGAGAGAAAGATAGGATGTCTTCATGAGAAGGGCGTGTCGGCCTTTCCTCTTTTTTTTTCTTTCCTTTCCCTGTTTTCTTTTTCAAGCCAGTGAATTAATGCACGTGCCATAAAGTACACTCCTGCAGGAGAAGTCAGCCGTTCGACTTTACGTTCTCTCGATGGAGCTACAAAACTGAACGCCAATACGTACATAGAATAGAAAAGTTAAAAGAGTACTCGCAAGAGTGCCGAAGATCTGGTGATGTCTATCGATCTTACTTTATCCCTTATTGCAAATAAAAGATGCATTTATTTATGTATTTATTCCTGATACTTGCACGTAGAAATATTATCACGTTGATGTTGCTTAATTTGCAATTTATAGAAGCAGATGTCGCCTTCAATTTTCGTGTTATGGAGAAAGTGTATACATATATCCATCTTTGTATGATCTTTGTTTTACTTTAAAGTGAGTAAAATAGTAAAACAATTGACGAAACGATCAGCTGACAAAGATTGGTTGTCAGAGAAAGAGCGAGATGTTTCAAAATATCAGCTTGTTCGGAGGATCAATCAAATTTGTAAGATATTAAATTATTATTTTATTATAGCAATGAACAAATTTATTTCATTAGATCGAGCGAAAGTTGTTGGCGCGGTGAGGCTCGACGCGGTATCGTTTGAGCAATTAATTGCAATTAATCACAGTTAAAACCCTTGACGGTATTGGTTTTAATCTGTTCGCCGGTACACTTTGCAAACAATTAAATTTATGCTTAGATAGGAGCGTTGCGCTGAGCATGTGCTGCATACACGTCACATTTTACATCGATATTATGCTAATAAACGCGTTTCATGATACGCATTTCGGCTTGTTTCGACGGCGCGCGGTACGTATACCGACTAATCAACTCGACATGATACGAAAATTATGTCATGTATATCATATTTAGCGCGCAAGCGTTACATTTGATATGGTTATGAGTTATTCCATATGTGCGACTGATACGCGGAATATGATCAGACTATAAAGTTATGTCACTGATGCCGTTGCCAATACCGAAACAATTTTAGCTTGAGCTGTATATACAAATTTGTCGTTTTGAGTTCCGTTGTCGTAGTAAGACATTTTAACTTTTGCCGCGATCATCTTGTACATTTGGACAGTAAATTAACAACGATGGCTTTCACATACACTGCAAATCCAAGTGTGTTATTTTTACGCATAAATGTCTAAAAATGGCACATTAGACTGAAGCTCTTTTTACATGTTTTTTTATGTGTTAAATTACGTCATTTAACATCACGTTTAATCGTATTAAATTAAAAGTTAATACGTTTAATCGTGTTAAGTGACGTGATTTTAAACGGTAAGAAATGTGTATGAAGGGTTTCAGCTAAAATAATACACTTGGATTTGTAGTGTATACTTATTATGACGATTAAAATTCACATATGATGCATTTCTGTTAGAAAATGCCATTGTCAATCTTACTTTATTTTGTATAGTGTATAGCATTTTAAAGCGTTGCAAAAAAATTATGAAAAAATATTGATAATGCGTATCGTAAAAATCTTTCACTTGTTTGATTATTATTTTGTAACGTTTTTTTACACACGTTAAAATGCCGTTGTTAATATCGTCCGAAATCCGAAATTATAGGATCAATATACAATGCAATCAAGATATTTTTAACGAATAATATCGAATGGCGAAAAAACACCTCGGATGAGTGTCGCAATAAAATTCTGTCGCGAGGGTTGAAAAACGCAAACTAACGGGTCGTTCCGTCTGGGTGTAGGTGTAGAATTTCACGGATTCGGTTGTGCTATATACGACGGCGAAAGCATTGACAATTTATCGGCGCGAATCAACCGACTGAATGTGGCGTGCGAGATGCGACACGGAGGAATGTGCAGTATCGCAATTTCCGGAATGCATTACATGGTTCCATTTCTGCAGATAATCGTACCAATTCGCTCATTCCGTCATTTTAAGCGACCCACCATGCACGCCGTCGTTTCTCCATGACGAATTATCTGCATATCCAACTTTTCAATGCAGCCGGAACGCAATAGTTAAAATTAGGACTCTTTAATGTAACGGAATTTACTGATAAAGTGCGAATAAAACGTCCGCGTTTTAAGCTAAAGTATCTCTGTGTTCAATTTTTTTTCGTGCAAAAAAAAAACGAAGACGACGGTACGCATTGTCAGCAGTGAATGCTTTAATCAAGGAAAAACAAAGCTATTCACGAGAGATTTAAAATTTACAAAAATATATTATTATTTAAGTGTAATATTGATTTTACATTCACTCGATAATCGGATAATTATTTGTAATTATGAATTTTATTACGAGATCGTACAATAAAAAAATTGTCACTGCGAATAATCCTCGTTTTAAACTTTAAAGCGTAATATATAGATAACTGGATCGAAATTATAATTTTGTTACCCAAAACGGTGGAAGAGTCTAATGGATACAGCGCGTGTTTGGCGTTAATCCGATCGATTGGTACGATAACTGCAGCCGTGCATGATGGATGGAAGACGAGGATTTATCTAGTGCGCGAGTCGGGAAGGATCAGGGATACTGTTTAATTCGTGGGGCGTTTTAAGGCTCGAATCCCATCGGCGGATACAATGGCCGCTGTCGACAGAGAGAGATGTCTATCTCTCAATTTCCTGAATGAAAGTTTGCACGCATATGTAAACCGGCGCGACATACAAGTACAGCCATGCAGCAGCGCGAGTTCTCGTGGAATTGGCGGTGCTTCAGCGAAATGCATGCGCTTCATCAGCAACATTTCACGCGATATGACTGGCATAAATCAAACTCTTTTCCTTATTCGAGATAATTAGGGGCTCTAAATGAGTTTTCACCAGTTGACTCGCTACTTAATTCGATTTCTTTCCATTTCTTTTTGTAATTTACCAACTATATAATCAATTAACTCTCAATCTGTTCTTAAGGAAGAAAGTTGTTTATTGTGTATCTCCCTCGCTTCCAATGCATTTCCAAGTACTTATATTGACACTTTCGACAAGCGTTGCCTGATTGCGTCATTATTTAAAAAAGTTGCAAGATTAATAAATAACGCGTTTTTCTCACGATATATGAGCGTATATACTATTGTAATTTGCAATTGCAATGTTCGGGTATATTTACTTTACATTCTGATCTTTAGTCGTTTCGTGTACAGTCGCGGATAAACACTATATGCGGGCAAGAAGAACTTCGTGATTTCAACTCGGCCGTTTAATTATCGGTTAACTCGCAGTTTCCTTACCCCGAACACACGCGGTTAACGTTTCTCAGTTAATCGAGGCTCCACCTATCAGAAAAGTGCGAGGAAAGTAAATCGGTGAGAGTGAATTAAGGCTATGTGACTACCTGATGTGTGACTGCGCCAAGTTCGTTGCGTCGCGAAAAACTTGGGGACACCGCATGCTCGGTTTTACTTAGCGCGCAATTTGCTAGAAAGCTAACGGAGATTGCCATAAACAAGCCATAAAGTGTTCACGTTTTATGCATCCATTTTACTTCACTTATCGTCCGCGCTCGAACGCACCCCCTTTCTCTCTTTCTCTCGCGCCCTGCCTCCCTGTCTAGCGCGGCTAGATCCCCATTTTAAATGCGGACAGAACGCGGCGGGGATTTTTATCGCGAGCCGGGCGAGCTGACTTTACGTTAATCATACTAAAAATAACAGAGACGCCACCGGAGTGGTTTTCGCCTTGCGTATCCTTGCCGCGCGCATTAGTATGCGGCATGGGCAGAGATACCGAGCCTCGAAAAATGGGACATTAATCTGTTACATTACCTATGACAGTGAGAAACAGTGCCTTAAGTAGCTCCAAGCTGCGGGCAAACGGTGCTATTTATTACGTAGAAGCGTTCCTTGTTGAAAAATATATAGTAATCCAGAGACACGCGCGCGCAAAGGAGAGAAGTTATCCTATCATTGCTTTCTTTTATGATTACTGATGTTATTTGGTTACTGTGACTAAAATAACGTGGCTTTACGTTCTCTGCTGTATAAAGGAACGCCAGTCAACATTTTAGAAGATTTTATCGTTTTAAGATTTTATTTTGTTACAATAACAGTTATCGTATACACAAATTATTTCTAAGGAATTTAGAAATTTATTCAAATTCCGAAAATAAAGTGATAACGGTTATATAATATATTTATAATATTACGTTTGTGTGTGATTCTTTTTATTTTGTACGTAATGTATATATGGTTTAATGAAAATAGACAAATATTTTTAGAGAGAAAGGCAGGAAATAAGTTTATTTATATTGTAAGATCTATTTCTCCAAGTTAGCCGGAACTTTAAACATTAAACAGAATGATAAATTTATTTTGCCAGTGAATAGAATAACAATTAAAGTAATTTAAATCGACCGTAACTGGCAATATATAACGTCTTTACCGATATGAACATTGAAAAACTGTGAGCCAACTTGATTTGTCGGATTCACACAGCACATTTTCAGATCATCATCGAGACATTATTAATTTCGACCATAGGTTTTGGTCAGTTGATGTAATTTCTAAATTCAATAGTTTAAATTTTTTATTGCGAAAAAATATTACCCCAGCCAGGGTTTGAGAACCTGGAACCTCCCGTATACCGTGCGGGTGTCGTGCCAATTCGACCACTGGAACTGTGGTAATATTTATCGCAATAACAACTATAAGATGAAGAACCGATGCTTCAGTCGACGGTGTATAATAAACAGAATGATAAATTTATTTTGCCAGTGAATTTTCAAGTTCATATCATATCAAGTTTATTTTCAATGTTCATATCGGTAAAGACGTTATATATTGCCAGTTACGATCGATTTAAATTACTTTAATTTTTAAACATTAAATTAGAACTGCGATTTTTAATAAATAAAGTATGGAATCTTATCGGAAATGTCATTTAAATAATTGATTCTTTTCTAAATGGAAAATGCTGAATTGGCTTCGCTATAATAATACAGCCACAATTAGGTATTATTTCAAAACAGTAATGAAAATTTACGTAACATAAATTTCTACAATTTTTTATATCTGCATATTTCAACGAGACAAAAGAATCTATAAAAATTCCTCTCTTTTATTCCATTTTTTAAATCTAAATTCCTGTCTCTCGATTTATGTTTTGGTTTTTCGTTTTCGTTCTCTTTTTATCGCTTCAAATATAACTCCTTGATTGCGATTTTTCATAACAAAATCTATATTGTTGGTTTGCACTTTCCGCACTACTTCCATTTGCGAGAGACGTATTAACACACTAATGCTCTGTGATTGATTTTCTATACAAAACTGTTTTATATAGATACTATAAAATTTATAAGCTAATGGCTGCATTTCAACATTCACTGTCAGTACTGAAAATCTATATTTTTCTATATTTTACGTCACGTTTATTAGATTTTCAGTACTGACAGTTGCTGACAGTAAATATCGAAATGCAGTCAAATAGGTATAAATAAGATTGTTCTTCGTATGTTTTTTAATAGTATCTTTTGGACCTCTCGTCACTTGCTGTTTTTTTTTTTCACAATTTCTGTCATTTGTTCCATCACCTTGTTTATTACTTTTATACGTGGTATTACTGCTTACGTGAGATATTCATAGCATACACTTTTTTATTTTTACTCGCGTACATTTGTCTAGCTTATCTCGTTATACGCGAGTCAGAATAGCATAAAAATTCATATCTAATGGACGTGCTACTGATAAGTATTTATTATTCAGCAAGTACATAGGGATACACAAATAGATGCTATCAATTATTGAGAAACAGATGATATTGTAACTTTTTTACTAATATGGCGCGGTTTCTATCTTACATATTAATTTGCTAATTATACATCTCTCACTTGTGTAACTTTTTTCTCACTGCCATTTTTCAATTTTATTCTATACATACATACATTATTGACAAAAAACTTTCTCTTTAATTGATACTTTCTACGATAATTTTTCATTATTTCGCCGCCAGGTATGTCATGGAAATGCAAGCGAGCAGCTTTTTATCTGCTAAGCAAAACTGATGCTAGCGCGCAAAGCGTCCTTTGATCCTCGGTCGTCTCGAGACCACACGCTCACCAAATTTAAATGAAATGGGGTGGAAAAGAGGCTACAGAGATCGGTTTTAGTGTAAATATTTTTGACAGATTTTGAGAAGAAAAGTCGTTTCGCATTTTCTTGTTTAATGACGGATATGCAACCAAGTTTACTATATCGATTTATGAAATGATAATTTTTAAAAGGAGGCTTGCCTTTAAAGAATGGGATTCCGAAAGGGAGACTTGACGTAAAAAAAGATATACAAGCCAAAAAAAAAATAATAAAAAGAGAACATTTCCGAATAATATTTATTTATTTATTTTATTTCTAGTAAAAAAATATATGACGCAAGTCTCTTTTCGTCTCTTTATTTTATGTAGCATTCATTGTATTTGATGAGACATTTTATATGTTGAATATGCACACAAATTCGAATCTGTATATATAGAAATATTGTCAATACGATCATTTACAATCATTTATTAAATGATTGATACGAATGGATAGAATATAGGTATGTGCGCGATGGTAACTGGTAGCGTAATGCTGCTGCCAGTTGTCGTTGCGGAGATAGTTTGTACCAGTCAAGTTTCATGATACTGTTAAGTAAGTTTGCGAAAGCCTTGGTTTCCGCGATGAAAATCGCAGCAGCGCACCCCTGCATATGCTTAAAACAGATATGCATATAGTGATGTTTCAGCAATTCACGTAATCATGTTAGCGATCTTGAAACACAACGTTTTCCTAAAAGTTTTACACTCGATACACACAGAAGTTAATATTACTTTTACAAAATTGTTGATTCATAATCATAAGTGAAAATAATTGCAATTAAATATTATAAAAAGAAATAAATGCATATCTGTGGATTTAATATTCTTTATAATAATTTCCTTTTATAAGTAAAATAATTTTTAAAAACATAATTTAAAAGCAACAAATTATTTACTTCACAGATTCTAATATCAAATGAAGATAATTATAAAATATTTATAATTATAAAATCAATATATAAAATATTTATAATTATTAAATAATTATAATATAAAATATTTTAACACTGCACATAATGTGCCATAAAAAATATGAATTATTTATTTTACCCACTTTACTAATAAAATTAACGGAACTTAGACCAACATAGATCGGCGTTGGCGCAAAAATGTACCTTCGAAAGATATGTTGCACAAAGCGATACTTTTTCGCCTGTAATTAACACCGCGCGTCGATGTTAAGTGGAGCAGTAAGCCGGCGAGCTGGTTCTGAGCTATGCGAACCCTTCCTGCGGCTTCTCCTCGTTAAAGGCGAAGACACTCCGAGCTAAATCGGAGAACCGTTCCACTACCTCGTCTTGCCCCACCTTCCCACCGCCTTTCGCCCTCTACCCCATCTTCCGCAGCCGCGTTTTCGGTCCTTATTCAGGCGACCGTTTGACATCTGAGAGACCAGGGACACCGGTGCCGAATACCAGTCGAATTACCGTAAATCGAACTGCCAGCTACCTTCCAGCAAGCGTCCCGAGAGACGGTTAAGTCCTAGCCTTAAGTCCGTGTATTAGCGCTCACTGAATTCCCGCTCTCTAAAACGGGGATCACAGATCATTGCGTGTCGGGGTACATGGTTTACATGCCCGAATCTAAATGCAAACAATTATCGGACCCGACTTTATTCGATCCTGCGATGAATTACGAATAACCTTTACGCATTCGAACTGTTATTAATCGATACGATTTTAGATCCTGCCTTTTTTTTAAGATATCAATATGCGGATTTAGATATCGCCACACTTGGCGATAACAATTAAACGATCTATTGTCGACGACAATCTTCCGACGATCGGTCTCTTAGGTGATACCATCACGATAGTGGACGAGGCGATTTGAAATCACACCCGAATAATACGCACAATCTAGAAGGAAGGAAAGCCATCGGCCGGATTAAAGGCAGGACTAATAAAGTAGAAAACGCTACAAAACCGCCAGTATGAAAACCGACGGTACAGAGCCGCGCGTTTGCCGTGATAAATCGATTTTGTGTGAAACGAACCGTGAAAAATGGCGGGCAGTCGCACGTGGAAAATGTGTTTCGGCTGATAGCGCTTTCGACGCATTCTCCCTCTCTTTCTCTCTCTCTCTCTCTGTCTATCCGTCTCTCTTCCTTACAGGCCCCGTTGGCGCCGATTAATGCAGTTGACCCTATGCAACCGTAAATCTAATCCCGCTGACTGCCGGACGCCAGTTAGGCTGGCTAAACGATCTCTTAGGGGTCGCCGAAAAGGGCTAATGTAGCGTTAAATTATTTATAAAAAGTAGGTCGAAGAATTTTTCTCAGGTAGATCAAGTTTCGTAGAAGTTGCCTGCGCATTTTCGGATGCAACTCTCTTTTTCCACACTAATTTTTTCCCCTCCTTTTTTCTCGGCTAGCGCCCGCGCCGCTCCGCAACGATGAAATTTATACTATCTCCAAACAGCTTGAAACGTGAAGAAGACAAGCTATTTGTGATGAGGAACATTGGTTATTAATCCAATTAACATCTCATTAAGCAGAAAACAGAGGCTTTTAAAACAAAATTTTTCATTAGGCATCAAAAATAGTCGGGAATGAATTCGTTGGGATTATTAACATCTTTCTTAAACAAAATTAAGGATTGTGTCTTGTTTTTTAAATTAAGAATATTTTATATTGCACAATGATAAATGCCATGGATACAGGAATTCATATATACAGTAAGTTATGTCGCGTAAGTTGTATACTCTCTAAATCTGAATTAGTGAAGTCACTGGAGTGGCATACTTTAGACTGACGCATCAGTGATTATTCACTGATAATAGTCACTGATGCGTCAATCTAAAGTATGCCACTCCAGTATATCAGTAAATAGTCACTGATGCGTCAGTCTAAAGTATGCCACTCCAGTAACTTTTCACTAATTCAGATTTGGAGAGTAATGAAATTAGAATGTAGATTATAACTGCGTGGTTACCCTTTTTTTAGAATCTAAAATTTAAATCATAAAAGTATCTAATGTATGATAGCAAAAAGTGTTTGCAAATTAAGACGAATGATTATGCAGGAAACGATTACAAGCGGTTACAGCTGTTGTTTCACACGATATAGAACGACGTCAGGAGAGCCTCAAGATTGACGATGCGGAAGCATTAAGGAAGGGCAAGGTCAACGATAATGTTCTTATCGCGCTTGCGAAACAGCTGCTTGCTTATCGTGGCTCACAGGTTCTCTCTCGTTAGACGTTATGCGCAATGCGTTCAGCCAAATAATCTGATCGAGCAAATAATCCTGTGATCCGGCACAATTTCACGAATGTCTTGAACGTGTCTCAGTAGCATTCCGCATACAGTTATTTTTAGTTCTACCTTGGGCTAGAATTGTGTTACCAACTTTAGTATACGGACTTAAAAAATGTTAAATCGCTGGCGTGAAAAAAGGAGGAAGTAAACGAGAAGTTAAATGAAAAGTGGTATCCGATAATTAACAGCTTTTAATCGTTTTATTATTTTAATTATTTTTCATCGTTTTAAATTTAAAGTGATATTATTCGGCGATATTTTACAAACGGATAATTGCCTTTTAGCCCCCGAGAGCATTGATTTCAAATCTGTCACATATTACACATATTTTACATATACAGGACGTTTCATATCCGATAATATCTCAGAGAAAATATAATGATTTTATACACAAAAAGAGGAATAGAATAAATTTTTATTTTTGTTTTTGATAAAAATAACTACTGAAAACTGGAAAATTAGTAACGTCTTTTTCTTTCTCTGAGCGTACATGATCTTCCTGTTACGAGGTTACGGTCGTGAAGCATGTTGGAAATAACGGGAGGTATATAAAGGTATAGTCTTGAAATTCGCAATTATTTTCCTTTAATATAAATTTTCATAAAGTTAGAGAAAAATTTTCATAATTGATAAGCGTACGCGTCTATTTTTGTTTTCCTTTTCTTCCCTCGCGCGGATAATTTGACGGGAAAGCAGAGCGCGTAGCGGTTCGACTGGAAACATTGAAGCAAAATTTTATGAGCTGCACATTGCCTGAGCAAGCCAGCAGCGCGCGTCCAGCCATTCTTTATTAAAGGGCATACCGACCTCAGGCTTCAAGGCCTCTTGCGTGATGAATGTAAGGCCGAACTCTCGTAACATAACCCGTCTCGACCTAGCCTCTGCCTACCCTATATATATACCTAAAACGTACCTACGTACCTTTAACTCTGTTTAACTTCCACCTGAATTAGCTTTCATCTACCTTGCGTCGTTCCACACATTGTTCTCCGCAATCTAACTCGACGTCGTTTACATTTCGCAGTGGCCCGTGCTAATGTTTAAACCCTTCACCGTTCACCGCGGATCACTTTGCTTGATAAAACATCTATTACCTGTAAAAATTTCCCGCTTGAGACACGTATTGTTATAATATGCCGAGGGTTGATGAAATAAAATTCTGTGAGATGATTATATATGATTCTTTAATTCCTTGGCATCGAGCAATATCTCTTTTCTGTTTTAACAATAACGCAATAATTTTACAAATGTAATTACGCGTTTACTTCTGTATCTACGCCGTTAATTAAAATTCCGATAAAGTGGAACGTTTCTTCGGACTAGATTAAAGAATAGGAATATTTTAGTAGCTTATACCTATAAAGAAATGGGATCGTCGTCGCATTCTTACTAAAAATAAAGTAAGAAAGAAGTATTTCTAAACTAATCAAAGAATACGAATGTAAAAGGAGACGCAAAAACGTTTCAAAAAAGTTTATATCTCTTGCAATTAGTTATATGTAAAGCCCGTCAATGCACGCGAAGAAGTGTCTTACGTTGAAAGCACTCCGCTTCCATCGATCGAATTTGACATTGCGCGCAAAAGACACTTTGAGAGAAAAAAAAGAAATGAACGTAGTACGTCCAACGGCTCCGGTCAGAGGCCTTCGTCTACCAGGAAAGCCCGAGCTTGTCTGCGCAATAAGGATCCGAAGCATTGCAGACAACCTAGGTTGGTTCCGTCCCTTCTCACCCTCAGACGGAATGTTTTGCATTTTAAGAAGGTGTCGGATATCCTTTGCGTTATCCGAAGACAGGCCTCCCTCGTTGGTTCGCGCTCGTCGCGGGGCAGGGGGGAAAGAAGGGAAAAAGGGTGCGGGGAGACGACACGAGAGGCACAAGAGCGATCCCTCCCTTGAAATCCGTAGTAATTCACGGTCCTGTATTACGTGACAAAAAGAACACCCACCCCGGCGAGACGACCGATGCTGGCGGGGTCGCTTTACGCAGTGAACGAACGGGGAATCCGCGCGGGCGTGTTTAGTAGAAGCGTCCGATGTTATACATTTAACGATATTTATTTTACTTGCACGTTACTTTTTTTTCGTCACTAAGAATTATAGTTGCACAAAATTTCTCGATTTTACGTAACATATCAATGCATTACGTATTTTAAGAACAAATTCAACTTTTTGTGTAAAACACTGATAGAATGTTTTTTTTTTTGCAGTTGATTTTGATTCCTGCATTACAAAAAATGTGAGAAATTATGGAATTTTTCCCCAATATGTTTGCTTACAACGTTAATAATTTTTTATAAAAAAATAGACTTCTAACGTTTTATAAAGTATAATCATCATGGATAGGAATTGAAATAATAAATTATACTACTGTTATAAAAGAGAATATTTTTCAAAGAGAGAGTTTTAAGATTTTTGGCATATTCAAGACTCCCGAAATATTCCAAGACTTTTAAGACTTCCAAAAATTGTTTAATTCCGAATAACATTCGAAACGATTTGAGATTCTCGTCACATATTCGAAT
The DNA here is from genome assembly GCF_048541705.1 of Temnothorax americanus. Taxonomy (NCBI): domain Eukaryota; kingdom Metazoa; phylum Arthropoda; class Insecta; order Hymenoptera; family Formicidae; genus Temnothorax; species Temnothorax americanus. The sequence continues at coordinate 6,032,531 of NW_027509338.1, read as the reverse complement.
AGATATATATTTTGAGTTAATCACTATTTGCATAATGTCTCGCCTGATAAATAATGAAAGAGAGTAATATTCTGTTCTATAAGCATGAAATTAATAAACGCTTAGAGCGACGAAAATTCGAAAGAGTCGTCGCGAATAAGCGAAAGAATTGAAAAACAATCGCCGGAAAACGGATTGGTTGGACTCTCGTGTGGTCATTTTCTAGAGGACTCGAAGGACAATCGCATTTAATCGAGTCGCCGTTTACCGAGGCTCTTGCTTAAAGGAGATCCCAGATGAAACGGGAGCAAACTCGATCGTTCCGGTATCCAGGATCCGACAAACCCTGTTTTTCTCTTTTTCTAGGGAAACTGTTAAAAAAAACAGTACTTTCTCTCCTTCGTAAAATACATTTTTCAAGCAGTTTTTTAATGGCTTTTATTGAATAATTAAAATTAATTGTTAATTTGCGGATTGTGGATCGCGCAATAATTGTGCAGCAAATTATAGAAAATTATTGAAATTGAAGAAAAAGATTGTAAGACAAATCTTATTCCGAAAGTTGTTCGAGAGATTTGCGAATGTACCGAAAAGAAGTATCTCGTAAATCAAGAGATATGATGTATTCGAGGAAAAGTAAAAATAGAGATTTTAACTCATTGATAGTTAAGTTATATAATTTCGTAAGTACAGCTTACAATTAGTAAGTATGCAAAATTTATCTATCCGTTATATGCAAAAGTCTTTTGTTTTATAAAATAGAACTTCTATTTTTAGCATGAGAGAAGAGAGGAGAGCGCATTTAATTCTCTGTGGAATTTGTGAAGTTAGTTTCTCCATCCCTGGCCATTCAACGAATAATCGATATTATTTAAATGCTGAAATTATTTACGCTGATTTTGAGCGTTATATACGCGTCAAATCAGAGTTTTCATGCACGATTTCAAATCGACATCTTCTACTTATTGATCTCTTCCGCGGGAATAATATTATACGTTTGAACAAAAATAGTTTGTTCGGAGAAACGTAGTCGTTTGCCTTTGTTTATATATTTTTATCGCTTATGTAATCAGCTGTCATTTGTATTCGGCTTGTTTTGCGTGATATTTTTCTCGCGAATATTGTGGCAGTCTGTGTGAGAGAATATGGGTTAGGGGTTAGGTATATTCTTAGAAGGTTAAGTTAAATTGAAGCGCTCTTACCTCGAGGAAATGTTATCACCAGCCCTGACAACAAGGGGCAGGGGGTTGTTCATCGAAATGGGATTACTTTTTTATTAAAGGGCCGCGTGATACGCATTTAGGATTCACGATATATAGCAAAAATTAAGCCCAGCTTTTCATGTTATGTTTGTATAAAACTTTAAAAAGTGCCTCTCTCTCTCTCTCTCTCTTTTTCTCTCCTCTTTCAACCCATAAAAATGCGAAGTTTTGCGCCCATTTTTTATGTACGTAAAAACTTTTTATTTTCTTAATTATATTTGTGGGACATTGAAAACATTATTTTAATCTCGACGTGTTAACTTAAATTATATGAAAAATAATTTCTATATTTCAATATTTTTTATATGTATATACCATCAACTCATCATTTAGTATAATTTATTTTTAGTAATTATTTTATATTTATTAATATAATAATAGAGAGACTGAATAGGTTCTTGACCGCACCGAGAAAATAAAATTTTTATAGGAAAAAAAGAGATAAAATAAAAGAACCGGAAGACAATATTGATGCGTAAACATTTTTATCGATATATATTATGTATATAATTGTTTCTGTAATAATTCTTCATTTATTTCGTTTCTATAATGGTTAAAGAGATAATAACGATCGCAAAGAAGATGAAATATCTTAATATAAATATTTTCAACATCCACATCCGCATTCTGGCGCCTTTTTCTCGTACGTATGATTGAACAGATTGTTAGCGGACTGATAGTTAAGGCCACGTGCCACAACGTTCCGTTATCTTTATTGGCCTTTCCTATAGTGCAATCACCAATACAAATATTTAAGTATAATAACGTCATTAAAATCCATTAATTCAATTCTTTTTAATGAGACATTCGCTTTTAAGCAACTCCGATCCGAAGTTGAGAGTGCAAAGAGTCTTAAACTTGGTGTCTTTATTCTAAGAAATATAATTTATTTAATTAGTACATCGAAAAAGAAATTCGCGATCGTCTAGAGTTATCCCTTCGCACTTCGCACCGACTCGCAGCGCGCTCGTAATCGAGCCGGGCGAGCGAGATTTATAGACGCGTGGAAGGGATATCGATCGTAGGCCCATCGTGTATTGTTAGTAATTGGAACATTTATGAGCCAATCAATCACTTCTGCTGTTGCAGTCCCCCCTATGCTCTGGATACCGCACCAATTGGTCGGCGCGCCCCTGGGTTACTCCGTTACGCTGGAATGTTATACCGAGGCTCATCCGACTTCTTTGAATTACTGGGCGAGGGAGGACGGCCTAATGATTCACGAGAGCAGTAAATACAAAACTGTGTCGTCGCCGGACAGGCCACCCTACAAGACGCACATGACGCTTACGATATGCGATATACAGGTGAGTGAAGGGATCATCCCTCGTGCATCTTGCCGATAATCAACAATTCTATTTGTTTTTCGAAAATAACCCGCATTTAAGAATTCCCAAATAATTCTTCGCGTATATTTGCAATTGTATAAAAATGGTTTTTGAGAAAAGAAGCAAAAAAGGATTTCTTCTTTATTATATATATGTGTATATAAGAATTTATCGTTAATTATATAAACAGTATAAAAATATTTTTAGTTCTTTCAATACATTACACGAAAATTGAGCGTAAATTTTTTTGCATATTTAATGAATTAAAATTGCACGATAATCGGAACACGAAAATCGCGACGTAATAATCGCTGTTAAAAAAGCGCGTGACTTAATCGTGTATACCGCGTTAAAATTCACGATTGGGTAATATATAGCGCCATATCGTAAATCACGATCGTTGCAAATGGACGATGAGCGCGACAGACGATGAACGTAATAAAGCACTCGTCTAGAATATCCGTAGAAAATAAAAATGCATAATATACATGGCGCTATACGACTACATAAATATCAGAATAATTTACGACTATTTAGTAATAACGGTATTAACATTTCAGAAGATACAATAACAATAACTATCGACTATCGATTAACATTAAAAGAAAATACTTTGTACACACACACACACACACACACACACACACACACACACACACACACACACACACACACACACATTCGCGTGATTCTATTAATTATAAAAGAATAAAATTTTTTTGTGTGTAATGAGCAAAGTTATGAATATACGGGGGAATTAAAACGTTTCGGTTTTAAATATTAAATTTGACAATTAATAAAGATTATTTTATTGTGATTACTTCATTAAAATTTCCATGCATTTTAGAGAGTAATTTGCTTTCACCGGTTTACTTTTAGAAAGAAGACTACGGTAGCTACAAGTGCATCGCCAAGAACCCACGTGGAGAAACCGACGGGACGATTCGTCTGTACAGTAAGTATCTCTCTCGGTTTGCCTGCATGCGCCCCGAGCCATCTCCCCTCAGTATCGTTTACTAAGGTAATGACGGTTCGTCGCGAGCTGTTTGGCGCGTTTATGTCGTTCTGTCATTTCCCGGTTGTTTACGAAGTCGACGAAGACGGTCGGTTCTCAACGAACTACGTAATTTCTACGGCACACCCGTTGACGGATACCGTGGTTTCTTCGGGCAACGCGTGCGCGTCACGCGATCTTCCTTCTAGACAAATATACCCATGTTAATTACCTCTGCCTAATATTTGCCAACAGATCGCGATTCGCAGTGGCACTTTCCTTGAATTAAATCGCAACATTAGTTGGCTGCAGTTTAACGCGGTTTGTATAAATACCGAAAGCAGCTCCACATACGTGTATATGTATATATATACGTATATATATAGAGGAAAGTATATATGTATACTACTGTTTAGACTTTACCCCTGACTGGGTCTCAATGCTCCCACATTTTTAATGTGACACGCGTTTTTTTTTCTTTTTTTTCTTTTCGATTCGTTAGTCTTCGCCTGCGTTTTACGTTACCTTCGCCGTGTGAAGGAATATAAAATGCATACAATCAAGGATTTCATCTGCGGCTTACAGCCACGATAAAACTGGAGATATGGATGAAATATAGGGACGAAGTACGAACGTACGTACCTCATGAAAAAGAGTATGAATCGGGATATGTAGAGAGCAAATAGAATCGACGGCGCTTACGAAAACGAATGCGGGGAGATCACTCCATTAGTATGGATCGGTTTTTCGCATTAGCAATATTCAAATGAAGCAAACATTTAGCATAAAAGACTACCGATAAGAGAAAGAGTGGTGAAATGTAAACCTTCCCAGTTCGATAAAAACAAAAGGCGAAAACGATTGTTTGATATATATATATATATATATATATGTGTAGGTCCAGAGGTATGTTCCGGGACTGTTTACGTTTTTTGAAATGTACAGTCCTGGAATATAACGCATATATATGTAATCAGATTCAAAAAAACTGTCCCGAAAATTGTCGTAGGACATCAATTTTTTCCAGGACAGTCCTGGAAACTGCCGAATGTCCCGGAATATACCGATATCAAAAATAAAAGTCCCGGAACATACTTCCAGACCTACATATATATGTATGTATGTATATATATATATATATATATATATATATATAGAATTTTTCTTTCTTGCCGTCAATCTCGCTACGGACCTCCGTGCGTAAATGTTTAACAAATTAGATATTTCTTAAATATCTAGATTATTTACGTAAGAAAAGTTACGCAGGAAATCGAGATATTTTCAGAAACAAAACGCGCATCATGCATTTTCTAGATATTTTTCAATTAATTACACATCTAAAAATATCACTCTTTTAACTAAAACGGTCTCTTTGTATTAAAATCGCAATTGATGTTACAAGCATAGCTGTGCGAAACTGGATAGTTGCAAATTCGCGCGTGCCGCGCATACTATCCACATTGTGGCGCAGACAAAATTAAAATTTTCCGAAAGCACCTCTTTTTAGCTTTGCAGATAAGCGACGTCTTTTTTAGAAGAAGAAACAAGTAAAAGTGTGCAAGTAGAAACCTGCACATTGCTTCCTCATAGTTTTTAAGTGTGCAGGTAGAAACCTTTGCTCACAAAGCTTCCTCTATTTGTTTTGGCTTCTTCATAGAGGAAGCTTTGTGAGCAAAGGTTTCTACTTGCAAAAAACCCCTTTACCGATCATCGCCAAATTCAATACCGACCTTCCTTGAATGATACTCTATTGATTAAAATAAAAATAAAAAAATAAAAAAAAAGCCCGATATCTCAATATTTGCGGAAGTTAGAACAACTAGTACTTGCATTTCGTTTTTAACTTGAATATAAGACCCGACTGTGAATACCGGCATTAAAGAACTATATAAAATAGAAATAGAGAAGACTGAAGAATATAACAAAATTAAAAATAAACCGATATCTTTTAAAATTTACAGAAGTTAAAGCTATTACAAACATTTTTCTAAAAATTAGAGACCTTTGTTCACGTATAAAGCTGAGTCTAATCAACCAAATCTTAAAGAATTATATATGAAATAGGGGTAGAAAAGACTGAAAAATATAATAAAATTAGAAATAGATCGATATCTCCAAATTTGCGGAAATTAAAGCGTAAACAAACATTTCTGCAAAAATTCAAAATTTTATTAAAAAAGAACCCCTTGATTATTAGCAATTTTTATTAATTCTATTATATTCTTCAGTCTTTTCTACTCCTATTTCATATACAATTCGTTAAGATTTGGTTGATCAGTTCTGGAGTTATAGAAATTTCGGTAAATTTGGCACAGATATACACACATACACACATACATACACACATACCGACATTTTTTAAAATAGCGATTTTTTGACGTTTTAGAACATTCTGAACACATTGGCAAAAGCAACTAAAAAAAATTTTTTTACGAAAATAAAGTTATCTCTATGAGGAAGCAAAAAAATGATTTTTTTTTCTTTTGCGCAAAACAAAATTAACCGCGATACATCGCGATGGTAAATTATTGCGAAAAGCATTTTCGACGGAATCCCATATTCCGACCGGATGATTCGTTGGACTATTGGTGTGGCGCTAATGCTGAATTATTGGTATCCCCGAAAGGGATGCGGGATTAACCGCGCGCTAAGAGTCATGCTCCGCAATCAAATGCGATGCGGAGTTATATACGAGCTACGAGCGCGTCGTTATATATTCTATTCTAAGACGCGTAATTATTGATAATTGCGAACGCTTAAGGCCGGGACTATTGTCTGTACGATGTGCACAAACGATTCTCACGATGCATTTTTGCCTTTATATCGATGTACATCACAACGTTGGAATTGAGACGAAAGATATATAATAAAATATTCAATAAATTGACATATCTTGAGATTTTAGAACTTGAACTCCTTGATGGGGATTAACGTTCTCGCCTTGCGCGGAAAAGTAAACAGCAAATAAAAAGAGGGTGTGTGCGCCCTTTTTTCGTCCATTTAAAATCGTCGATTTAGAATCGACTGTGACCATCCCCATTGTTCTGTCCACGAGCGAGAGGATGAGAATACGAGGAAAAAGTCAAACTAGAAAGGAATTCGAATTTCTCTCGGAGCTTCTCCAAAGAGGAAGCGGAGAAATAACTTTGAAAAGGTCCCGCGAAGGCTTGGCGGAGGTACACGGCGGCCCAGGGGAGAGAAGCAAACAAACCTACTTCGGTACAGTCAGTAACAACCGGCAAAAGTAACGGAATCCGTCGCGTTCCTTGAAGATGGTCGGGCGGGCTCGAAATTAAGTGGCGGCAGTTAGAGATATGTCAGACAAGTTTTATTAAGCGACATAAAAAAAGAGATTTGTAAATTGACTGAAGGAAACAAGCGATGCGGGAGAAGAGGGGGGGCAGGACCTTACCTCACTCCGCGGGGGTAAGTCGTCCCGCGAAGCGAAGAGGATGCCTCGGTTGCGGAGCTACGGCAGCAGTAAAGAATAGGGGAAACAGACGAGGGGTCGAGATATGAATTTATTATTAAGGACTACCTAAGGGGCAAAGTACCCCTGTTTCTTGATATTCGAGCGCGTTTCGTGCCCGCGTCTTACCTCGCTTTTACCCTCTTGAGGCCCCTTTTTTCCTTCGCAGAGATCCATCCCCTTTCCCTTCCCCCTCCTCCCTCTCTACTCGAAAAAGCTCGAATTTCCTGGCTAATTTATTCCGCGGTCGAGTCAAACTGCTATTTGTAGCGGTGTTGAAGCGCGGGCTTAGCGCGCGAAGAGTGACAGGTGGAACGGGGCAAAACTTACGGCGTTCGCTCGGATAGTAACAATATCGTATTCATTTGGCTCCTCGTCTCGTCCTTCGTCTCCCTCTGCCGCCCCCACCGCCTCTCCCCTCTCTCTTGTGATTTCCTCAGCCCGAGCGTCGTATACATAATGCAACGTCCACCCCTGCCGCATCCACCGGTTCAACCGCTCTCTGTGTCGCCGCTAAGACGCGGATTTAATAAACGGCCGTTATGCGGCTGCTTTGTCGGCGTCCATAGGTCCATAATGTCATTTTTCACTCCCCTTAATTCGGACATGCTTGTGCATGGGACATTATCCTTTTACGCGGGGTCTGCCGGGAAAAAATGTGTAACACTAAATTAGCGTAAATAATGTATCTAATACTTAAATAGATACGAACGTAATATTTTTAAAACCGTAATATTTTTTTGAGATAGTTGGTAATTATTTTTCCTTATTGATTTTATACGATATACATATATTACATTAATAAGTTACCTCTCTCTTTATACGAGTTTACAAGGATTATTGGGTCTGTCGCTATATATGTTGCAGCATCATATTCATCGCTCTATCGTGATAATTTGATTGTTTCTATCAAGAGTCAATTAATCACGATTGTATATATCTAAATTTTATTATCGCACTTTTTGGCAAAGTACATCGCTTCAACGCTTGATATGTTACACTCCTAAAACCGTGTTTTTACATCTTGTAAATCTCGATACCGCGTGAAACGTCCTCGCAAGGTAATTATAATGCGACTCGCGACAGTAAAAATTTCTTAACGCTTAACAAGCTCTTGATAAAATTCTTGCAAACGGAAAACTTCTTGTTGTACTCAAATTCTTTCTGCAAATCCATACTGAGTTGTCCGGACTTTGAAAACTTCCGCGGTCGCGTGGTATCGTGGCTCGCAAAGTTCTACGAGCTTTTCATTTGGATTTGAGAATTTCACTAACGAATTCTTCAGCGTAAGATGCAAACGAAGTCGTGGCCCGGCGTGACTTTGATAAATTTGTTGTGAAACTCTTTCTGCACATGCATTCCGGACGCTGGTAACGCAGCGGCACTTAGCAATTTTGCCATCGGAGTTACACGGAGGAACGAGTTTCACCGAAAATCTCGTTTAGATTTTGAAACGTTGCCGGCAAGCATTTTCTCGCTGATATTCACGCAGATAGTATCTCCACGAAGTTATATTCTTAACTTATCCGAGAGGTGTGCTCCGAAGAAATATTCATTTCCAGCTATATTAGTATTCCTATTTCTCGGATAATTTTGGAATATCATGAATATTACAAAATGCAATTGTTTTATAAATATCAATCACTCCTTGCTACAATATTAATGCAATTGAACACTTTTGAAGGCTTTTAGCGAGAGGTGTTTAAGTTATTGTTACTCATTTATTAAGTAATAGATCCGTGAAAAAAGGTGAAGCGAGAAAGAAATATATTATTTTTGAATAATTTTTTACATTTTTAGTACTACATATATATATAGTATTTTATTTCTACACGGAAAGGACGGTTTTGCTGAAGTATCTAAAAATTTAGCTAGATACAGATCTGAAAATAATTTTGTTGTACCATCAAAATAATTATAGTAGGTTGCTGAAGTATGATGATAATGCTGTCAAAAATATTGACATTTTAGCAATAAGTTTGAGTGTTCTAAATAATTATTTCGACGCAACAAAATTATTTTCAGATTTATATCCAATTAAATTTTTAGATAGGTACTTCAGCAAAACCGTGTAATATTCTTTCCGTGTAATATTAAAGCTAATTGGTACTTGCTTTTTATAACACACTTTTTAACTATATTGTTAAAAGAAGAGAGAACTTATCATTTTCGAAATGGAGCAATTTTCAACAATTATAGTGCTGCATATATATGTATCTGTACCTTAGAAGTAAGGAATCGTATGTCCATTTTTAAACATTTCGAGAAAAAAATAATACATTTTTTTAAATATAAAATAAAAATAGCAACTTGATTTATTAAGTTTTGAATAAAAGTATCTTACATGTACAATAGTGCAACTGCCAATAACACGCTGTACGTGGTTTAAAAATTAAGTACTATAAAAATTTTTAATACGACTTTTTCTAAACATTGTATCTTAGGAACTAATAATAATAAACATAAGACGTTTTATACACTTTATATTATACACTTTAAGCTCCTGTTATATTGAAAAGTGAATTAGCTCTATTTTGACAGAAACTAGAGATACGATCCTTTACTTTTAAGGTACAGATATAGTTTTTTAATTTATAATATTAAAGCTAACTGATATCTGCTCTTTATAACACATTTTTAAAACTATTTTTTAATAGATTCGTCGTTTATAACGACGGCGAGTAACTCGAAATTCCGTGTACATATCGTGTACTATAAATTCATAGGTTTAAAACTGCAATTCTCCTCTCCGCGGAATGGGTCTTGCAGTATAATTTACAATAGAAATCACATGAGATTTCACGTCGAAGAACTCACCGTTGAATTCTTCATCTCGAGAGGCGGGCGAACATAACTGCTTGCACAGTGGGCACTTTTCGTCGGCGTGATATCGCGAAGTTCTCTATTACCTCCGCCGCTTTAATTATGAATTGATCAGACTTCCGCAAACTCGGCAGACACAAAACGGGACGTCCCACCGATGGCACACCTTTCTATAACTTCGTCAGCGCGCGGAGGCGTAAAAATTTTGTACCGGGTTGTATGGAGACCCCGCTGTCTACACCTTCGGGGCATGAGTTCGTACCGCACGGCCGAAACTTTAACGTGGAGAGCTTCGGGGTCGCTTCGAAACTTTTGTCCTCCTCGTTGAGTCGCGATTCTTAGCAACCCCCGATTCAATAAATTATTTATGATGCAATGGACGAGCAATCTTACACCGGCCCCGTTTACTATACCTGAGATACGAAACTGCGTCGCTCCGGCAACTCTGTATCGTAACTTTGCCGATATTATTTCCGTTAACACTGATATGTGCGTGGACCTCTTCCCTCTTCTGTGTCTTTCGTATATAAAAACGAGTTTAAAGATAAATTAATATAATTCATTATTTCATAGAGTTTGTAGAGCTGTAGAAATTTTTCAAGATGAATTGTGCTTCAAAACGCGATAACGAGACACGCATTAAAAATATTCTGTATTCTGAAATGCGGAGATAATGATTGCGAAAGAAATGTTTTGCGCATGTAACGGTGTAACATATATATATTGTGTAACCTAAATGAATTCATTTACGCAAGAGATTACGACAGAAAAATAATTTCACGTTATCATAATGCGCTAATGCTGCATAATCGGGAATAATGTGCGCCGTTGTTACGGTACGGTGTATTCTCGTCGCTGCCATGCCCTGGAAATTGAGAGTCTATTTTTAATGGGCGCATTTCTCCATATATGTGAAATAATTATGAACGGCGACCTTGTTACCCAAATTCATTACATGTACTTATTCTGATTGCGGAACAAAAAAAAGAGAGCCTGCGCTTAGAGCGTAGCTTTCGAGCTCTATAAATACAGATTGTGTCGCTCACAATAGCGGGAACGAGCGCTCCGCGGGATGAGCTTACGCTCATAAAACTGAATCCCGAAATCTGTTAGTGCGTCTCGAACGATTTTCCACATTCTCAGAACGAATGATGAATATTCGTGGCAACTTTGTGGCGTATTACGAAAGTGAGAAAATCTTAGAGCGCCGACGAAAGGGGGTAATTAACTTCACGCCTCGATGTTGGCGCGACGGAAAGAGTTGCCGTTTCCCGACACATTTTTGTCTCTTTACTGTGCAAATTTCGCGTGGCGTATTTTTAATGGCCGCACGGTTGAATTAATTGCGGAGTAGCGGACACACTGCTTCGTTACTTCCTGAAAGGTAAATTCGTTAAATGTCTCGTTCTCTCGCCGTACACGCGGACAATATGCGTGCACACATATTTGCCTATGTATAAGCGTGGGAGCGGGCGACAAGTACTTTTTATGAGAGACCATCCCGGATTTACCGTCATGCAAAACCGTCGTGAAAATAGGTCAGCGGAAAAATCGGCGGGGAATATCTTCGGAAAATAACAATTGCCTTGAATGTATATCAATATGTATTTAGTTGTGTTTCGCGTATATCTTGCTTTTTGTTAAGCCATCATTGTTTCCGATATCTAGACAGCGTATTGTTTGTATGTACGATTATTATTCTTTACAATATAAAAAATTCAATGCGTATACACATATATCTTTTATTAAAACTTTTTAAAGGAGAAAGATTGATACACCTGTTCGCGATCGAAATATTGCAATTATTCACTGCGAAATTTAGCGATCAGTTTCTATGATTTTACAATGTTAAAATTTAATGCTTTTTTAAATTTTAAGTATTGGAAAGATCTCGCTTTCGATAATAGTAACAAGAAATTCTGAAATCTTATAATTAAATAACCGAAAATAAATCTGCTAATTTGTAATTTTGATTAAGTTAGCGTGTTAATTTATTTATTCATTATCGATATTCGTAAATAATAAAAACAGTTAAATATACATTTTCGATGCGATATCATTGCTGGATAAATCAAACTGGATAGAGAAAAAAAACAAATAACGATGAGAAAACGGGACTTACGTTCTATTGCGGCGAGTTTCACGCAAAGCGAGCTAATACCTATAAAAGCCGTTGCAAACGGCCGAAACTCATCAATCTAGGGATCCTGTCTGCAACTTCTATCAGTTTGAGTGCGCCGCCAACGAACGTGCGCCGGGGACAATGAAAGAAAAAGTGTCGACGTCCGTGTCAAGCTTTAATTGTCATCCTTTATTGGATGGTCACTCGTTGCCATGTCAAGGTAGTCGCAGTGATGTGTAAGCTCAGATCACTCTGGCACGCGTTTGCGTCTTTGGCTCTCCTCTCCTCCCTCCCCATCTCTTTTCTTCATCGCAGAGAGGAGGATTTCAGCTCCCGCTTCCTCGTCGTACCTCTTGTCGGCACCACGGGGGATATCTCTGAGAAAGAGATGCCAGATGAGAGAGCAATAGAGAGTCGCTTGTATAATTCATGGGACCGCCCGGCGTTCGTGGTCGATGGATCAACCCCGTCCGTGCCGCTACGCTTCCTCTCTCGTTCTCCCCCTCCCTCGTCCCCAGTCTCTCTGCGATAGTAACCCCCGCAGCATCTCAATGCTGACCGACCAGCAGATTAGCCCAAGGAAATTGCCAAACTTCTCTTCGCTCCGGCAGGAAAGTCGATTCCGAAAGTCGTCCCTCAAACGGCCAGTAACATCGGTCCGCCGGGCGACTGCGCTCTCCCCCTCCGGCGTCTGTCTCTTAAACAAACTAATGCGCCGTAACTTTATCTCACTCTCTGTGCCGACGGGCTTTTGCGCGTCTCCTTTTGCGTTTGCGTTTGCGCGAGCGCTAATTCGGCTAGGAAGATCCCTTTCGGTATTGAGACCGAAGGAACAAACAATAATATTCGATTTGTGAGACGGGAGAATAAATTGCTCGCCGAAAGTTTCTACACTAATTTCCTAATATTCGAGCACAGAGCTTGATAACACGCAATAATGTAATATTTGGGACAATCTTTTTAAAACCTGGTTCAAAAATTTAACAGCGATACATCGATTAATCAAAATATCAATCTAAATAATTAATTAACAATACCTTCGTTGTCTTTCACTAGCATTCCGATCTTGCGTAACAAAGTGTCCCAACAGCACTTTGATTTGCATTAACGAGATAAAGTATACAATTAATGCGCAAACGATTCAGTTATGTCGGAGATTTGCTGCGAAATTGCCTTCACGCTCATTTAATGATACCGGCTTCCAATTACCATTGGTAACGGCGAAGGTAAGCAAGCGGAAGATGAAACGCCACGAAGATGGTAAAAGAACCGCCTCAATCGGCGTCGAACGAATGGAACAGTTCGACGAATGGAAATATATATATCTACGTACGGTAATGCGATTAAAGGGGGTGGTCTAGGAGGGCGCGAGAGAGAAGGGAAGGAAGAAGGAGAAAGAGGGAGAAAAAGAGAGACGAAACGCGCGTTAAAAAGAAAATCCCGAGAAGGAGGAGAAAATATTTCCATAAAATCCGCGAAGACGATGCCTTCGAGGGAAAGCCAATGTTAGTTCTCGTTCGGTGGATTCGTCGGAATCCGAAATCCGTCCTTGTCGCAGGCGGGTTTCAGACGTCAACGCGATTTCATCCCGCCGTAAAATATATAACTGCTCCACAGACCCACCACGAGAGGAGTAGTTCTGCGAGCTTGTCTTTCGAAAACTTTGAGATTACAACGACACGTCAAACCGATGAATTTCCAGCCGTCCATTAACGTTTATTAACACATCATCGTAATAAAATTATTGTTAATTCGTATACCTCCAAGACCGTATTGAGAAAACGCTCCGCGATGTTGTTCATCGTATTTGTGATATGGGTCACGAGAAAACTTTATTGAATTCGAACAGCGTAAGCAAAGACACTCGAGCTGTTTAGGTCTGGTCGGGATGAATAGTTATCCCAGTAGTTAAATCAGCCATCTCGCCGACGTACTTCATTAAAGTCGGCGTTCCGTTTACGCTCTTGCCGATTACGCTACGTGTTGCGCGAGTCTTCACGACAGGATCCGCCCCGAGGCTGGTGTCGAAAGCAGATAATATGGATAGGAAACTCAGACAGTAATAATCCTCAATACGCGGATAGAGAACTCTCGCAATTGTTATTCCGAACGGGGGACGCGACGGTTGCTTAACTGAAATAACGAAAGTAATTCGTCGAATTACTTGAATTTCAATTAAAATGAATTAAAATTGAATTGGAAAAGAACAGTATTATTTTGTATACTTTAAATGTATACTTTAAATATAGTGATACACGTAAGTATAGTGCTTAAAAAAAATGTTCTGCGCTTAAAACAAATCTAAGAACTTTAAAGATTGGTTTTAAATCTGCGTTCGATGGAATTTAGATTTTTACATAAATAACCCATTATTTGCAAGGATTAATGTATTTTTAAGAGTATTAAATTTACCAATTTAGAGATAATTACGAGATAACAGATCGGCAATAACATAAAAAAGTTAAATTGATTATCGATTTAAGTATGTGAATTTACTGTCCCAACAAAGAACTGTATTTGAAAGACCGACGAAAAAATCGGTACATAGTTTACTGAGTTTGGAAAAACGTACAAAATTCACAACATTATTATTAGGCTATCAAGACCTAGCTCGAACCGTAAATGGCATTTTTTCCGGCAATAATTATAACAAAAATAACGCGAACTCACTGCGATAAACATGAGAATGAATATCAGGATATAATTTATTTGCAATGTGAATAATCTCTAACAAACGAAACAAATTTTTTTCTTTATTTTTTGCTTCGGGTAAACGCATTATGGGAAAATTGTTGAAAAATTAATTTCCCTGCAGACTCTAATTATGTCAAATCGAGATCTTTACTGGTTGCCGCGATTCAACCGGACGCTCGGCTACCGCGAGCGCCGGGCCTTTTGCGTAAACGACGACCCGATGTATTTAGTAGTCGCACATCGGAATCGGGAAGCCGGAAATGACAGCGGCTGGAATCCGAGGTGGCAGACGGGTAACGTATCGAGAGCCAAAGGAGAGAGAAAGGGCCACGGGGTATCGCCATAAGGGAGACTCGCTGACGGCGGTAAGATTGATTGGAGTCACGGGATGGAAAATTAACGGTCTAGCCCGGGTGGTCCAGGGTTGGGCAAAAGGTGCAGGAAGGCGCCGCGCCGCAGTCGAGGGATGGCGCCGTGACAGCCGCCGCATACTAATTCCCCACTTCCCCTCACCCTTCCTCGGTCTGTCTTTCTCTCGGTTTCCTTTACCGTCTGTCTCTCTCTCTCTCTCTCCCTCTCTCTCCGTCTCTCCCCCTCGTCACCCTCGGCATCTACGAGCTGTTTTAGCCACCCTTAACCGCGCGCATCCACGCCCTCCCGCTCGGACGACCGCGCCGCTCCGCGAGGAAATGCCTTCCGGCGAACACCATTGGCTACTTCATCGAGATCACCGTTTGGAAATACGGTCCCGAACAAAGGCAGCTCTGATAGAATTATAACTACGTTATACCGGCCACCGTAACCCTTTCTGATCGTTACGGGATCTAACTAGAGACCTGGGGCAAGCGCGGGAAGTGAAATGATTTCGTGGAGAAACTGCTCTCGGAGCCACTCGAAGATCTGTCGAGAGAAAATTCGCAAACACAACACACCTTTTGTGCTCTTTTGTCACGTGCGGCACGTGCGGCGACATGCCGCGCCGCGCCGCGCCGGTAGGAAGCCAAAGATGGTTTGGGAGCAGTTCCAAACCAGCAGCATTGGTATAATCCCCACGGGATATCAGCATACGGATCGTCGCAACATCCGCCTTGAGACTTGCCCGGTTAGCGCGTTAATGGATCGATGCGTTACAAGGCGCGTTAATGTGACGAACCGACGTAGGTCGGTAATTATCAAAGAGGGCTTTGACTTCGCGTTTGCGGAAGACGCGCAGGGGCAAGGATCGACGGGGGGTCGAAGATATATCGGCCGGAGAGCTTGCTAATACGACCTGTATATCTGCCTCTCCAATCGCTAATTGAATCAAACGGTCGAACGTCTTCGATCGATATGCTAGTGAGAGATTTCGTCGCGAGTAATTACAGACATGTAGCGGCAGCTGCTGACAAAAGCGGGTCGGCGCCCGCTACTACCATTGTTTCGCGCGGAATTGGGTTACGCGATCGTAACCCGACGAAGCCTGGCAATTTCCTGCTTGTCGTACCGCGCCGAGATTCGATGACGCCTACGGCAAATTATTTCCTACGGATCTGTCGTCGATTTAGTTAATGATCGCGGGCCGACCGCAATAATGGCAGCATTGACGATTGGTGGCCATCGGCCTGGTCGCCTGTTCGTACCATCAACGATTTACAATTCAGACCGCGTGTAGTTTAATTACGGCGCGCTGGGACACGCGAGATAAAAAATGTACGATACGACCGCGACGTTACGTGATGGGTTACGAGGCTCGAACTGTCGAACGTTCGTTGCCGATTTTTTGACTTTCTTTTGGAATTGATTTTTTCTCGTATTTCTCGTGTCAAAGATATTATACTGCTACAATAATTTTTGATAAATTAAAAATTGAAAATATTGGAAAACTTTTGGCAAACTTTAAAGAGATCTTGAGAAAAGAAAGTAAATAATTTGATTGAAAAATATTATCAATCATATTCTTCAATCAATTTTAAATGGATATTTATTAAAATATTAGTTTAAATGAATGGATATTAATAGATATTAATGGATATTGATTAAAATATAAGCTTAAATTATTTTCAAAGTTGGGGAAATCAGAAAAATATAATAATCACGGTCGATATTTTCGCGAAAAAGAAAAAGATTTTAAAATGATCTAAAGAAGTTGCATTGACAAAGATATTCCAAGTAGTTTTATTCCTCTGGAGTACCCTGTATTTTAATAATGTTGCGTATTGCAAATTTTATGATTCAAACATCACTCTTGAAGCACTCGTTCTTATGGCTTTGAATAACATTTTGTTGAAATTCACTGTCGTCATTATTTAATTTTCAATTTTCTAATGTGTGTCTTACTCTCCTGAATCAACTTTGATACTTTAAACTTATTGCATGCCTCGATATCACTGACGTTCTACGTTCTACAAATCTTTGGTTGTACAATTCATTGGTTTTCTGATTGCATACAATTCATACTGTGCTAGAATACGCTAACAATTACTCGCGCGGTGTATAACATGAATAAAATTTACACTAGACAATATATGAAGATCTTGCATACTCGTCGCACGATGGAAGGAGAAATTGGATGGAAGGTATACCATAGATGAGCGAATGGGGGAAACAGATCGTTTAGTGACGTACCGATGAAAGGGGACGATGCTATTAGGTTAATTAAGGCGTCTTAAGATTTTAATGAGTTCTCCTCGCTCACCGACGATGAAGCTAAATCAATACATTTCGGGATGCATAAATTTTGCGAACAATAGATTGCAACATGTTTCGTTTCCAATATCGCTACTAGATTTTATTTACGATTTTTCTTTCGACAGAATGCTAAATTGAAAAGAAGAAAATCCCGACATATCTACATATCTACAGCTAAATATTTTTTATTCACGGTAAACTTTTGTAATAATTTTTTTATAAATATTGATGATCAGCGAATTCTTTCTCGCAAAGTTGCAGCAGTCTCTCCTTAAATTAAACTTTGATCGAGTCGACTACCGAATCTCCAGATTTCAGTATACGCTACAAACACATATATTAATCGGGCATAATGAAAGAGTTGATTTGTCGGCGAAGGCCGGCGCGTTAACCGGTCCAATCATCAATCAGCTCAGTGAAGCTAAATGGTCAGGACAACGGGTTTTAATATCTCCTGAGGAAAATAAAAGTTAGCGCGATAAATCAAAGGTGAAAAGTCGCTGCTTTACTTTCTCTCTCTTTTCCCCTTGCCCTTTTTTCTTTCTTTCTCTCTCCCCCTCTTTCTCTTCCTCCTCTTTCCTTCCTTCTTTCCTCCCCTCTCTCTCTCTCTCTCTTTCTTTTTTTCTTTCTCACTTTCTTCCACCATCTCGCTTTTTCCTCATTGCGCTCTCAGCTTTAATCTCTTCGCCTTCCATCGGTGACTTGCAAAAATGATAAATGAATTTCATCCACCGCGCGTGCCATATTTATATCTATAAAACTGGATAGTAACCTCATAATAACCACGATGACGAACGACGACAATTTCTGATGATAACATTCGTATTTTGTTTTGACACACAGATATCAAAATATTGATCTCTATAGGTGTAGAGAAGCTTATGGATGACAATCGCAAATTTAACGTCTCGCCGTCCAATTTTCGACGACAGAAGTTTTATTGATTTTACATTCGCACCCCCTCGTCTCGCGCGTGTGTACGGCGACAAACGTCGCGAGATAGAGTTGCACGTCGGGATGTCGTTGTTGTAATTTTTGCGGCAAACATTACCGCACGGGCGAGTGAAACGGGGGTTGGAAGTCATTCAGGTATTATCTTACGGAAAAGACGGCGGGGCTACATATTTGCATTACATTCGCGTGTGTAAACACGTCTGCTGAGGCGCATACTTTGTCATCCTATCGTATTTACCTTGGGGAGAAACGCACCTCCGCAACGTGCATCGCGTGCACCCTCTCTACAACCTTGCCACTTAGTAATCGCTCAGGTGCTTGTGACAAATAGCAATGACCTCTTTCACTGCGGGCACATTCCCCACATCGAGGCTATCAATGGATATTACCCTTTTAAATTATGCCGTTGGACGCGCAACAGAAAGAAACACGGAACACCGCGGGAGAGATAAGCTATTTAATTCCATGAACAGCATTTAACAACAATTATAACGAACTCATCAAGAGTAATACTAACTAATTTTATTTAATGCCACATTCTGCGAAACTTTTAGCAGATATTTCCGTAGTGAGTACGTCCAGCCGCGGACAGCGGCGGTCAGTAATAAATCCGGCCGACGACGGCGTTCGCTAAAGACAAATGATGAAATTACGAATAATTATTCAGGTATGTATCCCCGGATAAGTTACGCGTGGAGGCGCGTGTAGGGGTAGAAGGCGCGGATGTCGGTAGTACCGGAGTAAAATATGATGTAGAGTTTGGCCGGCTTGGCCGGCGCTACGGCAGCTAATACGTTCCGGGAGAGAAGTTAGTAACAGGTGGCGCGATCCATAATATCGCGCGGCGTAGAATTCGCCCAATCTGGGAGAACAAAAGTATTTTGTCTGGTTGCGTGCAAATATATAAGTGCGTAATTCCACGCGGTCCATTTTAATTTCATGTTTGTTTCATGTAATTTCTCGAATTATCTCAAAAGTACACGAGGATTCAAAGTAATTTCACATCATCGTATATCTTCCTTAGATTCGCATAAAAAAAATGTAAGCAATAGCAGGCGGCCTCGGTAACAATAGGAATGAAAACAGAGAGAAATACGAGCGGTACTATAGATTGGAATCGAGAGTGAGAGCTTGAGAGAGAGAGAGCACATCTCTCTGAAACACTGAAAATAATTGTGTTTTTTTTTCCCACGAGAATTGCGAAAAAATGATGAATGAAGAAAGACCGAGCCTTTTTGTACGATTGGGAGATATATGAATATTTTTCCACAAACCTCTGCAAATAAATTTTGCGTGAAATATGCGACGTCAATGTAGATCCGATTTTTGAAGATGGAAAATTGTTTTGTTGCAGTGTCCGCACCGCCAAGCACCAGTCCTAGCCCGTCTACCACAGAGATCCTCAAAAAAGGTAAGATATTATATTAAAGACAGATGCCTCATGATGAGAGAGAGAGAGAGATTTTATATATATGTGTATATATAATATATAATATATATATATATTAAATCACGCAGTGCAAAATTAATAAATACGCATATATATTATAAACTATTATAAAGCATTGCAAAATTAGTAAATTACTGCGTATTGCGTATTGCGCTCTATTAGAACTACGTAATAAGATTTAATGCCTCCATATATACCACAATCGATATTATTCACGTCGTACTCGCTAGCTTGAATCTAATTTTCCAACGCGCGTTTACTTTTGCAGATTGGGAATTCATGGCGGAGATGAATAACTCTGTTTACGGAAATCCAAGTTCGCTGACAATTCAAAATGAAAAGAACATCAAGACAGGTGAGTACTCGAAGCGGCATATATCTTCTTTTTACGTAATTTTCCAACGTATGTACATCATCGCAATTTCGCGAATTATGGGATTGATTCTGCAACTTCGCATTTCGACGAAGTGATGCAGTCGTCGGCTGTCACGCGAGCGTATACGAAGAGTAACAAGCATTTGAGATATATTTGGAAGAAGTATTCTCTTGGATCTTTATATATCTCTATCTGAAGAAAACACATCAATCATTTAGATCTTTCTCACACGTTCAACAAAAAAAAAAGCATAAGTAATAAGATACGGAACAGAATTTAGACGTGACAATGTCGGAAGTAATATAAAGGAAGAAATCTATTAAGCAGAATATTTTCCACGAGTTTTGGAGAAGTATTAATTTCCAATGAACATTAAATGCAACGTTAAATGCGTGTAATCAGACCTTTTCAGACGTATTTACATATCGTTATTATTTATAGTATCGTTATGAATCATTCTTGGCGAATATGAAGAAGAGTCAAACGTTTCAACTGCAACCTGTATACTCTGCACGTTAGTAAAATCTCAATCTAGTTGGAGCGGATTTACATATTCAATCTAGCATCACGTAGAGTCAAATGCCATCCCATAACTGGATTTTCCAGCAACATACTTTGAATCTCCGGTGCGATTAACTTCGATGTTAACTAGAGCCATGGGACCCACCAGAGAATCCCGAGAATCGATTGCGGCTTTAAGAGTGGTTTGAAGAAGGGTAAGCAACTCGCTTTAAAGCTTTCTATGGAGGGCGAAAGAGAACCACGGAAATGAGGTCTATAACGGGATAACAATTGGAATTTTCCGACGACGCGGCGACGGATCTTCCTTTTGTAATGTAAAATTATATCGAAAAATAGACATTACTGTTTTAAATCACATAATGAATTACGTCAAATAACACACGCCCATTATCATATACGCAATTATGAATATTGTTGATATCCGCATAATCTCCAGCAAAGGAAGATTCGCAACATTCTAATTCCAAAATTTTACAGAGAGTAAATCTATTAAAAATTGAAGACAAAAGATTTTTATTTGATGTATCACGTTACCTCGGAAACCAAGCGTTTACTTAAGAAATCAAAACGCAGCGGTAACTGTCAAAAAAGTTTAGACAGAACGAGGGTGGTGAATAAAAAGAATGGAAGAATAAACATAAAGGTAACAGAGAGTCAACTGAAGTGATGTTCGTAACAGAAACACATGAGTGGTGGTTATGTGAGAGAGCGAAAAGGATAGATGAATAGACAGAAGCTAGAAAGAGAAAGAGAGAGGGAGAGGGAGAGAGAGCTGGGAACAAGGTTGACTGAGGTAGAAGAGATCCGTGTAACATCAATATTTCATGTATGCTAACACGCCGGAACTAATAATGCTCCAGCGAGGAAGACCCAAGAATAATATCAGCCGCCGCTGTGTAGACCGCGTTCTCTGTCCCTATCCACGCCTTCCCCCCCCCCTCGCCCCTCTATTTCTTTCTTTGTCCTTCGCTTTGCTCTATCACCTAAAACAGCAACGTGCAGCGCCCTAGCGTCCTTTTGCGCCCTGTGTTAAATTTAATCGAAAATTCGTGTCTCGTTGAGCTTCGCCCTTTCTCTACCGTCTCTACGGTGCGTCTATCGTGTCTACCGTGTGTCTCCACCCTTCCTTTCCTCCACGAATAACCAATGTCATCGCCCCGGGGAGCGGGTTGAGAGACGGCGGAAAGGTGAGAGTGAAAAGATGAGGACCGAGGGGGAGAAGCGAGGAGGATGGTGAATGCGACGGGATGTGGTAAGTTTGAATACGGCATATGTCTCCTTGTCTCTCCTTCTCTATTTGCGAAGGCCGAGAGGGGAAGGAAAGGACGGGCTGCGAAGGAAGGATGAGGTTTGTAATTGGTGCAACATCTGCGGTCTGCAAGGTGGCATTAATGTTTGCTCCCTTCGTGCTCTCTCGCCCTCATCTCTGTTCCCTCCTCCGTTTTCTCCCCCTCGATCTCGCCGGGGCTCCGAGAGGGAATCGTCTTTTTCCCTTATCGCTTTGTTTCTTTTTCTCTTCTTCCTTATCCCGGTTACATTTAACCGTGTCTGCTTCCATTTCTTTCTCCCCCCCCCCAGTTCTTTTAAGCACTTTATTTTTATGTCATCTTCTTTC
The DNA here is from genome assembly GCF_048541705.1 of Temnothorax americanus. NCBI lineage: Eukaryota > Metazoa > Arthropoda > Insecta > Hymenoptera > Formicidae > Temnothorax > Temnothorax americanus. The sequence goes on along the minus strand of NW_027509338.1, from coordinate 6,010,276 downwards.
CTTAACATATCTGTTTGACTTATTCTCTTTTAGTCCGCCAGCGTCTCTTTTTACATCCACGTTACGCTCGTTACGATTCCAACAGTTCTCTCTCGTATTTCGCAGTACATTTTTTCCCGGTTAATTTATCTCGGTCCCCTCCGCCTACCTTTCGCCTTGTCTTTTTGCAATGCCCTCTTTAAACAATCTAGCGGTCGCCGCCTATTTGCGCCGTTGTTTCTCGTTATTCATATCGTTGGAAATTCAAGGGCGCAAGTGTACGCTTAAGATTAAACAGAAGATTTGCTTGAGTTTCCTCCATGCGGACGGGAAACTCAAGCATAAACAGGCCTTATTTGCTCGCAGTAACTTACGACAATCTGTTGTTGAGAATATCTAAACATAACGCGGCGCGTTTTAACTTCCCCTAGTGTGAGGTGGTGTTATTTGCTATACAGAAAGGCAGGTTTGCTTGCAAATGTCACAATATAAAGTACAGACAACATAAAAATATTTTTGACAAAATATTTTGAGAGCTTCCTCTTCTCGACATCTTCTCTTTTCTTTCTTTGCGCGTGGATACTGCATACTGCGATGCCGCGGGTTCTTGCTTATTCGTGTGTGTATCGGTGTTAAGCCGCCGTGTAATTGCCATTGCAGGCATTTGTCCATTTCCGTTTCTCCCTTAAGTCGCGCCGCGCGCAGCTCGCGCGAATGGCAAATTACATATACGGAAGCCAGGGTACACGCGGCCTATACAGCGATAAGTCACTTTGAGGCTCCGATGGGAAACGGGGCAAGTATTGTCGCGGTATCGTGACATCTCCCAGAGCACATATGCCCTTAGGTGTCGCTTAATTCCCCGGGGCACCGTTGTTCGCCTGTAATTTGGGGGGAGAGTATGTATAGCGATTGGTTTAGCCGCGTGCTTTCGTACGATTAACACGTCCCCTATTCTACCGTACGCGAGCACGTACAGAGTAGGAGCGGAGGCGCGTAAGAGCGCCGTTCAACAGCGCAGCCCTTGTCGCTCCTGTTGTCGTATAACGTATATAAAGCGAGATCAAATCGCTTCGTCAAATCGCCGAGTCGAAAATCATTTTATCACGTTTATTCGACGATGCGTCCCGCGCGTCGCGCGCAGCGCGTCGCTGTCGCTTCCGCGTAAAATTATTTACGACCCCGAATTAACATCGTACAGGCGCATTAATTAGAACGGCGCTCGTGACGCCGTGACAATATTGCGCGCCGCGTGACACGGCGGTATAAGTTTAGATCTCGGAGCGTGCGAGACGTTAGACCTCTGTTAATTTTCTTGGGGCACAGTTAGCCGAGCCACCTGGGACAAGGAGTATCATTGACTTTGTCGCGTGCACGGCCAACATCAGTCCGCCTGATAGCGCAAGGTAAATTGTATACGTTGACGCCCCCGCGCGCGCGCCAACACCGAGACAGTTTGATATTAACGGAACGCAGAACGGAAAGCTAAATCCACAATCTCAACGAAAATAGTTAAACGCGTCTGCACCGACCCGTCAGGCTCCGAACCGCGCGCGAACGTGTGAGCAGGAATATCATGACCCCACCGGACGCGTAAAATCAATGAGGGGTAACTGCGCGAAACGGTAACTTTTTATATGGGGGACTTATTTGTGCAATGTCCCCGACAACAGTTCCTCTTTCTGACAGCAGAGTCGCGAGGATTACCAAATCGAGGATTATCAAATCCAAACGGAAAGTCGAATCAATGCGTGGGCAGTTGCAGGCACGAAGCTTTTTATCTTCTATTTCTCTTTTTTTTTAACCAATACAATCTTCTGTACGCACGATTCACATTTTTGTACAATAGAGTGCCCCGCAATATTTTACTGCCGAAATGTCCAGTCGTGGGAATCTTATTAAATATCAATGCACCCCCTTTTTATCATCTCGTAAATAACGAATTGAAATCTGAATATCGAATGTATCGACAAATTAAGTACAAAATGCGATTCGTCCTCTCTTCCCACTTTAGATATTTCAAAATCCGTATTTTGATCCGAATGGACACTGGTGCAGATGGACGTAATGCAGATGACGTTGCAGTTTTATGTGCGACAAACGAATTTTCGATTCGGATTTTCTCTGAAAGCGTTTATCAATATTTTTATCTTCTCTTATTTCAACCTGTCGCGCAAGAGCATCGGATTTTCGCGGCAGTTTAATAGCCACCATGTGTTGATCAACTTCCAAATAATTACGTACGTTTCGAGCACGTTTATTTTTCACGGGCAGTTAATGGTGGAGCGAGGATTTTAATTTGCCCGACCATTCGCAGGGACCAACGATGTCAGGATGCAAATTAAGCATAAATTTCATCGCTATGTTCAGTTCTATTGATATCTGCATTTCTGCATTAACCACGGTGCGCTTTTCTCTCTTTCTCTTATTCTCTCCCTTTCTCTCTCAACCCTTTTTTTTCCTTTTCCGGAAATTTTCTCACGATTAACTCTTGCTCGTTGCTCCGCAACGAAATCCTGAACTACTATACATATAACGAAGCTTACACGCTCCCGGTGGAGCTTATACGTGTCCATACTCGCGCGACGACGGCGGGCTATACGTCTGGTTCCCTAAACACGTCGTCGCCCTACGCATAGCTACAGAAACAGCCGCATCGCGATAGAGATTCTCGCATATAGGAAACTATGGAACCGGCCCGGGCACATGGATATACGTATAGCGCACGTTACACATTGTCACTGCTAATGTTTGGTCGAGATTTGCATACGTCTGTCTAACCTATCCATTGCGTCGCCGTACAACGGTTGTCTCACCTCGGTTGTCCGGAAGGTGTATCCGGCGAGGTGGCGGCGGCGGCGACCTTACTCTGTACTATCAGCCTTGGTATTATACACACGAGGGTACAAGCGGCCTATACGCAAGCGCGCTCGCGCGCGCGTACGCCGTCATGATCACCCATTACCTTATCCGAAATAGGCTATCGTGCCAAGATCGTGTGCTTCCCCTTGCGCTGCAACCCTCGCAACCCTCGCCTTGTCCCTTACCTAAACTGACTGGCACCGCCTCGGGGCTACGAACTTACAAATCTAATCGCGAGGGAACGAAGACACAAAGCGATATTCACAAGCACCTCGCTCCGTGGGTACTCCGAAATTAAGCCCTAAGTACAGGTTGCCAGGCTTCTGCGGCTCCTCCTACCTACTGGTTCTCCGCGTTAGTGAAGCTGCGTTTATTAGCTTCAGTCAACTTGACGTGCTATCTGCGAATTATACGCACGTTTACGTAGGTTTAGAAAAATAATAGAATGCATATGGATACGCAATAATTGGTTATAATTTTGCAGTGAGAAATGCGCGATGTCTATTCGGGTAGAATATGGATAAATTTGGAAAAATTATAGAACTCTGGTGTGTAACAATTGTTTATAATTGGTAATATAATGTGCTATTGACAGATATTATAACATTTTAATAAGTATAACAAAAGAATACGATTCGACTGTGCAACTTTAAATAATTCTGTAAGTTAGTTATTATTATTTTTTCCAACTAGAATGAAGAGAAATAAATAAACTTAAACATAAAGATGTAAATTTAATATTTAGATATGGAGAAGCGAAAGCTTACTTATTAAAATCATAAAAGAAAGCATTATTTCTTACGCATTACTATATATTTTATATAATTACTGGTGTGTGTAAAGAGGTAGATACTTATATTTGAGCAATAAGATGACTATTTATTTATGTATGTTGTGAGATGCGCTTCACGCGACAAGCACGTACAAATTATAACACGACAGACTAACATACATAACATACATAACATACTAACATACATAAGGTCTGGTTGTGTAATTTTATCAAAATATATACTCATCACGAGCTGTTTCGCTGCAAGAATGTAATCCAAAACGCGGTCGGGCTTGCGACAAGCGTGTGTCGTGACACGGATAGAATCTACTTGGCGCGGATAAGGGAATTGTGTTTACTCGGAGTTTGCATACTAGTTAACGCGTTTGCCACCCACTTTATGCGTAACAGGCTCGTAAACATCTTCAGTCGAAAGGGCCACTCGTTGTACGTCCCTTTGTCCGTGGTTCCGCTATATGTGAACCACGCAAGTCTCTCCTTTCGCTCCTTCTGTTTTCTCAGATCTCATCTTCTCTGTCTCGCCGACGGTTTTGCGCTATAATGTCTCGAAGCGAGATTGAATTTTTAATTTATTCCCATAACGTCCGGGATTCATTCCCATAACATCCGGGAAACAAATTGTCGCCAGTCCTCGGTGGACTTTTCAACGCGGAAAGATATTTTTCTTGGGGATATCCTTGTACATTTCATTTATTATTTATCATCGTCCACCATCACGTCGATATACGTAATGTTTTTTCACAAACGTGCGTTTCGTGTTTTTCTCTCAAGGTACCAAGTTCCAGTCGAATTTAAACGAAATTGGAAAATCGGAGCAGAAGTCGTCTGAACTGGACAGAAAAAGAAATTACAACTGGCCCCCTGATAAAGGTGAGCATGACATAAAATTTAATTGAAGTTTTACGTATATGTATAGTTATGTATTACATAAGTAAATAAAGAGGTTTCATGTTAAATTTTAAAATCTATAGAAGAACAATACACACTCGAGATATACATATAAATAATACGTGGCATATATCTGGAACAGTTAAATAACTTTTCGATAAATATACATGTTTTTTCCATAAAGAACAATATTTGTTTCTATGGAATAACTTATCGTGCCAATCGCATTTACATTTTTTTTTTACAGCATATTTGCTTTTTATACGACACAAATAGAATGGCATTTCGCATAATATAGTAGAGAAAAATATTTCGCTAACGCCGTACATTCGTGTAATGTGACCGTATACGCGATAAAATTTCAGATAAGTACCGGACATGCGTTGAACAATAAGCGCGGCCGTTCGTTACTTTATTACGAATTTGAGATTCAGTTTCGACAAGCTCCCGTCGTCGCGGTGGGCAAACGAACCTCGCACGAGCGGGGGGGGGGAGACAAAACGCGAACGAGTTTTCCCGTCGAAGATGCGGTTTTATCCGGTATTTCGCGGCTCCCGATCGTGGCATTTGATCGGCCGCGTCTACCGCATTTCCGAGCGCGGCCAGGTGTGTAGCACCTTTCATAATTCCGCCGAGCCTTCGGCATTATCGGATAATTCTTTTCCACCCTAGCATTTTTACCTCCTTCCACGATCCGTCTTCACCCCCCGCGTCTCTTCCGTAATTCGATCCCTGTCCCGGCCATCCTCCCTCCCACCCTTCTGTTCTTCTGCGCTACCGTCTCTCTCAATATCTCGCTCGACCGCGGTTACTTTTAAGAGGAATTTGCATAATGGCGTAGTGTGAAAATCCGTTTTCTCCGCGGGGACGATCGCGATAGTCTCGGGGAAGTAAGGTAATTTCGCGTGGAAAAAGGCGGGTTGAACTAGTAACGAGAAAAACTGCGTTGCAAGCTGCCACACGTAAGTGCGACGGAAAGAATGCGACAGAAATATCGGGGCGTTTCTATGGAAAATTCTGCTGCGAAATGAACGTCAAATTGCTAATGGGAACTGTTCGACGAGACAGCGATACGATTGCGATGAGTTCAATGTCCGATGTTATTTCGATATCGAATGATACAGAAGACTGTATACGTCGCGCGCGTCATACGTTGATTTTTCATTATGCCGTGTAATCGTAGACGCGATATCTCCCTCTCGAAGTCTGGAAAGCGTGTACATCTGCAGGAGATCGTGCCGGCGCGAGTTTGGATCTCGAGTTACACAGATCTAATGAGACAAGACACAGCATTTATTTTACAATTTTCGCGCAACAGTGAAATATAAATATTGACTATAAGTGCATAACACATCTCCCTTTCGCAGAGATGAGGAGAAGACGAGCAGGGGAGAGGAGAGGGAGAAAGGGGGGGAGAGGAGAGAAGGATGGGGTAGGGCGAGAAATCGCGAATTGAAGGAAGGTAAGATCGCACAAAAGTAGCGAAGCGAAGAATTCTCCCGGGGCAGCGCCAGGGACCGGATAAAAGAAAAGGGGAAAGGAGGGGGTGAAGAAAGGGGGTCAGGGAGGCAAGTTACTGCTTGCGAGCCTTTGGATGAGAGTCGAGAAGACTCTAGAAAGGGCCGTGGCAAACAGAAAAGGGAGTTGAGAGGAGAAGGGGAGGAGGGGAGCGATCCAGAGGAGGCGACGGCTCACCAGGTTGTTTCTGATTCGTAATTAGAGATGAGTGAGGCCAGGAAAAGGCCGGAGAATACATTTTTCTCCAAGCGAGTAATAGCTAACGGTACGGTGCAAGCCAACCGGAAGAATAACTGACTTCCCATTTTTTCCTCCGTTTTTTTTCTCCCTCTCTCTTTTTCTTTCTTTCTTTTTTTGGCTCCTCCTCTCGTCTACCCTTACTTCTCCCTTCTGTATATCTACTCCGCTTGGACCGTCGACTAATCGGCACTCACCCCTTTGCACCCGTCTCCGTTTTCTCGGCATATCCTCCCTCGAAGGGAGAGAGATTCTTCCGTGGCAACCTTCCTGCAACGGGGTAACGACAGATTCTCGTCGTCCCAAGCCCCTTGATTGTGCATTGACCTCTCGAGACTTACCGAGAGAGCATTTCCCTTCTTGTCCCGTAGCATCGCGAAAATGAACGTTCCATGCTATGGTTTTTTCGATATATTAGAATCTGATAGTTGGTACTATATTATGTTCTAAAGAATATATTTCATATGCACTGTTAAATTCGTAATGTCAAATTATACTCAATTTGAGTCATTTTTAACCATATAATATAAGTCGCTACTCAATATGTCGTTAATTTAACTAAACCAGTGAAGTTAAAATAATACTGTTTGGACACCACATACTAGTTAAAAATAACAGATTGTTATTTAACTCAAAATATTGATTTAAATTTTGTCTTTTAATATTGTACGGTTAAGCTGTTTGGGAAGATTTAAATGATTTGTGAACAGAGATTTATTAATGTAAATGTCGAAACTTGATGTTTAATCTAAAAACGGGGCAAAAACATTATAATATCTATAAGCAAATTATCGATTCATACAAATTAGGTTTATTTAAATTTAGAAATGTAGCTTCTGTAAAAAATCGGCGTTTTAATCTTAAACAGTGAAATATTTTGTCTAATTTCAGATTCAGCAACGGGCGTGATGACGACCGTGACGCTATTACTAATTGCTCTGGCGGTAACGATAATTCGATAAGCAAGACCCGAAAAGAAAAGAGAAAGCGAACGACGACCTCGTCATTGACACGCCGCGCCGTCGGTGTTGGTTTCCCTAATTAACGGACTCAATTAAAAAGAGAATAAAAGGAAGAAAAAATTAGAACTCACGACATGAAAGACAGACCACACTCACACACAATACACGTGCGCACGTGCACGCATACACACACACACACACACACACACACAATTACACCGCGGTGACACAAAGACTGACTGGAGTAGTTAGCGTCCGTATTAAATGACGGAGAGTAATTTACGCGTGCCAAGTTTAGTGTAGCGACGACAGTCCACGAGTGGCCAAGAATTACAGGAGCACGAATCCTCGCCGATCTCCCCTTCACCGATCGTGCGTTGTGTGGCCCGAAGGGTTGAGGGGCGAGACACACGCCTGGAGGTGGAACAACGAGAACGAGAGGAAAGGGTATTAAACAAAGTGCAACGACTATCGCTTTCAGTGTAATATATTGTATAACGCCGTAACATAATGACGCTAATAACAAATACCAGTGGTCTCGTCTCCGCGCGCGAGAGAGAGAGAGAGAGAGAGAGTCCGGAACGTGTGTGAAAGTGAGTCGTTATGTTTTTTAACTATATTATGCGGGAGTATTTTAATCGCGCAATTGATGACATTTCCGGAATATCAAAACGAAATCGTTCGAGTTTAATACTGAATTAAAGTTTCACCGAGCCAACTAGTTCTCCAACATTTTTTAAACTCACATGCCGGCCCTCTCGAAATAGTTTTCTTCCCTCGTTCGTACGATCGATGCATGAGGGTTCTCAATTTCGTCAACAACGTAAAAACTCTTGAGTTCGAAGATTCGTCATGACGATACGTATATCTCGAGGAGAATCGTGAGTGTTTGTCACCACTCGAGCAAAGTTAACTCCCCATCGACATCTGAATGAGAGTCCATCGTAGTCACGCGTCTCAGTTTCGACTGCGTGCATCCCTTAAACATCAGCCATTTCTTCCTTCTTTAATTTGAAATGCATAAAAGTGCGAAAAAAGTGCGTGTATTATCTCGAGCATCGATTCCACTTCTTTATTCCGTGGCAAACTTCCGCCAAGTACATTTTAAATTTCTCGCTTCTTTCCATCCCGTTCCTACCCTTACCTCCTTATGTACGAAATCATGGATCCCATCTGGATACTTGAGATTAAAACGTCAGATTCGGTACGGAGGAATTGCTCTCATCTGGAGAGGCAGTCGAAGGAGGTACGGACAGCGAAGGGGGGAAAGAAGAAAATGGAAAATTTGCAGCGGAGAAAGAAACGCGGATATATCGTAACAAGAAATCGAATACTACTTAGTTGCAAACGTTTTCGAATCAATCCGGCATTGCTCCGGTTTTCCTTTTCTGAGAATGACGCAATTCTTTCTTCACATTATATGCAGACACGTGTCCTCATTTTGTTTAATTATAATTCCAATCACTCGCTTTGTGCGTAATCATATAGGACCAGAAAATGTCGAGGTTCGTCTTGAATAGAAAATATTTATTGAATGTATCGAAAGCACAGTTTTCGGCCTGGGAATTAATAAATAGTCCTAAATCTCGTTCAATTGTTGTAAAATCCATTTTTTCTCGAAATATTACATATATTTATTTATGGCCAATTATGGCATTTTATGCAATATTGCAAAAGGAAGTTTTCATATTTTACTATCAACGTTATCTAGCGGTGCTGTGGCAATTTGTGAGTAGTGTATGAAGAATTTATATGCAAGCGCGATCTACGTTTCTCGCCTTTGACGTGATAATTCCGGATGACCGGATGGCAGCGGCGATCAGAAGCATATCATTAAAGCATTTTTTTTGTATTATCGGTTATCTTTTATTCTTACGCGTCTTAACGATAAGCAATTTATATAAGCAGAAAGAAATATGCGCTAAGTAACTTTTTGCGTGCGATACTATACGCAGTATAGTAAAACGTCGCATATAGCAAAACGTCGACGTGTGTTCATTTCGTAATCAGATTCATGAATCGGCATCAAAAATTGTCCGGCTGACTGTCCAGACTCGACAGAATCAACAGGAAATAATTGCAATGTAAATTACATATTTGCTCGAAATATCGGTTCCGTTTCACGCCGTTGCGTCGCGCGATCGATTTGTTTACGTGTTAATTGATCAAATCGGGATTTATTCGTAGGCGGTCGCGGAGAGGCCGGCCCCGGCTGTGCCGGGTTTTAAGCGGACTTCTAACTACTTAGGAATATCCATTATTCAGCGTACATCTTGTTTAAAGCAACAGGTTCGAGAGAGAGTCCCTGCACTCGGCGCGCAAAGGAGTTAATGCCCGCCATGGATTAAAGAAGGGAACGGGTCGACTTAGGGATTACGCAGACTTACTCTGATGAGGTCTGTAATCGTATCATTCGCGAGACTAGCGATCTTAAAAGTCATAAGCATTTAACATGAGGGGATCACGCGTCTTTGCAGCATCGCAGCGTTCGCAATCTGTGGAGATTACTGCAACGAATTCAAATCCCGATCTGGTCAACGCTACGAACGATTGTTTCTCCACTTGTCGGTTGAAGCGTATTGATCGCGGGCATTTTGATTGAACGCACGAACGATTGATCAATATTTCTCATTAAAAAGCATTTCCATAGGCACATTATAAACAGTTTCTGTTCGATGAAAATAAAATTGTGAAAAAATTTATTTAAAAAAGCAATTAAACGCGATATATATATTGCGTAGCAATATATCGATTGCATTCGACGATACGTCGATGGTGCTTAAATGAATTTTTAGACCAGCGCCATCAGAAATGATGCATATACATCCTGAGTTTTTTTTATTAATATTATTAATTATTACTCACTTTTTGGTAATTATTCAATTACATGTCAAGGTCAAGATCATTGGCGCTGAATAATTACTCTAACGTTCTTTATCTTAGAATAGTTTAATCTAATCATACAAAATTCTGTTTATTAATTTTATATAATTTTGCAGAGAGATAAATACGAACGCTTTCCTTTCACGAACACAAAGATGATTGAACTCATCTATTATCTTGATGCAGCGAATCTTTATTACAACACTAATAAGCACAGTCTGATTAAATAACGCTTAAAAGTTTTGTTATGCAATGGCTTTAATTGGTTAACACAAGCACACTCTGTATTTTATATGAAATTTAATTTTATGTGTGAAACTTAAAAATCCAGAAGAATTATTTTAATATCTTGAATAGTTTCGTCTATTAAAAATTCAGAACAAGAAATTAAGTAACAAAGTAAAGATCGTTCTTTCCGGGCACGCTTAAGAACTCCGAAGCTGTCCGCCTATTGAGAAGCGATCACTGCCCATAATGCAAGTAGAATCTATATTGCACATGTGTATGTACGCGTGTATGTGATTGTATGTGAAACAACTGTGACTTCTTGTCTGTAATATCGGTGCGTAATGCCATTTTCCGTTAGCATCGTAGTCGCGATAGAGTTGATTTTCAATTCTTTTAAATCTCAATTTAGATCCCATGAATTTAATAAGAATAAAAAAAATATGCTGTCAGACTCACGAATCACACGCGGAATCAATGAAATTGAGAGACAGTAGATTAATCAAAGGTTAAAAAAAAAGGAAGAAATAGTATTCGAGAGTTACCTCTAAACTCTTGCTTTGCTATAATCAAACGATTTTAATGAAATTTGTGAACGGCTAAGGGAAAATGGTGACGCGGATTATTCGAATTATCGGTCTAAGGATGCTCGAACGTTGACTCGTCATTGGCGAAACCCTTGTAAATAGAAGTACACCAGTGATAAGAATTGCACGTAGAGTAAGCTTCGCAGCCAGCGATGATAGTGAACGACGTGTCACGTACGCTACCGGCATCGTTAATCCGTTTTTCCGTTTCGCGACTTTCCGCCTTTAAGTTCTTTCGTACTTTCGCCGTCGTCGTTTCTCACGCGCGGAGAAACGCGCAAGAAGGGTAAATCTTAGCGAGAGATATTTTGACCGTAGCCTCTAAAGTAAAAAAAAAAAAAGAATGCGGATCGACGTGTGTGAAGAAAAAGAAGAGAAGAAAATTCGCCGTCTTAACGTTGTAAGTGCGTGATGAGACGTATTAAACGCGAAGGTATATATGTATACATAACGCAAATTATAAATATGAAAATACAAATATATAAATACAAATATACGAATTACGCCGGGGGACTATATTGGGTATACATATATAAATATATATATGTTATATAATATATATATATATATTATTATAACATTTATGCTTTGCGACGTTGATTTGAATGTTGTTATTTACAAGAAAACCAAAAGAAACGAGACATTCTTATGAATATGCTCGACATATGTAATAAAAGAAGGGTTACGTAAGAACTCTACGAATCGCGATTATCTTGTCACCCAATGCCCCATTCCTCATCTTTCTACGATTTTTAGCAGATCCTTTCTTCTCATAAATATCGTATATCGACATAAGCAGAGTCAAATATTTCATTTTTTAATTTATCTTTTATTGTTGTTTAGGTAGGATACAACAAGTGAAAGATATAAATTCCTAATTGATGATAAATTAATTGATTCGTTATTAACAATCGACGATCAATATTCATTTATCGTTAGGTACAATTTTACTTTCCCTATTCTGGTTAAGCACCTAACTTTGCTACCAACCACATTGCAGCGTTGAAACGCAACGGATTACGCGGGGAACTCCGCAAACGTTTCATCCCTCCCCAACGCATGATTCTGTTTGCCATGGGTAAGCTAAATAGAGGGATCGGCGGGTGAATGCGGGGGCGTATGCAGCGAGGTGTTGAGGAAAAGGTACCGGGTGCTCGTAACATTTAGGTCGCGTGAATCCGCGAAGTGAGACGCTATCTACCATCGACGGATTAAATCAGGCCGACTATGTGTTTATGCGGCAGTCGTAGGAAGATGGCATGAAAGTTCAACAACGTCGGGATACGTCGGTAGAGCGAAGATAGCGGAAACACGTCGCTCCGTATAACGGGGATCGGAGGGGCATGTGTCAACCTTTGCGCAATATTTCGCCGTTTATTGTCACGAGTGTTGTAACAAGCCGCGACTCGCCGGTCGGCATACTAACCGGAGGATTAATTACGTGTGCGGCCCAAGGCAGCCGGCGGAATCATTTTACGCGTAACACGGCGTTCCCTTCCCGTCGACAAGTTACTATCAGTTTATAAGCCCCGTAAGCTCGCTCGGTAGTCGCTAATTAAAACCACGCTATTCCGTCCGAGAATTGGGACGGGACGGCGGCGAAGTTTAGCGGCGGGCGCTTAATCGGCATCGTTCGTTTCGTTCGGTTTCAATATCCCGGAATCCTTGCCACACGCGCGCTGTGTGTTACACGGTTCTCTTTCTATCGTCCGTCATTCCACCGTGATTACACATCATAGAACTGGATAGCGTGGATTTGCGGGAGTATTGATTCAAATGCAAACATTTCCCTAACAGCCCAATTTTAATGCAAAAACTTCATATTATATTCTCAGAAATCAGATCTAATTATCTCAGCAAATATCGTAATGTAACGTCTTATAACGTTGGGACGAAGAACAAGCTGGCAATACTTATCTTACACAGCCGTTTAAGCATTGCATTATTTAAAAATTATACTAAGATTCAAAATTGTATTGATATTAATATTAGTAAAAAATTGTTATAAGGACAATATTGTCATTATGTATGGCAATGTTGTAGAATGATTTATTGTCATATCGATTGCCACAACGAGGTGAAGTTAAAAGTCTATAAGATATTCATAGAGCGAACTTGTCACGGTCGAGAAAGAAAAAGAGAAAGACATTTTTGAAATCTTGATGAGCCGAGTTGCCGGCAAGTAGGCATTGCAGCAGATTATGAATTAAATTCACTCTCAACTTGCACTCTCTTATTCTCTCTCTTCCTCTCTCTTTGGTCTTTTTTACGTTACTTCATAATAACTACGGTCCATGGCGAACAGCCGCCTCGCCAGGCATTTTCATCGGCCATTCATTTGAGCTTCTCTTTCCCCCAACGGCCTGCTGCTCTTTCGTTCAGCCGCATTGTCGGGGGTGTTCTTTTCTCCTTGAAAGAATTGCCGGAAAGTATTCGCCGTATCACGAAATGAATAACTATGAATTAACCCGGTAAAATTTAATTAATTTTCCAAGAAAAACTTGCTATTAGTAAGTAATATATATAATCTTAAGTGAAAATTTTTTTAAAGTTTTTATTAAATTTATGTAACAAAATCTTCATTTATCTGCACATTTATATTTACAGCAGTAATTGCGTGGATTAAGAAAATTAAATAAAAAAAAGAGAAGATTCTGATTTTTGTTAACTGTTTTATTATATTAGCGGAAAGATAAAAAAATATTTATTTGTAAAACTTAGCTTTGTTAATTAATCTTAAAGATGGATGAGCAGTAGATTTTTCCGATAAAAGCAAATGGATGAAGGTACAGGAAGACGTAAAGGGGCAAGATGCACAAGACCCGAAGTTACCGCATGTCACGTACGATGAAATGATCGATATAATCGTGCTCCCTCAGCGAGGATTCGTTATCTCGATTATGGTAGAGGAAAAGAAAATGTCTTTACCGTGGACGACCGAAAGTTTCGTATACTCCCGTTAGTCCCGCTATATTTGATATCAGAAGAAGTTTGCGCGCCATTCCATACGGATAGGCTACATTTATTTTCCGGACAACGAACAAGTTATTCCTAATGATGCGGCAATCACCGCTGAGTGAACAAGAATGGCCTTATCTAGGGGGATATAGTCTTAAATATCAGAAGATGACGAAAATAACTCGTATTCTATCTTAATACCTATTATAGTGTTTAATATCAGATCTTTAATAAAATTCTAATAGAAATACTAATTTAATGAAATATGTTTTCTTATTGTCTAATAATATTAATACATCGTTTACAAATCAAAGGAAAGCAATATATGTATATACCTACATACATATTTCATTATTCACAATTATATAAAGGACTTACAATTTTTTAACATATAGGAATAATTGCCGTTCAAAAAATGTTTAAAACAAAAATCAAAATGTCACACTTATTCGTGTAAAATTATGATATAAATTATTTTAAGAACAATTATTAATTTTCTTCAAAGCAACTGTAGAAAATAATAAACAGATAATGTATTGTGTACTCTGATTTCTTACATATTTCTTGTATTTGTTGCAAGTTATAGATTGTCTAAAGAGAATATCATAAATATAAATATTTACCTAACATGTATCTCAAGATTTATCCGTTGTGTATGACGCGAATATAAAATTATTAATATCATAAGAGAATTTCTTTTTTTTTTTAATATCACAATTGATATAACGATTTTTTTGTTATTTTAGTGAGTATTCTTGATATAATTATTAAAGTGCCGATCAAATGGCTCGTAGCTCTGATACTAACTCTGATATAGCAGTGAAAATACAACGAACGGTATTAAATAATATGGGTGCCATTAGTGTGATGATTGGCAAATAGCTACGTCACATCAGTGGGGGATGTATTCACGACCTGAGAACGATTTGAGCACGGCGATGAATTCGCCGGGAAGCATCTCGACGGGGGCAATGACGCAAATACGAAATGCCGCATCGATACAACTCGAAATATGACACAAGGCGAGCGATTGCCCGAACGAAAAGCCCCGGTTCTCGGGCGGCACGTATCATGCATATTCGGCACGGAAGCCCCGATGGGATGGATTCTTAGTGCGAGCCGCGTGGAAGTCCGGGAATCCGCAATCCGTTTACGAATTTCGAACGGCAAGGTAATGGCTCGTGCGTAGTCGCGCGGTTAGAAATTACAATTCGAATTCCATTGCCGTAGCCGACGACGGGGGTGAATAAGAGAGAGAGAGAGAGAGAGAGAGAGAGAGGGGGGGGAAGATCTGGACAGGGTGAAGTCGCGGAAAGGGGGTAGGTACGGATATTGGAGTAAGGTGGGGCGCCAGCAAACGGATAGAGAAGCGGAGAAGTAAACGGGGCTAGCTCTCGTGCTGGCAGTTGACCCGCGTGCGAGCGGATATAACCGGTTTTCGACCTGTTCGGCAGCATTCTGGAATTGTAATCGCAGTCCCCCCATTCGACCGGGGATGTTCTACGCACGTCGTAGTCACCCCCCTCGACCTCCGCCCCCTGCCTCCGCGGGCGGTTACGATGCGGTCGGATTCCATTTTAATTACTTACCTTCGATCCCTGTCGCCATACCTATATCCCTGTGCCCCGGCGCGGCGCGGCACCTCGCGTCGTGTCGCATCGCGTCGCGTCGCGTCACGTTGAGCGTGATGTGCTCTCTCTCTCTCTCTCTCTCTCTCTCTCTCTCTCTCTCTCTCTCTCTCTCATGATGTATTACTCTTTAGTTAACAACAATAATATCTGCGGAATCGATGCGCTTTTTGACCGTGAAAACGGCAGTGTCTTCCAACGGCCGTTGAAAAAAAATCATTTCTTTCGCGAATTGAATTCTGCTAGGAATTCATAGTAATAAAAATGTACGAAAAAATTCTTCCATTTCTTGCTTTCGAACTCAAGCGTAACTTGATGATTTGTGAAATATTATAATCGCGAAATATTTAATATTAACTCTTCGATATTTTTACTAAATAACAATTCTGACCTTTAAAAAATTATTGAAGATTGTAATAAGCAGATGAGATTATCTCGTATGTACAACGAGAAATCAATCTATGTGAAAATGTTACTTGTCTCCGTATTTTTCTCGTATTTAATCTTTAATCCTTTCGGTCACCCGATGAATCTCTTTTCGAGAAAAATTGTTTTAGAACGTATCTTACGTTAAATAGAATTAATGAGAGATAAAAATGATATATTTCTCTCTTTTAACAACAAAAGTATCAAATTACGATATTCAGATTATAATTTCCAGATGTAAAATGAAAACGGAGGAAATAATGAAAAGCCTGCATGCAGAGACTGTAACGTTAATTGAAGTAATGTACCATATATAATAGCGTACAACGAGCGTAAAAGAGTTGATAAGCCGGCGCTTTTTTAAATTTCCTCCGACTTGACGTTGCGCTGGATCTTCATAGAGGGTGAAAACCGGCATATTCTCGCGAGTCGGAATGAAAATTACAGAGCTATATGATGCCGAAATAGCCACTATTTGTATACGTGACGCAGATTTTCCGTCCACGAGAAGTGAGAAAATGAGAAAATACTTACTTGGGAAGATGCCCGCATATAGAATCGGGTCCATGTATGCCGGCAAAGAGAGGTGATACTGTAATCAAACTCGGTGAATTTTTAAAGATCTGCTCTATTACGGCATTATTTCACTCGGATATCTCGGAGAGAGATAGATCGCAAAACGTTATATCCCATGTACGCGTGTTAATTTAACGCGCGCAAAAAAAATTCGAGCGATCTTATACGCGATTGAAGGAGGCCGCGTGAATAATAACACACCTCGAAATTTTAAAATAATGTAAAAATTCCCGCATTCTTGATCTCAAATAATGTCATACACATCCATCATGCGATCACGATTTATGATCGTAGGGTAGACCGGGGCACGTTGTTACACATTTTTTTCAATATTTTTTGTATTTTTTACATTCAATATTTGAGAGTACTGTGATATGCCAAAATTTCGAGTGAATCCTCAGCTTTAATTGGACATTATCGAATTTTGTGTGATTGTTACTCTACAGTTGTTACATAACAATAAATAACGACAGGTCGCTTGTGACAACGTCCCCCGTGACCGGGGCACGTTGTCACATCAAATGTAATTACATGCAAAATGTTATCCAAACTGTATTCAACGTAAATATCAATATATTATAGTGCGCTGCAATGTAAAAAAGTAAAATCCTTCGCAGAAACATTTATTTTATTTCAAAAAAGTACAAAAAGCACGAAGTTGTCGTCTTAATCTAAATACAAGAATTCCACTCGAATGCGCAACTTATTGATACACATTTTTTAAAATAATCATATTGGTAATTAAACATAAAATATTTTTACTGGTTATCGTCATCCGAAGATTCGCAACGTGCCCCATCAAATTCGTGACAACGTGCCCCGGTCTACCCTACAGATAATCTCGACGATAAGATTTACTACATCGACATAGAAATTATTTGCAACATTTATCTTTCCTGGAAATTGAAAACATTGTACAACGATTATGTTATAAATGTTATAATCCAATACAATGCTTGCACGTGAAACTTCGAGCTTGTTCAAAAGAGTGAAGTACAATATAAATAAGAACTCATCTCGGCGGCAAAACATATATTACGTGTAAACGTAATATTTATCAAATTACTAAAATACGGCTTATATCGAAATAAAGATCTTTCAATCGTTTAAGTCATTTAATAATTGGATTCTATTCCAGAAATCTAATTCGTTTGTTGTAAAAGATGTGCACGCATACAAGCAAATACATGTACTTTTAAATCGCATTAATACATTTAAATAGGAAAGATTTTAAGCAAAATTCCACTTCGTAGTCGATTCTTTTTTTTTAATAAAAAAATTAAGAATATCAAAAATAATTGAAAATAAGTCATCTGTGACGTAGTGGCTAGAATGTCGCGGATGATAGAGTAGGAAATTCTTGAGAATTCTATTATAATTACAAGAAAATACGAATTCTTGGGAACACGATTAAGACGGAATTTATCAGAGATAAAACGGTTTGAGGCGAAGGAGGATTGTATGCGGGGGAGGCGAAGAAAAGTGCGTGGAAGTTGGAAAACGTAGATCCGTGCGATATATACTAATGTAGATACGATATATATAGTCAACTGATAGCACAGGTCGTCAAAGAAATCGTCTATCTTGTTACATGGAAAGTGTGAGAACTCACGGTTGTAATTCTCATCATTCTCGATCTCACCAGTCCTAATCTCTCTTCGATTTTCTTCAGAATTTTGAGGTAAAGGCTGAAAAGACGCTTAAAGATGTTTAAATAACTTAATCGTCTCGTTTGATGTATTTAACAAAAAAAAGCTAATTCCGCTAATTTCTTTCACAGCATATTGTACCCTATGTAGCAAATATCTACATAGTTTTTACACTGACAGTTTTGTTAAGAATTTTTATTTTATTTGCTGAAAATAATTTCGCAAGATTCTGTATGTGTGTGTGTGTGTGTGTGTGTGTCATGGATGGCTTTATTTAATTCGTTTTAGCGGCAAATTAGATTTGCCTTACAAGAGTGCCTTACAAAATTAAAAAAAATTGAAAAAAAATAAAAAAAATTAATTTAAGCTAAAAATAATGTCAAAGTATAAAAAAATAACACATTTTTTATACTTTGACATGGAAAATAACTGGTAAAAAGTTTGAGAAAAATCAACGTCTTCGACGTCAACGACGTTGCGCGAGGTTTACCTGTTAGTAGCAAATTCGGATTTCTGCGAATATAAATTTATTCAACAAGATTTTTCAATGAAACAAGGGTTACTATAATATATGATATAATTGATTAATAATGATGTTTGATTGTTTTTACATTGAGTATACAATAGAGCATTGGCTACGTTTACACCCAACGACTTGATCGCGGCCTGACCTATATTGTGATCCGAAGTAGGTCTAGTAATCGTTCGTTTACACCGAAAGAGACCTAACAATTGACGGGATCGTATTTGGGATCGCCCTGAATTGCAGCAAATCCGAATAAGCAAATAAAGCTTTTGGGATGCGCCGCGCGTGATCGCGTGTTTACATCGCAAATGATAACGGCCTATTTCAGGTCGGGTCACTAAAATACGCGGCCTGACCTGAAACCAGATCTGATCGCCTATCAAGTGTTTATAGCAGGCGGCCTAAATAATTTAGGTCGAATTTGAGGTATAGGCCGCCTAAACTCAGAGTGTAAACGTAGCCGTTAATATGATGTCTCTGCGACAGCAAAATCTTTCGTTTCCACTTTTGTATTTCATTTCGAAGAGAAGGATACTTTTAAATTTTTTATGTGTGAGTGCGGTTAACTATTTTTTTATCGTCACATTTCTTGTTTCTTGTCTTTATCTCTCAGCTTTTTAGCTACTCAAGTCAGTCGAACGTCTGCAGAGTCTTAAGAAACTCATCGTATTGTAAAAGTGCGACAGTCAATTCGTTGCAACCAAGTAGTCGTATCGCTAAAGAAAATTCAACTTTTCTTTCGATTCTTTGTCGTTAATATTAAAATTGTAATAGAACAGACATCTTTATAAAGAATAAATTATTATAGAGATTCTGAATATTAAAAAATTGAAAATTTAATATTGCAAGTAAGTATACAAAATATAAATAAAATATTATTCTATGTAATAGCGATAATGTTTTGTGAATACCTTATGTATATTTCATTCTTGTTATATTATTTTTTAATAAATTGTAATTAATTTAAAAATATCTGCGTGTTATTAAAAAATAACGCAATAAGATTATTATATAAAGATATAACGATAATTAATTAAATCAAAGAGATAACAAGGATAATTATGCTAACAGTACTCTATCTAATAATACTTAAATTTTCGTTTTTTATAAAAATTAAGATTAATTAATAAATAACAAGTAAAATAAAAAAGATTAAGATATTTTAACTCTTAAAGTTGTCGGATAAATATGGAGCACATTGATTTTCCTATGATAAATTAATAGTAGAATCGGATAAGAAATATATATAAATTTACTTTCACTAGACGCTAAAACGTTCTCAAAATATAGTGCAGAAATGGAATAGTCAAGACTATTACTAGCTAAAAAGCTTTTGTCTATCTCTATATAAAAAAGACAACGATTTTACTTTTTTTGCAGTTTTGCCGCGTATTATTATTACTTTTTACATTTTTTTAAATCTTATTGCAGGTACGTGTTCATCCATTTATTCGGTATTCATATTCTTATTCGAGCATTCGCGTATAGTTCATCAGTATTAAACTTCGAAGGAAAGTTAGCCACTGTGCGGTCCGAAACTACTTTATACTTTTCCTCATTCGCTTTTAAACTCCTTACACGATAAGTTCTTCTAATGAGAGGTGATATATTTTAAATTCATTGAATTTAAGTTTGATTCTTTTTACTCTTTCGAACATTATGCGCTTAAAAAGTTGTCGGACTACTACGAAGGACTATTACGTCGTCGCTGCCGGTAGTGTGACCTCAATTGTAAATTGTCGCTTTCAAGTTGTCGCTACTAATAACGTGAATCTAATTTTCTATTGTAAGAATTCGTGTGTTAAATCTGAATTGAATATACTCTCCAAAGGCACTTTACACAAAAAATTACAATTAAAATATTCTTTTCTTTGAAACATTTGTGAGGATGATCCAAGTCGAGTTACAGGTAAAATTCGTGCATTATTTAATCTAGAGAAACCATCAAGTTTTGCAAATAATTGTTCCGTTTTCACTGGATAAATCTAATCCACGAATAACCCTTTTCTCAGAACAAATTGAATGCTTAAACTCAAAATCAAGGGAAATCTCTTTATCTTAATACGGGTTTTCTCGCGACAATAACAATTTCATCATCGACGCTATTGTGGGATATTGTCTCGAGAAATCTGGCATGACGACTGTGTACTTAGATTAAGTTTATTTTATTATCATGGACAAATCTGTTTGCACATGATCTACGTAGTGTCTGTGTAGCATCACATTTATAGTTGTACAATAGTTAGATAATGCACTTCTGGTAAACAAAGCATTTTCTTAATACGTTCAAGATATTTGTAATCTCTCACAATAACATTAGAATGCGATATCTCATACCTCGTTCTAATAATATCTCGCTTTAGATGTGTTAATGCTAAACAGAAAGACTGCCTCGTTACAAGTTCATCAACGAGGATTATTGCACACATTACATTAATTAATACAGATTGTGTGTGACAAAACAGTAATTCTACAAAAATAACTCAACAGGAATTCTAATAAAAAATCAGCATTAAAGAGTTTACGTTAAAAAAAGTTACACGCGCTTCTTACGGACATTAGAAATTATATATAAGTTGCACTATAATTTTTAACTTTTATATTATAATTAAAATTTTGTAATTACATTAGAGAACAACTCTCTGATGTTCTGAGATGAGAATTTTGCATGAATTTTGACTTAATCCGCGGCTCGCATACAGTTTTAGAGATACATTTATTAATAATATTATTAGTAATATTATTGGACATTAGTTTTTAAGCAATTATACTCATGTAATTACTAAAAGAATTCCCTCTCCATCTTTTGAAAAATTTAATGAAAATCTAAAAGCTAATCAGCAATAAAGATTAGATGCTTGGAATTTTTTGACAAAAACTTTTAGCGCGTACAAATCGACATTCGCGCAAAAACATAGGTTGATGGAAGGTGAACCATTTGCCATATAATGTTTATATATTTCAAAATCCACGTTGGTAAGCGCCAGTTGAAAGCCAACGTCCAACGCGATATCATTACTTCAGCAATCTATGCTAAGATTATCGGAAGTGTAATGTAAGTGCCAAGAACAATTTTACTTATAGATTCGTCGCCACGGAATATCTGAGTTTGATTTACGCCGTTCAGTCGAGAAGATGGGAAAATTTCAACGTCTCGTAGACATCGTCCTAATATTTTATTTCTGTTCATTAACGACGTCAGGGATCTCGACCCCGGCTCCCACCGAGTCGAAAGATATTGACGCAGAAAATGATTTGGAGTTACGATTAGTCAGCGCGGTAATGATGTGAAAATATCACAGTATACTTTACAAAAAATATATTTTTTTGAGTGTATGTAAAACTAACACAATTGGAATTTGGAATTTTTAGGTGTTTAGACACGGCGATCGCACAGTAGACAGGACGAGTCGAGAATCTTATCCAAATGACCCATATAAAAGTAACAATTTCTATCCGGATGGCGACGGGCAGTTAACTAATGTAAGACACGTGTAACGTAAGATTTACATGGTATAATACAGCATATAGACATATTACATTGTTTTGTTAATCCCTTTATCATTAAGACCATCTTAAGACCGTCTTAAGACGCGATGCATCATGCATATTTGCAGAAGAAATCTTTAAAAATTACTATCTAGCTTATCTGTCTAGCTTATCTCATTTTTCACAGATTTTTTAACGATAGATTTCTTATCAATTCGGAATTAATTTTTGCATAGCAAAAGAGTATCAAGAGATAATTAGAATTTTCTGTAACTTTATAATTTTCAACATCGTATGTTTTTCAATTGAGTCCCAAATTAGAATTCTATTCGGACTCCCTTTGAAATTACAAAAAACTAATTTTGTTATTTATTTAAAGTTCAGTTTGGCAAAAATACATTCTTTCAATTACTTGCAACACGAAAATTGTAAATATATCTCGACATAGTCGCTAAGAAAAAAATCCCTCGTTCGAAATATAATGCGCGAGAAGTGAAATATTCTGTATATATAAATTAATATTAATGCATGCACATTGCGCCTTCAGCTCTTCGTAAAGCTTTTCGTATAGTGTGTCATAGCGAATGCACGGGTATAAGTGCGCGAGTAAGTGCGCCCG
Source organism: Temnothorax americanus (assembly GCF_048541705.1). Taxonomy (NCBI): domain Eukaryota; kingdom Metazoa; phylum Arthropoda; class Insecta; order Hymenoptera; family Formicidae; genus Temnothorax; species Temnothorax americanus. The sequence continues at coordinate 5,987,471 of NW_027509338.1, read as the reverse complement.
CGACAACGGGAAGATTGACATTTTTCTCATTTCTTCGTTTTCGCGTGGAATACATTGCCCCGTTATTTTCAAGTTTGCGCTATCTCTTCTCGTAAGAAATATTAATGCGGTCGCAGTTCCCTCTTCCACTTCTATATCTTTATTAACGACGTTCAAGGCCGGCAAGAAAAGAGCGTACAAGTTAGGGCTGATGCTGAGAGACAGATACAACAGTTTTCTCGGGGATGTGTATTATCCACCGAATGTCTACGCACGTAGCACGTGGCTGACTCGATCCAAGATGACCCTACAGTTAGTTCTCGCGGCGCTTTACCCGCCTGTTGACATTCAAAAGTGGAACTCAGAGCTTCCTTGGCAACCGATGGATTTGATATATATCCCACAGTATGAGGATGATTTACTGGTTCCAATTGGGTGTCCTACGTAAGCAATAAGCCTCTTCTTTTCACGAATAGTTATTAGTCACGTGATCGAATCCACACCACAATAATGATTCGGTTGCATTCGCATTCGCATTCACAAGAATATTTTACGACGCGAATAAGTCGTCAATTATTTTTTTTCTTTGTGAGCGTGAAGCAATTAAATAATTAATACAATTAATCTATTGTATAAAAATATTTTTTTGCATATATTTTTATATTATTTCAATGCTTTCCTGCTTCGGTTATAAAAGATGCACTGTATTTTGAGAATATGTAATGTAAATTGTATCGTCTATAAATATGCTACAAATTATTGTAATTATTGTAGATGATATATTTCTTGTTTAAGTTAATTCTCGACAATAATATTTAAAATTTCTTCTTGTGTGTATATCTTTTTCCAATAGATACATCGAAGCTCACAAGAATCTGGTACAAAGTCCAGAAGTGAAAAAGAAAATAGGAGAGTTTAATAATTTGATGGAGATAGCGTCAAATTATACAGGACGAAACATCACTGATCTCACCGGCCTCGTTCTCTTGTACAGTACTTTATATGCGCAATCATTAATGGAATTGCATTTGCCTGAGTGGACGCAAGACATATTTCCGGATGGCAAACTTTTTGATGCGGCTCTCTTATTCTTAGACCTACTTAGTTACGACCAGTTAAATAATCTCAATGGAGGCACGTTTAAATCAAATATAGATGTATATTGTTTATAAGTTATCTAATTATATTAAGAAATAATCTCAGATTGAAAAGTCGGAAAAAGAAGCCTAAATCAAAAGGCCAAGGCTTAAAATTAGACTATAGAGATTAATTTACTTTTTATTTATTTTCAATCCCAGATTAGTGACGTGCATAAATATTATACGTTTTAGATAATAACATTTGTTATTCCTTACTCTTTTTTCATTATGTTTTTTGGAATAACATGACTAGAGGAGAATTAAAAGTTCTTAGAATTCAAAATTAATAGAGTTAAAATTTTATTTCTACTGCAATATATTAAGAGCACACGTAACAATTTCGTCATTATCAATAATAGCAAAGCGAGCCATTTAAGTCTAACACAAATAACTCTGACTATCAAGAATTGAAGTGAATTATCCCAATTACTAGAAAATAATTGGTTTCTCAGTTGTATATAAAGAGCGAATCATTTATATTTAATATATTATTTATCGTTTATAAACGGTGCTTTTATATATTTATTATAAGATATACATATAATTTTTTGCAGGTGTGTTATTAAGGAGACTAATTGACGATATGAATAAAGTGATCAACGGAACTCTGGGCGATCGAAAGATTAATCTTTTCTCCGCACATGACTTAAATGTGGCTGGAATATTACACGCTCTAAATATATCCGAACGTCGTTTACCGGCATATACGAGCAGCGTTATCGTAGAATTACATGAAAAAGCCGGGATGTATTTTGTCAAAGTAAGTGTGTCATTTCCATTTGTCAATACGTGACGACATAAATAACATCACTTGATTAATAAATAACTGACAGATGATGCTCGCTTTTTGCAGGTGTTACATTACTTAGGTATTCCAGCGGAAATACTAGAAATTAGCATTCCCGGTTGCAAAATATTATGTCCGTACAATAAGTTTGTCGAATTAACGGCGTCCACTAAAGCATTTGAACATACATGTCGTCCAGCGAATGCGAAAATAAACAGAACTTCTAAAGCGTTTGCTCTGTTTGAAATTTAACGGGACATCTTTGACTGGAGCTTCAAAGCTTTTATAACTCACAAAACTGACTATCCACATTGATTTTTCATTTACAAAGTACATACTATTCGCTTATTATAAATAGAATCAAAATCAACCGAGATTACATTATGTTGAATGGAAAATGAGGAATTCTATTTTAACATATACATAAATTATCATTGACAGCTCAATTTTATGTGAATTGACATAACAAATAAGTAATCGATAAAGCAAAAACGTGTTTTTGTAATGTCACGTTTTAAAATGTCTTGAATTTTACAATGTGTAAAGCGTCACGACGACGAATATCGTCTCCTATTTAACTTAATAAAATCGGCGTGGCACGACGGTTTTATTATACATTTTCCTCATTATATCCGGTATCGTACCGTCGAAAACTAGATGCCCATACGATCGCGGAAAGTTAAGTTCGTTCAGTATGCTCAGAGCCGTGTCTTATCGAAGACACGGAGCTCAGATCCTCCGCCTACCGTGCCGTAGCATAACAATTACCCTATTATTTCGCACACACCACCGCGCGCACCGCGCCGCGGCGATTCGTTGGGCCTATACACCGCACATTTCCGTTCCACGATATACTCCCCAACTTCCATTAAGGCTAAATCTTTTCGGCCGTCGCGTAAGCAGATATCAACGCTGAAGTTTAATTTGCTCTTCTACGTTATTGCCCAGCACTTACGGCCGCCGACGAACATTATTTTAATTTGATTTTGTATAAAGAGTCGATCTCTTATAATGCGAGGAAAATTGTTACTAGAATAGATATATTACTTTTATATGCATACGTATATAATTATAATAGATATCATTATACGAGATACACCGTGTAATATAAAATATAAGATTTAAAATATATTCTTTACGTACGTGCTTACCGATATATTTATATTATTTTACCTGTTGTATTCAACATGATTGTTGTGAATCTAAATTTTGAAAATAAAAATGTATCGATCGACCGATATATCTCTTTTTCTATTTACAAGTTGAGAAAACTGCTTCTATAAAGAAAAATCGTATTAAGAGTTTAGAGAATTTTTACTAGAGAAGTAGAAACAATGCCAAACAACGTAGTTTGTCGTATACCGAATTAGCCGCCGTGTTCCTTCAATTTTGAAAATCATTGCCGAAACTTGTCGCCGGAAAAGAATAGGGTGGTCTCAGCTATTCTAAAGACAAAGTTCATCTTTCCCCTTTTTCCCCTTTTCTTTCGTGCCGGGCCGTTCTTTTCTGTTACCCCTTTTTCTCCTGTAATCCCACCCACGCTCCGTCGGGATAAACTCTTGAAATTTCCGAGAGTTGCCCGGATGAGAGAAGGAAGAACCAGTTCCGCACTTCTAATTCTGCGGAATTAAACTCGCGAAATCGTTTTAATTGCGGATACAGAGCATCGGGGCACTTGCATCGAACCGAACTTGCATTGTACTTTTAACGATGTATATAACACCACGATTGAATTAATCACTGTTCAATTTCTATTACACGGCCGTTAAATTGCATTTATGCCGAAACGTCGTGATTATGATCACGTTAATTTATTAACCGATGGAAAACACGTAATTTTATCGGATACATATTGCATGACGCGCCGCACCGCGAGAAAATACAAACCCTCTTTCAATAAAGTTAATTTTGTCAGTCTCTTTATAATTAAACCTCGAATTGCAAATTCGTCAAAGTATGAAATTATAATGGATTAACTTACAAAAATTAGTTTTTAATTACGAAATTACGAGTTTGCGCTTTCGGGATATAGACGAAATGTGCGTGGGAAAAAGGTGCGGAAATATAGAGCATTCCTTAAGTTCCTAGACGGGCGCGCGTGACACAATGGCCGAGATGCAAAATTTGCCGAAAAGACTGTGGGTACGGAAGTTAGTTTGAAAACGCACGATTTAATTGAACATTCGTAATAATTTGTCTGCGCGAGAGAGGGTGCTAACTGAAACTCCTGATGCGGTTCGCGTTCGCGTGCGATTCGTCGGCGGCAAGGAATTAGCACGAGCTGTCGAGTAGACAATACGGAATTAATTATAATTAACTGCCATTCACAAAAGTTTCCGCGAACAATTTTGTGGTCGCACCATGCCGGTTATAATGAACTCTCCTCCTGGCAGCTCCTATCATTTACATACTCTTACATTCAAACTGGGTTTTCGTTTGGCTGCCGCGCTGGTTCGCGACAACCCCAAGAGAAACTTCTTTAAATTATGCCCTTTGGAATATACCCTCGGCATGACGTGGAATATAACGTCCGTTGAAAACTTTTTGCCGGGGCACGAAGAAATATTGTTGCAACATCGTAAAAATGCATACGACTGATTCTTATACCGTCATCCAGCAGGGATTACACATTTCGAAAAGAAAAGCTCTTTAGAAGCAGAAAAGTTTGAGAGAAAGGAGCAAATATAACCCGAAATCGTCCTAATTTTGTTATTATGCATTTATATTACATAAATAGTAACCACGCGACTATATAGTTAATATTTATTTATTATATCTCCTGCCAAACGTATCGATTAATTTAGGTAGTTACGTAAACTTACAAAAATTATCAGATTAAATGATTAAAAGAATTAATTCTTAATTAAAATTTTAATATAATTATAATAGAATAATAGATTTATGTGTGACAACACTGAACACTTGAAAAAACTTAAAAATAATTAGCTTAATAATGTTAAAATTTGGCAGTTTAATATTAATATTGCTTTAACGTCAATTAAATGACTAACGCTTTTTACAGCTCGATACCCTCGCATGCGTATCGTCGTTCTACGTTGCAGGTTTCCTTCATTTCAAGAAGTAGCGCGCTGGCCATGTGGTCCTCGTATTTACGACTTTGTCCTACATGTAATAATCTCTCCCGTATTGCCCTACCGTGTTAATCAATTTCGCGCGGAGGCTCGTAAGATCGTGACGATGATGTGTCAGCTGTCATTAAAAGAACAGGAAACAGGAGACACTGCGGTCTCGTAAAGAAAAAATAAAGAACACCCACGTGGGTACGAAGAATACCCAGAAAGTCGAAGATACGATTTTTTCTACTTGCTGAAACATCGATCTCGGTTAAGCTACGACCACCACGGTAATCGTTAAATTAAATTAAATCGGCTAGTGTCTCAGTTTGTGAATAACGACGATTTGCAAACCACCGTGGAAGCTTCAAGGTACACCGAAAGAAAGTGATAGCCTCTCTCGTTTCCGCAACGTAATCCGGATTTTACCGACTAATTTGTGAATCCCGGTGGGGAGGAGGGGGGAGGAATAAAAAAGTCGGCGATTATCTCGCGTGTGTGCGAGCGCGCGTGCACGTGCGCGCGTATAATATTAAGGGAATGTAAGTGTGGCACCGCGAGCCGACGGTTCGGCAGTGCATTATCAGTTCGCCTCGCGCGCTCATAGGAAACCGCAATTTCCACAAATTACACGGATGAAAACTGACTCTTGCGACTGTACACCATCGGCTACAGCGCGGTGGAATTCATGGGTCGCGGGTTATGCCGCATTCGGTGGTATGTAGTAATTAGCAACATTGCTCCCAGGATCTCCTCGTGGATGGGAGGATCGGAGCGAGGACCGTGAGCGAGGGGATGGGGTGGGCGCGCGGAGGCCGGCGAATCCACCGGCACAGATTTCATTTCGAAGGAGAGTAGAGCGCAACGGGCGGCGATATTATCTTGCCCTTGCTTGACGTTTAACGATCGGTCATGCCGGAGACCCTCGACACCGCGCGTCGGAAAATCGTGAACAAAAACAGAACGCTGGTGTTTCGCATTCTTCAGCCTAGAATCCCGTCTGACTATTTGCAAAATTTTTGGCGAAGCTCGCGTAAAAATTGTCCCAATTTAAAAGGCTCGAAATTCTGATTTTGTTATAGTGCAAAATGTGCATAAGGAAGAAAACTCGCTCGGGTCAGAATGGATCGAGCGGTTAAAAGAAGATTGATCTTTTTTTTTCTCTCGTGACTGACGCATCAAAATGTTGGGCTGAAGATCCTCGAAAACGAAGTATTCTTCTCTAATTTTTTTCTCTTTTTGACATATCGACTGCCACATCATACGTATCGTTCGTATATAAATGACACTCTTTCAAAAACGTCCCATCCAAATGGGATAATCCCGGATAGAACAGCTAGTCACAATGACGTCGAAATGACGGTAAAATGACCTAACAAGCATCATTTTGTCGTCATTGGGACATCATTTTGACTTTATTGTGACCTGCTGTTATACACCTACGCTGAGATACTTCGTAATTCTTGTAAATGATCTTCTCTGACATAAAAGAAATAAATTATATTTGGCTCCTGATTGTGAAATTGGATACCATTTGTAGTATTTGTACTATATATGAACGACGTGAGGATCAATGTTTTAATACATTTATATACTAAAATGTATCAACGTCTTGGGAGATAATAATCGAATCTTTATCGCTAGGACATTTTCAATCGTCAAGCATTTCAATTTCGCTATCGAGCGCAGCGCCAGAAAATTGACCGGCGCGTTTTGTCATTAATAATTGAATAATTTTTTTTTTTACATATCGACTGCCACATATCATACATATTATTCGTGTATAAATAACGCTCTTTACTTTGAAAGCACCTTATCATCCAAATGGGATAATACCTCGTAATTCTTATAATGATCTTCTCTGGCACAAAGGGAAGTAAATTATGAAAGAAATAAATTATATTTGGTTTCCTACATGATTTCTTTGTGAAATTGGGTACCATTTGTATATGAACAACAGTGGCAATCGCAGTGTTTTAATATACACTTACGTACTGAAATATATCAACGTCTTGAGAGATAATAATCGAATGTTTATCGCTGGGATATTTTTAATCGTCAAACATATTGCTGCTATTGAGCACAGCGCAAGAGAATTGATCAGTGAGTTTTAGTTATCAACGGGAGACGTAATATCATTAATAATTGAAAACACAATTGTTATTGAAAGAAAGGAATAACGTATCGATACGTTTCTCGTGATCAATTAAAGGGCGGCTGCGCGAAAACCGTCGCGACTGCTCCAGCACCAATTTCTCTTCCATACGACAGAAAAGTCGAAACGAGACGCGCCTCGAGTTTTGCTTCTGCGAAACGTCTTCCCCGCCGAGTTTATTAAAGCGTCGTGCAGCTGCAGCTGAATTATCGCCGGAGTTTCCCGTCTCGGCTCCCCCGCGGCAAAAAGCGCGCGCGGCGCGCAGCGGGAACGAAACAATTTGACCGCCTTATTCGAATTTACTTTTCTCCCGCGCGCTCACTATCTGCGCCGTAACTTTCGCCAGACGAGGCGAAGAGGGAGGGGGTTGCGCCATTAACCCCGAAGCTAATGTACCCTCACAATGATCATTATGTAAATTCAAGTGTGATAGAGCGCCCCGTCCGGCTATAACGCGAGCGAAAACTTTTTCGCGGAAGCTAATCAATTATCGTGTACCCGATGTGCCCGCCATCCGTCGAGTACAAATATCAAAAACGTACGTCGTTGAGAGATTGAATTTCCCGGGGAGAAAGAATCCGCGAGGGGTGCCACATACTTTAGAGTCACCTATATTTTTATTCAGAATCTTTGCAGATAAAAATTCAACTCAAACAGCTTATTTTCAGACTGTCTTAAATTCACGTAGGAATTGAAGCGGAATGAAAAAGAACAGCCATAAAAAAATGAACGCTCTCGTAAATATCCATAAAATTAAATTCGCCGATTTTCCCCGTCACGCCGGAAGTGCGCGCGTCCGTCTGACAAGTGACAGGAGCCGGTAGGCCGAAAATCTCGGTATCCATCCGCATCCGCGGGTCCATCCGCAGAGCGGACAAAAGTGCGACAGTGGCGCGGCGGCGTCGGACGAGCGCTCGGCTCGATAGCGCGGCGAAACTTTCCGCGTTTAATGAAATTTCTTCGGGCGAAAACTTCGTTGCGCGGGGGAATAGGTGGAGGGGGGAGGAGGGCAGCGCGAAGAAGCCGCCGCAAAACCGCGCGCAGTTAACCGCAGACGAAATAAAGGAGAAGGCGGGGAACAAACGGCCGATTATCATCCGTGCTCGCGCGCGCCTCAGATTGACTCGCGCCTGGTGGTTTTTCAACCCGTTCGCGCCGCGGGAAGGATCGATTTCTCGCGGCGAGGAATCGAGTCGTCGCGCGTGCGCGTCGCGACTCCCCCAGTCGTCTGCTACTCTGCTCCGCGAACGTCGTGTTTACTTTACGTTTTACGTTCATGGACAGTCCTCCGAGAACGTCCGGCGGGGAAAGAACGCAATAAGGTGAGAATATTTTGCTGTACGATAAACCGCGATGAGATAAGAGACCGTCCGAAACTCACCGACAATTCCTTCTTTAACATCATTTGCGTAACCTCTTCTCCTCAAGATGTACTATTTGTTTTGCTTTCTTACAATATTACTTGTTCTACTTACAGTAAAGTAGCACAATGCAGGAAAAACGAGTCATGTTAAGAGAGCATTTTGTGTTATTACTTTATTGCATACATATCTATGTTTTGTTCAGGTTGTATCAACATTTACAATGGCTCAAAGCGATCCCAGAATCCTGAATTTGCAGGACACAGCTACTCCTTTTGGTGTCCGACTGTCTGGAATATATAAACGGTAATTTGCTGAATTGCTTAACCCTGTTCGCTCGTTATCTGCTCACTGACCTTTGATAGGAGGATATAGAAGTTGTATCTTTTATTTGTGTTCCAGAAGTTACGCTCATGTGACAATCAAAGACAGATTGCCAGTGATATTAACGAAAATCGTTGATACGCTCTGTCAGAATAGAAGCAAAATTATAGCTACGTATAGTGCGGTAATTATACATATGTAGGCCGATATTCATAGTCAGATCTTATATTTAAGACTGTCTTGAGTATAATCTTAAGATGTCATAAAACCAATCACAGAGCCATATCAGCATCTTAAGATATTACTTAAACGGTCTTGAAATAAGATCCGACTATGAATACCGGTCGTAAAAATCAATTTGTGTTCTATGCCGTTGTACCTTAAAAAGTGCACAAAATATATTATTAAATTACAGGATGCCGAAGAAGATATTAAAGAGATCATAGGATTCATAAGTCAATTGAAAAATGAAATGGTTACTAACAAAGTCCTAAAGCCACTGCGTCTAAACAAAGCAGTTACTAACGACGCGGAGGAATGGAATAAATATTTTGAGTACAGAACATCCGTAGAAGGCGAAACACCTACATGGTTCAATACAATATGGTTATATTGCGAAACCTACATGTATCGTGTATTAGCCCAAGAAATTAGTTTGATGTAAGTTTTGATATATTGAACGAAACTTAAATTTATATAGAACAAGTACTAAAATATCGTTTTGCGATACTAGGAACACCATACACGGTTACGATCCGTTTGAGTGCCATAAGCAAAATGATTTTATTAACTCCCTTGACTCTATGGACTTAATAATTACCTACGTAAAAGATATAATATGTAATAAGGAATACAATATGGAGAACTCGAAGAATGATTTCCTGAAATTTTTGGAATTGAGCTTGTGGGGCAACAGGTTGTACTATTTCTATCTAATTCTAATACATCTATCTTTTATACAATGCATTATGAATAAGCAATGATTTCTATATTTACAGGCATGATCTATCTGCAACTGCAGGCTCCCCTTGTAGCAAAACTGGTAATCCACTCACGATAGTGGATCTTTTAAAAAAGAATGTAGTAGTAAACGATTGGGAGGTGGTGTGGGATATTGTAAACAAAAAGATGAAAGAAAGCGATGACATTCATATAGTACTTGACAATGCAGGATACGAGCTCTTTACTGATTTATGTTTAGCAGCTTTTTTAATTACTATCGTACCTACGACCAAAATAACGTTTCATGCAAAGCTATATCCATGGTATGTGAGTGATACAACTATTCACGATTTTCTCTGGACGTTAGATTATATGAGTGGACTAAATGATCATCCAAATATACAATTATTGGGTAAGATGTTCGAAAATCTAATGGACCGTAAAGTTTGGTGCGTTAAGGTATTTAATTTCACATTTTCTGAAACCATTTAAACCATTACGTAAAATTAGGTTAAATTTAATTTAAACTATTTTTATTAAATAGGAAGAGCCCTATTGGACAGGACCGTATGACTTTACGCAAATAAAAGAAAAAGCGAAAGATATATATGCCCAATTTTCCGACGCTAAATTAGTAATATTTAAGGGAGATCTGAATTATAGAAAACTTCTGGGCGATATGAATTTTGAATATAATACAAGCTTTGCAGCTGCACTGGGAAATTTTCAACCTACGAATATTTTGAGCTTGCGCACTATGAAATGCGATATTTGTGTTGGATTACCAAATGATATGGTTGAATTCTTTGAAAAGGATAAAACTAAACTGACAACTGGAGAGTATGGTCTTATTCAAGCAGCTATATTTAAAATTTAAAATATTAGATCTTTTTGCAAGACAAAAGTAAAAGTACTTTTGAATTATGATAATCGTAATTGCTTATGTTTATCACTGTATAAATATATAAACTTACATAGCACAATATTTGTACATATACAGAGATGCACGAAAATATATATGTAAAACTGATTTATATAAAAAGAATCTTTATATTTCTCGAAACATATCTATATTTATTCGGTATCATGTTGTACATTAATTATTTAAAATTTGTTATGGCCTGTGTGTGTGTGTATATATTTCTATATACATAAATAAAATCTATATCTAATTACAACTATTTTCTAGTATTTTATACTGTAAATTTTCATATATTTTATTACTGTATATTTTGTAGACTGAACTATTCTGTGATACTACTCGGTAATATATAGTTACCTTGAATTAAATTTTCCTATGACAAATTCAGTCATTAAAACAAATATTGCTGATTTGTAACTGAGTTATGTGGTTAATGATTAAGACACAATAAGGATAATCTCTTACTAAAATGCTTAGTGTTAAAATTTTGTGTTTTATCCTCGTCATAATTAAACAATACGCTTTTATATAATTATTTAAAGTTATCTTAACTCGATTGTTGATTGCCTATTCAGTAAGTTATGATACGCTCTTATACATCACTTGTTATATACAATTTAAAACACTGTGTTTAATCTTATTTTATATCAATTATTATCAACGATAAAACCATACTTTTTTATTTGTACATATTACACACAAGTCGAAAAAGAAGTTTAATAAGAAGTAATAAATGTTGATTATTTCTTATTTATTGAACTTTAATCGGCGATATATATTATATATTACATACGTATGTGCACATAAAATTATAAAGCAAGCCTGTAAGAATACAATACTATGTTTATATAAAGTATTCAAATATATAAAATTAAATTCTCTGCGTTTTGATTTAAATAATTTGACGCTTCATACATATACTTTAAGTATGATAAATTTATCACACTAGGGCCTGGTTGCACCAACGTTGCAATAAGTTTTGAATTATAAAATGTAAGAAAAATAATTTTAACAAATATGACCCGATTTAACGTCCATCTCTAACCGTATAACGATTAGAAGGTCTAATTTTTTAAATTGATAATTAGACATTTGCAAGAACTCGGTAGAATTTTTGATTCATAAATTTTTGTAACAAATATTCAGATATAAAGATATGTTTTTTATTATAAAACTTCAACTGCGAATAATGCCATGTACGCTTATAATTGATAGAATTCGAGAGAGATTTAGATCTCGCACATAGCATTAGTGGCAAATATTTATTTTATTATCATTATATATGTATATATAAAACATTGTATACTCTGCTCCATACTCAAGTAGAACTTATTTCATTGTATATTCGATTTTCCACATCAGACCATCATGAAAGAGATAGGTGTTTTACCAAGTGGCAATAGAGTTTCCTCATTAATGGTGTTTCACAGACCAAATATATAATAGAAATCTATTTATATCTATTTATATAGTATATATGTATTTTCACAAAAAACTTTTCATAAAACTTTTCTAGTTGTAAATATATCTGTTGGCTGTAGTAAAAGCTAATAATATTAACAATAATTGTAATAAATTATAATCACGAATAATGAAGTAATAACAACAATTATATAACTATAATACATTTTAAAGCAAACAGCTTATTCAAGTAAATTACTTGAATGCATTATAGTTTAATTATTATTATTATTATTATTATGAATAAACTTGATTCATGTGCTGACATATGCTTGTCCAGCAAGCTTTTAGATGAAATAGCAATGGATTAACAATATATTTGACGATTTCTCCACAATTTTTAATATCCATTATAAAAATTTATAAAGGATATATATGTCTGCATTACTATCCAAGAACAAGACAAAGTCTTGACAGTGACAAAGAATTAACATTATTATATATTATAGGTATTAGAATCAAATAGTAAAAATTGGATCTTAGTTAAAATTTGATGATAGATAAAACATTATATATGTAAAATGATGATTGCAAATCACTTGATATCCCACCATATTATTGTAATCCAACTTTCTATTCATGTCAATCTAATGTGCATTCTAAAAGTTCATTTGGAAAATAAGTGTCGAGATCGTAAAGAATTCAAAATACTTGAAAAATAATTAATTAAAAATTGATTTTGACTATATTACTCTGAATAAGTACAATTCGTTCCCGTACTTTATTTTTAATAAAGAATTGAAAATAAAGTATAAAAGTGTGAGAAAGAATTTTTCTATAAAACACACCCTTTTTCTTATGGCCGATTGGCACCTACTTCTCAAATGATCTATTCATGTTCTTACTATATATGTACATTTTACATGCATATCTATATATCAGCGATTAATAAAGTACATGAGAGAATAAACAGAAATATTTGAATTTATATTATCTACAATTATTTTATGACAAGTAACTATAAGTCTTTTTCGATACATGTTATGCTGTTCTTAGAATATACATGTATATATTCTATCCAACAATAGAATCCAATATTCATTGTAAATCATATCATTAAAATTTATTGACAAATAATAATCTGAGAAATTATTTTCACAATAATTATTTACAAGAATTTACAGTGATATATTCTTGTTTGGAAATAAAGATATAATTATTTAGATAATGCTTTCATGCGTAGGGTATTTCGCATATTTATTTTTATGAATCTTAAAAAATGTTTTAGACACATTCTTTTAAACCAAAAAAAAATTGAAAAATTAAATCTTTTAATTTAAAAATAAGGAAACTTGGCCCTATGCTCCTTTGGCCCAATAAATATCTCAGTTATTGCACAAAAAGGACATTAACAAATTTCAACTACCAAAAGTTGGTTTTGTTATTATATTTAATAGTCTCAGGACAAGCAGCTTGTAACACTATACATGGACTAATTTATATATTCAACTATCAGATTACAATAAAATTATCACTTATCTAAGAAATTTTGAATAACAAAGAATATCGGTAATCAATAATAAATAATTCTCATCACTTTTTCCTTTTAAATCTGAATACTTTACTGCCACATGATAATACTATCAGTACAATCTGTTTATATATATCAGAAGACATTGCATCATTATAATGGTCTGTATGAAAAGTGAACATTTCTATAGAAGCAATTGTGCAGAGAATTTCTTACAAAAATTTTAAAAGTTAACAGAAATGTGGCACTTCGCATAAAATCGCACGAGGTCAGCCATGTGTAAAATCATATCTATCAGTATTATTGACATGAGTGAAATAATTAACGGTTTAAAAATATCTAAAATTCTTTTCTGGAGAAAGATTTAAAATGCATGTATAGATTAATTAAACTTAAAATATTTAGAAAAATGCTGTTTAATATAAATGACTCGCGGATGTAACGCGAAATTCTATATGACATAAACAAAGAGGCACATGTATATACTATATTAGAAATTAGGATTTAAAGGAATATATGTACATACTTGTATATTTCACAAAATTATGGCTAAGAACATATAATCCAGATTTCTTCAACACTACCACACCCAGTATCCATTTTGAGGCACCCCGCATAGTGTCCTGCGTCTTATGTTTATGAACAGATACACATTCGTAAACACAATGGATAAGCAAAAAAGTACAGACTTTAATACAATGTGATCATTCTTTCCTACGAAATAGTGCTACCCAGCACAAGGCATACATTCACGCTTCTTATTACTTCATAATATTTAAATACAAATATTCATTATTTAGCTATATCAAATATGCATTGAATAACAATAACGGAAATGAATAAAATTTCTTAAAAGTTTCCTATGTAGTCGAATATGGATTATTTGGTCTGAATAATTTTATCATGTAACAAGGATTGTATCTCTTATTTTGCATAATTGTCGCGACTAAAAGAAATCATTAAGTTCATTATTCACATTAGTATAAGAATAATAGTATTGTATATAATACATAATAGAATTTAATAGTATAAAACTATTCCGCGTCCACGAAATTTAAGAGTTAGTAACTGTTACTTGGTGAATGTAGCAAATACAGCCCAAAGTACCGGATTCGCGTTACGTTTAGCGGCTTCCGCCTCGAAGTCGAGGTCTAATAATGTCCGTACTCTTCGCATCGCTACTTCGTAATCGTCGTCCGACAATGGCGCAAATGCATTTTCTAGTACATCAGCTGCATGAGCTAAAATAACTAATGCCAATGTTCGTCTATCCATGCGAGCGGCATCATTCACCCAACGGCCTAATACAGCTTCTTGGATCTGGAAAACAGAAAGTAACATATGCCGTTGTTCTATTCATATATTATGTAACTCAATTCAACATCAATATTCTTTCATGCAAAATGTAGAACATATATTTTTGTCTTTCCCCATTACCCCCCCAATTTTCATTTCTATACTCTTATACTCTTATTCTAAAAACACCTTAATATCTTCTGTTTAACATAATTAATAAAAAATATAGAAATATTTAATACCATTACAAAGATTTGTAAATTAAAAACTTTTATATATAAGTATTTATCTTTTCCAATTAACATAAACTAAAATTTATATAATAAATTAAATTTATGTAATAAAATAAAATTTATTTATATAAAAATTTTCTTCTCTCTCAAATATATATATATATTATTATTTTTATACGTATGTTATTACAATAGTCATAAATGTATTATAAAAACAGATAATAAATATATATAATTAGGAGGCATGAGGAAAGATAACAGCTCGTAAATTGAATACATATATATGACACCATTATGTGTATATAAAAATCATATTGTATATATACATAATGGTGTCATATATATGTATTCAATTTATGTATTCAATTTATGAACGGTATCTTTCCACATGTCTTCTAATCAAAGTAGGGTATAAAGCATAAAGATAAGATATTACTTCCGTAGATGATAGCATTACATTAAACATAGAATGCTGTTGAAATAAATCTCTGGATATTGAGAAGCATTTTTTAAGCGTATAAGAATAGGTCGTATCACAAGTTAAGTGGGTGATCTTTTCTTTCTGAGTCATAAACACTGCTTATTTTCGCAAGAATGTGGTAAGAAGGTCTAACAAACTTTCTATTTTAAACAATAATATTTATGATCCGATCAGGCTTAATACAAGTGATATCACAGTAAATATATACATAAATATTTTTATCAGTGTGAGATGTATTGTTCCATGCACAGTATATGTTCTTGAATATATCTGTATCTATACTGTAGGATTCTCATTTTTAATTTGACAATAGCTCTCAAATTTATTTCATAGGCATGCTAAGTATCGATAACCAAGAAGTAGTATTGCAGTAGTATTGCGAATGAAAAATATGTAGAAGATAAATAATTCACCTTTTTCACGAGACGACTTTTGGCAAGGTTGTCGGTAAGAGGATGAGTCGTCATATCAAACAGTAAGAAATTTTGTTTCTCCGTAGTTAAGACACCTTTCTCGACAAGATTTTTCGCTAGCCGTTCTCTCACATTTTTCAATTGATACCTTAATTTCAAGGGATTCCATGTTTCTCCTGCAACCATACGAGACATTTTAGGATCAACATCTCGTACACGAGTACAGCGATAAAGGAACTAACCGCTGAGGTACTCTATCCAATTCTGCACAGTTTCAGGAGGGTCTGTGTCCTTCAAGTGTTTCAAAGCTTCGTCCAACAATACGTCTCCCGTAGGCGCGTCGTTTTTCAACAGAAGCTTCCTGGCCAGCAGGCTCTTCTTACGCATGCCAGCCTTCTCCAGCTCCACCCTACCCCGAAAGGCAAGTTCCGCCAAGATGCATCCTCTTAATCCGGAACTTATGCAATCGTTCCAGAAGGACGTGTATCCCTATGAAAGAGAGGACAGTGTCAAACGCCAAGTGGAGTTCATAGAGAAAAGGAGAGTTTCTAGGATGGTAAATAAACCTCTTTGTCCTTGAGACCGAGCAGCAGGACTTCCTCCATGAGGGTCAGACGCGTCTCCTTGTCGGAGTCGTCGTCGGTGGTGGGATTACAGTTGAGATCCTTCTGGGACAGGCAGTCCGAGTCCGGGCTTTGCCCGGACAGCTTGTCGTTGTGCACGAGGTCCGCGTTCGAGCCGTCCTGGCCGTGGCCGCTGCCACCGCCGCCGGCGCCGCCGCCACCGCCGCCGCTGTTCACCACGCGTCGTCGCTGCACCAGCCCGTCACCGCGATTCATCGTGCGGCTCAGGTACCACGACGGGCCACCACTTGGGGGGGGGGGGGGAAAGTACGTCCGCGTGTTCCCGGGGTGCGATACACCCACCACACCGCGAATCACCTCGGTGCTGACGGTCGATCGAGCGCGGGGGATCGCCCGTCTCAGACGGTGTCGTTATTAGAGGGAGCCAGCGCGGGCGTTCGTCGCACGGTAAACACTGTGCCGTTGACGTTTACCCCAAAGCGACATGTCTCATCCAAGATGGCCAGGCCCTCTCTCTCTCTCTCTCCCCCTCTCTTTCTTTCTCTCTCTCTCACTCTCTCTATCTCGTTGACCTCGTCCGGCTCTCGCGATTACTCGCGGTGGACCGAGTTGAAGCGGCGAATGACGCGCGGCGCGACGCAACGACCGCGACGTGACGAACGACGGGGGTCGACGTGCGGAGTAATGCGCGCGTCCTCGCTCGTCTCCGAGAGCCTGCCTTCTGTCGGCCGCGTTTAACGTATCACCGATTCACCACGAGGAACGACACGTCCGCGGGAAAGACATCGGGAGGCTTTGAAAAACACGTGCGAGATCGCGTGAAAGATACGGGACGAATCGAATCCGTATCGGTGGTCCAGCCACTCGTGTGCCCACGGCTGACGGCAGAGAAACCGAGGAACGGAAAGGACGAACGTATATCGCACTCGCGGCAACAATCACGAATCAGCGAGCGGAGCAGTCAGCAGTGTCGCCAGGATGCAGTGGTTACGTCTCCCGTACCAACCGAGCGCGACGAGGATCTATTTACCAGACTCCAGACTCCGAAATCGCACCGGATGATCATTGGCTGTCGCGCGCGGCACGTGACCGCCGCTAGAGACTTAACGCGAGACGGCCAATCGGATCTTCGCTTTTCCGGAAGTGGCACATTTCCGGTGTTTGGAAAGCGCTGTATCTAGACATTTGTGCGCGCTGTGTTAATTGGAAAATTAAAAACTTCCAATTTCAAGGATTAGTTAAATGTCGCAATAATCGATTGCTTGTATCATTTTTATTTAATTTTTATATGACAAATTTATTTGTCAAGTATTTTGGCTGGCATTGTCAGCGATATCTAGTAAAAAAGCATGTAATTTTGTACAATTAAGGAATTTTAGATAGTGAACAATTTTCAATTGAAAACTTCACTCTTTCTTATTTGTTAAATAATTAAGTATATTGTATAAGGAAAAGTGAAGAAAGTCACAATGTTTAAACCAATACTTTAAGTTAAATTAAATAATATTTTATTATTTTTAACATACCATGTGTATGGTAAATGATTTAAAAATCATTTTGCCAATATTTTGACTTTATTGTAATTTCGTTCTACGTGGGTTTCAATTAAAACTTTAATTGAATTAATTTAAATCGGTCAGATTATTTCGGTTGTCTCTTTAACAATCAGGCACGTTATATAATTTCATATAAGACGATTATTATAGAAAATATAAATATACGTATTTAATTGAAAGTTTAATTCATTCTCCCGTATTTATTAAGCACGGGACGCTTAGGTTTGATTGTTACAATAATCTCTCAATAGAAGACTTCTAAGGATATGATATGTCTGATATCGATCTTGTCGCCGGCAATCGATATATGTTATAACTTGAGAATATTTCATTACACAACGCGATAAACGAGCTGTATTATTACGGTTTTAATTTCCGGCCACGAAGCAGCGGATTCTCCCGATATTCGATCGAGATATATTCATATTTCATTACTTATAATTTGTCTCCTCTGCCTGCTTTTCTTTTAATGTAACACAGCGCGTTCCGTTCTATTATCTTTACAATTATCGCCGAACGTGCGTTCACAATTGGAAACCATCTGCGAAACATATATGTTCAGGTGTATCGCGAAGGTCTTATCTTTTCTGTGCAAATAACGTGCTTATCAAATGTTTAAGAAAGAAGTTAATATGATTATCAAGACAATAAACGTTGTAAATGCGTGCGAAAATTTGCTGTTGCAATAATTTGTGTTTAAAAGCAATAAATAAAATATGTCAATCCTAGAGAGCTGTTCCGATTAGAACAATTCCGTTTCTTATCAGTTATTCCATTATGAACACTCGGACGTTAGCAGAAACGATCGAAAAGACACTTTGTGAAAAATCTGATTCCGATCGGACGCAGAGTTGTTCGATCGGGAAAGATATACATCGTTAAATTCGTATAGTGTCAAATTATATTCAATTTGTGTCACCATAACTCTTATAGGTCGCCACTGTTCAATATGCTGTTAATTTAACTAAACCAATGAAGTTAAAATAATAAATTTCGACATGGTAGTTAAAAATAACAGATTTTTATTTAACTCAAAATATTATTTCATCCTTTAACATTTAGTAGTATAAAATATAAAATAAGATATAATTGACAACTGCAAATCTATTTGATTTTTTATTCCGTTTCGAAACTGCGATCGAAAATTTGCAATCGAGAATAAGAAAAAGAGACCGTCTCTTCGGTTTGCGGAGTAGGAGACCGACTTCGGAAACTCGGACGGATTTCCCGGAAGCATTGCGTGTTTCATAGCAGTCTGTTGTCGCGGTCGGGACGTAGAAAACGGAGTAGCTCGGTCGAGGGCGCCGATCGGGATTGTCACGGTTCTGCCCCGCTCTTTGCGTCGACCGTCGAGGAGCAAGACGCGGTTCGGACTTCGGCGTTCAGTTCAGTTCTCCGTGATCGCTCGATCGGGTGGGATCGAGCTGGATCTGCTCGCGCGCCTCCGTCGCCGTCGCGTTCTCGCGATCGTACCCGCGTCAACAATAAAAAAAAAAAAACAACGAGAAATAAAATAAATCGTATACACGTCACACCGAACATCGCGACATTGTGTACACCGAGGGAAACGAGGTGCGGGATAATCATCGGGAAGGGAAATCGACGATATAATGATTCAGCGGATTCCTCATTGAATAGATCAGTACGTCGGATCGGCTATCAGGTGAGACCGGCGAAAGGAATTTCTACGGTCACTACCGTCGCGCGAGAATTCCTCTACGAGTATATACGCGACGCGCCGCTCGTTAATATCCTGGGGATCCTGATGGGAATGAACGTCCACGAATGACTTTTAAATGGTCTTTCGGAGTTGGACGGCGCTCTCGGGTTCGTTCAAAAGCGACTTTATCTGCGGGAAAATTCGGATTTTCCGGTGCCGCGCAGTTGCGCAGGCGGAACGTTTTCCTATCGGTATACATTCGAAGCTTTTTTTTTTTTTTAATTTTACTACCGTTCAATTCTGTGACCCCGCGCATGAAACTCATACTGTATTAAATTTGAGAGAAACGATAATACGTTTAATTTCAGAAATAAAATCTTCGAAGAAAATATAATTTATTATTTAACGTTGTCCTAGATTCTCGATATTATTATGTTGCACATTGTGTAAAAATAATCATCTTCTTTTTAGGAAAGTAAAAAACATTATTTAAAAAGTTCTGACTATGTTATAATTATATTACAGAAATCTTTTGATATACTTTAAGACTTCTTCCACGTCTCATTATTTGACGTACGATAAATTATTTCATATTATTTTTTATTTTTTTTTACGTTATTACTGTTCAATTCTGTGACATAAGTGAATTCTCCATTCGATCGATGTACTAAATTTGAGAGAAACGGAGTAACACAAATATTATTTCAGAAATAAAATCTCCGAACTAAATAATTTATTTAACGCTGTCCTAGATTCTTGACATTATTATATTAGACATTGTGTAAAAATAATCACATCCTTTTTGGAAAAGAGAAAATATTATTAAGAAAATTCTACGTTATAGTTATACTACAGTTGCAATCTTTTGATATATTTAAAGATTTCCTTCACGTTTCATTATTTGACATACGAATACGATGGATCATTGCGTACTATTTTTTTTCTAAACATTACTACCGTTCAATTCTGTGACCTCGTGTAACCCCATCTAATCCATGCATTAAATTTGAGAGAAATGGAATAACACATTTTATTTTAGAAATAAAATCTCCGAAGCAAATATAATTTATTTAACGCTACTCCGAGATTCTTGACATTATTAGAGATTGCGTAAACGTAATTGCATCCCTATTGGAAAAGAGAAAATATTAAGAAAGTTCTGACTATATTATAGTTATATAATACATCCGCAATCTTTCAATATATTTAAAGATTTCCTCCACGATCGATTATTAAGATAGGATGACTATTGATATGAATAAAATATCGCTTCATTTATTTTTAAATTCTTTTAGACATTAATCATTGTTTATATAAAAAAAAAATTGCACGCAGAGAAAATAACAAATAATATGAGTCAGATACTAGATACGAGTGAAAAAATTATCAGATTAGCGAGATGTTATCGGTATCGATATCGAATGATATTATTATATTGTTAAATATTTCCTGAATTCAAATATTATTGAACAACTTCTCTAAATGTATTTCTGAAACTGTCACGCGACTGCGTGAGAGAAAAAAACCGATTTTTAACTTACCGGACGCCTAGATTTAAATTCTAGAGCGAAGCGACACGCGGATCGCGGGCACGGTCGATGTTCTGAATAGGTGTCTACAGGTGTCTACAGTCATGCAGCAGCACACTTAAGAATTACATCACGATTACATGTCCCCCGGCTGACATGATTCTAAATTTCACACGAGCTATTATTTCAATCGCGCATATCGCTTCTCCCCCTCGCGCGGCCGCGGTGAATCGTCGTTTCGTCGGCCGCTCGCTCATTCCGCCTCATCGTCGATCTCACACAAAAGGGAAACCATGGGAATCCCGCCTAATTATATTATTCATAATTAGCTGGGATTCGCGCGCGCTCGGAGCAGAGCGGAGCAGAGCGCGGCGCGGCGCGGCAGCCGAACGCGATGCAGTCTTAACGATGTGAAACGACGGATTATCACGCGGTTATCCGAAATGCACTCGGCTGTTCCGAGACGAAGTCTGAACGCACACGAGCGCGCGGTCGGCTATATTTTCTTTCCTTCTTTCTTTTTTTTTTCGTTTTCTTCCGAGAGAACGTATTTACCTTGCTACCGGTATCCGCCGCGTAAAGTAGCAGCGAAGTAGTAAAGTGAAACGGATAACACACCTGTGCAGTTGTTTGGTTCACGGATGCGATTTGGTTAACGGACTTCAAATTACACGGTTCTGTTGGAGATGGAAATACTTCGGTCGTGCTTGTACGATTCGCGAAGCGCATTCGCGCCACGATCCCGACATATGTTTGCACATCACTCTTTTTATTGAATTAGTGGGACAGCGACAAATACGCGTCACGCAGTAACAAAATCTTCGATTAGTTTTCTCGAGTCGATTTCACGCAGCTATTTCGCCTCGAAGAATAGCCAAACCCATTTCGTTCGCGTGATTACCGTTTGCTATTAAATATCTCGGTATTTAAGTGCTGGGTATTAAAACTTTTTTTAAACGGAATACACTTAGAATTCGAATAAGCGAAATAAATAGCTATAAAAAACTTTCGATAATGAAATTAACAATAAGTAAAATAAAAGTGAGCTTTCAGAGTAAAACGCGGTTAATAGTAAGTTATAATGTTAAAACAATTTTTAATTATTTAGATAAGGTATATAATTATAAATCGGACGCGATAGATCGAATCGCTGATGATGGTTCAAAGCAAAGTCGAAACGTCCGATTTATAATTATTTATATTACCTTGTTAGTAATTAAAAATTGTTGTAACACATTAACTTACTCACTGTTAACCGTGTTGTACTCTCAAAGCACATTTACTGTTAAATTAGTAGTGTCAAACTATATATATACTCAATTAAAGTCATTTTTAACCATTTCAATAAGTCGCCACTACTTATTCAATATGTCGTTAATTTAACTAAAACAATGAAGTTAAAATAATATTGTTTTATGTTAAAATAATAAATTTTGACACAAAAAGTATTGATTTAAATTTCATCCTTTCATATACTTAACAGTATAGAATTGACCCGTTCTCGTCTTCACCTAATTTACATTTTAAGAAGCTTCGATATTTTTGCAAACAAAAATTCCCTGTAAATCGATTACGGAATACCATTGCGTGGAACATGACCGCGAAACAATTTGTATATGCGTAACAATACAGCGCGAGCGCAGTTTTGAATACCGCGGATTTACCTTTGTGTTAATTTCTGTATAAACACGCCGTCGCATCCATTTCACAATGAATTTATTCGCGGCAGACTTGTTTGAAAACGCTCGCACATATTCCCGCGAGTGCATGTTTCTCGCCCCTGAAGAGACCATGCGCTCTCTTCAGCATACGCGCGGGCACGTTTTAGGACGTACTTAACGTGCGACCAGGAAGCGGATTTCAACAGCGTTTTTAACGATGTCTCGTAAACCACGTCGCGTCGATAAACACCGTTGCTTCCAGCCGCGTAAGAAATTACACCGCAATTATATGTGGGTTAAACGCAAATTTTAAACGGTTACGAATATAGTAACATTCGGCAATGAAAAAACGAACGGTATCTTTAACATTCCTCACCGAGATACGTGTTCGAAATAAATGCGTGTAAAGGACCGGACTGACAATTTGACGACTGAGGGGAGATTCGACAGTTCTCTTTGGTCTCTCGCAAAACATATTTCCCTGAGACTGCATCTCTAATGCTCTTAGGTCATTCTTACTTTCAAAAAAGATTTTCGCTTTTAACCGTTTCGCAACACAGAGTTCATCAGAATCGTAGAGAGACACATATCTTTCTGCATAAGTAGGTATATTAACTGATTTGATCTGCGATTTGACTCTCTCGTGCAACGCGACTTTAATGCAGTTCACGATATATGTAAAGAGATTCGCGAAGATAAGTTCCTTTCTTTTCTCGCGCCCGTTTAAGTTTACGGAGCTACGTATAACATATATGATTTTGCAACCGGGATATTAACGGGGCATACAGGTCGATCGCTTTTTTTTTCTTAAATCGCAGATTTAAACGCGTAAAGAGCACGTACTGGAGCGCGTATCGCGAACTCGGTATCGCACGCTTCATAAGTCAAGGAAGAGCTTTCGAAGCGAAAGTACAACGCGGTGTCCGCTGGAAAAAAGATGTAATTTGATAGCGTTCATCACGGATGACCGGCCACTTTCCAGCCGCTTAACGCAAAAATTGCCTTAACGACAGCGAAGGGGGCACGGAACATTCTCATCTCAGCTTATAAAAATTTCAATCCTCGAACGAGATCGTCAACGGAGCGTCCTCCAGATTCTGGCGTTGGAGCGTCGAATGTTATTTGAAAGCAAAAATTGGAATCGCGAATTAACCAAGGAGTTAACCAAACGCTAATTAATTGCGCGAATAAAATCGCATCGTTTATATCATCTGATAAGTTTAACAAATTTTAGGTTTTTTTTTTGTTTAAGTAACCCCATACGACGAGCGCATTAATTAAGTATTAATTACGCCTCGCGTAGTCTTCTTTAAGAATACTGAATGAGTCACGAAAAATAAAAGTGACCGCCCTCCTCTCCTCTCTGGTCGCAAAATGTTATGTATGCGAAACGACATTAATTATCAGGAATGCATAGCAGGTATCGGCAGCGAGCGCACTCGTTACGTTCGAAACTTTCACTCCACGCGCTACTTGAACGATATTATCTTTTCTTCTTTCTTTTTTTCTTCTTAAATGTGCGTAAGCAACCGTGGCGAGCGAACAGGCAAGTTGCGTATATATACGTTTTTTTCATGCATGGTATAAAATGCACGTTTAAATCATTTTCTATAATCCGGACAGCGAGGTAGGTATATAGACAAAAAGGCAGGTAAACTTTTTTTACAGATAAACCCCGAGTATTTCTGCATAATTATAATATTGCATAATAAATACGATTTCGTAAGCGAATTTTGATACGTCGCTTAATTCCTGTTATAATTTTGTCGTCAGAAACGTAAAATAAAAATTGTATTGAATATTTATTGTTGATTGAAATAATTATTTTATTTTGTATTGTGTTTTATTAATAAATATATGTTCTCGATGAAGGCATCGATGCCAAATAAATGTTATTAATACAAGATCATAAATTGTGAGAAATTCTAGTTATTAAGTTTTAAATACATGTATAGTAATATTATTATGCACATCTGGCACGCGCCTTTTATTCTCAAAAATAATTATACACTGGAATTCTTTGATATAAATTTGACACTTTATATGTTTCCCTCATTATACGACATACCGGATTAATTTATAAAGTTTTCGAATTCTGTTACGAACGTGTAAAATGTAAAAAAGGCTCTTTAAGATTTTTATCGGGCGTCCTTTTGAATATCTTTACGCACACGGTTTATGCCCCGAAATTCCTCAGCGATTTACTCCGCGATAGAACTTTGAAAATATATTTATATATCGGTCTAGTTGAAGCGTTACGCTCGTTCGAAACGCGCCGGGGCACGAAACAGCTTGTAAGCTGCAATGAATTCTCGATGAAAAATGCCATTTAACTCAGCACCAACGCGGACTAGTTCTGTATCGTTCGATTCGATCTCGATCTAAGATGCCGTCACGGTAGAAAGCACGCAGATACTCGCGGTATCGCGGTATCTCACTGTGTTCACCCCGTCGTCGTGGTGGTGTGTCTCGCGCACCGGGTCTGCATACGCGCGTGTGCACACGACATTCCTATTCTTCTTACGCTCTGATAGTGATCCGACGCGACGGACAAGTTCAACCTCGAACCGACCGACCGGGGAAGGCCGCGCGGCTGACGGGAACACGGACACGTTCTCGTGTCCTGACGCGTGAATTTCGTATGACGTCGCACGAATTACGCAATCGAGAAAGTCGAGGCATCGCCGGCCCTAACAGTCCGCTAAATTCATCGCCGACCTCCGCTTCAACGAAGAAGCGATTATATTCAGTACCGGGATCCGATGTATCCCGCGGCCGTCTCCTGTCCCCCCGATTTTCTCATCTTTAAAATGACGAACTCCGAGACTTGAGCCGCGTGTCAGACTTGGGTCTCCGGATAGAGACTTGATGGTCTCCGACGAAGCGAACTGCATCGCGTCGTACGTAGCCCAGGGTGGGGTTTAACCCGGTAACGATAAGTGAGCTTTCATGATCCCGTCCCTGTTCGCGTGCGACCTCAATCGCTATCAGCGCGTTACCCGGCCGTTTGTCTATACGGCGGACATTCTCCCCGGTACAAAATTCGCAGGTCGCAGGTGTCGACGACATCGCGACGTCGCCGAGGGACATCGGAAAAGTCTCATTGGGTATTCCGTCTTGTCGGCAACACGCGACCGCAATATGTAGCAGCTCCTGGACGCGAAATGTGGACCGTCGACGCGGATATACGCTCGAAACGCTCCGTATCGTTATATTGGCGATCAAGCCAAGGCTGCGCGATTCGGTAAAGCGGAAAAGTTAGAAGTACTCGTATCCATGCTGGACAAAAGTTTTGGACAGGGAAAATGAAGAGAACTCTTCGAGAGTATAATCTCGAGAGAGTAAAAACGCGATTGCTGATTGACGATCGCGTTTCAAAGACCGAAATAAAATTGACGTACATTCCAAGAGCAGTAATCTGTAGTTTTCAATTGCGACCCATTCATGAATTCGCTACATTTCGAAGAGTTATGCGATGACGCGAACAAAGCAAAAAGCGCCGGAAATCGTTTTCGTAGATCGCGTAGAAGCGGCGCGGCGCCTCCTTCCCCAGATCTCGCGAAAACGGCTTCAACGCGGGATGAAATGGCTTAGGGCTCGCGGCTCGCCGGTGGCTACGTCTCCAGGTGCGTATGGAAGACCAAGGACGAAAGGGATCGACCGACAGGAAGAGGAGCGATTAGAAGAAGGAGCGGTTAAACCGGAAAGTCGAGCGCGCGCGGCGCGCTGAAGAGAGTCGCCGGAGCAAAACTGCTACATCGGATTGTGTGCTCCGTTGTGGCGGATAGGCCGGTCTCCACGAGCGGCCGCGATTAATCGCAGCCCGCCGGGCAATTGTCCGGCGCACGTATCCCGCTTCCGGTCCTGCGACCCACGGCGAAGGCTATTCCGATATTCCGGGGATGACGTGCCTCCGCGAGTGTCGGGTCGCAATAACACGACCGCGCGGCGGTGTCAGATTTCGCGCATTTTAGGGCGCGGATTTAGCGTTCGCGGCGAATCGAGCCGACCGCAACCTGCGGGTCGGTGACACGCGACCCGACGCCGCGACGTGAAAACCAAGAGGATATTATCCTTCTGGTGAACGTCCGATCGTTTGCCACTCGGATGACATCGGAATTTTGAGATAACAGAAACGACAACGTGGTATCACTGGTATCAGAATAGTGCACAGGCTTTCCAGATATATAAGTTTTCACTATAACTAGATAATATAATAATGTCCAAGCTACTTGACAGAAGATTAGGAAACTCAACTAGATTATACCCCAGCTGAAAAAAATTTCCTCTTTGTGGTTGAAGAAACGTGACAATCGGCGATATCGTCGCTGAAGATGTGAGTCAGTGCTGAAGGCAATCATTACTCAGAAATTGTCTGAAAATCGTACGCCAGATTTCTCCGGCTCATTGTCTCTCCCTTTCTCTTTCTTCTTCCGTCCCGAAGCGAGCGTCTCTCGAAGTAATGGCGGAGGAAAGGGTTGGCCAGTAATCGACCTTGGAGCTCCGTCCTTTACGCATATACGCGCCGCGCGCGTGTGTCGCGTGTCTTATTTATATGAGCGCGCGTGCGTGTGCGTACGTACGCCGGTACGCGCGTATCTAGTACGTATATGCACCTACACGCCGTCGTGTGCATGCCACTTGGAGCGCACGCGAATAAGCGGCGCGCGTTCGCCGCGACCGGGGCCGCGGCCGCGGCCGCTGTCGCGCGGCGCGCGGCGTGCATCGGCCCGATATATAGCGTACACGCTCGAACACACACAGGCGGGCCGCAATGCCGAGGGCATAGTTACACGGCTATTCCGGCGAGGAATGCTCGGCATGTCGCTCTCGTCAAATGGCCAGAAAATAAAAGGACTACCTCGCCCGCGGCCTTGATAGAACGCGCCTAGTGGACACGGGGCTCTTCTCTCTCTCACTCTCTTCCTTTGACCGGTTACTCGCGAGTTACCCGCGAGATACCATTCAAAAGTCATCTTAGGAGATTAACTTGATGTCTGACGATCGTTGGAAGTGGTCCGAATCCACGGGAATTCTGGACTTGTTCTGACATTTTGTCTTGTTTCTCTCTAGGCGACATGCGGAGTATAATCTCGAGCAGTTAATCCTTTTGGTGCAAAAAAAATGGAATATTTAACTTTGGCTTCAACATATGGTAACATATGGCACTGAATATTTCTTTCCTTTCTCACAGAACGTCGTTTGCATGAAAATAATTAATACTTTCCGAAGAAAGCTTTGCGTTATAACCAAGATTAAAAAATTAATGCTACAGTAGCAGTTCACATTTATGAACTATTTCGTTTATAATGTATAATATTATCCTGCGATAATATTATAAATCATAAATGAACTAGTTCACAAAAGACGAGAAAAGCGGAGAAAAGTTTGCAGAGTACTATTTGCAAACTGCGTTAATTATAAAAAATAAACCGGCCATAGCTTATAAATTATGGATGCGTATTAGTGCGTCGAATGCACAACACTTGGACGCTTCTTAGTATCGAGTCCCAATTCAGACTATACGTATTGTTAATAATAAAACACGGCGTTTAATTCGTGAGATGACATTTACCTTTTATATTTCGCTATAAAACATTCATTAAAGAATTCCCGTCGTAAAATCCGCGTTGTCGTCGGCCAAACTGAGCCATCAAGGTAACGTTATGCCGAACCGGTCCCCGAACATTTTTTTATCGCTATCTGATTCCCTAAATTACGGGTATAGACCTCTGTACACACACGCTTCTTAATGCATCGTCGGACTCGGGGTCCCGGAGGAGCATTCCTTCGCCAAATATTATCGCGATACATGCCGCAACGTTACGTCGTTACGACCGCGGTATAATTTATTATTGCATTAATTGCGCGCATTAGAAAAATTTCTCGATAAAAGGCAAGGATAAAGTTTGTGGAGGTACTCGAAAAAAGCATGGAACGCGCTCGAAATCAAACAAGTCAGATCGCATCTGCAAACAGATAAGCGAGGAAACGTACATAACAGATAAGCGACGAGTCTCGAGATAGAGCGAGACTTGGGATGCTGAGAGATCTTGGCGAGATTTTTGCTATCGTATTCAAAAAAGGATACATGTACGATACGAACACGAAATGTTTATGTAGGTACGTGACGGATGCTCGTATTTTCTCGGACACAGATTGGTGCGGAAAAGAGACAGGGTCGATAAGATTGTCTCCCGAGAGAAGCCTGTCTAAGCAAGGTCTAAAGTGATCATATCCGAAAATTCGTTTTCGTGCTCCAAAGAGTACGCGCGGATAAGCTGCGTCGTTCCGTCCGTAATGGGATGCAGAACCCAGAATCCCCCGGGTACACGATAACAATACCTAGGAAGCGGAGCGGGTTACGACTCGATAGCCACGCGGCGGAGAATGTTTTTACGAGCATCCGGAGCACGTCACGCTTTACGTACGCGTTATACTTTGCCTCAAATTGCATTCACCATATACATTGACGCGCGCGCCGATTCCCGTCGAATGATGAATTCTCTGTCCGGATAAATCTACGAGTCTCTGTCGCTGTGTTTTAAGTCGACATCTCAGTTTAACTGTTAAACACGATTGACATCTAATCGGTATTTTTCTAATCTCTTTCTAATACTATACATAATACATACATAATATTAATATGCAAATATTTTTCTTTATATTCTAATAAAAAATTGTCATTAAAGCAGATTCATCGACTTATCTCACTAAAGTTGTGTGCGTGAGTTTAAAATATAGAGAAAAAATGTTACGAATTTTCTGATTTAATTTTCTCCAAGATAAGGTGTCGTATTCAAAATCTTATTTCCTTATTCTACATTTTTTTTACTTATTTTTTCCACATAGAACCAAGACCAATTCCTTCCTGGTTACACCAACAATAATGGCATGTATATTCGATGTATTGGCGACTGAATAATGTTCTTCACGTAAAACGGTAGTTGATCGAAAATTCACCCGTCGTCTGAATATAATTTGGCCGAGTGCGTTACACCTTCGTGCGCCTAATTGCGCAATTACTGTAAAAGTACAAGTTTTAAGGCGAAACGCAGTCACCGCAGGCATTTTGTTTTTACCGTTTATTGCGAGACATGCTCGACAGTATTTTGCAACTGAATTACTTGTAATTAGAAAGAAAACGCTTGAACGGCAGCTGCGAGTTGCGAGTGCAACTCGGATTCGCATTGTTGCGGTTACGATTTCCAATAAAGGAATACAACTCAATCCGATCGACAAAGAAACACGCAACAAGTAAATAACGATCGAGTACAAAACGTTAAAATTGTTCTGTGAGCTTTGTAGGAGATGTGTGTGAAAAAAGTTATAATTCGGTTCGTAAAAGACGAACTTAAAATATACGCGCATTATTGGGTCGCGCGACATTCACGTTATTAATTCACAATTCGTCGGTTTAAGAAGTATCTGAGTACCGTGCATAATAATAAAAGTGTCTCACGGATTTCTTTTCATTTCTGTCGAATAGCGCAATTGTGCGCCAACAAAAAGTTACGTCTCTCAAGAAATTAAGTATTGAGGCATCGGACATTATTACGAGTTCTGATCTCTCACTATGTGCCCGCGTTGGATTACGATGTCGGGAGCGAGAAATAATATGGATCTCTCAAGCGAGGAACGGGTGTAACGCGCGACGATAACAACCGCGTCTCGCCGCGCGCTGGCGAAGATTTACAATCCGGAGCTGCAACACGGCGGCCTAGACTTGCCAACGAAGTAAAGTCCGGGCTGCCGCCGGCAGCCGTGGTCGGAGAAACAGATCGGCAGCCACGAAAGTGGAACGATAAATCTATGCTGGAATAACTGGACGCTTAGCTCCCGCATTCTTCGAACGTTTAACAACCGCGAATTTTCTGCAACATTTATCAGATGCCAAATTGACAGATTTAATTGTATTAACGGTAAATCTTATCTTCTGAAAAATTGTAAAAATCAAACAACATGAATATTGCGGATTGATAAAAGTTGGATAAAAGATAAAGATTTAGAATTAAATATTTTCAGCAAATAAGCTGGTAATCAATGCATATGCATTCTGTAAATAAATATAAATAAATATAAATAAATGTAATAAATGTAAATAAATATAAATAAATGTGTCACCGAACACATATAATTATAAACTTCTTGATAGACAGATCCGCGAGCACGTTCCGGAGTGATCTTATCGCGTCTCGCTCTTGATTGCGAACTTAATTAAGTCTGACTGTGCGCCGTGATTGCGCGTGGGTTGGATCCACGAAAAGTGAAAAGGTGGAGAGGCGTAGCCTCCGGAAAGGAGCTAAGAAGGTGATGGCACACATATTTTGCATCGGAGAAAGTCGTACGCATACCTCCCCACCCCTAATTTTTCTTCCTTCTCCTTGTCGTAGCTGTCCACGTAGTCAGCGGTTACGCACACTTACGCAGACTGGTATAATGATTACCGTGCATTAACATCTTGCACAACGCACCGCGATTTAATTAAATGTACGAGGTATCGTATGAACCCCGTCTGTCGCTCGTGCAATGAAAGATTGCTCCGTTCAATATGTTCATATGGCCTTTATCTTTCTTCTAATAGCTAAGTCTTAACATTAAATCATAATAATGTAGATATATATGACCCTCTATAATTATATTATTCTGTGTGTAATTATATATGTATATGTGTGTAATTATTATTACAAAGTATGTCAATTCAATATTCCCTTTCCAAATTTTTTGCAACAAACATTGCAAGTGTTGCATTTTTTCGTGGTTTTAAGGTCATATTTTGATTAATTTGTAATTTCACACATAATAATTAAACGCATATTTAAATTAATTATTATATATTGTAAAATAACGTATGAATTTCATTGACAGTAGTGTTATATTGAATATTTTCAAGTTTAAACCACTCTCCGTAAAATGTAGCATATGTGTCTCGTAACGGTATATGATTATGGAACATTTATTGGCCAATGTGCAATTAATATTTTTCTGAATGCCAATCGATTCTATCTGTGCTTGTGCAGCGGATAACATATTGCGCGAAACGTAAATAAAGTTGCGAAATGTACAATCGAAAAGATATCTAGAATCGCGCGACTTAATCCGCGACATTGTTTACAATTGCACGTGATTAGATAAAGTTCCACATTAATTATAAAATGTAAGTTTTAACAGTTATATAGAAATTGTATTTTCTTTCGACTGCGAATTCCCCGATCATCTTCAATTTAATTTTTCCTTTACGAATGCATCGAGGCTTTCTATTATAGTACTTTATATGTGTGTGGGCCATAAAAACAAATTAAAAATATATAAACTGATTGTAAATTCCTTTTTTGGACTAATGTGTAAAGCTGCATGCATTAAAACGATATCAAATTTTCGAAAAGAAAAAATTAATCCAAGTTAGTCAATGTTATCTACAATTAAAAGAAAATTGATTTTGGACACCGGGTATAAGATTAGTCTAGAGAAATGCACATTTTCTTTATGCAAATATATTCGACATAAATGTGCACCTATGGAAGAACATTCCATTCTTTTGCGCGTTTTGTATAGGTAAGCGTTTTCCAATTGCGTTTGGTCGTTATCAGCATTTCTGTCCACGTAATTTCATCGTGCACGCATTCCTCTGGTCTCAAATTAACTCGATTCGGCAATGTCACACATTTACAGTATTTACAACTATATCCTATTTGCCGATTGGTAAAAAAAATATTATGAATGCTATACAGGTCAGACGAACGGTATTGCCTCTCGCGAATATTCCAACGCGTTTATTGGAGAAAAATGGTGAACGAATTACCGTTCCGCTGCTCGCAACGGTATCAACGGATTAATTTCTTTATCGGTCCAACTGTAGGCAATAAAACGATATTACAAAGTACCGCTTCCCGCGTATTCAAAATAAATCCGATTTGCAAATTAATAGCAATTAGCTTGATGTTATAGCGCAGTAATTGCGCTTATTACAACTACACGCGGTGATCTGTCGATCTGTGTACATACCATAAATGACATGCAGCACAACATTTAGTATAAGACGTATGTAAAATCCTTCGAAGCAAACTTCTAAGAATTTCTCTTCAACTGCACGCGTGCAGTTGGCATGGAATGCGCCCGGCAATTCCGGTCGCCGACATTCTTGGAAGATAGAAAGATCCATAAACTCGAAAAAATTTGCACGAGCGTTCGTGCGAAGGCTTGAATAAACGTCCCTGAGGAACGTAAAATGTTTCTTACGGAGATAAACATTTATTGCCGCGTAAATATATAAAAAAAAGTAATAAGAGCCAAGAAATCTCTCATTTGTACTTCTCTTTTATTTCTCATTGTTCGACATGCATATAAAATTTATTTTCTTTGTACCGCGAAGGGATAGCGAATGATTGAAAATCTTCAAGTTAAGATACTCGTATCATATAGTGCCGCCGGCATGAAAAGTTGTGAGCTAGACGACGTAGATGATGCGGCCTCCTTGTCTTGGAAGTACCGTTGGGAGAAGCGACGGTGATGCTGGATACTCACGTACCACTTCGTTCGAACGCACAAGCATCAATCTGGCATCGATATTGAATGTCATACGTACGGTGTGGCTAAAAAAAAGTACCTATACATTTCGCATTTTTTTTATAATAATAATTATTACATAAAAAATAATGTAATAATCTTCGCAAAAATTGCAAAGAGTTTTATTCAATACAAACAAATGCAACATATATTAATAAAATAAAACCTAATTTGCAATGTAATATTCTTCTTTCCTGTAAAATTATTTCAAACAAAGAAATGAATTATACATCACGCTTTATTTCTCTTTTGTGATTGTTTAATATCTGCCGTTAAATTAAGTGTATATAATGTATTTATTTTTAAATTGTATTATGTTTAAGCTATCCTAAATTTTTTTCGACAGATTCAAGTTGAAGTATGTTTTTTTTTTTTTTAAGAAAACTTTGAAAGAGAGATTATTTTCCACAAATTTTCTACTTCTAACATTACATATTAAAATTATGTTTGTGATTAAATCTCAGATTAAGATTTTATTAGAGTTTGCGTGAAATTAACAGAGGGATATGCTCTCGCTATCTGTTAAATTTATCAGCATTTCTATCATATGTACATACATCAATAGAATCATCACGATGCAATTTTCTCTATCTCGTTACTAGATCGTATCAGAAACAAGTGCAACATAACGAAGTGAAAAGAGATAGCCTGGATTTACAATATGATTGTCGCCATCGACATCCACAGTGAAGTCCGTTCACTTCTCAAGATTTACCGTTTCACTTTTACGCAGTTAATCTTCAAAGCGCTTACATTTCACATTTAAAATCTTGATAAATAGGAACGCTTTCTGATTGCTGGAATGTTAGAATAATAAATTTGCGGAATATTTCATTCACGATTTTAATTTTAATAACACATTCCCTGACGAATTCTCGCCAGAGGATTCTTTTATTCCTAAAATTGAAGTTGTAGAAGCATCGTTTTTTTGCTTGGCGAACATCAAAAGAATTACTTGCTTATATACCGTTGAAATATTCATCGGAATGCTTTCACGTACGAAAAAAATCACGCTCTGACTACTTTCCAATTTGTTACAGACATGCGTTGGTTTCGCGGCCACGCCGAAGCACCGAGACTTCTGCGCCTAAGTCCCCTTCGAGCCGACGAAGACGTCAACGAAACGTCCTACCATTTCCACGCGAGGTCTCGATGCAGAGGTAAGACTCGCCTGAAATGGCGGTGCGATCGCCCGATCATTATGGGAAGGAGTAAAGTACATGCACGTCGCCGCGCGAGAGAGTCGGTCCAATTTTTGCAAAAATGTCGTATGTCGTATCGTCTTGCGTGCCGCGAGTATACACGCGTCTTTGCGTGCCGTCCGGCCGTGTGCGTGGCGTTGGACTTGAATCGGGATTCCATCCTGAATGCAGGAATTACGACTCAACGTTCCGTCAGGCTGAGTTCCCGAGTGACTGGCTGGAAAGCGAGAATAGAAGCAAATTGACACTACGCCGGCCTACGCGAATGCACGTTAATATAAAGGATCATTGTCGAGGACGCGCAATCCGTAGGCTCATATATGCGTGACCGTGTATACGCCGCGCGTCCTGTGGGACCGTGCGGTGAAATTGACGGTAACGGCGACAGAGACGGCAATGACAATCCGCAATGAATCGTCCGGCTAATTATAGTCAACCGCTAATTGAAACGGTAGCCGGAAAACGAGATTGTGGGCCCTTAATTAAAAAATTTCATCCACCTTCTGTACGATACTCATCATGCACCAATTTGCTGTGACGTATCATTGTAAAGGAATCGAGTTGTTCTGCCCCCACTTCTTCACTTTTGGAAAAATTGAACATGTCAGTTTTGTATTTAATTGGGACGCAAGAATAAATTTGACGATTAATTTTTTTTCTATTGTAGTACGCGAAATGTGAAAAATCTAGAAAGTATTTCTCTTTCTCACGTTCATAAAGTACGGGATACAGGCAGTTAACAACGCGGATAGCGATATATTTGTTTAACTACATAATTATGAAATATTTTACACCAGGAAACACAATCCGCTTCTAAGAACTTACACGTGAGCTTAGCGTAGTTGCGGTTTCAACGTCAGACATGACATAAAGAACGATAAAATGTTACTCGAATGTCCGATCTATTTTTACAGTATCCGGTTTACGCATTCCGTACGATAACGTACACACAAAATTACTCACTTCACCAGCTGTTTTCAGCCTTGCTCGACGGAAGGGAAATCTTATCCTTATTTGTTGAGAACCTTCTTGCTTCTTACTTGTTAAGAATAGTCGAGCGAATGATTTGACTGTTTTCCGTGCACGATGACGAACTAATTTAAAATGAGCAAATCCCGCGTGCTCACCTTGGAGACCGAGGAGTCTAGTCGCGATAGCGACTGTCGTTACTGGCTGCATTATCTCGATTGCTGTCAGGGCCTCGTTTCGTAAAGCTACAGCTTGTAATACTAAGGAATAAATTAGTATCAGTGTAGTCAACACATATTTTACAATGCCACGCAAATCCGTGTTCTTACTTTCGCATCGGTTAATATTGCGAGACTCGCGTTTTTTATTGAGCGGAGTCGTGTTCGAACGAGGGAAAAAAATTATTAACAGTACAAACAAATTGCTCATAGGCGCATCCTGTTTTACGCATATCCTGCACAAGACGAGTCATGCTTCACGGAACCCATAGATTTGTCAGCTCTGTCAGTATCACCGCGGCTGGCACCAAAAATAGTCACTTTCAATCTATATAGAAGTCGTAGAGTTCGGGTCTCATTGTGTTCTTATTCGTAAACAGACCGACAAAAATGAGGATGCGCAATCTACTGTATTTTATTACCCATCTGAAATTTTGTACGGTGCTCCATTTATAGAATATACTATATCTTTTCAAAATATAAAGATACATAATTTAAAAGAGTTCATGTAGAGCCACAAAAGTTATAAGTCTATTTTAAACAGAGTGATCAACTATTTCGCTATACAGAAACTGTATATATTTCAGCTTTATATTTATTCTACCGCCTGCTGTGTGCGCATTTATTAATACCATCGTCCTTATCTCTCAGACATATCGCCAGTGCGATGGGCCCGGAGAAAATCATCGAGTTCCGAATCCGAGAGAAACTGCTACAACGTGCAGACCTCCCAAGTGACGACCGAGCGAGCCGCCAACAAGAAGGATAAGAAGAGAATCCAGGAAGAACGGCGGCGAGTGTGCGAGAAGCGGAATCCTCTGCTGGACCGCGTGAAGAGCACCAGACTGAGCTTCTTCAAGGATCGCGATTCCGACGAGGACGAGAACGAGAACGATGGCGACGACGAGGAAGCGAGACGGGTCCAGTTCCGTTCAATGTGCGAGCTGAGGCATCGCGGTCTGACCAGGAACGAGTTCCGGCGCTCGGTCTGCGAGTCTGACCTGAAGGACATCACGGAGGAGGAGAACGGCCACGCGAAGAGGAAGAGACGCGCCAAGTCGCAGAGCAGGTTGTCGTACAAAAAGCAGCAGGAAGAGCGGTTCTCCTTCTTGGGCTTTCGCACCTCGACGCCACGGAAACAGCCCGAGTGGCGGCCGAAAGAGGGGGATTCGGTCCGGGAGGACGCGATGCCCCACGACTACCGATGGGAGAGGACCGATCGGAGCTTCCTCGAGGCGAGCCGCGGCGCCGATCGACCCGGCGTCGATCAGGTGACGATGGTCGACACGGGGGTACCTGGACACGCCGGCGAGACGATTTTCAAGAAGGACGCGACGGCGTTCGACAGCATCACGCCGTCTAGCTGCCTGGCGGCGAAATTCCGCGCGATGCAGGACAGGTACCTGAAGAGCTCGACAAACAGGTTGATCGCGAAGATCTACAGGAAGGA
This sequence comes from Temnothorax americanus, assembly GCF_048541705.1. Taxonomy (NCBI): domain Eukaryota; kingdom Metazoa; phylum Arthropoda; class Insecta; order Hymenoptera; family Formicidae; genus Temnothorax; species Temnothorax americanus. Next base: position 5,950,038 of record NW_027509338.1, on the reverse strand, counting down.
CTGCAAGGATCGGGAGAGACGGAGGCTGCGCAGCTTTTCTTACGGTACGCTGCCGGGTCTCGAAGAACTACGAACGAATCCGCTGTACGAGGATCAGGATCAGGACGACAATGACTCCGGAATCTTGGACAACGATTCCGCGACCAGTTCCCTCCTGGACGACAGGTGTAGCAGCGGCGCTTCCGGACCGCTGAACAACGGTAGCCACAACGACTCCTGTTTGGGATCGCCCCCTCAGCTTCCGCCCAGAAGACCCTTCTCGTCCGCCACGGATGTCGACGGAACCGCGCGACTCTTCGCGAATTTGGACATATACTGCGACAAGACTAAGGACAAGGATTCCGGGATGAGTCTTCTTACCGAGGAGTATACGAGCGTCTGTCAAGCCGCGAACGGAACGTTGATAGATCGTCAAACGGCTCGAGTCTCCGCGGAGAACAATACGGATCGGGAGAGAGAGGGAAAAACCGTGGAAGAGGACTCTAAACGGAAGCAACGTGGTGCCGGTTTACAGGCAGTGAGGAGTAGAGCCTACATCACGGAGACGATGGTCGTGAAACTTCTCAAAGAGACGTCCGATCAGTGTCTTGGTATTTTTATCGCGAAAACCGCGGAGTCCAGTCCGGGGTACTTGGTGGCTCACGTGGTGCCGAACGGACTGGCCGATAAGGAGGGCACTCTGAGAATCGGCGACGAAATCCTGATCGTCAACGGGAAGAGACTGCGCGGTCTGAGTATGACGGAAGCTAAGAAGATCCTGGGTAGCGGTAGCGGGCCCGGTGACATCGACATCGTCATCTCGCGGTTCTCGGACGTCGATCAGCAAGCGAAGAAACTGAAGGAGAGCAGCGTGGATTATGAGAACGTCAGCATGGAAAACGGCCACGGGGTAATCGTCGAAAGTTCACCCGGATCGCATCACTTCAGAAAGCATCAGACTAGGTGTCACCGGGACAAAAAGGACGAGTCGAACAGGTCGATCTCGTCCGAGAAATTTACGACGAACATGGATAGCGGATTAACGCAGAGTGTCTCGAAGTTCTGTACTCTTCCCAGAAGACCGAGGAATACGGTGTCTACGTTCCTTACGGTGCTTTTCGAAAAAGGCGCCGGAAAGAAGTCCTTAGGATTCACCATAGTTGGCGGAAGAGACAGCCCGAAAGGAAGCATCGGTAATTACGAGCGTATTTTTGCTGTATACTTTTTTCAATTGACTAAACGATTATGTAATAAATTAGAATATTTCAGTTTCGTTGTTCCCCTATAAGGAACCTTTATAAGTTCTAATTCTTTCCTAAACAGTTTTGATTTATAATTAAAAAAATTCTATATTTGTTCTCTTTATACTTATTTCTATATTCTATATTCTTTAATTTGTCGCAGGTATCTTCATAAAGTCGGTACTGCCCAGCGGACAGGCCGCCGAAGATGGCCGTTTGCGCGCAGGAGACGAGATTTTGGCTGTGAATGGCCAAGTCTGTCACGATTTGACGCATCGCGAAGCCGTACAACTTTTTCGCAATATTAAAAGTGGGCCGGTCGCTTTGCACCTATGTAGACGCGTGAAAAATCGTGAATCACAGTAAGTAATTCTCAAATATTTAACATTTTGTCGAATACATAAACGTCATAAACCAACGTCATTGCATTTTTAAACGCATTAATTTGAATAAAATATTAATTTAATTAACATACATGATGTATTTAAGTATTTGAGATAACATTTGTAATCAATATTTGATTTAAACTAAAATAGCTATTACAGATTTTTACACAAGAAAGTAAATATTATTTATATTTATACGTTTGAATTGATTACGCATTCCTTTTTTATTTCATTTTTGCCTTTCTGTTTCAGAATATTAAAAGCCAAGTCGTGCGCAGATCTTTTGCTGATAGACACGTGAGAGCGACGTTGAAAGAATGGAAAATTATGTAAAATACGAATCGTGTATATACTGTACATTTTCAGAATTCGCTAGAAATAAAACAGTTATTTAATAACAATTATTTAATTAATAATAATCTGGATACGGTACCCCGTTCGGTACCTGTAAAGAACATTATCTTTATTGTCCTCTATTATGATTAAAAAATGCATATATTGGATTCTACATTGTCGTAACGTTATTCGACGTATAAAATCTTATTGTTAAAAAGACGTGGTACTTAATAACAATTATAATACCACAATGCGCGCGCGCGCACGAATATAGTCTATAATAATAAAACCTATTAATCTACCAGACGGTTGCGAGATATGCCGCACGAAATAAATTACGTGAGAGAAGAACGTTAGAAAGAAGTCATAGATTTCTTTTGACAGACTAGAATTCTAAAACGCCGTTTTTTCCATGCGAACGATAGTAGATTAGGCCTAAATCTAAAGAGCACTTCCGGTGGGCAGTTTTCTTCTTCGTCCATACTGTTTAGTACGGCGCACTTTTTACAGTACTTTTTGGATATCTGCAACAGTTATTAATAATTTTCATTAATCACGTCACGTCTCCGATATTTCATTAATACAATGCTCGCGTCTCCTTACAGATAAATGTTAATTTAAAATTTTACCTGTGTCTTCTCGTAATCTCTAATTCGACCGTACCCTCTCTCACCGTCTTAAACAACTCGATGACTTCTTGGTGCGTGCGGCCCTTCAAAATTTGCCCGTTTAGGCTCAAGATCTCGTCGCCTGAAAAAATCGAGAAAATATACTTCTTCGGATATGTTCAATTTCTCCGAAAATCCTTGGCTAATTTAATAATAATTAATGGAGGAATGGGAAAAATACTCTCACGCAGTCTCGTCGCTTGAAGTTATCACGGGATCGCCCTCGTTCAAAAAGCATCCTGATAATATCAATAAAGTTTAACGACCAAAAAGTCAACCCTCGAGGCTGCCAATGACCCCGTGACGAGAACGTTCTTGCGGGATGCTATCTCCTGCGCTTATGCAAGCCGATCAGCTACCAGCCCGTTACTCAAGTATGCGGTAAGGAACAGCGGGCAACGAGGAAACCGCGAGGCAGGCGTAAAAAGCGGTGGGCTCGGTTGAAATTCGAGACATGAGAACGCGAAACGCGTCTAACGACCTTTCCTGGTTATCGGCACGTCAACTTCTCGCGAATACCTGGCCGTCAGCGTCGAACGACTTCTCTGCCCTTAATATCTATCAGGACGATTCCTCGCGACTAATACGATTCACGATAGATGTGAAAAAGTACCAAATGTAAAGAAAAAAAATGGAAAACGATATAATATATTATATAAGCATCTCGTACGTGAAACGTATATATAGACTATAATAATATGATAAAGATATCAGGAAATGGTGTATTAATACCGGCGCTGTCAATGACACGAGGTATTTCACCGTCTTCCGATGAAAGGAAGCGAGGACGGAAAGGGGAAAAGAAAAGAAAAGAAAAGAAAAAAAAAGCAGAAGAAAAACGGTGGAACATGCCGCGACTGTTTAGATATGCACGCGGCGTTAGCTGTCGGATTAAAGATTCGACAGCTGTCTGGCGGGATCCTCGCATCGTCGTGAATACACGAGGCCGTCCGTCGAACCTGCGTTCGACGCGTCGTCATGCGCGTTCCCTTATCCCCGCGATTGATAGCTCTCGAGCGAAAAGTATTTGAGGCACGTCGACGTGTGAAACGAAGCGCGCGATATTACGCCGCATCGAGGCGCAGCAAAGTGACAGGCTTGACGTCCCTAATTACAACGTCGCTAATTGCAAAGTAGATAGGCCATGTAACAAATATCGTACGACGGTTTAATTGCCATTAATCTGATTTTTTTCACATCCAGATTATAACGACGAACGATAAATGCATACGGCATGTTAATTGAAAGCTACTCGATCTCGCGTACGGTTATTACGCGTAGAAAATGTTTTTCTTTTTTTTTTACGGAGTCTAAAGTCTACCTTGAAACAGCGATCTGGAAATGTCGGCCTGCCCGCCGGGGAAGACCCTCCTCACGAAGATCCCCATGTCACCCCGGGGACTATCTCTGCCACCTACAACGCTGAAGCCCAAACTGGGCTTGCCGTAGCCCTTCTCGAACCTGGCCACGTGTCTCGACAAATAGTGTTGCGATTCCGCAGCGGGCTCCACGCTGCTGCGGGTGTCCTTTTGATTTTCAGATAAGCACGAAAGCGGCAGGCAGTCCGGCCTTTTTCTCGGTTGAAGTAGCTCCGCATCGCCGTCGGTTGCCTTCTTCTTCTTCTTCTTCTCGGCCGAGGAAGAAACGTGATTCGTTTCGGCGTCGATCAACGACATGCTGGACAGATTCTTCGCGTTTTCCAGGTACTCGTACTCGCCGGGCACAGCTGGCGGTGAATCCTCGTATACTTGCGGCACCGTCTCCTCGTACGCCGTCGTCAGTCGTACTGTGTTGCAAGTAAAAGACCTCAGAAACTCCTGAACTTCCTCGAGGGTTTCCAGCGTTTTTAACTCCTTGCCTTCGACTTCGACGATCTCATCACCTAGTCTCAATCTACCGTCCCTACGATCGAAGAATAATTTATTGTTAGACAAAACTTAAAAATAAAATCTACTAGAAAATAAACAAAAATCAGAGATAGAATAATTGAATGCTACATTTTCATTACAACACGCATTAATAAGTTGAAAATATGTACGATAAACTTCTTTCACCTATGAGCGATGCCATCGCTTTCGAGTTGCACGACGATGTACCGCAGATCTCCCAATCTCTGCTGTGCCAATCGAATCCCCAGACTTTCCTTGGGGTCTCTTTTGTGCAATTCTATCAGGCAACATCGCCGTACCCTGGTTAACGGCTGGATAATATCACTCAGGAACCTCGTTTTATCTTGCTGCAACCTCGTGCGATGGGGCAAGACGTCCAGCGTCTTTGCCGTATCTGACAGGAGGTTCAATCTATCCTCGCAACTTGGAAGCGGAGTGTCCTCCAGCCGTGACACGGCTTCCTCTTCGAAGGACGTTCCGTGAATACTGGGCAACATCCGTCCGGATCCGCTCCGGTGCCACCTGAGACCATCTAGACCCTCGAGATTCATCCGAGAAATCGCGTCCGGCCTGTTCTCGTCCGCGTCGGAATTTTGCCTGATCCTGCCGGCGTTCTGGGCGTTCTCCTGATCCTGGCACTCGCTCGGGGTCGAGCTTCTTATGGGTTTGTCCGCCTCCGAGTCCACGACGCTGCTGGTGTCCGAGCTGCACTTCAGCCCCTCGTTCTCCAAGGCCGCCACGGATTCGCCTCGCGGCCCGTCGCTGTCGTAGCCGGACTCGTTCGAGCTCACGTAGTGAGACGACAGTCTTTGCTCGCAGCTCGATATCGAATTCCGTCGGTTGCTTCTGATAGCGGTCATTATGTCGAGATCGACGTTGCAATTCTCCGTTATCCCGGTCTCGATTCTGCCAGCACCTAAGTCCGCTTTGTCGCGCGTGGCATCCTCGTTATGTCGAAACTCGTTGTGCTCCCGAAGGGACAGCAGACTTCCGTCGAACAGGCTGTAGCAACCGGCGATTCCGTCCCGCTGAAGTCCGGCTTCGATTCGCTCGAGACGACTGGCATTCAGGCTGTATCTGTCCGCTTCGTATCTACTGGAATTCCTCTGGAATTCCGCGTAGGAAGTCCGACCCGGTCGCGAGACATTTTCCTGATTCCTCGCGGCGTCGAGACCGCAGCCGGTGTTCCCGATCCTCGATCTCTTCCGTCCGAGGGTCGTGGTGCTGATGTAAGAGTCCTCGATCTGCAGGGTCGGGAAGTGCTCCTCCGACACGGTCTTGAAGAGCCTCTCGTCCTTGGAGACCAACGATCCATGACGTTCTTCCGGCAAGACGGACAATTTCGATCGCAGGAAGGCGTACGGGAAGTTGGATTTCTTCGTCTCTTTCAGGTCGCAGCTGCTGCTCTTTCTCATAAACGACTCGTTTTTTGTTTTCTCGAGGTCGCAGGTACTGAAGCTCACCGAAGGACTACCCAACGAATACGTGGAGGCGCAAGGATTGCCACGCGCGCGCGCCTCGAAAATCCCTTGATCGTTGCCTCGGTGTCCCGCCAGATCGTCGCAGGACACCGTCTTGTCCTTTCGCGCGGCTATCTGCAGGTCTATACCTTCCGACGGATCGTCTCCCTTCACGTAAGTCGGGCTGTTGTTCAATTGACTGGTACTGCAGCTTCTGAACAGGCTCTCCTTGTCCGGCATCGTCGATCTCTCCTCGATATTTTGAGATCTTCTGTTGCTTCTAGTCGAGTTGAGCATACCGGTGGAACCCATCCGGATGAAGAATGATTTGAAGGGAGACGGGGATCGCTGACAAGCTGCCGGTAACTTCCTATTCGTTCTCTCGTCTAAGTGTATCTTACTTAATTGGTGAACGTCGATATTATTATTGCTGGTACTAGTATCATTATTGTTGATATTATTATTATTATTGATGCCGTTGTGCTCGACACCGTCGGACCTTTCCGTAATGGAGCAGATAGTCTCGCGAGATCTAGTCCGCCGAAACGAATCGATCTTCTTGCCCATCCTGCGACCCCAAATTCCTAGACCCAACACTATAGAACGAAATAATATTAATACAATTATTGACAATTATTTAATTAATTATTACAATAAATATAATATTGTTTTGAAAAAAATCTATCAAATTATTTATAAGTCAGCAGAGTATCTTGTAACTTAATTCTTAAGAATTTTCGTGCGCTTTCAAGATCAACGAAGATATTTCAAACCCTATAAGTATAGTTCTCTCTCGTCCTACATAATAATAACAAAGATGATAAAATGTTACCTTTTTGTTACCCTTCAATAGTGTAATACGTTATTAATATGACAACGCTGGTATATAAATTATAACAAAAACAAAATTTATTTATTTAATTTATTTAACTATTCGGAGATATATATATATATATATATATATATATATATATATAATGAGTCGAACGGAATCGTTTTTCGCGTCCCGGTCCTCAATGGGAATGGGCCGAAGGTAGAAGGGAGTAAGACATTGAAATGGCAGCGTGCCATCTCTCGCAGAACGTACAACGAAAAACCGCCCGGTGCCCACACCCGCGTGCGACATATGGTGGTTCTCGAGAGAGCCGTCGCCATACACGAGGAACTCGACGGCCAGCGGTTCCGCGTAGTTTGGGACTACTTTTTCGAGGTGTCACCCCCGGCTAACGGGCCCGCAACACGGACACGTCGCTTCTACATAACGAGAAACGATTAAAAGGCTGCTCGAGTATCGGGCACACGTGTTTTGTGATCGCGCGTATACGGCGTGATGCGCGTGCAAAAGGCGGGTTTATATCGCGTCGCGTTGTAACAGCCTTATTTGTCGCCCGATCACTATAATCCGTGTCCCCGTAATCAAAAATATCACGCATTTAGAATATCTCAACATCTGGCATGTTTTACTCGCTATCGCTATCGCAGGTGCGTCGTTGCGTCTGTGGGAAAAGAAATGACAGGTAAAGAAAGACATCAGGTATCATTAAATAGACGTCTTGAATTTTTTAATAATTTTTTCTGCTATCAACTGTAAAAATAGCGTTGTATGTTTTATTTTGTACAATAGCGTATTTTTACGAATATTTTATATAATTTACACGATAAATAAAAAATAATATTCTTAGGTAGAGATTACAATAAGATTCAGTGTAATTATAAATTATATTATATAAATCGGAAAATAGAAAATGATATGCTGTTAATATAAATGTGAAGAGTTAAAGTTACATTGTCTATTGCTGATTGACCTCGTATTCTATAGGAAAGGAAAATGTAATCGTTCTTCGATGTTTCCCTTTCCTAAATATTGTGTAATAGAAAATAAATCTATTTACGTACGTTCTCTAGCAAATGTATAAAACATTGGAGTTTAATTTTTCAAAAAGTGATAGTAAAACAACCGTAGCTAAATAATTCCACGAGCAAACTTTCTATTAAAATACAAACAGGAAGGAGCAAAATTACTTCGCTGTGATATTATCATAGCGATGAGTAGCGAACGCAAGTCGGCGTTGGCAAGTATGTCGGACGACGGGGGCTCTAACGAGGCAAGTGCGCCAAGCGAGTGATTAGTGAAAGGATGCGATGTTTTCCTGGATTAGCGGTAATTCGCGGCCGTTCGGAATAGGAGCAAGATCAGTGACGCCGACAGTCAAGTGGCGGTACTTTTTTGCGCATTTCGTTGACTGACCGGCGCGGCGGGGAACATGAAAGTCACCGGAGCATGGAGTCCAGCTTGAAAGTATTGTATTTAGACCCGCTACAGGATTATGTCCGCGTGTGCTGTATTGTTCGACGCAGCAGTTTATACAAGCTTTTTACGGTTGCGTACTCTCTCGCTCGCAATACGCACAGCTGTTCGACGAAATTAAGACTCCAATGTTCTCAAAATCTTTTTGCTACCCAATACGTAAAATTTCGCTATATTTTGTAAGGAATGAAAATAAGTATTAATGATCACGTACATTTTCGGAAAAAAACCTATTAAAATTTATTAAGTGTATAACGTCCATATAAATTAAACATCTTAGTGGATTTGATTAATGTGAGAAAAATAATAAAAATGTAGAAAGAATGAAGAAATCATTGTTGAAGCGCGATGAAACGTCGATCGAATTGATTAACGCACCTCATTGTCGAGACACGATGGAGATTATCGATATAACTTACCTCGTTGCTTACTCGGATCATGCTCGACGATGAAGGCCGGCACGGCCGTGACCGTTTGATAGTCAGCCTCGATGACATCCTGCTCGTTGTCCTGCTTCGTCTCGAGCAGCGTCTGCATCGCGACCGCGTCGCCGCAGCTCCTCCGGGTGTACTTGGCCCGGGAGATCTTCGGCAGGGTGGCGGTTTCCAGATCCCGGCTGTTTGTTCGCGGCATTGAAGTCGCCGATAGCTCGTCCAGCGGGGCCGCCGAGCTCGACAAAGAAAGGGCAACATCGTCGGCGCTGTGGCGCCTCGACTTCGACAAGCGTTTAAACATCGTCTAGCTGTGAAAATACAAAAAAGATGTGACGATAAAATTTGTGCGGCCACCGATGGCATGCTTATATCGGTATAAACGGCTGAAATTGATGCTAAATAACATTTACTTGAAGCAATACCTTTTATAGTCATTTTTGCTATCTCTTACTACTTTCTAGATTAATTTATACTATTTTTGTACATCGTGATTAACCTAAGTAGATCACGGATCTCATAAAATTTCTAGAGAAAGGATGAGATACATGCTTTAAAACATCCTCGTAACGAGGACGAGATGCGATAAAAATGTTACGATCCTCCGCAGTGGAGCATGATTGGATGTAAGAGAGGAATTACTTACATCATCCTTTATCCGCGCGTCGAAAAGAAATGTGAAGGATTCGTTATAAAGTGTACAGCCGATGCGATGCGACGTACCGCCGCGCTCGGCAAGTTTCCAAGTACGATTTACCGTTCAATCTCTGGCGATCGACGTACTCGGCGAACGTTTTTGCAGCCGCGAAAAGATATACCGGTAAATGTGTATCACGATCTTTCATTTATCACACGAATAATGATATCGCGATTCTCTCGGGAGAGAAACCGACGTCCCGCGCCAATCAAAAGTAATCGCGATATCGAAGAAATGTACTGACACTGTAATATTATGCACTGATATAATTGATACAACCGTCGCTTTCTGACTTCATAATATCTATTAAATAAGCAGCTCTTAACGATCTAAAAAGATATTGGATTCATCATAAAAGATGCGCTCGAGAGAGAGAGAAGAGACGAAGTGAAAGAAAGAAAGAGAGAGAAAGAGAGAAAGAGTAGAATTAACTTCTCTTACGCGGATCGGCCCCAACGAAGGTCGCTTGTTATTATTTATTTTTTTCCTCGTCAAGGTTCCCGGATTTCAGTCCCATACTCTCGCGGTGACGTGTACGTGAATGATTTACACACGCACGGGTAGCAAGAAGTAGGCAGGCGAAAACAACTTTCTTGGAATGGACGTTGTTGCATTTCAACGCCTTCTATCCTCTATCCTTATCTCTATCTTTCCTGCTTCAAACTTTTTGCAAGCTTGCTTTTTTTCCTCGTTCGGGTTATTCGTTGTAGTATTTTAGACGGTCACTCTCTTACCGTCGAAACTCCATGTAGAATTAAATTTGCCGTTTCCATCCCACAATATGACGCCGCGCGATATTGAATATTTTAAATATATTAAATGCGATATTCACAATAATTTATTCCGCGCGCGTTTAATTTCGCGTTTTGCGTCCCGCGCGGACGCGGCCGTTCCGTTATTCTCCACCGCGCCAAACGCTCGTGAGGTGTAGGCTCGACGAAAAAACGCGGATTACGTCGTAACGCTAAAGATCCTCGACGCGAGGTATATTAAGCTATCTAAGCCAAATTATCTCTCTCTCTCTCTCAGAACACAAAAATTTTTATATAGAATTAATTTGTTATTTTTTGCTTTTAAAAGTAATTTTTTTTGCTCCAGCTAAATACAAAGGGCTGGGCTTAAGATTAAGCTGCCACGCCATTGTAAAAAAACAGCATATACATAAGTCAAAGCAATAAATTAATGATACCAAAATTATTTGCTACTTTTTTGCTATTTTTTGCTTGCAAAAATAATTTTTTGCTCCAGCTTTTAAGAAGACACTCAAGATAAAAAATAGCAAATAATTAGCAAATTAATTCCATCTAAAATTTTTTGTGTTATGATAATTTGGCTTAGATTAGATAGCTTAATATACCTCCCGACGCGATTAGAAGAAAAATGCTCGCCCCACGCGGGCGAATAAGCAAAACTTACGATAGACACGTGTGCACGATGCATATATATGCTAGAGTACGCGATATACCCGAGGCATAGAGAAAGTCTCGTGGCGCGTGGAGGAACTGCACGCTCGCGTATGCATTTTTGCAATCGTCGAATATCGCACGATTTCGCGTAATGCATATATGCCACAGCCGCGATGTGCTCGCGCCATGTTCGCGCTGCATCAGCATCACCGGAGAGGTGTTCGGCGAGGATTATCGCCGCCGGAAGAGGAAAGATCGACCGACATTCCTGATTTCACCGCCGCTGACAGCTGAGTGCTTTCTAGGACGTACTTGCGATGTGCAATGTGTAACAGATTTAGCTGAATAACTTTTGCTAGTCGAAAAACGACGAGATTCTTATCAAAACTCGAATTTTTTACTCGACCTCAAATTAGCGCTTTTTAATTACGCTCTGTGCGACGTACGACACAATATCTATTTCTTAATTACATAATGTAATCAAATATAAGTCCTCTCTTGTTTCCCTTTCATCGACGTCGCGACATTTGGAAGATAGCCGGTCGGGACGGATTTGCATTTCATGAGCTGCACTTCCGCAACGAGCCTCGTGTCATGCAGATACATTAGAGGAATCCAGGGGTATTTCCGGCGTACGCACGCGCGATTAAGTTCTCAATGAGGTTCACATAGTGAAGCGGAAAGAGACGTACATATGTATAGCGGACGACATCGCAGAATAGGATGCGTGAAACGTATATGTCGTCTACTCTATACATATCGTCCATTCTATTCTCATCTGTCTGGAATTCAAAACATAGAATTCAAATGCGGGACGCTTTCCGAACTATTCTCATATAGCTAAAACATTTAAAGTAAAATATAAATGTACGACGTGTATACCATGCTATATAATAATGTAATAATAATAATTGCAAAAGGTACAATTTAATGACTAGATATTAAGGTTTATTATCGCGGATATCTGCTACGTTAAACGTTAAACGTGCAACTAATTGGTAGTAGAACGCTATTAACTTTAACCCTTATTTCCTCCATCCGGCGTAATATAATCCTTCCGTTTCTAATAAACAGCTATTCGCAACCGTGAAAAGGTGTTATCGACAGTACATTATTCATACTCCTCTCTCACTCTTTCTCTCTGTCTTTCCAGAGTTATATTTTTGTAACTATGTACGGAGTTTACGTCCTATTGCCGACTTATGCACGCCCGTTATGTACAACTACGCGTCTGTGTTTCATGCTCCGTTATGACTTCTGCTTCCGTGACTTTTTATTCGAGTCAGCGTCAAGTCGGAAGCTATAATCGGCAGAACGTCGGGCGTCCAAATGACGATGCATTCTCTTACGCCTTAACATTCTTCTGGTTTCTATTTTCAGCGGAGATCGGCTCTCTCAAGTTTTTTTACATTCAAACATTTTTAGGGATTGTCCGTGAACTGCATGCAGGACACACCCGTGCTGATCGCCAACGCGGATCGCTTCATTTAAGCATCCTTACTATATCGTGGGTGTTGCATTACATTGTCCACGTACAAGCGAGTAGCCGACGGAAGGGTATATGTTACGCGGCATAAGGGCGATGCTACGACGGCTTATATTCGTTTTTCGAAGAGGCTCGCCCTTTGACAAGTATCGGCTATCTTGACTCGAGCACTTCGCTGCTCCTCTCTATCGGCGTGATAAAAATTTCGGTAAGACAGTTTTGACAAATATATACGCGCCGAGCAGATTACCGTTTTTCTTTGACATTATTCTCTTTACACGAAGATCTCGTGTTTCTCGGCGTAAAGTAAGTCTTGAGAGTGAAAAAAATAACACAATCTTATTATAATTAATTCTAACAGAATAACTGAAACAATCTTACTTTTTAATGTAATTTTACGCTTGATCTGTTAGTGGGATATGAAAAAATTCAATGAGTAATAAGAGATGTTGACGCCATACACACACACATTTGTCGTAGCGTTTGTCGGAGAAACACGCGTGTTTCGCCGCTTTGAATCACCTGGCGCATGTTTGTGCGAACGCAAAAGTGTCTGTAATATTACTTAATACAACTTACATTCCCGCAGCCAAAGATACTATACTTGTGCGAAGGAGATCAAAATGCTAATAACATGCCCGTTAAGCTTTCCACGTTTATATCCCTTTTTATACTACCATAAAATGCCGGAGGTAAGCATTTTGAGGATTTCGCGTAATAGTACGGCTCGTGTCGTAATGCCGCACACGTTTCACGCGCGACGTAATTTTCAGAACGATTAAAGCCTTGTTATTTTACTCATTCGCGCCTCTTAAGAGCGCACGCACATACACTCCGGCCGCGCCGCGGTTCTAAAAAAGGTGCGGGAAAAGTATCGACGTAAGATAGTATCTTGCTCAACGCGATAAACTTTATGCTACATTGCTTGCAGTTCCGCCGAGGGATTTTCGCCGGAAAAGCGAACGGTAATCTCGCGAGAGAGGGAGAGAAACGCGGCAAGAATCACGAGAAACGGGAGACTTACTGAAGCTGGAACACCGTGTTTCGTTAAGATGCTGATAATTGAGTTTATATACTGCCGTGTTTTATATCTCTAGTACAAAATGCCCGACGCGTACTTCCTGTCCGGAAGGTTCCCCATCCGCTATCGCGTCTTCTGACTCACGTGTACAGAGCAGATACGTGCTTTCGTAACACTAATCCAGCAATGAACAAAGTCCACTTTTATGTCCCAAAAGTTTTCTTACGAATATATACGGCTTAAAAAAAAAGCGAAGACGGAGAAAGAAACGCCCAGTAAATCGCGTGGTATATCGACGGGAAAATGATTTCTCGTAAAAGAGCTTCGAGTCAACGATTCAAATTCTAAGCGCTTCTGACGTATGTAAATACATAAAATTGCACAAACCTATCGTGAAAGTATGACAGTTGTCTTAACTGGCACACAGTTTCTTCTTCTCTTAACGCTGCTACCAAGTAGTTGCGGTTAGATGACCCCGCTTTCAAAGAGAAAAACCCATCAAAGATTTACAATAGAAAATGATGGCGTATTCCACGTTATTACTATGTCCAACGTCCGTGTTCAAAGGTCTTCCTGCTTCCTTTCCTTATATATAATACATTTGAATAGCGTCGTAGTATAAAATATCTATCGTTTATTTATCAAATTCGCGGTGGGTTCTTTTCATGAGATACTATTTTAAATAAAGCTAAAAATTTTGACAGATTTAAGAACTTTTTTCTTAAATAAATATGGAAGTAAACTGAAAATAAAACAGCCACGCGGTTTTAATAAATATTATTTCGACGTTGATTTCGCTTTTTAAATATCCGATGAATAGGATCTCTTGTATCAATCTAATAACATTTCTTTCCTTCCCTGCACATGCTGTTGCTAAACAAGTTGGTCTGAGTACCGAGTAAGGGAATACAAACAATGAAGTATTTACGATAGAAGATAAAGGCGTATTTCACGTCATTATCACCGTCCAAGGAGCGAAGCCCTTCCGTCTCCTCATCCTCTCTTCTTACGGCGCGTTTGGATTCGCGCGGTGCAGCACGACGCGGCGGATATAATCGTATAAGGTGGAGGGTAGTCCGATGCCTTTAGATGGCTTGAAATACAGCAGCAGAGGCCAGACTCTATCGTTGCGACTTGGTCAGGTCTAGGCAAAAACTAGGATAGGCTTAGATGGCTCCCCGTACCTCGGGACGGCCGACAACGGCCGCGGCGCGTAGAAAAACGCAGCGGTCACGCGGTGAAGGGACAGAGGGAGAGGAGAGAGAGGAAAGAGAGAAGGAAGGGAAAGAGAGAGAGGCGTAGAGAGGCTTCTGTCTACGTGTATACGTGCGTACACGCGCGTGTACGCGCGCACGCATGCACGCACGTACGCGCCGCGGAAGGGAAACCGGGAGAGGATGCGGAGAGAGAAAAGCGAAGCACACCGCGAGAGAGAAAGAAGGAAAGAGAGAGAAAGACGCGGCTAGACCTTGGAAGGAGAGACGCGAGAGAAGCAAATACTGCCGGGATAGGTATATTCAGCGTAGTCGACCGGACAGTGCACTGAACTTGGCAAGAAACCCAAGGTTGCATGGCTTAATGATCTAGTTTCTTCGGCGAAGATATGATTCACCATTATGCATTCACTCATCGCGCGGCATACGCCTGTACCCGCATCCCGCGTGGTGGCGGGTCCTCTTCCTTTTTCGCGGATACGACTGCGCGAAAAAATCCGCAGCCAGTATATCTCACCTAAAAATATCCGTGTGATCTATGATGGGGACGTCGGACTCGGTCGGTTCTTACCTAAGGCCGTCCGAGGGCGAAAGCAAAGCCCGAGAAAGCCGCGTTTGAAACAGTCAAATTGCTTACATGTGAGAGAGAAAGAGAGAGCAAGGATCAAAGAGAATACATTAGATTCATATAATGAAACAGATACATTTTAAACACACCTAATTACACTACACACTAGAGGGAAAGCGTCGGCATCGATGATTAACACCGTTCGAAAATGGAACGCTTTCCAAACCGATCGTACGAAATCCAATACGTCAGAAATTTGTCATCCTTTTCGCGAAACCAGTTTAATAGATAATGTCAGGGGCTATATATTTCTGCGGTGATGCAATTTCGGCGCATACCACATCGTCGGCAAAGTATTGCATTCCGAAATGTATGTGGTCGCGCAAGTTGGAGATTGGTCTAGTGTCATTGGATTACAACGTTATGCAGTAACCAGAAAGTTGAAACATCAAGTCGCACGACGAGTTACTAATGTCTAACTATAATCATAATGTTGTACGGTAATCAGAAAGTTGAAACATCAAGTCGCGCGACGAAACAGTAATTTACAGTGATGATAATAACGATCAACTAATCGATGTATGATCGATCGGCGAAAATGATACGATACTCTTTATGATATGATACTCTTTAAGGACTCATTTAGAACGCATATCTCGATAGAGAAATTGTCGCTGAATGGAAATGATGACGGCTTTTCTTATCCAAAGTTGACCATTATCAAGGCTTATCAAGGTACACCGGATCGCAACAGTCATTGTAACTGTTCCCTCTAATCCACCAGTGTACCGCGTACGGCTGCATCATGCACGCAAACACCTCGAGGAAGCTTCTTACGCGTGTATGAATGCGCGATTGCGAGGATGCAAAATCAGGTGAATCAAAGACAGTGCGGACCGAATCCTTTGTGCAACGGTGCGAGGAACGCGCTGCATCATCCATCTGGAGTATACGCAGTGCGCGAGGAAAAACCATATATACCTATACACGCACACGTACACACGTGTGTATATATACACACACACACGCGTAAATAAGCTTTTCTATTCCATGATGTAAACCTAAGTGCGTGCATGTAATAGTGAAAGATACATGAGCATCACGCGTCTTTTTATGTATGTACGTTTAATACCGATAAGATTTTATTGGCCAGCGTTATCCGGTGTTCATCGGACCGTGCCGAAGCGACGTGCTAAAAACACACCTTGTTAATCCCGGGAAATAGTCGAAAACAAATGTTCTCCTTCGATCTGGATATCCTAGAGGTGTTTAGGATTCGCGTTTTTTACGCTTTAGAGACAATTGAGACCTCCCTGCGTCGAGTAACGACAATGGAAATCGATGCAAACTGATATAGGAGATACGCTGGGATACGTGACAGACTCGCCGAGAGGCATGCAGGCGCATGTTGTTGCGCAAAGCAATTTCGACGGTAACGATACGAGCGAGCGCGAGGATATATCACCCGGTGGTAGATACCGGCGCGGGCGCGTGCCGGTTGACCCTGCGCGTGGGGGTCAGCAGGTGGAACGCGTGTTTGACGAAAGATCAGGTATACGAGATGTGTGGAAACGCATGCTGCCTTATTTATGCGTACACGCCCCTGCATCCTGCGCGCGGGCTATTACCCGCGGCTCTCTCGCACGAGGTAGACTGGTAAGATTCACCGCGGCCGGGGCCGCCGCGCCGCTGCCGAGGAATATTTCCGACACGCGTGACCTGTTCGGCGCATTTTCTTTTTCTGAGTAAAACGAGTTTGTCCTTTGCTTCGAGAAAACTGATTTTAGACTGAATGACGCAAGTAGGAATATTCCAGGCAAGTTGACCACCTTTGAATACATATTTGTTCGTTAATGGACCGATGCGCTCGTCCGTTCGTTTCGTAACGTCGAAAAAAGATGCGTCTTACTACACTGTTGCCAGCACACGCACGTGACATCAGATTATTCAGGACGACAAAAATTTGCATCGGTCCGCTAACAACGGAAATATCCAGGGTGGTTAAATTATACGGTTCACCTTGCATGTATATGATGAATGGAAGACGGGGAGAGAAGAGAGGAGAAGCGTGAGAGAAAGACTTGGGAGGAAGGGTGGTATTGTGTTCCAGCAGGGGCGGATATCCATAATAAAAGGGAAGAAAAAAGGTTGTATGATATACCACTAAAGTTTCCGATCGAACACTACCGATGCGGATATGCCGGGACTGCATAACTTAATTCTGACTTCTATCGATGAAAAGTAGCAATTGCGTACCATAAGGTCATAAAAAATAATGTTGCTGCAAACTGTCGGGGCAAATATTTCTCTAGTTACGGTTAATATAATCCATATTTAATTACAAATTACATATAGCCGCGGTATGTAACGATGAATAAATTAGACCTTTCGCAAACGGCGGATAGCGCGAAAAATTATGTCAAGGAAAATAATCCGCGCAAGAAACATATTATCACGTTCGGGTAGTTCACTACCAGATCCAGTATCCGCGAGCGATGATTAGTACGCGGAACGGTTACCCATAGCCGGTTTGCGTGATATCGCATCAGATTCTGTCGCGACGTCGGTCAGTCTCGACGAAGGCATGCCGATCTGCTTCGTGTTATACGTTTTGTTGTTAGCAACGACATCGCGTTTTAGAAACGCGTGGCGTAACCGAGGCGCGTCGCGTCGCAGGCCGGCGGAAAAGTAAAGAAGATTTGCTGCCGTGGGAAGGAAGACAAAGGTCCCGTGTCCCGTGAAGCGAGGAGGAGGCTCTCCCGAATCCGTGACGATTCTCTCGGCATTTATAGAGAGAGAATCGAGAGCGACTGGAGAATCGGCCCATTCGACGTCTGCTCTCTCGGTTCGCGTTACGTTCCTCCTCGGCTCCTCCGGATCGCTCCTCCCTCCTTCTCGCTCGGTTTCCTCTTTCTTTCGCTTCTCTCGCCGTCTCGACATCAGCTTCGCTCGACCTCTAATTCTCGAGCGAACAAAAACTTAATCGGTCGCTTCCTCCGTTCGCTCTTATAGTTACGGCGAGAGGAAGAAGGAAGGAAGAAAGAAGGAGAGAAAAAGAAGAGGAGAAAGAGCGAGAGGAAGGGAAGGAACAGGACGAGGGCAGGCCCTCGAGGGCTAGCGGGACGATAGCGCGAGGGGAGGAAAGAAAATCGAGGAAAAAAAGGATGGAGTCGAAGGCCGGCTTTTCCTGCAGAATACGATCGGGATTACCTTCGGCGTAATCTCCGTATCCAGTAGCTATAACCGTCTGAATTCATTTAGCCGCGCGGCGATACAACGCGTGTAGGTGCAACACCGCGGCGAGAGAGCTGCTTATACCAGCCGGTTTTACTTCGAGGCGCGCGCGAACTTGAATCCCCCGTGCGTGTAAAAGAGTACGCCCCTATCGAGGCGCGTAGGTACACCCTCGGATCGGCGGTAAGAAGCACGAAGAACGAGCGCGACGAAAGAGTTGATTCGCGCTCGGAACGATCGAGGAAAGCAGACGCGGCTAATTCATAAAAGCGAGCTCTCTGGGCAGGTAGGTAGGTATAAAATGGCCGGAAGCTGCGACAGTGACAGCGTGAAAAATAATGCCAGATGTTCATTGCTTGATTGCTCATCCTCGACCGAGAGTAAAAAATGATACTGTTGGTTCCGCTTGATTGCCACCTCTGCCTTTTACACGGGATTGCAAATTTCTAAAATTACGCGTCCAGAAAAGCCCGGTTGTTTTTTGTGCAGTATTTCAAAAAATCGCAAATGTTACATAGAATATTATTCGTAACAAATATCGATTCTGCGTGATGAAAATAATTTGTAATAATAATTATATCGCAGTAATAGTTATTTTCTATGAAGCAAATATTATTTCTGCAGTATAGTACATATAGATTCTTCCAAATATCAATAGTATAAAACATTTTATATGACATTTACATTAATTTCAATTTAAAAAGAAAATTGTTCAGCAATACATTTTTTCGTCCGAATGATTAATTCAAACAACACTTGTACAAAAATATCGATACTTAGGTAAATACCTGAGTACCAACGACGCGAATAGACACAGCCGTACGTGCGTACACTTTGGTGCATCATGGAGGTGTTAAAGGCACGACGTTGATTAAATTTATGTCTCTGTCGGTCATGATAAATGCGATAGTTCGATCTGGTTATAATTTGGGCCCGAGTAAAAGGAGTACTTAGGAGGTGTACGAACCTTTTAGTACGTGTCACGCTGGTATCTTCCCGCCACGATTTACGACGACGATAAAGCAATGACGAAAACGAAAAGAATGGAACGAATTTACTTCTCGCGTATTCCTGGCTAATCAATTTAAATACCGCCATGTAACGCTGCTTGATTAATCACCCTTGTAATACTTTGGATATAATTCTCGAAACTCGCAAGCACGATATTAGCCGGGAGAATTATTGAGGTGAGCGGTTGAGTCGAGAGTTGCTGAAATGTCAATTCGCAAAGTTAAAAAATGCTGCCGTAATATTTTAAAGATAATTATATAACGTATTACATTATATTTTATACTGTGTACTACACATTATATTAAATTATATATAGAGAATGTTGATATTAAATTAGATAAATTAATTAATTTGATTAAATAACTACAGAGCTAAGATTTATTTGCTAAACACATTTTCCTGAATAAAATATGCCGTTCGAGTAGCAACGATTAAACGTTAGCGATTATTTATTTCGCTAATAAGAGCATAATTAATAAGCTATAGGATATCGCGATGTTTGTTGCAGTAGTCGATACGAGGACGTATTATTCACGTCGACGGGGAAACACTTCACCCGAAACGAATTATATTTAACTAACGTGGCAGCCAATGAGGCGAATATAATATTTAACGGACGGGCGCATGAATGGTCATCTATTTATGTAAATAAACGACCGACGCTTCGCGAATACTGCCGGCGGGCGGTATATAGGATGCGCGGTCCACTTTCCAGCATCCGACCGCCGTAGTCTCGGATGGATGTCCGTCGCATCGAGAGTACATCCACAGCACGTAGATTTGCTTTTCCCTCCCCCCCCCGACCCCCCTCTTTTCCTGCTTCCTTTTCATTTCCTCCCTTCCTTCCCACCACGGATTCCGTTACTGCGCGAGTTCGAATCAAGAGAGAGAGAGAGAGAGAGAAAGATAAATATTTGCGACGACCAAAGGAAAGAAAGCAAGAGAGAGACAGAGAGAAAGAAAGAGATAAAAGAAATAGAGAAAAATCCATGAGGTCTAGAAGCGAGAATTATAAGAAGAGGAAGGAGTGAAAACGCGCGTGTGCGTTGAAATGAGCTCAAGCAGAAGGAAGAGGAAAGAAACATACTCGTTTCGCATTCTGCAGCGCGCTAGTCAGCGGCTAACTATAAGAGGAGCTAACTATAACCCAAAGTTTCTACCCCGCGGCGGCTATTTCGAGGTTCCCTTCGGCGTGCGTTGTCGCACCGCCAAATCTTGACCCCGTCCCGAGAAAGAGAGAGAAAGAGAGAGAGAGAGAGAGAGAGAGAGAGAGAGAGAGAGAGAGATCTGAACGTCGGGAGAGCCCGACGACGCTCGGTACTCGTAGAAAAGTGCGAATACGTCACAAAACGCGGTAATGGCACGATTCATATACGTAAATGCGAATCCGTCCATCGCGGCGTTAACGTATAGGGACCCGTTAGGAATGTAGCTATAGTGTATTAACGCGTAATTAACCGCGTGGCTGACGCGACGATTTCTACCTACGTAACGCCCGCTAATCTCCGTTAATAATTCACCCAGCGAACTGCGAAACACACGCCTCGCAATTTAAGGAAAGAGGCTCTAAAGCGGTGCGCGATTATACCGTAAAAACTGTACGAAATTATCGCGGATTGAAATTATCACGAGTATTATTAGTAATTTAATGGCGCGTTACCGTATATCATTAGCGAGAAAACATGATGATTTAACGTCCAGATATTTCACAACATTTTGCAGTCGGAGCGTTTTGCACCTGAGCGGACAGGTTACGTAGATATAATCTCGGATATAATCGTGCACGGGCGATAATGTACATATATATGTATATAGGTATATAATTCTAAGTCGGTTCGCATCCAGTTCTATATGCGCTATGTTTAATTACGTTCAGTTAACGTCGCGGCGATTAAGCGCTCGCTCGCGGATAACGACAGGGGGTCAATGCACGGAGCCGTTTCGATGACGCTTATATACCGCCTCACCTCTCATTGGCTAAATCCTATTATTTATTTATGAACTGGGAATTCTGTTTGAACGAACAGAACCGGCCGACATTTTCTTGGCTTCGTATAAAGTTACGCTGTTAATGGCAGCGCAACGAGTGTCTTCGAAGTACGGCGCAAAGAAAATACACAAGTGCCTCTCACGTGATAATCGCGGTTTAAATGATCTAAATATAACGAGCTGGATATTTCGGATCGTATAACGATAAGGAGGATATTGATATATATATTGATATTATAACGCGCATACGCGTACAGCAAGCGAAGCGCGATTAAAACAAATTATACCCCGTGACATCTAAGAAGTCCTGGAATTGCTTAAAAGTTTTTCCACGAAGAGAAAATCTCGAAGAAAATCTCGAGGTACGAGTTTGATTGAGCAGTTTTGCACCTGCGATCAATATATCGAGCGATTTTCGAGCGATTAGCGAACGAGCGAACTGGATTAACCTTGGCGCTCTCGTCTCGCTTGAAAACGCAAGCTTTCTCGCTTCACTCCGCCGCGAAAACAGAACCGAGAGCCACATGCTCGATGCACGTCGAACGAGAGCCGCGCCGCCGTGATCGCGTGCATCCGGTGGATCAGCGGAGTATCCTTTTCGTGTCTCCTTCGAGACTCTCGGATCGCGCCACGTTTAACCTTGCCTGGTTTCCTGAACCCGCGTGAAAAACTGATCCCGTTTCGCGTCCCTTTATCTGCGCCGCGCGATGTATTTATACCGTGCGGCGATCGTATAACGACGCACATCAGCTTTAGCAGCCGCGTCCTCGCGAAATCGTGAAATCGTGAAATCGCCGTGAATTAGCCCGAAAAGATTTCTACCCGCGCGCATTTTTTCCTCCGAGCGATGTGTCATCGTCCTGACCTGACGCGCGCGTAAGTACAAAACTGTAACGTTAACTCCCCGATCGCCGCGGCGGTGGCGAATATCGAGTTTCCCGAAGGTGAATTTCACGGAGGGATGCCTCTCGACGCGGATATTCGATTATCGACGTTTGGTTACGTCTACACGGGGGTTGTTTACGACGGTATAATTTATCAATTACGCGCTGATAACTCTCTCGTTTCCGAGGTGTCTCGCGTCACGTAGCAGTGGTGGTGGTACAGTAGTATCCGTTCCGCCCGTGAGTACAAACGACCTCTGAATCCCTCCAAACACGTTATTGCACATGCAATACACCTGTTACTCTACGGGTTGCGTAAGTCTTCTCGGTGGCGAGCCCGCGAGTCAAACTGACCGCAAGAATTCCGAATACTTTCACTCGTTTCATGCGCTGGCGCGGCGCACGAATGTCGAGAGACGCGAGACGGGCCCGAGAAAGTATCCCAAATGTGCAGCACGATCTGATAACCGCAGCATGAGAGCAGCGGCGAAGACCAGCACGGAGAAGGGAGGAGGAGATGTCGAGGAAAGGCGACGAAAATAAAATTCCCGACTTACGCTCGAGCCTGAATCGTTACGTATACGTATAAACAGATGCATTAACAAAATGCACTCCGCGTTTTTCTGCGCCGATCGTGAACAGGTGCGACTTTATGTCGTCGCGGAGGCGTTATTGTCCAAGTGTCACGCTTGGCAACGACTAGGGGACGAAGGTTGATGAGATCTCGCCGTGGACCGCCCTACTCGGGTGGTCCGAGATGCATTTAGGCAGAGCAAATTCCTCTGACAACAATAGCGAGTGCAGGGCGGACGGGAGATTTTGCTTAGATCGAGTGACGCACGCGAAAACGATTTGCACGTTGACCACTCGTATACGTTTCTAATGCCGTGAGCGATTCTAAAAGAAGTGATTTTTATTTCGTTAGATATAACTTTTAATCTATATGAAAAGTCTTTCACACTAGCTCGTCTTGATTTCCTCATTTAATTAATCAGATCAAAATCTGATGCTAATTAAGTAATAATAAAATTATCACGCTGTATTCTGTACAATATATTAACATTAGACACAATAACGCATAAATAATCTCAATATTATAAGCAAGAAATAATAGATAATAACTATAATTACACCAATAATATATATTGATAGCAATTCTGAAAATTGGATACGCTGCTTAGATACCTGCTTAGGATAAACAAGACAAGCCGATATACGTATATGCGCGTATACAACGCGATCGCGTTCTACAGTTATGTACGCTATATGCAAACCAACTCGACCACGCTAACTAATTCACTGATATTATCAATGTATGATCACGAGCGTGCGTGATTCGGTACAGGCGGGACTGCTTCGAGCGCGCGGGAACAAAAGCGAAAGCTGGCGTTTGAAGCCAGGCGCATTATTCATATAATTATTTGGTGTGGTCATATCAAGGCTACCCGAAGCGTAAAGTGCTAAACAAGAATTTCTAACACCAACTTTGTAATATAGTGAAGTATCAAACAGTATATATATTCTCGCTAAATAATAACACACAATCAAAATCAAATTAATGAATATTAAAACACTTATGGTAAAATATCGCTTATATAATCGAAAGTTTCGATATTATTTCAACAAATTGATCAATATTTCGTCAAATCGATCAATTTTCGTATAACAATTTCTGTTAATTTCTAGATACGTCTCAACCGCGTGAATATCAAAATTTTAGGATGATCCGCCCCTCGAGGCCAGCGAGACGATGTGCTCTGCATATATCTAGCCTATTATCTCTCAAATCTGCGGAACCTTGGGGGATATCTCAGCGGACGTATCTGTTTAAAATTGCAAACCGGTGGCCCCGCGTGTGCGCAACGATGGGATCTGTCGAAAAATGCATAAAGCGACCAAAATGTGTCGCACAAAAGCCACTAAAGAAGGTCAACCGGACTCAAGGGTCAAGCCGGAGTCAACCGATGCGATTTGGTTTATGGCGCGCGCTCGTATCCCTTCCCTCTAGTATTATTGTATTTTCGACGATGATTTACGATAGGGGCGACCGCGGCATTTGTGTTTCCCTCTAATTTTTTTTTCTCCCTTGCTCGAGCAACGTACCGCGCTCGACAGCAATGCAGCGATGCGTCGCGGGACGTAATCAGCAACACCCCGCGGAATTTCCGGAACTGACGGTCGTTTTCGCGTCATTCAAAACGGCAGTATTTCTTATCGGATGTAAAGCGATAAACAATATGTCAAACCTAAAGCGATATGTATAGATATATGTATAAATTAAAATTTATATATCGTTTTAGGTTTGACGTATTGCTTATTGCTCTATTTTAATTTATTGAATATAAAGCAACAAACACAATATGTCAAAGCTAAAACGATATATTTTAAATTTCCTCTGCTTTAAGCATTTATGTTGCTACCTGGGTTATTTGCTCTTTTCAGATACAAAATAAAGATATATATCGCTAAGATATAGTTCGTCTTACACTCAAACTCATTGTTTTTTAAATTTTAGAGCTTTCTTCACGCTTACCTCTGTGTGTTCGCTTTATCCTAATATTAAAGTTTCCAGAGTTCATTACCGTGAGCATTGACTTGTTTCACAAAACGTTATTACTTCTATCTATGCGCTGAATTTATAATACGTTTCCCCATTTGGTATTTAATCATTTTCACTACTGCCGGAATTGAGAAAAGATATGTTGCTTATACATTTTCTTCCAACGACATTATATCTGTACGGAAAGTTTTGCACGAGAACATATATGACGTAATAATCCGGTAAATCGTGTAAGATTAGAAATACGCAATGAGGCGTAAGGTTGTAAATCTCCCGCCAGTGCAGAAGAAAGTAACCCTCGTAAAAATCTATAATGAATCCCACACGTAACAGTGACCTATCGTTGCGCTTACTTTCGATGCGCTGAGTTCGATGCACCCGGGCCCCGGGCTTCGCCCATCTCAATGGATGATGCTAAATTGCCGCTCGCAGAAGGAAAGGAGGAAGGTTAAAAAAAAATAAGTAGATTACCGCAGAAAACGGTTGCAAAAATTGTTGCATAACTGGAACGCTGTTACATAAAAAAGGTTGAAGTCACCAAGTAATAATTTTCGGTAAATTAAATTTAAAACGCAAAATTGCCAATCCAGGTCGCATATCTCAAGTAATTTTTGTAATTTACGTTATTTGATATTATATCTTGAATTCCCTTGTGTGTGATTATATAATATGTGCTTATGTGTTATTACATAATGTCATAATATTTTACAAAAATACTATAATATATAAAAGACGCGTATCTTTCTCACATTGTATTCATAATGCATGAATATGATTCGTTTCGTTCAATGATCAGGTTGAGGCGGACAATGTACCATGATGATATATAAGGTCTAATTTTATTGAGGCTAATGGAAGGGCATGTACGTTGACTTAAACGATTTCAAGGATTTTTCGAACCGATTAAAACCCTCGAAAGATATTGCCTCATCGTAATGTAAATCGCGATTAACGCAATTAAAAACTCGAGAACGCGTCGAGCAGGTTTAACGCGGTTATCGCGACCTAGCGAGCGGGGCGCATCGGGGCACACGGGAGCGGAGTGCTTCTGACAGATGGCCACCAGAGATTTCCGCAAGAAAATAACGTATACAAAAACGTTGACGAGAGAGATACAGCGCGTGAATATGGTGCCGCGCGCTTTGGAGGCTGTGCGCGGCGATTCCTAGAGAGCGACGGTAATCGTTAAATCCTTGCGAAAGCGACTCGTCACGATTTAAGTGGGACCATTCGCTACCTTTGCATATTAAACACGAGATACGCTCGTACGTTAACTACGCTGTTCCACACGAGTCTATTAGGCCAGGCCTTGTCGATGGGGATTAAAGATGAAAAGATAATAAGATTTCGCATCTAATTTGCATTTTTACTCGAGAGAATACTGACGTATTTAAATTGTCCCCGTGAAATTATCGCGCGACGTAAAATCGACGAATGCGCGTTACACATATTACACGACGTCGCCGTCGTGCGTAATTTCGATGCCGGAGGATCGCGATAACACTCGTATTGGAACAAGGAACACTTTGTCGAACAAGCCTGTATACACGCATACTTCGCTCCAATCCGCCTGTAACTTCATCCGTTTCTTTACTCCTTTTCAGATATTCACGTCTGGCAGCAGCAGCTTCTGCATTCAGCGGAAACCCTTCCACAACACGCTTTTATATATTGCTATACGCAATAAATCTAAATGTATGCGGGGACGATTACATTGGAACGTAAACTTGCTAAATTACGGTAAATTAATATTACACGTACTGGGACGTACATGACGTTTATATGGATGCGCTGAGCGTGTGAAATAGCGTTACGATATAGGTAAAAGCGAATCGACCGCTTTCACGTGCTTTGCAATTTATACGAGCGCTTATAGTTCAGTGAATGCGTCGCTATCGATCTTTCTGTAATTCTACCTTTATTCCTAGTTTAGCGTAGGACGTGTGATTTATTAAACACGAGTTTGAAGCCCTCACGACGAATGTGTAACGCAGTGAAAATACATTGCGAGACATTGCGTTAAAGACACTTGCAGAAGACCGAAAACAGACCGGCAATGTAACGGAGACGAGCAGAGACAGAATTTCTGGGAAATAAATCTCGAGTTAGAGATCAAAAGTCCCGTTCTTAACTATGGGCAAAATTTAGAACGACAAGCGTGAACTTTCGTGCGCCTTGGGACAATTGCTTTAATTAACTCTTGTAAAATAAATCTTTTTAGATGCAGATGATGCATGAAAAGTAGTGGTTTCGTTTTAAAATATGTAACTTTGCTGCTCTTTCAGCCTTGCTTGGAAAATACAGCCTACTTTTTATATCAATTTAATATTCCTATCTAATGCAACAAATAATTTTTTGATAATTATATACTGTTAATAGAGTAATTGTTTGTAAAAATAGGGAAATATTTTTATCTAACTCAGATCGTCTCTAATATTCGCAATACGTTCTTCTTGCGCTTCTCGCGAAAAGGCATAAACGCACACGCTCCCGTCTTATTGCAGACGTTATTATCAATTAACCATTATTGTCGCATATCACCAGTGCTAACGGAGCCGTAGATGTTTCGTAATCATGTTCGAGGTTGCGAGAACGTTGAAATTACAATCGTTCCATCGCGGAAAAAATATCTCGCTTCCGAATTTTCACGCGTTGCGGTAGATGCGATAAATTGCGGAATTCTGCAGTATCGTGAAAATTTGCCCGTCGTTCCTTAATGACGTCATTATTCTTAGTAATTAATTTCGGCATTATTAAGACGATGTACAAGTTGTCGCAGCAATACGTCCTTTAAATCTGAGATTCATGTCTGCAGTTCTACACGCCATCAGTTGACGTGACATTAACATTTACACGAAACACATTGTAAAAGAGCTCCGTCACTGTGGCATAATAAAAACTTTAAAGAGACTATTATAAAAAGGTTATGAAATAACTTTTATTTGTGAAAGCGTATTCAGAAACAACATAATTGCTGGCGATCGATTCGATTGCTCTAAACTGCTGTTACGGACACTCCAGCGATGTAATACTGCATTGCGTTAATAACATTTGTCGACACTGTTAATTATTATATAATGTAATCTCTGCTAACAGTTGTACTGTTATTGTATTAAGAGCAAATTGAAATAATTGCATTACGTATATATAATTCTGCAGTAATGGTTCATTGTAATTGGAGTAACGGAAGGGGAATGCAAAGTTGCATTAATTCACTGTTGCCAGCGCGGTGTTTAAATAATCAAAAAATAACGATATATAGGTGGCAAATTAATCGACACGATAAAATACCCCTTTTATTTCGGACATGCGGTCGTTGTCACGGATGCACTCACCTCTGCCGAACACGAAGAAGACAGTGGCGAACCGACGTCTTCCGGTCGCTGTACAAAATTCCTATGGTGCGGCGCGGAAAAACACCCCCACAGCTGCAGTACTGACGGTTCGTTCCTCTCGGAAAGGCACAGGTGTCATCGCACTGTCACGGCGCACGCAATTCACGATTGCCGCATAGGATACCGCGGTGTGTGTCTCTCTCTTTCTTTCTCTCTTTCTCTCTCTTTTTCTCTCTCTCTCTCTCTCTCTTTCTTTCCCCCTCCCTCTCTCTCTTTCTCCCTGTGTTTCTCTCTTCCCCCTTCTATTTTTCGTCTTGCCGTACGTGACGTATCGGTAATCGCGACTCGAGAAACAATCGGGAATTTCGGGGAGAGTGGATGGAACGTGAACCTCGATCGATGTCCGTGCGCAGACTGCCCGCACCATCGTCGCCGGTTGCCTCGCGTTCGTCATACTACTACGGTCCCTCGTTGCGTCTTTCTCCCGCGCGTGTTTCCGCTCTTTCGTTCTTACCCCCACCGCATGCTCTCTCGCCTCCCGTCTCGCTTCCACATGCGCGGATTTCCCTTTAAAATTAATTAATTAACAATACGTTGCACGAGGAAAAAAAATCACGTAACTTTACGTGTATGTATTTAATACACATTCATTTATAGAAATCTAATAAACGTTATATAAAAAGGGAAAGCAGAGAAGGAATTGTAATAAAAAAATGTTTGGCATTATCTTTTCTGCTAAAATTTTGTCAATGTTAGATTTGATAAGTCATTTATCAAATTTTTTATGCCATTGATAATATTACATGTTGCCATATAGCAACATAAAGAAGAAAGCTATTGAAGAAGGTTTAGGAGTAATTCATTGAATATTGCCATGTGGCAATAGCAGAGATTCACTGTGGGTTAATTGCATTAAAATATAATAACAATCGCACAGCTGACAGTAATTTAAACTTCTTCACGTACCTTTTAAGCCGATGACACCTACAGACTTTTCGTAGGATGTCGCTTCTTTCATCATTTTCTTCCCCGGTATTCAGTTCACCATTCTCTTCTTCGTAAATACTTTTATGGATGTTAAGTATAGCAACGTTTATATAGTCATTATTTAATGACGTTATTCATTGTTTCTCTTGTATATAATAATGTCACAAAAATTTTGCCGATTTTTAACTTATCAAAAATGCAGATACAATATAAAATATAAATGTGCCGCATTTTATTTAATGCAAAACTGGAACGATATGCGGCATATTTATATTTCATATTGTATACCTGCATTTTTGATAACTTAAAAATCGGCCAAATTTTGTGAGTAAAAACTATCGTTTATATATTCACTTAATGTAAAAGTTTCTTTTATCTGCTCAGTGTAATACGTTATTAAAGTATTAATCATATATCGTACTCATAATTTGAACACACCGTTTAATAAATTGTACGGTCAGTTTATGAAACACCTGAGCCGAGAAACATCTGTTTACTCGTAATTAATAATGTATAAAATAATTACGACCAAAATTTTAATTTTTAGCGAAATTAAACGCATCGTTACGGACACGCTTGAAGTCAGTAATAAATTCATATAAAAGTTAGTAATGAATCCACATAAAAAATTATTTCGCCAGCGTTTTTCTTCCTGGAAATTATATAATGACCAATAAGTGAATCGGATGATTTTCGTAATAGTACGTAAAGTGCTTTCATATAATCGAGAAAAGTTAACTTGAACTACACGGTAAATTCCGTGCCACTTGGAACTCTCGAAGGTCCAAGTCCGCCGAAGTCCGTTGTCGAATATGTGACGAGACGTCATTAAGATTCCGTGCGTCGGTTTCAAAACCAACTGGTATTTGTTCTCTGTAAGTGTGAGATAGAAAAAGGGCAGCACACACCCGAGGCTGACGTTTTCCTTTTACACGCGGCGACCGATAAACTCCGTCTGTGTCCGAAAAGCTAACTAAGTCTATTCTTTAATGCGCCATTACCCGCGCTGTTCTAGCGTCGCGATAATAATAGAATAATTAACACTACGACGAACGAACGTTGATAATAGATTTAGGAATAGGGTATTAATTAGCATAATACGATGCAACTTCCGCATCGCAATGGAAAGATCGATCGCAGAAACGATTGCTAAAAGATATTTCATCGCAAGATCACAGTACAATAAGTATACATTGCGGAATAAACGCTTGCGAAATTTTCAGCCTCAGTCTTTATAGGAACTCACAAATCTTTCGGAGATGAATTTTCCATTACTTTTAAAAACCTTGAAGCGAATCGCGCTTACGATAAAGATGGAATAATTTCGGAAACAAAATCATTTCGAGAATAACCCGAGAAATATGAGAGGCGCGGACAAACGATTCCGTGGTCAATACAAAAACAAATGAGGACGAATTAAGGACAAATAGCCGGCTAAATTATGAACAGGGTTTGCACTTGCCGGCATCGCAATTACGTTTCGTTCGAGAGTGACGAGATCGTCGCGTTTCGTCGTCTTTGAAAGCGGTCGCGAACTGAGGATCGGAAAACCTCCGCTATTCTATATGAGAATCTTTAGCTCGTTTAAGGTGAAGTAACTGCCACGCAAAAACTGGACATTCCGCTGATGTTTGTCCTTTTTTCATTCCACCCGTGTGTTTTTCCCCTTCCCACTTTTCATCGCTCCGCTCGAAGAGCGATGGTGACACTTCAGTCTCCGCTAGATGCACGTTGTATATAATCCCGATGCAATCATCTAAAAATATGTGCGCGCACGTTCGTAAAGCTGTTAAGAGATAATTATCGCGTCGCGAATGCACGCAAAGTGCAACTCAAAATGCAACGAAAGAAGATACATTGAAATAATAGTAGATGACACTTCGGATCCGAGCTTTCCATTTAAAAATACTTATACTTATATATTCGGCCAAGTAAAACTGAAAGGAATTTATGGTCTTGTAAAACTGAATATTTTTCAAATTTCCACGAAATAAGAAATCGTATCGTATATTTAAAATTTTAATGTATCGCACTGTCGTACTTTAATTTCGGAATTCCAGACTATATATATATATGTACTGCAATAATATTATAATATTGAGAATGCTAGTTAATCACAATTCATTTTTTAGCAATCTTAAATTAAAATTATAATAATTATTAAATACATTTTTACTGTTCTTGTAGACGTAAAAGAATTGATTTGAATCTAATTGAGAAAAATTGTGTTTTAATTTTAAAACATTATATGTAAAAATATTTAAAATTAAAGAAAAATTTCACGATTAAATACATATATATTTGAAGGAAAAATGTATATAAACGCCTACAAAGTGATTACGAAGTATACATTTATACTTGTACATATTATTGAAGACTATAATAGCCTCGAGAAACTTGACTATCATTTTATAATTATCAAGTGTCTCAATGCGAGTCCGAGGATAATTAAAGAGTACCGACTTTATCAATTATTCTCGATCATATATCCAATATAAATATTTAAACATTTAACGTATAGCGTAATATTGATTTTACAATTTATAGAAATGCATTATATACAATTATGTTTTTACAAAATTGCATTTCTGTAGTTATCATCCATGCTAACTTGGCTTCCTGTTCATTTCTTTATCCGCAGTATTTGTGAGAGGGCGTTAGCGTACGGTGGATTTTTTAAATTATACAAATTGTAAAACTTTCGGTTTTACGAATTGCTGATTCTCAATAATAAAACGGATACGCACGTCTTTTGTTTTGTTTCGATCAAAACCGCGCGAATAATTATCTAAGGCCAAATTAAACGCACTCACCGGTACGATGCGCAGCGACGAAGTTGTAGTTACACGCTCTAATCTGTAAAATATAAATATATCTAAATTAAAGTCCCGTTCAAAATAATTAATATTTCAAAAAATAATTACCGAGCGCATCTCATTTTTCATTTAAGGAATATCCCTCTATTTATTTATTTAATATCCCTCTAAGGGATAATTTAATAAAAATATTACTTGAAATACATTGTTTAAATTAGATTTAAATTCTTACAAAAGCATCTCTGATAAATATAAATATTTAATTGTTATATAAATAATCTGAACAATTGTAATTTAATAATTATAAGCGTAACGAAGCATTATGTACAACAAATATATTTTATTAAATATTTAAACTCTCGAGATAATGTAAAATTTTATTACATCGTATAACGTTGCAAAACGGTTGCACAGAAACGCGCTTATGCGGTCGTTGCGATCGAATTCCCGCGAAAACGATTAATTAGGCAAATAAATAATAAATTACTCACCCTATGGTTGCCTCGTCGTTGCCGGACGCCTCCCCGGGCCCCCTCCTCCTCTCTCGTCCCAACCATGGCTGGTCCTTCACGGCACTCACTCGTAATTAACACTCGCGAGATTAATCGAGATCGCGCACTCCCACCGCGCACTAATCACCAAAGTTCAATGATCGCACGGCATACCGTACGGCACTCTCGGCGTTATAATCGGCACGCGATCCGCGCTTTGTCACGTCGCGATAGAGAGGATCAACGCGAGAAAAATACGTTCGCGCGAAGCGACGATCCGTTGGCGGTGTCGCCTGTCGCCGCAGATCGATGCGCGAATCTCGAGTAGCGGAGGAAATTCGAAAAGCGCGCGGCTAACTTCACGCGTCAAGAACAAACGACTGCTGCACCTGCCATTTTCAGACTGCACTTCCGTCTTCCGTGCGTGCAGCGTGCACTCTCGCGTTTTGCCCAACAATGACGTATGCTTATGTTTCGATGCTGTATTGTAATATATACAAACATAGGCTGCGATCCACTTGACGCTACAAATGCTTCGAAGCATTTCTCTTCTCTTTTCTTTCAATGAAGAAAGAAGAAGAAGAAGAACGCTCCGAAGTATTTGTATATAGTGTCAAGTGGACCGCAGCCTTTGTCGATGTCGATTATGCTCGCGCTCGTCGATCGGGCTCCAATTGTCAATTGTCTCAATCTCGCGAAACGCGCGTTTCAACACGTCGCTGCAATAATGCACGAGCGCCGAGTACTCTCAACTCTCAACAGATCGATTAAATACGTACGGTTCTCTTGATTATGATAATTAACTAGTTAAACGCGTCGCCGTGACGCCGCTCGATCCCATCCATTACACATCCACGACGCTCAATGACTGAAGTTAGTAACTGTTCGAATTCGGACATGTAGCGTCGGCATGAACTTCGTTCTGATCGAAATAGGCGCCAAGTATAATATATTCTTTCAGAAACAGCGTTCTAATTTCGAAGGTACTAATAGTTTGTTATTCAACCCTTATAGAAATTTAATACTGTAAGTGAATTTTTGGCTAGTGATTAATCATTTAAAAGCATTATTAACAATGTACCATGCAAGCAAAGATCTGCAATTTCCCGCCGCTGGACACGTGTAGTTCAATGTTTCCGAGAATAAAGCTAGAGGGTGCTGAAAAAATTGTGATAAAGGCCTTCACGCATAAAATGCCGTAAGGACGTAAAACGTAAGCGTAAGAAAATCGATCAATCCCAATCAAGTATTTTCCCCTACTGAAATTACGGACAGCGCAATAATTGATTGGGATTGGTCAATTTTCTTACGCTTACGTTTTACGTTCTTACGCGATTTTATGTGTGAAGGCCTTAACTCTGTATGTATCCCCTTTAAACTTGACATGCATGATATGCGTACCGTACGATAATATAAACCTATTAATATTTATCGAAACGCTTAATTATTACTGTTATTACACTATGTTCACGCGAGTGTTACTTCTGTAAAAACTTACGATAATTAATTTTTCCGCATAAACGAGTAGCGAATTATCGTAAGTTTACTACAGAAGTAAAAGCCCCTTGCATAATAGGCGATAGCGATAGCGATAGCGACAGCCATAAAGTTGCCGACAAACAAGCTATATATATCTTTGTCGGCAACTTTGTCGCTATCGCCTATTGTGCAAGGGGCTTTAACGCTCTCATAAACGAAGTATTGTAGTATGTGTCTCTGGGCGTTGTACATACATGTGTATATGAATATTTGCATTTTGCACTTTGCACTTTGCACTTTTTAGATACTAAAGTTAAATTTATGTCGTGTAATATAAATACAGTAACGCACGTGCAACTTTATACTTTATTTCTGTCTGTCAAACACTTGGGATGGCAATAAATATTGTGAAGAATAGATTATCGGGATCAATTGGGAAATGTAAGCTGCATAGATGCCTATAATCCTTTGTTTTCCAATCTATTTAGCGTACTGTTTAAAAACTTGCATATTTTTGTACATCTTCAATCAATTTATATGATCAAATGTGTTCCTCTTCCACGTCATATTTTTTTAATTGAACAGTTTTAATCAGTTGAGAATCTTAGTTATAGAGAGATCTAGTTGTGTTATGCGATAATTATTATTAAAACATCGTTAATTGCAGATTTACAAGCTGCTACCGCGCTGAAATACTCCACAGAAATGTCGCCGACGTACAAAACACTAGCAGTATCTACTCCAAAACCGTTTGTTTACATGGTCAAGTTGAATAGGCCAGAGAAACTGAATGCAATGAATTCGACTATGTGGAAGTAGGTAATCTGTTGTCGTCTCCCTGTTGTTTCATAACTAAGGGCTTATGCTCTCATGGATAATTTTCTTTTTTAGAGAATTTAAGGAGTGTTTCAAGGAATTGTCAACGAATCCAGATTGCAGAGTAGTTATTCTGTCAGGTGCTGGCAAAGTGTTTTGCGCGGGTAAATTGTGAAATAAATAAAAGGATTATATTATGTATGTATTCATCTGAGTGCCGAAAGAATTTCATTTTGTAATCCGACAATCTGACGTTGCAGGAATTGATCTGCAGGGGATGATGGAAATAGGTCAAAGCTTAGCGGAACACGAGGACATCGCGCGCAGATGCAAACTTCTAGAGCCTAAAATTAAGGATTATCAAGATTCATTTACCGCTATAGAAGAGGTATCTCAAAGTTATTCACAAAGATATAATTAGTAAAAATATATTAACGATTTTTGCATTATCTATAGATCTAGTTTTCACTGATATACTGTTTTATTGTGCTTCATTTTAATTTATATGATCAATATAATGGACGCAATATTATTTTGACAGTGCTCAAAACCTGTGATAGCTGCTGTGCACGGTGCATGCATTGGCGCAGGTGTGGACATGATATCCGCGGCTGATATACGCTACGCTTCTTCCAATGCATATTTTCAAATAAAGGAAGTTGATATAGGTATGGCGGCTGATGTAGGTACGCTTCAGAGATTTCCAAAAATTGTGGGATCTGACAGCTTGGTAAGAGAGCTTGTTTATACGGCGCGAAAGTATCCAGCTACTGAAGCGCTGGAAAGTGGATTTATAAACCGCATGTTGGATAATGAGGAGAGGTGAGATACATTGAGACGAGAAATATAAGCTCGTAACGATTATTCGAACAGAATGATATGTATTAATATGACATTTATATTTTCTACTTAGCTTATTGAATAAATCAATAGAAGTTGCTGAAGATATCGCAAGTAAGAGTCCAGTTGCGGTGCAAGGTTCAAAAATGAATCTGGTATATTCCAGAGACCATTCTGTTCAAGAAGGATTGGATCATATTGTGAGTGCTTTTTTCCTGCTTATTCCACCTGGAAATTATATAATAAAAATTTATTATTTGCTATAAATATATGTATGAAATGATTTCTCATACTTAGAGGGTTGTTTCAATAATACATTTTTGGGATTTATTTCAATAGGCAATGCAAAATAAGGCAATGCTCCAAAGTGAAGATTTTTTGAATGCAGCTATGGCTCAAGCTGTTAAAGGTGATCCTCCAATATTCTCCAAGTTATAAATTATTTTCATTCTTAGTTTTAATATTTCTAATATTCTTGATATTCCCAATATCACATAGATATTATATCAATGTTATATTAATGTTAGATATAAATGGGTACATGTATTTTTTTGGAAATATATTTATAAACGAAATATAAAATAAATTTATATATAACTTTTCTAATCACACAGATTTGAATATTTCTTATATTGATATCATATCCTTTTCATACAAATTATTGCCACTAAAGTAATATATTTTGTGTCAGGTAATATCTTCCTTAAACAAAATGCTTTCCCATCTGCGCCTTTTAGGCATTTCTGCCAATTTTGCAGTTTCCATTTCATCAACAATATTATACACATTAATATTTTCGGGAATTTTTACCTGTAATTTTTATATCTTGAATGATGATTTCAAACAATATATTTAATAACGCGACGATTATTTAAGATAAAATATGTATATTCCTGTTAAAAAAATTTTTTTTTGTAATATTGAGAATAAATTTATATTTTTACGCACAATTAGCAAATTGATGTAATGCTCATAATTAATTTTTCCAGTTTCGGCATCGCAGGCTACGGCCATCATATCGGCCACTTCTTCCTTTGTAAATGGTTCCCCAATTTCCATAATTGATTTCTCTAAATCATCTTTTATGATAAATCCGCGATTTTCAGGATCTAATAATTGGAACGCTTTCAATAACTCTTCTGGTTCTGCTGGTTTAAACCTAAATACCAAGCAAGTTTGTAGTTACTATGTTATATTATCCATTTTCTGATGCATCGACTACTTATTTCGATAACGAAAAAAATTTTACTTAAACATACTTGCGTTCGTTAATCGCTTTGCTCATATATTCCACAAATCTGTTCAGTGGCACGCAATTATTTTCGACATCTTCTACTTCTACTTGTATTTCTTGTAACTCAGCTTCCGTGATGACACATCCTGTTAAATAATGTAAAAGAATTTGAATTGTGTGTTCTACAAAAGAAACTTATTAGAATTTTTATAATGTGAACATTACCTAATGCTCTAATTATAGTTCCCAAATCTCTAACATCTACCTCTCCACTCCTTGCATTGTCAAACACATCAAACGCTTCGCAAAGTCTTCTTTCTAACAATGATGGTTCAATAGGCACTGAGTAATAACATTAAAATTGTTAAATATGATTGTTAAATAGACAGAAATTAATACTAAGATACTTACTGATACTTCACAAAATCTAACTTAGAAACTTTTTTAAAGAAATATGAGAAAAAGAGAAGAGAGAGAACGATTTTCAAGGAAGTTGACAATACAACTAGCTTTCAAGAATTGTTTGATCAATAAGTAATATGAAACTGTGTAATCTGAGGGAAGTTTTAGTCTATAATAGAGCTTTCTCATGTAACTATCTTTATATGAATCGTTCATTTATTTAAAAAATTGGTAAATTTTATTTTACATCTGTACATATTAATTACAAGATCTTTGACTAGTACGTACATTTTTGAGTCTCTCTTCGTAAAGTTAACCGTCTTTCGACGATACTCTTTCTGGCCAATGATGAAGGCGACATAAATGATTGATGCATTTTTGAAAAGATATGTCATCACAGTGACGCAATATATTTCTATTACGGAATTTAATTGTGCATAAATAAATTCATCAGCCTATGTGGCAAAAAATTTTCATAAAGCACTATCATTTTTTATGTAATAAAATACAATAAATTATATGTCCGTTTAGTATTGTTTGATATTAAAGTGCAACAAATTTAGGTTCAATCAATGATATAACATGATGTATGAGTTAAACAATTGCAAGATAATTGTGCAATGCTGTGATCATTTCAGGATGTACATACTATTCATACATGTAACATTTAATAATGCTACTACAGGCAGTTTTATATCTTATGCTATTTCCAATATAAAAATAATAAATTGGCTATATAAATATAAAAATATAATACGATTGCAATTAAAAATGGGCCGTTTGTCGATCAATCTCAGTAATATCTTCAATAATCTCTTGAACGCGCGTTCCAATTTTCTTTGCCAAATCTGCTTTCTCATTGTTGGGTAAGAAGAGGTAACGCCAAACCAAATCGCCATCAATGATGCCCCTTGCCGGATTCCCTTGATTTCGTACGTAACTTTTATACGTGCTAAATAAAAGAAAAGATTTCATTTATGTTAATAATATTCTCAAAAATTCAAATAATTAAAGTAGCAAGAAATTAACAAGTGTATAATATCTATATAAATTTTAATTGAAACTTGCCGATAAGCTTTTGGATTCAAGCCTGCAATGTGACAGATATGTGTGACCAGCACGTTTTGTAACATAAGTAATCTCCGATATGTTTTTTCTGGTACTGGTAGAATGTAACCAAGGCTGCCGTCCAACGATGCTAAAATGTAAGAAGAGATATATTCGCATGCAAAAAATACTTGAATATTTCAAAAATATTCCATTAAAGGGTTATTGCTATTTCTAAAATACACGTTTTGACTTACCGTACATAGTAACGTGTCTTTTATCAGCACCGGAAAACTGTTTCTTGTCATTTGCAGGATCGGTGACTCTACATCTAATACGAAAGAAAGTGTTTACTTTTTGTCCTAGATGAAAATCCGCCTTTCTAATTAGCTTTTGACCTCCCAGACTTTCTCTGGACTCCGGTTGATACATAAATAAAGCTAAATTGCTCTCCCCATCAGCAACAACAAAACCTAAATTTGTATTATCAATTAAATACTCTATTGTGTATACTTCCGCAGGTCTAAAATCCTGTAACAAAATAAATTATATATTTTGAATGCATTCATAAATATGTAATTTATGTACATCCAAAATAAATCATACTCACTCTGCTGACAAGAGAGAGTGTCCTATATTCTTCCTGAAATCTCAGCAAACTAATAGATTTGTAAACGTCGGCTATCAGAATAAGACTTTTAATACTTAGCATTTGATGGATGTAGATTTGGGTATCAATAAAAGCGACTCCAACAAGATCGTTATCTTTTAATTGCCAAATATATATCTGCAACAAAACAATTTT
This sequence comes from Temnothorax americanus, assembly GCF_048541705.1. Lineage (NCBI taxonomy): Eukaryota > Metazoa > Arthropoda > Insecta > Hymenoptera > Formicidae > Temnothorax > Temnothorax americanus. Next base: position 5,911,018 of record NW_027509338.1, on the reverse strand, counting down.
TAATGCCATTTGCAATGGACGCAATTCTTGTAGAAGTGAATCAAAAGGGAATACCTTTTGTCCAACAGCCGAGACTAAGAATCCTGATACTTGTGTTATAGCAGTTATAGGTCCCTTTTGTTCCTTCGCATAAATCTGTTTAAATCTATTTTTAGTTAATGGCTGGCCAGGCTCAGGTACTACTTCAATTATGTCGAATATAAGTATCTGAAAATTTTTTAAATAAAATCATTAACTGATATGAAACTTAAAAATATTTTCTATATAAATATAGAACTCACTCGTCCTCTGCTTGTGATATCTTCGCCGTAATTATAATTTGTTCCTAATACTATGTAACCTTTCAAACCAGATCTTGTTCCTTCATAAGCCAGAGATACATTCTTTAAACAAGTGACATGTTCCCATTGGTCCAGCTCAATTTTTGTATTGGGAATAGTTTCCCATGAAACCGGAGAAAATAGCACAATGGAAAATTGTTCTTGAGATGGATAAAGAAATCTTTCTGGGCGTTCCTCTTCCGTAAATTCCTAATTGATAAAAAATGTGTCAATATTAATTTTTAGTGTCTCTAAATTTGGTACTCTAAATATTTGATACATAGATATTGATAAATATTCTGAAAAATTGAAAAAGATAAAATTTATTTGTCAATACCTTGTCTTCGCCGTTAAATCTGTAGTAACTTTTCAGAGGTTCAGCTGTGCTTGTTATAACGCAGTAGGTCTTGCTTTCGAGATGGTACGTAACAAAATGCGGGGTACATCGTAAGGGAACTTTTCTAACTGGCCACGGAGCGTCGTACGATAAATGAGTTGGTAAAACACATATCCGTAGCTCTTCCTGGAAAATGAGATCTGTGTCATCTTACTTATTATGAAATATATATTGAAAACAAAGTTATACCTTTCTATTAAAATACAGGAAACCTTGAGGACAATTAATATTATTAAAAGCAGCGAAAGATGTGACGGAGCCATCAATGCCCATTGGATGCGTGCGCAATTCACCACGTCCAGTCAAAAATATCCAATGTGGATAATCGCTGCAGATGAATACTCCATTATACCCAGCGATATTGCTAAAGTAACGCATCACGCAAATGCGAGAGTCGCTTGTGTTCCTTGGGATATCTTCCTCCTTGGGTCTTGGACTGTGGAGAAAATTCAGTTAAAAATTGTTATACTTAAATAATTTAAATAAAAGAGCATTTTGAAATACAAGCTCCATTTTAATAGAAATAAATAGTACACACAGTAATAGTTATTTTTTAAATATGTTATATATATAATGTAGTAATTATTATATTAAAATTACTATCGTGTGTGTGTATAGAATTATATTAGAAATGATATAATAGTATCATATATGATAAAATTACTCGAACCTTAAACGTCCCGGAATTATTCCATGGTCCAATTTCTTAAACCTCAGTTTTAGATATCCCTTTGGATACCTGTAAGCTTGATATATTTGCAATTCTGAGTCGAGACGTACTAAGAGCATCGGCCGACTTCCATGATGTCCTAGAGCAACCATCAGAATTTCACGAACCTATAAAAATATATATTTGTTAAGAGCACAAGATTTTTAAGATTTCCACATACAAAGAGACACATTTGTAGTAAATTACCTGCATATCAGGGTGGGGAATTTCATTGAGTGGCGCTGATTGCAAAGTTGTGGATTCCATACTGTCGTGCAACACATACTGGCCGAAGCCAAAGTTGCGAATAAGATAAGATAATCGTAAATCAGGTAAAGAGTAGATTTCCAGCGTCCCACTATCTCTATATACAAGTAGCCAGTACGTGGACTTAATTTCTTGCAAATGCCTTTGCCACCTATTACAAAAATTCGTATCACAAAAATGTATATTGATACGCTATCCTCTTTATATCAGAGATATAGGATGTACTTAAAAAATACTTGGCCGAATATTTCGTCTCTTCTAAAATTCTAATTTAATAATAATAATAATAATAATAAACGTTTAAAATATAACAAGTTCAGCCAAATACTTTAGAAACACGCTGTGTAACGAATGGCTAAAAATTTTACCAAGGTAGTTTTTTAGCAGTTCCATCTGATGCTTTTGGATGTGATGGTACAGGCATTTGGAATGCTGGGGCATCGCCGTACAATAGATCGTCTTCATTATCAATATTGCTAAGTACGGACGGTTCCTCTACATTGTATTCTTCTTCAATCTGTTCATCGTCTGCATTCTCAAATAATTGCGTTGTAAAAATCCCGCTTACGTCTCTATAAGCGCATAATGCCTCTATCTGCGGCCGCTAAAGATATACACATACAAGTAGTATAGATTTCAAGAATAGTTCGTGTATTATTTATGTAACATTAATTATAAAACTCAACTTACAAACAGTAGATTAGCAGCTTGAGCATGCAATCTTGCTGTGCCTCTTACTTCTCTAAGTGTCAATAACATCACTTGTCCGTCTTCCGAGAGTAACGCTACGTATGGATCGGCACAACTTGCATGCACAATTGGACAGCCAAGATCTATAGGCATATGTTGAATCTGTAATTAATAATAAATATATTAAGGTTAGTATTGTATAAAAATGCAAATGTATTTATTTAATGGTAAAATTAACGAAGAAATAAACGCATAAATCTCAAAGAAATAACATGAAAATATCATTTACTTTGCTTCTACGTGTTTAAAATTTGTATTCAATGAAATATTTAAATTCACAATAAATCATATCTGAGGATTGTCAATTAATAAAGATAATGAGTATTCTATTTCCAGTTTATAACAAAGATTTTATAGGAGATTAGTTTTCTTCATAAAAAAAAATAATAAACAAAAGCAAAAACCGCTCAAATAAAATCAACCTAATGAATATTTGAGGGTTAATGTGCATACTTGTTCAATGCCTTGCAAAAGACGCACTCCCATTTGAGTAACTTGTACAATGTATCGGTTAGCACCAAGATTACCGGCGAACACTGTACTCCCCTGTGTACTGAATCCACTCTGATCTACCTCATTAATCTCTTGACCGGTTTGCAGAATCTGTGAATGAATTATATTACAAATTAAATATTAATTATCATCTATAAGACATAAGGCAACGCTTAAATGTTATATTAAAAAATATTATTATACCATAGTTGAATCTTCTTGACTCAATATCAAGAAAGCGTGAGATCCTTCTGCTTCCGTCTTGATTTCATCGTTATTTAATGTGCCAATGACAGTCCACATGTCTTCACAGCCAGGCAGTTCAAATGTTGTCACAACCTATTTTTATTAAACAGATTTATTAGAACACAATTATACTTTCAGCAAATGTGGCGTCTTATAATTTGCAAGATTAATTTTAGTAATAGATAATCATCAACTTTCTCTGGTTAATCTAGAATTAATTATTCTTTCCTAAAAATGTACACAAGTTCTACAAATTCTATAATCAAATGTTTTTCTTTCGATTAAAGCAACCATTAGCTTTGTCTAAATTAAATATTCAAGAAACTTGTAAGAAAAAATGTATAATAAATTATATAAATTTAATTTTACCGTAGAAATCAATATATTAAAATTTAGAATATGAATTGTCTACACATATAATATGTAAGTATGCTTTAATATTACCTGAGGACGTATAGAACGTTGCAATACGCAAAGTGCACCATTCTTTCCATATCCGGATGTCGTCACAAGTTCTACATCAGGGTCTTGATTCTGTAGAAATTCTTCCGACAGGAAGGCTGGTTCTCCCATAGAAATATTTCCACATGGTCCAATGTTCAATAAACTGTCACATACCTACGAATAAAAAATTGATTGCAATTGATACAGAAGAAATAAAAAATTGAAATTAATATACAACACAGAGAATATATCGTGTATAATAAATAAGAAAAATTGCTGGTACCTCAAAAATATATGAAGTGATCTGAATGGATGTATGAGTTTCGCTACCATACACTTCTAACTCTTCTGGATCTTTGATATCCAATACATCCGACGCCATCCAGTCGCCAAGAAAGTCTTGCTTCGCCTTCTTAGCTGGAGTTTCTTCACTTTCATTTTCTTCAATGGTAATCTCACCACCATTCAGATTTTTCAAAGTTTCCGGTTCCTTCTCCGTGAATCGCAATAGTAACGAATTACCAAGTCGAGAACCGAGGAAAAGATAATTATCCTCGCACATACATACCTAAAATATAATAAATATATAACGTAAGCATACATGTTATCGAAAAGATAGATATTTGCATACATATATAGCGATTAAAAATCAAGTACGAATGCTTACACACGATGTTAACACACTAGCAGCAGCCTTGTCAAAGTGAAATCCCCGCACAGATCGCATACTGTCGGCAAAGAGAGACAAAACATAGAGTTCTCCACTTTTCAAAGAAATAACTAAACGATCCGCAGATATAAATGCTACCTGCGCTCCTTCCAAACTCATCTTTACTCCTTCCTGTGGCTCTGCAAAAATAAACAAAAAAAAAAAGTAACGAGTACATATTTAATAATTAATACATGGACATCATAAATTGTACATAATACTACTAGAAATTCTGCTTACTTAATGGGAAATTTGTACTTGTGTCTGCTAAACTATTAAGCGATACTCCATAAGGTGGTATGCTTTGATTCAAATAAATAAGCGAGTTGACTGCCATTATCAAGGTGCCACCCAGCGGTTTCTTCACAGGTACAGCTTGGTAACAGTCAAACGGCAAATTGGAGACTGACCAAATGATAGGATGAACCCTTTGCTGAATATTCAAAGATATGGCAACCATTGCGCAAGTGTCCTGTCTCACTGCAATACGCCTGTATACACAGATCACAATAATTCATGATTAATGGATATTAATCTCTTATTTACTTGGTTAATATAAAACTGATCCTTACCCTGAGAATGTTCTTACTGGTTCGTATAAAATTAACAATGTAGGTTCATAATACCCATGCAGAAACTGTAAGTCTATCACATTATCCATCTTCTCCTCCAGTGTTTTCAATACTATCATGTATGAGGACAATATTGGAGTCTTATTGGAAGACGATAATTTCGCAGTGTCAAGTAAGTCACCGTCATCAAGACTGGGGTCCTTACGAAAAGGTAGCACAACCAGTTTTCTACCGAATATCAACATTACTGCGCATCTTCCTTCAGGATCCACTCTTACTATCGGTATATGATGATGATTCGTCCATCCATCCTAGTCAAATAAAATGTAAGCTAGAAACATTTGTATATCACTAAGAATAAAATTTGAGTTGGATAGCTCAGCGTTAGAGCACGCGCCTGCCAAGCAAAAGATCCAAATTCAATTCCTAGAATTGTCATCCCACATATAACATTAGAAAATTTGAATCGAAGAATACTGATAAAAACAAAGTATCTAAAACACAAATTTAATCTCTATGTGACTGGAAATAAACAGATTGCAGTACTGTGTCATTCCTTGAAAGAAAAAAACATATCTAAAAACATTAATAGCTTCAAAAATAAAGTTTAGTTTTCCAGAATGAAATAAGCTTAGCCCGTTCCTATAAAAATTGCAACCTTTATCTCTTCCTCCTCAAAGTAATGCAACGACACGGTCCTCAGGTCGTGAATGTCCTGATCGTACTCGACAACAGACAGTTTCGCGTCGCGAAAGCTGAGCAGCAGAGAATCCCTTTGCGATCCGATGAGATGAACGGCCTGCATGGACATGATGTTCCCGTGCAAAGTATACTGCGCCAAGCACTCCAGTTTCATTTTAGGGGGGCGCATTTCTGCAAGAAAAAATATATACAAATATGTATTCTCTGCCACTTTGGAATAAGGTGTTGAAAAATTGAAATTGAAAGATACCTGTGTATTTTTCCCTTCTTGTCATGTCGACGTCGGGAATTAGGCGAAACACCCGTATAACATCGGCGCCGGCAACAACGAGACATTTCTCAGTACGGTTGAAGAAGTGACATGTGATCGCGTGCTCGACTCCCGTTGCGGGATGAGTACTTTTGCATATGGAATACATGACCGGGGGTCACAGATCGCCGCAAATTGTCGCGGATATATCCGCGGAAAGATGTTTTACTTCGAACAGATTAACTCCGGAAGGGGGACTGGAGCGTAGCGTGCACAAATCGTGGTCGACGCGGTCTCAGGAAGGTTAGGTTACACTTTAAACCACTTTACTAGGGTTAGGTATGTACCAAATATTCCTTTTCGGACCGTTCGAACGAGTTTCAGAACGCACCGATATCCGTTTTAACTACACTCTCTGCACCAGGAACGAGATAGATAATCACTAATCAGTAATTAATCCATTATTGGAATAAACTCCGACTAATTTATCGACTAATTTTTGCCGATCTCAGTATCTACGGACAGAATTATCAATTTTTGTTCTCTGAAACGTAAGAAAAAAGATTAACTTGGGGATAATTGTATTAGAAATTTTGCTATAAACAATATATTAATATATTTAGAAATTTCAATTTCTATTAATTAATGCAGATTAATCTCGATTTAACTTACTTTTTATCTTTTTCTTGTTCTAAGAATTTAAAAAAATTAGTTTAACTTTTTATCTTTTTCTAATTATCTATGAATTAAAAACAATAAAAAGTAATTATAATAATGTTAAATAATCCGAGATTAAAAGCAATTTACAATTGATAGAAATAACAGACATTTGCCAATTGAATTAACCACCGATTAAATTAATCCGAGTTTATTAATCAAACTAAGCATTGAAAATTGAGGACTGCTTTTAATTGTTAATTCGAATTCATCCGATTAGATTTTAGAACAAAATGGATAGAGATTAAGATAATCTGATCGGTCGAGTTTCTCAAAGTCCGACAACGGACAATGGGCCTTCAATGCGGATTTGATACGGGCTTTAAGCCCGTGTCACACCACGTAATCGCGGACGCGGATCGGATTGAGATTGCGGATCGCAGGCGTCAGCGCGAGAGAAAGACACAAAAGCCGAATTCGCGTAAACAAACCGACACATGCTGACGGAAGAGTGAACTAAGTAGAGGTGAATGTGGGTTGACGTGGGTGAGTGCAAGAGAGCTCGGGCTCGGATGCAATTCTTCTTCGAGCCGTCCGCTCCCTGTGCAGTCGCCGTCGATTCCTCTTTCGATCGCGTTTGACATGGACGTGAATATCGCGTCGCGACGTGCAGCAATTGACACCTAATCAGGATCGTCGACTCTGCGTTCTCCACTCCGACCTCCGTGTCTCCTTGTCCCCTCATTGTCTTGAGCATTTAACCAATATGTCAGACGTGAAGAGCCTCGAACACCCCACGCTGAAGGTAAATTTTCTTCGTTACACGGGATGCTTTCGAGATATTTTACCGTTTGGAAATTTTATCCTGGCACCCCGTATAATTTGTACACACACATACACATACATATTTGTCAAGTGAAGTAATAATCTTTTATGATGTTTAAAGAAGCATTTCTCTGAAAATAAATCTAGGAATATAAAGGTAAACCGAATGTTTAAAAAGTGTTACATATTTTGAGAGCAGGTAGTATTCATTAAAACGTGAGGAAAATGTCCAGTAAATAATAGGTCTTTAATCAAATACCTATTAAGATATGTGTGTGATCAGTCTTTATCGTATACTACTATAGAAAGTGCTCTGTGTAGTTCCCATTCATTATTATACGTCCTTCAGCCTTGCAAATATACCTGGCTGCTTTCGGATTTGCTGGCATTGCATTAAATACAATGCAATGTGTAAAGGCCTTGGTATATTTAACCCCCATCAACGACATACGAACATTGCATTGAACCACATAGAGCACTTCATACAGTGTATGATAAAGATTCACCCACATCTTAATATGTATTCGATTTAGGTCCTACGTTTACTGGATATTTTCTTGTTTTGATGAATACTATCTGTTCTCAAAATATGTAACACTTTTCTTTAAACATCCTGAATAATACTTTTTGAAATACAAATCTTTGAAGAACAAATAATCTCTAAAAGTAAAATTCTTAGCAGAGATAAATATTTTATGTATAAATATATGCAATAAATGTGTAAATGCATTACGTAGTCTGTCAATTTTCTATATTAAACGCATGCTTTATTTCATATTTATTTTAAATTCCTGCGATAGAAACTTTGATGAATATTTATACAGTGTTTAATAAATGTTTTAATAAGAATATATATCAAAATCTGCTTAATATGCATTTAATTAATGTAATTAAAAAAAAAACAGGTTCCATACGAGCTTCTGAATAAGAAGTTCCGCTCCGCTCAGAAAACTCTCGACAGAGAAGTGTCCCATGTCCAAGCGGTGTCTAACGAACTTGAGAAAAGTTTGAAGACCGACGGATCTTATGTGGCAACGGGAGAAATCAGCAAGTTGCTCGGTGGCGTGGTCGCCAGGCTTCAAGTTCTAAAGCGTAAAGCCCAGGAATCCATAGCGGAGGAATTGCAAGCCGGCATGGTGTGCAAAAGAAGATTAGATCACTTAAAGGATCATGCCAATACCTCCTCGAGTGCCGTGAATCAGTGGAGACGACAGAGATTAGACAGAATGCTAGTGGAATATTTTCTTCGCAAGGGATATTATAAAACGGCAACCAAACTGGCAGACAGCAGCGAGCTTAGAGATCTAACAAATATTGGTATGTCGCATTTCTCTTATCTTATCTGAAATAATGATCTATCAATATTGAAGTTGTACCAGAAAATCACATCTTCACAAAAATATAATTTTTGTAATGGGAAAAAAGTAGGATTATAGAAATATTTAGGCATGTAAATTTTCAAGTAAAAATTTAAAAAACTAATAAAAGAGCCGATATGAGTTGAAAAAATATCCCAAGAAAGAGAAATTTAAGAAAATATTTCTTTGAACCGTCAAGTTTCTAAAATTTTTAAATTTTTCATGTTTACCAAGTATTTTGGATCATTTACAGATGTATTTATGGTATCGAGGGAAGTAGAGAAATCTTTAGCCAATCACGAAACTGCGAGATGCATCGGTTGGTGTCACGACAATCGTTCGAAATTAAGAAAACTAGGCAGTACTATGGAGTTTAATTTGCGCGTGCAAGAATTTATCGAATTAGTGCGAACCGACAGGCGGCTCGATGCGGTGAAGCATGCTCGCAAATACTTTGCTAACTATGACGATTATCAGCTGCAGGAGATTCAGTGCTGCATGGGCCAGTTGGCCTTCCCAGCCCACGCATACTTGAGTCCTTATAAAGATCTACTGGATGAAAAGAGGTTTGTTTATACATTTGCCATTTATAAACTGACATTGTTATCGTATTTAATTCGTTATACAAAGTTGAAAAAAATCTCGTAATAATATAAAAATTATATAATAGTTTATTTGATTTATATAAATCAATAATATTTCATAAAAATTTGTCTACAGATGGGATAAGCTGATCGAGACGTTTCGGCAAGAAAACTACAGACTGTTTCAGTTAGCGAGTCAGAGCGTATTCACGGTAGCTCTGCAAGCCGGTCTGTCAGCTCTTAAGACTCCCCAATGTTATAGTGCTAATAAAGAAGGCCGAAATCCTAGTTGTCCAGTTTGCAACGAAGCGTTGAATGAATTAGCCGCACCGTTGCCTTTCGCTCACTGCTCACAATCACGACTCGTTTGCAGTATAAGTGGGAAACCACTAAATGAATATAATCAGCCTATGATGATGCCGAATGGATATGTATATGGTGAACAAGTAAGTTAAATTATTAAAACATTAATAAGTTAAATAATAATTTAAGAATGTTATAACTCTTAAAATATCAATATTTCAAAGTATTGAAAAGAGTAATGCTAGTAAAATAAATGGCCTAAAGATAATATAATCAATATGACGTCAATGTAGAGTATTAAAGTAATTTCGAATAAAAATATTAATTATTACAGTATTAAACGTATTATACAAGGAAGATTGATGCATGCACTATGTATGTACGTGTGTATGTGTATTGTGTTCTATACATGTTAATTTTAGTAAATTGTCCATATGTATTAATTATATAAATATGCATTTTTTTTTCAATGATTTAATTTTTGGCAAAAATTTAATTTTAATTATATATTATAATTGATTTTAAAATTTATTTCATAATATGTATTTGAGAAAATGTTAGATGAGTGTAGTTTTTTTAATATACATATATTTGCACTTATAATTTTTGTTGTAGGCATTGGAAAAGATGGCTCAAGAAAATAACGGTACAGTGATTTGCCCAAAGACCAAAGAAGTATTCCCATATAAAAAGATCGAAAAAGTTTACGTAATGTAAACTTCCACATTGACACAAAGTATATACATACGTTGTATTATATGCTTAACGCTTATAGCCCTCTTCTTGCTCCAATCTCTCTGTTATTTGATAATAATAATAATAATAATTGTATACTACTGATATATTACTGGAAGGAAATAACATCTATTTTTAAGGAAAACTTGATCGACTTATTCACATCTATAAAATCCTGTATTAAAAAAATATGCAATTAAAAAATATTACTATTATTATAATTTGTTGTACGGAAATATTAGCTGATTATTTGTTAACGGGGATAGTTAGTCCTTATTCATTTATTTAACGTTCTTTCTACAATATATATAAATTGAATGATTCAAATTGTTTCCATAAATCTACTTATTGATAAAACGCAACCGTGAATTTCTTATTTTACAAGGTCTTTACTTTTACATATCTAAGGTTATCAGAAGTTGCATTCTCAATCGTGGATTAAAAGAAGTCGATTTTCCAGATGTCGAATAAAATGATGCGCAAATGTAATATTAAAAATTTAAATTTTCTGATCGAAATTTAGTGAATTATTAGTGAATTATAAAAAGTGAGAATTTAATTGACTTGATTCTTCAAAATAAACTTTTCTTTTCCAAAAACCAAATCTTGGAAAAGATTCAAATGTAGGATCGAAATTTTTTCAATAATATTTTAATAAATATTATTGAAAATTATATTATTGAATATTATTGAATATTATTGAAAAATAATTTTAAATAGCTTAATGTATTTACGATCGAGAGATCTGCAATTCTTTAAACTTGGATATTTATAATTAATATATTGTATAATTAATATATTATGCATACATTCCAACATAGAAATGATAAAGCTCCATAGCGATGATAATGAATGAATCAAACCTTACAACTTATATCATTAAAGGCTTGTATCATTTTTATGTGGAAATGAATGCGTATTTAAATCTTATGTGTGTGTATAAATGTGTAATACTAATGCGTGAATATTTTTAATAAAGATTGCTTATATGTGTAATCTAAATGGTACGATATGCGCGAAACAATCCGTCGAATGAAATTTACTTGTTTGACTGAGAATCCACATATAAAAATATTTTATCTACTCTATCAATTTCTTTTTCCTTTTCTCTTCCTTAAATTCAATGAGTCTTCCGATTTTATTGGATTATTCATCGAATTCCCTTGATCATTTATTGTCTGTTGGTTTATATGGAGGATTGTCCTTGTAGGAATTCAGAATGCGTTTTAGAATTACCATTTTCGCCAGTAATAAGATAACGCGATCGAGGTAAAAAATTCCATTATTTTTTTTTAAATAAGTAATGAATAGAAAATATTACACATATTTTTAATTGCAATGCATTGATTCTATGAGGCAACTTATTTATCATGTTATAACTGTATTTTCGTGGAGATAATTTTCATATATATAATGTTATAATCTATTAAATCAATTAAATAGATTAATTAAATTGGATTACATATCAATGTAATCTAATTTTTGTTAAATTCTTAGAATCATTGCATCACAAATGAAAAAGTCCCTTTTCTTCAAATGCGTTTGTAGTACAACTGGTTACGTTCATCGATTAGTAAAAATTAAGTCGATGAAAGATGATAAATTGATTATGATTATGCAGAGTAAGTTGATCGAGATAATAAATGTGTTATAGAGAGTTTGAAGATACCACATCAGTATTCCGTCTTTTAGAATATCTAACGAAGAAGTTATTAATTGTTCATTTGTGAGAGACGAGGGCTCACGATAAATTACATTTTAGCATAATTAAAAATGCATGTGTAAATGCGATGAAATAAAATTCGCACTTCTGCTGAATACATCCCACATCTTATACAGTGTTATACTTCGACATATTATATTCTGTATTGTGCGGATTTAATAGTGCTTATCAGTACAGAGTAGAATACAATAGATAAAATCTGATAAAATCAGTAAGAATAAAATTTGGTAAAATTTAGTCAAACATTTTAGGAACATCTTGTTCGTATCATAACGGAGCATAACATTTGGATGAAATTCCTGTACAAAAATATAAAATTAAAAACACTTATAAGCTGTATCAAAATGTATCCTGTACTAAAGTTAGTTTATATAATGTAATATAAATATTACATACACTGTTATAAAATTGCTGCGAGGAAGCTTTAGTCGGAATAAATAATAGATTCTTAAATTTGTGTGATAATAATAACGTGATTATGATATTAATGTATATGTTTAGCGTAAGCTTCAAAAAACATTTAACATTAGTTATTTAAAGCTATAATCTATTTAAGAATCCATTTTTATTTAAGCAATGTGTGCTGCAGTTAAAAAATTATGGAGATTGTCCAGGTACAGTTTAATGGAAGAGTATTGTATAGCTTAATCTCACGACCACTTAAAATGCGTAAAATACATGAATTTTATCGACATACATAAAGCATAAATAACATAAGCATGTATACAGATGGCAATCTTGTATACATATGATGAAAAAAGATTACATAATTATTACAAATACAACATAATCATAGCCCAAAAAAATGTAACTATACTTCCAATTTCTAGAATCGTCGTTTATTAATCTATAAATATAAGGTGGAAAGCTCGTCGTCAAAATTGTGAGAGGACTAGTATCAATTGGATGGCCAACAGTCTTAACTCTCCTGCATCATTTCTCGTAACGTAGTATAATTTGTTCTAACTGTTGCAAAACAGAAAGTTTATAAAAGCATACTAAAATTTGATGATTTTGAAATTTAATTGAAAGTATCATGAGATCAAAAAGTAGCAAAATTGTTTTAAAATAAACTTCATTATGACTTCTGAAAAAAATTCGAAATACTGCAAATCTTTATGTAAATACAATATATATCAATATATATATATGTAGCAAAAATATTAAATAAAGTACCAAATAGTACTAAAAAAGTAAAAAAATACAACCTTGTACTTGCAGAGTAGAATATAATGCTACAAATAAAATGAAAATTCATTATAAGACTATTGCTTCAGATCTTGTTACATTTTATTATGATGTAAAGAAATTATCAGACTTGGCCTTATATTTTATATCATTTGTAATTATGTTGGCCCTTAATTTTACCAGATTCAAGCTGCAGAATTTGGACAATTCGAAATTGTAAATTTAGTTTTAATATAATTAAGTAAAACCGTATATATAATTGTTTAACTTGTAGAATGCTGAGAAATGTCATTTAAAATTATCTCGTCTTTAAAATTAGTTTCATACTGTAACATATCTATGACCAGACTAATTTAAAAACGAAATATTCTCTGCAGAAAAATTCAGCATGGCAACTTTAGCGTAAACTCTATTTGAAAATGTAATGCTTATCCATTAAGAGATATATTCTCGTTGCGCGTTTAGTGCTATATGAGAAATCATTTGATAATAATTGTATTAAATGTTTTCATTCTCTTTTAAATGTGATCGTAATAAATGAACGTTATATGTATATAACGTTAAACGCGCAACGAATTATACAGATTTTAAGGTGCCTTTACATGCTGACGCTCGACGCTCATTTTCAGCGGAAAGAAGGTCGCATGACCACACGTGACGCCGGCGTCAATTGGAATTCATGAAAAGGAAAACAACGTCAAAATTTCGGCGTCTTCGCGCTGCTTTGGCTTTGACGTTTAAAGCTGAGAAAATCCAGCTTTCTTTGCTTGACGCTAGCGTCAGATCGAAATCACGTGATCTCGCGATACGCTGAAACTGGCTGAAACGCGTCCCATGAATTCGCACCTTTATACGTAATCTTCCTGATAAATTTAATGATTTAGCGATTATTATTTGTATACGAAAACTAAAGCGACGCATAGCTTCTTTTTATTAATAAGGCTTATTGGTCCGGTTTTAGTAATAGGGGCAGTAGTAATATAGTAGACCTAGTTTCTATAACTTCATAAAACCATGAATTCTGGTATTTCCTATACAAATCTGTTGTAAGACGATCAGATTGTGTCATTAATGCACTTTACATGGTCTTAATTTACTTTCGTATTTCTATTTCTCCTATTAACGGGACTTTAAAAATCATCAATTAATAGAAACTTCAAGCCACACACCTATAAAAAACACGCATTACTTCAAACGGCTTTTACTTAAAAGTTTATCCTTATAGTTTGTTATTTAAAGAATTGTAGATTATATATATATATATAATCTACATATATATATATATATATATATATATATATATATATATATATAGATTTATACGTATATGTTTAACGAATATATAAGCAAACGAGCATTCTCCAAAACACTTCTCTCATTCGTGTCGAAGAAAGTAATTTCCGTTTCTGAAATACTATTTCTTTTCTCGAGCTGTTCTTAGAAATAACATTTTACTTATCCTCTTCGACATTGTTCTTTCTCCAAGTTTTTAAATTATTTTATATTAATTTGTAATTGTGAAAGATAAACTGTGCATTCTTAATTTTTAATCTTTTTTCTAGCTCCTGAGTTAATATATAAGCATATCGCGATGCTGAATCTTAACTTTAAAACGATCAAAATGTCACGTTGGCCACGAGAGAAGGCATCACCATGGAAAATAGAATTCCCGTGAAAATCCCCGTGATCAAAGACGCTGCCCCAAACATGCCAGCTGTCGAAGCGTACTGCGAATCCACCATTCTAAATACAAAATATCGTGTAGTAACATTGTATGTATATGTATATATTGTGTACAAAGTCACATAAATTTCGTGTATCTTTTAATTTTTCTCTTTATTTTTTATTAATCATGCTTACCTAGGGCAATACATCATCGATAATGACGACAGATAGCCGCTACTAAGGCCCATAGTAACGGCAATGACGAAGAACACCCAATCATCATTGATAAGTATCGGCAATATTCGTTTTGTTTCAGCCGGCTGATAGTTGCAGAGCAAGAATAACGGTACGTAAGCAAGTCGCAGAACCACTGGGATCACCAGATATCTCTTGCTCGGCTGTAAAAGAATTAATAAATAAATAGAATTTATACAGTACGTATCAAAGATATTTATCAACTATAATTTTGTAACAATATAATAAACCATGCAAGAAATGTAAAATATAAATATAATATTATAAAATGTGATATATAAAACTGGAGCCTACATACCCACTGAACTAATGACGCAATCGAGCTTCCCAGCATGGCGGTGATATTGAACGTTAAAAAGCACATAACGCTGCTATAATAGTCAGATGGAACCACAAAATTCTCATCTGAAGAACGTATATCGGATTGGACAGATGGGAAAAGCGCTAAAGTAACGAAGAAGATTAAAAATGTGTTGAAGCATTGTGGGAAACACGCCTTGAACACCAGCCAATAGGCTGGTTTAGGTTTATGTTTTCCTCTTGAACTGCTCTCTAATTGTCTTTTATTCATCTCTTTCTGATGGAGAAGCTCGTGATATCGATAGAACCTCTGCAATACAATTTATTAACATTAGTTAAACTGTATTAATTAATAAATTTATAATTGACTAATTTAAAAATTCATTTTTAATAAGAATCTTACGTTAATTGGAAGTGCAAAGTATGTGTCAAAGCAAGCCAAGAGAATGAACAAAGCCGTGATGAAATAATATATGGCGGCGGTGCGCGCGTTTGGAGCCATTATTTGCGCTAGGAAGTTTATTATAGCTGTAAAAGTTCCACTGATATTCTGAAAATAACACATTACAAATGTCTTTACATTATGCAGCTCTTTATCAGATGTGATTGATGTGATACTTACTGAGCCTAAAACAACAGCGCCCGTGTACTTAATGGGTAATTTAGCTGCCATTCCAAACACCGAGTTCTGGTAAATGCCATTGGCAGCTAAAACATAAATTTTCAATTATGCACAATTTAAATATCAAGAATCAATAACGTAACAATGTTTATTAATAATTACATATCTTTGTTTATTTTAGTTATTATATTAGTTTTAATATAATTTATTAAACATTTAATAGTTTTAAATACTGATAAATTAATAATAAAAAAGTTACTTACTATTTAATATAACAACGGATACCATAGTAATCCAGAAGAATACTCCGGACCAGTCAGAACTGTCAGTCATTGCCAAGACGACAGTAAAGACAAATATCAAGACCAGAACAAAGATACTCCATACTATGCGCGTCGTCAAGTTACCTCTGAAAAGTCAGAAACATCTCTTTAGTAAAACGCATTATTATTTAACAATCATTAATTAAATGAATATCATTAATATTATAACAAAGGTGTATATCAATTAGGGAAACATAAAATATTTTTGTTGCAAAATGTATATTTTATTTTGTATACATACCCAAATTGTAAAAATACATTTAACCAGTTGAATAACAAATTCGGTACTTGTGATGCAAATCCCAGATATGCTAGAAAATTCGTCGCATAGTTCGTATCTATACCAGTATATTCCTTAGACAATTTGTATCCGACAAAATACTGCAAATATATGGCAATTATGTATATATGTATATATATGTAGTGTTATAATTTTAACTAGTGCAATTATTATAAATCATTATACTTGGCTTACTTGTTTAGCTGTTATAAACATATTCCATGGCATCAAGGCACCGATTCCATGAAGTACCAATATAAAAAATACTAAATTTAATCTAAAACAAAATACAAAATAATATAACTTTACTTAAATCAACTATATTTTTACGATATTATTACAATATTGTTACGTACAAAATTTTCTACATTATTCTAATAATATATATAAATTTTACGTATAATTTTATAATATAAACAAGTAATTTTTGTCAAACAAATATTAATAAACATATAATTATACCTATCTCTAGGAGGATTCAATTCAAGATTTGCTTGATCCATTGTAACGCCTTTAAAATTCAATTCGTCGTCAGGTCTACCTGTACCTTCCCATCCCGGTGAAAGACGTACAGGTTCTGAACCTTAAATGCAAATTAATTCGTCAATCTCAAAGATTTGCTAAATATTTTATATTACGTGTATTATTTATAATATTAGATCTTGTTGCCAATATCACTATTATTACATTAATTATAAATTCAAAAAATAATTTACATTAACTTAATTTAAAAAATAATTTTTTTTTAACGTTAAATTAAAAAAAAATTTCCGTTTAAATCAAATTCAAATTTTTCTTTCTTAAATTTTCAAATTAAGAAATTAAATTACCTAAGCTAATATAACATTCTTAAATCATTTTTCTTAAATTTAAGAAATTAATATCTTACTATATATTAAAGGTATATTAAATATATCTATTAATTTTAAAAAGATATATTGCAAATAAATTCAAAATTTAATAAATTTTGACTTTTATCACAAAGAATTAAAAAAATAATTATAATTAAAACAATATTGAGATGGTTCTTAATGGTTCTTAATATGGTTCTTAAGTATATAAAAGGCAAGAAAGATTTGAATATA
This sequence comes from Temnothorax americanus, assembly GCF_048541705.1. Taxonomy (NCBI): domain Eukaryota; kingdom Metazoa; phylum Arthropoda; class Insecta; order Hymenoptera; family Formicidae; genus Temnothorax; species Temnothorax americanus. The sequence goes on along the minus strand of NW_027509338.1, from coordinate 5,893,257 downwards.
AATAGCACACCGAGAGATATCTTAAAGAGAAAAAAAGTAAGAGAAGTAATTGAGATAGCTGATTACAAAAAAAAAAAGATAATTACGTACAGTCGCTATAATGGAATGTCACAATCAATTGACTCATTAAGATCAATTGATGCACTATGAAGACGTAATACATAAATATACGAAATATTAACAATTTATACAAAAAGATAGATAATAATTAACGTAATAAAAAGTAATATGTATGTATAGTACACACAGTAATTGATTATCAATTACTAACAAGCAGAAGAAAAGTGTTATAAGATTAGCAAATAAAACTTGTAAAAAAAAACGGTTATAAATTACCTTTTACAAAGCTAGTATTAGCAAAATTGCTAATATAATATACAATGGTATACAAATATAGCTACAAAAAAAACTACATAAATATATAAATAAACTAATAAAAATATAATATATATAAATATTATTCTCAATAAAAGTAATAAAATAAATTCAACGTATAAGACAAAAAGATTTGATTATAATCATTATATAGTACAGAATTTATGTAAGTATAAAAAATTATGTACTTATGTCAATTATATATGAGAAAGAAATTGTCAACTACCTGTTACAGCCATTTTCCTTGCACTTAATTATTTAAATGGATGTTAGTAAAATAAGTAATAAAGAAAGATTATATCATTGCTCAGTAAATTATAAATTATTGATAATGATTTTCTACTGATTGCCGTGGGAATTAGAAACACTGCTTCAAGTCTCGCGCTTATGACTGTTAGTGACTACAGAATAGGCTCTCATATTCATTTAGCTAAATCAGCATGTCACATCAGCAAAATAAAACTTTATGCACAAGAGAATGTGATTCTCTTATAGAAGCTACAATGAAATATATTTTAACGCTGTTAGTGACATTATTATTGTATATATTTTTCACAATTATGAATAATACAGAGTTATTAATATTAACAATTAAATATACAATGTAACGAACAAGCAATGTAAGAAAGATTGATAAGTTACAAAAAGCTGTATGCTAAGTAAAAGTATAAATAATGTAAATATAAAAGATAAATAAGAGAATATATAGAGAAGAGAAAAAGATACATAAATAAACCAATATGTAATAAAATTATGAATAAACATCGATTATTTTAAATCTTTTACATTATTTTATAATTATTTTTTAATATTTTTAGTCAGTTTATAATTGATTTTCTCTTTATAATTTTGCTGAAATAAAACTTCTAAGAATTTTAATGTACTTATGGTTATCTGCTACAAAGCAATAAGATAGCAAGTAATAAACATGCATTCCAAAATAAAAAAAGACCTTTTGTCTTCAAAATATCTTATCAATCTTCAATTGTACTATAATAGAGTTAGATAAATGATAGCTCAGAAAAATTCTCAAGAGTCCAAGAAAATAAACACGATCTCTTGATTTTCGAAATTTAAGATATTTCAATTTTCTATATTAAAGATAATTTATTAACTTTTTTTTATTAAAAATGAATCAATCTATATGAGTGTATTATTAAACCTAAAATTATTTCAATAACATAGTTAATACAATTATCAGTCGTGCGAAATACAATTCACAATATGTTAAATTCAATCTAAACATTTGGATGTTGATACAATAATATTGCAATTGCAATTTTGTTCCATAGATTGAATTATTTAAAATTTATTTAAATTTCTCACTAAAAATAACTCAAAATCTATTATTTAAACTTCACTGAATTATCTTAAATCATAAGTATTATATATCTATCATGTTCAGCTGTCCACGACAGCTAAACCAGTTTGTTCAGCTGTCGTACGTTATACAATTATTATCAGATTAAAATTAATGAGATATGTTTTTGTATCAAGTCCAACAAACTACGAACCAATGTTAAATCCACAAATACTTCACTGTCAATGCCAAGGATGCCAAGTCCACAGCCTGAAAGCTTCTTGTACAGACTGGTTTGAGCAACTGTACAGCGGGAAAATAAAACTACAAGAAAGCCGCTGCATTCCCCCGTAGCCATGACGGCGGATGCAACAGACGGCGTACTGCGGTCTCATTACCTTTCGAAGGTACGATGCGGGTCCCATTGGAGTCTTTCAGAAGAGTCTGCTCCTCAGGCCCCGCACCAAATTCCTTCTTCGTGTAAGTGCCCGCCATAATCTTTTTTTGTTGATTTTGTTTCCGTTGCAAAAGAGAGGTTCTTCAAACGCTATTGACTTCGACGACGACTTCGGTAATAACTGCGACGACGATTTAGCGCATCCCTCAATGACCGGTCCACAAAGAGTGTAATTTTATAAGCACTTCCTGCACTCCACTGCACGATTTTGTCCTCGCCTGGAAAAACAATATTTATTTTAATTGTGGTATCTTTGGTGACATCGTATATAAAATTTTCACAAAATCGTTGAGGTTTGTCGTTATCGCGAGTGTCAAAATAAAATTTAAAGATCCTTAAATCATAAAAATTTGCATTTTTATGAATCACAAAGAAGTAAATAATTCTAAAAAAATTCAAATTATAAAAATAAATTATATTTCTTGATTTTAAGCAAACTACAAACACTAACATAAATATTAATATCTTATACAAATATGATCATACTAGTTTAATAATTAAATCTGAATATGCTCAATATTTCTAACATAAGTAAATTAAATAAAGAAGAAATTAACACAGTATCAATGTGTAACATCTTTATAAATCGCAAAAATAAATTAGAAAATAAAATATCTTCTATATTATACGTATGTATGTACAATGACCCAGATATGATATCAATGTCGCAATCAAGGGATTGGATATACCTCGTGCAAGAGTACTCTTGATGTAGGTCAAGCAAGCAAAATATTAAAGCGAGCGTGTGATAAACATACAAATTCTCCTCTACGCTAGTCTAGATTACGAGACAAGTCGGACGTGTGTAGGTATTCCGTGCGTGTCTCGCAGCCCAGGGCAGGTAGGTTAAGGGAGAGTTAGGAAGAACGTGGCCGACGAGAGAATAGACAGACCTTACGCCGGGCGAACCTTTTTTTTGCGTTGCTCGTTCTCGCGCTCGACTACCGGAGTAACCGGAGAGCGATTCGCCAGGCTTATCGCCGGCGATTGACGTTAATGGGCCGCCCGAAGGGTGGGTGCGTGGCGAGATAAAGAATCACGTGCCAACGTCCATCGGCCGACGGTTCGAGGTTCGAGCGCGGTTCCGTGCGGTTTTGTTTGTTTGCCCTGGCCTCGCACACTGGGCGCGAGAGCAAGAGGGGGAGAGAGAGAGAGAGAGAGAGAGAGAGAGAGAGAGAGAGAGAGAGAGAGAGAGAGAGAGAGAGAGAGAGAGAGAGAGAGAGAGAGAGAGAGAGAGAGAGAGAGAGAGAGAGAGAGAGAGAGAGAGAGAGAGAGAGAGAGAGAGAGAGAGGGTTGCAGTCAGCGACGGAGTAAACGGAGTTGAGCCGAGAATGCCGAGATCGTACGAGATACCGGGAGCGGCGGGAGCACTGCGGGACGGCGGCACGCGAGCGACCGTACCATGTTTTTCCGTACTGCACGGCGCAACGGCACACACCGCTTAGGTTTTAGGTTAGGTCGCGAGAGGGGAGGTTACGAGTTCAGCGCAGCGAGATATTCGATTCGAGATATACGGCGCGGCGCCGAAGCGCGCCGAGGAGCGCCGAGCGCCCACGGCGGCCCACGAGGGTGCGACGTTCGAAAAGGACGAAAGGTAAAAGGCGTAAAAATAGCCGCGCGACGACGAGTCTCCGTTCGTTTCGATCGTTCGACGGGACGAGGAATGAAAAAGAAAAAGATGAAAACACACGGATACTCACACTCGCGTGGACACTGGACACGCGACGGCCGTCGAAGTCGAATGCCCGCGAACAACGCGGTTGGAACTGTTGGGAGCGCCGATATATTAATAAATCATGCGCGCGATAAATCGCGCTCGATGGAGCGTGACGTGACGTTCCCCCTGTTTACGCCCGCATTCGTGATTTCACTGATTTCAGCCGTGTTTTTCTCGTCTCTCTTTCCGAGTTCTTTTTTTCCTCCCCCCTCCCCCCTATCCGGAGTACGATCTCTTTCGCGAATGCAAGAAGCGCGGCTAAAATGAATATGCAATCGAGCAGCATCGACAATTACGAGTCTCGCTTCTTTTAAGGTCTATTCAAACGTGCTTGCATCGCGGCGTGAATTATACACGCAAAAGAAACCAGTCAATTAGGCGTGTAATACGGATGCGAGCATATATACGCGCTGTGACATCGTTCCGCGCTTTGGACCGACGATTGGTCAATTTTTTAAACATGAACGCGGCTGTATGGATAGACCATAGACCCAATAATTATATGGAAGCTGGTGACCTCATAATTGTTTAAATAATCGCGATGAAGATAAAGCAATCAACGGCGCTAAAGAATGTTACGTAATTGCATCTAATGCAAGTAGCAGCGTATCTATTTCGAGTTTTAATTATATTCTTATGCTTCATTAGATATCGAATCTTTTGATAAAAAATTGCTTAGCTTGCGTAAATAATTGCTAGAGTTGCATAACAGTTGCAACTCTAGCATATAGTTTTATAATAAAAGTTGTTAAAAGCCTTGCTAACATCAACTAGGAAAACAATAGAAAATAATAGGCTTAATTAATATAACAATTTAAAAGATAATTATACGTATTTTTATATTTGAATGTATATTACTGTGTAAAACAGAGACAAAAATATATTTTCAACACATACATGGATATATATGTATATACATTTATTTTTGTACAAAAAAGAACACATTTTTTTTCTATTAAATATTTTCCCTAAGCCTCGGTGATTTTTTTACGTTTTGTCAACCCCAAGTTTCCGTTTGATATCGATTGCTCTTCTCCAAATGCTTAATGAATGTTTCTGCTTGCTCCTTCGTCATTTTACCGATTTCTTTTGCTAAACTAACGAATTCGTCGCGCACGTTGTCCGGCATATTCTTAGAATTTCCCGCTAAATAAATACTGCCATTGTTTTCTAAAAATTGCCAGCACAGCTCCCTTTGCTGGCGGATAAGATGCTGCACATATCTGAAAGAAAAACGTTAAAAAATACAATTAAGAAAGTTAAGATTTAATACACATATTCTATCATTTATTATTTATATTATAATAATCAATTCTAAAATAATAACGAACTGTACCTTAATTTCGTATTTGAGATAATAAAACAAAATTATAATTCTAAAACAATTTTATTTTAATTACTTACATTTTGCGATCCTGATCTCTGGAAAACGCGCAGAACACTTTCAGATTGTTCTCCCTCGATAAACGTTCAAAATCCTGCCTGCAATGATAATCCTTATCCTCATTCCTGCATCCAAAGAACAGGATGCATTCTTTCAGGTCTTCTTCTTTTTTTGCTCTCTCGAAAAGCAAAGATCTAAACGGAGCCACTCCAGTTCCAGGGCCAATCAAAATCATCGGCTTGTCGTTGTTGAATCGAAAAGTTCCTTTCTGCAGCCAAAAGATCACTTTGTCGTTATTTTTTAAACTTGCTAGCCACTTTGAACATAACCCAAATCTTGGTTCCACCAATCTGGTCTTAAATTTAACTACCGCTACCAAGACTTGTATTCTATGTGGAGTAGTTTCTAAGCTGGAGGCGATGCTGTAAGGACGTGGCTTTATTGGCGACATGATTTCAAACAATAATTTAATGTTCATCTTACTGGTCGTGCGAGGGAAATCTGTGAGAACCTCCAAAATATTTCGTCTCGGTCTGTTTATATAATCATAAAGCTCTTCTTGACCAATCGGACTGGCAAATTCGCACAGTTTCTCTTTCTCCAACTCATTTTCGCTGATAAGAGATAAAGTGTGCACGGTAGATCTTCGTGGCTTGAAATTCAGGTCCCAGTATTGCTCAACGATCTCTTTCAAAGTTAAATTTCGTTTTAAAACAAACGGAACCTTTATCTCCTTCTCCGATACTTGGATCACCGTATCTGGAAACAGTTTTATCTCGTGTTCGCGTAGTATGTCGAAAAATCGTTTCACCTGTTCCGCAGTATTCTTTGGTCTAATGTAGATAACGTCTCCAGGATCATATTTAATATTATCCGCTTGGATGTTTATTAATCTAACATCTTGAAAGTGATCTTCGGAAGTGGTTCTTATATTTTCAACTATCGTTCCTATTCTAACATCGCTATTTATGAACGTTTCTTGCGCATAGATGTCAGCATTTGATTGATACGGACTGCCCGTTAACCGTTCGTCAATACGTATCGGATTTAATTGATTTATTTTTATTATTGAAACACCAAATCTCTCGATTATTGAGTTTTCTTCATTCGTTATCTCTTTCACAGAAATTTCAAAAATGTCTACAATTTCGTCCCATAATTTTTTGATCCAGGGATCGACTACAGCGTCAATTCCCAGATTGTGCTGATCATCAGCAAGTCCAATGGGCAATAATTCTTTGCCACCTAATTGCGCAACGCGTTTGTTTAATTTCTTCGCAGCAAAGTTGAATTTGGAATACGAACTGTCGCCCAATCCAAGTACGCCATATTTTAGATTTTTGAGCATGGTTGCTGGAAGATTTTTGCGCAATAGTTGTCTCCAAAATTGTTTCATGTTGGCTGGAGGGTCTCCTTGTCCAGTCGTTGCGACAACGAAGATAATCAATTGTTCGGAAGGAAGATTTTGAATATCATATTCATCCAGAGATGATACGGTGCTTTGCAATCCTTTTCTATAAAATAAAAAAAAATCATATATAATTTTAGTTTTAAATTAGGATATACATATTTACATAAACTTCAAACTGTTTCTTCTGCTTTTTACATAAGAATAGAACAAAATATTGTTTATTTTTCAAATATTAAAATGTTAATATTATTTATTTTTTAAATCAAAAGAGAATATTTTCTATTTTTGTTTTAAAATTCAAACAACGTGTAATAAGAAATCCTTGATAGGTTATATAGGATAGGTAGAATTTACATGGATAAAGATGGACGAAGAGTTTATAAGGAGACTTTTTATTCGTGTATAGCGTAAAAGTAGATTATCAAGATAAAATATCACTTAATTGTTATTACTTAATTACATAATTAAATGATTTAAAATAAACTTTATATATAAAGAGTTGGAATATAATATATTTGCTTTCTGTCTTTTTTTTTATCTGAATCTTTTTTATTATTCTGAATAATATAAATGCGAAAAAAGAGATATGACAAAAATATAGAATCTTTATCGCTGATTTCTTTCTTCTGAATGTTGTTAGCTAGAAAGAAAGGATCGCATTCATAGCGAAGCTAATTATATAGGGAAAATAACAAACGTTAAAGACATAAAGGTGAATCACGTCTGTTTAAAGATCATTTAAAGATACGAGAGTAGGATTTGTGTGCCAGAAATTTTCCCAGAGGAGAAGGTTCGCGTGCCAGAGGGGAACAATAACAAAACCTTTTGGCGCTCTTCCAGATCTGCTCGGCGACGTCTTGAGCTGTTCCGGTCTCGCTTCCGTACAGCACCCGGATAACCATTTCATCCATTTTCGTCATCGCAATTCTTTCACGTCGCAATTGAATAAACTTATCGGCGATGACGAGCAGTAAACGTTACTGAAGTGTCTCAGCTGATTCGAACAGTGATGTCATCGCGATCAGACGAATGTATTGGTTTTAGCTACGTCACGTTGCATACACTTTGCATACTTAAAATAAAACATCTGGCACTGAAAGAGAGACGAAGAAAAGTCGTTATATTGCTTCTTTCGAGAACGATTGACAGCATCGTAATTGTAACATCCAAATTACGTGTCTAGCTGAGTGCGAATTCTTCAAGAAGTCTAATCGCTCCAAATCCTTTAATTCCGTCAATCAAAAACACTATAAAACAAACAGATAGGTCTTTATATTCGTTACGTTGATTGCATCCCTTGTATTTTATTCTAATTCTCTATTGCTACATTATTTTAAATGCAGACCGAAATGCGGAAATAAAAGCGGTTGTAACGAACAGACTCGCATTAAATGCCGTAAAGTGGAGTGGATCTGAGGATGTTATTTATACGTTTGGAGCAATGCGGGAAAACCTTCCGTGGCATTTGCGACAGCTAGCTGACAGATGCGGAACAATCTCGCGATCACGTTGATGAAATGTCAAGGATAAACGTTTGGGCAAACTGGTCCCAATTGGCAGCGGGCTCCGAGAGATTATAAATAAAAAAATCGCCCCGTCGATCGTGCCGATGCAATCGTATTTCTCGCGGTTTTCGAGGGAGATCTCTTAAACTCGGTTTCGGTGCAAACCTCATCGCAGTTATCACGGAGAGTCATCGAATAGAGCGAAAGTCATTCGGATTCAAAGGCAGACGTGGAGATTTAATTCGAGGGCGTTGTTCATGAGAATCGGAGTCGAGTTGTCGAAAGGTATACACGCGCGAAAAGTCGAATCGTACGTTTGCTCGTCCTTCTTCTGGAAACGGATGTCTCGAGGCGCACCGTCGACAATGCCGAGAGCAAAAAAATGTCTCTCGAACGATCTTCAATGGCTTTAGTCCTGCAACGAGACGGGAAAGTGAAGGAACACGATTAGACGCAGAGTCGCAACATGATTTTGAGGTTAGCCTCGCGTGATGTAACACGGTATTTAATTAACAAACCAGTTGGGAACAATGACGTCTTCATTCGTATAATTGAAGATTGGATAAAACCGCTCTGGATCTAGTTTTCCCGGCGAAATCACTGGTTCATCAGCGACTTTGAGAGCGTTTTTTTTCGCGACGGGACGAAAACGGAGTTTGAGGTTAGATGAGCTTTCCAGATAGCAAATCGTGAGACTGTTCAATCCGTGTTCAATATCTAATCTTTTTTTTCGGCTAGATTGTTTAAATCGATTTCTGCGAAGAGGGAAAGAAGCGTGAAAACAGCGGGACGAGAACTGAAGTTAGGTTAGATTGTTCACACGCGTGTTTTCGACGAAGACTCGGATCGGCGGGGGTGGGGGAGGTTCGGCTGACCGTCGAGACGCTCGAAACCGTCGAAAGTCGAAATTACGTTTTTCCGACGAGAGACCCGCGATCCACCGGCGACTTCATCGTCGCCGAGCGAGGATTCGAGGACCACGAGGACTTTGAGGCAGTTTGAGGTTAGCGGGACTAGCGGAAGTACGGGTTCGAAGTTCGAGGTTAGTCGCGCGACGGCCGGCGCGCACTCTCGCTCGACGGAATCGCCATGCGCGCAGCGCATGCTCCCATGACGTAACGGTAGTCGGCGCGAAGGGGAGGGGGCGCGCGAGCGGTTGGCAGTTGGCAGTACTGGCACCCGTCTGTTTGCGGATGACTGTCAAAACCTACTTCCGCAGCCAGCGAGCGAGATCGCCGTCGTCGTCGTCACCGCTGCCGTCGCCGTCGTATTCGCGGAGCAGTTCGCCAGCATCGGGTGACGGGCGGGGCAGCACGCCGTGGAGCGCGCGCGAACGCTCGCGGACGATGTCGTGACGTCGTGACGCGGTGACCAGCGGTGACAGCGACTCGCGCTTCTCGTGTGTGTGTGTCTTCTTCTTCTACCGTGTTTCGTCAAGACGAGAGAGAGAGAGAGAGAGAGAGAGAGAGAGAGAGAGAGAGAGAGAGAGAGAGAGAGAGAGAGAGAGAGAGAGAAAGAAAGAAAGAGAGACGTCGCGGTTTGTCTTTCTCCTCGCTGCGTCTCGCGTTCCCGATTCCTCGTCGTCGTCGCCGTCGCCGTCGCCGTCGGATAATCCCGAAGGAAAAGGAAAGGAAGGGCCGAGCGCGTCGCGCTCGCGAGAGATTGATCGTGCGCGTACGTGTGCGTGCGCGCGTGCGAGTGAGCGAGCGAGCTTAACCTGCTACCTGCCTGCCTACCTGTCCGTTTCCGCGAACGCGAGCGGCGCGCTGACGAAAACCTGCGCGCTCGCTGGTGCATGAATGGTACATGAGTCGGCCGGACAGTGCCGAACTGCGGGATTTCTCATGGAGGACAGCCGAGTGTGACGGTAGCTGGCGACGCGCGGGGCTCCACAAGGTGGCACGGGATAACGTCAAGGTTACCGCAGCCCAACCATCCAGAGGTAGTCGCGCGTCTCTCGATCGTCCGAAAAAAAGAAGAAGAAAAAACAAAACGAAATTAGCACGAGGCTCCCGATTTCCGGAAATTTTCCTGTCGTTCCTCGCGCCCGTCGAGGAGGCACCTCCGACCGGGGGAACTCGCCTCCGCCGTTCCGCCAGGTTAGGTTAGGTTAGGTTTCCCTCGGGGACGCGAAGGAGGGATATATGGGGAGATCGGTCACGCGGTGCCGCGTGTTCTCCAATTTCGCCAAGTGCGGCTGGAAAGAGCGAGCGACGCGTGACGAACATTCCAATGCTAGAATATTCAAAGTGTATCTACTTATTACGTATATCTGTGATTTCGAAGTCATGAGATATCGAGAATGAGATAGTCGTATGTACAAGCGTTATACGCTCGGTATAGAAGGGAGACACGTGTGCAAAAGATGGGATTAAAGAGACTCGCGGTCCCTTTTACATTTGAATATTCAACTTCGATTGTCCCAAATGTCTGTCCCATTAAGCCGCATTTTATGCACCTTTCTATATACATATCTATATACATATAAGTTTTGTACATTTGGCTTTGTTTTTATCTCGCGGTCATGCTTTTCTCAAGTTTTCTATAAAGGTAGTTAGATGTAGAGGAGTAAAAAGAGTAAAAAAGGGAACAGACAAAGAATAATTTTGAGATAAACAGTTTATCAACCGATGTTTCTTTCTTCACTAAATGACTCGACTTGATAGCAGTGATTGATTATTTTTTTTATCATGCTTTCTGTATATTTTCTCATCTTTTTTTCTTATAATTTTAGCTCTTTCAATATCTTTTGCTCCTTTTGCACACTTAGATAACGAATCCTATTTTGAATGCAAGAAACATGAGAAAATATAACTAGGAGCAATAATATATTCCATATCACATACACATTTATATTTTATGTATAATAAATATTACTATTTCTTTTTTTTTCAGATTCTTCCACTGATGGCCACATAGGCACATCTCTAGCGGCATTGTTTCACCACAATCAGACGTAATGCTGATCACATAGCGTATACTGGGCTGTAAACCACATACTTGGACGCAAATCTTCCCGATAGATTATGCGCTGCGCGGCATAGAAAATTCAACTAGGATATTTAGGATATTTAATGAACTGGTGCACATTTTGGCGTCATTTTTCAACTAAATATTTTCTTCCGCATCGAGAAGTACTGCATTCCTCGCGGCCAACGATACCAAAACCTCCATTGATTAATTCCTCCATCCATTGAAGATGACCAGTAGACTCGAGGAAACAGAGCAGAAATGGACTTGCGAGTACTGCACTTATGAGAATTGGCCCTCTTCTTTAAAATGCACCATGTGCAGGGGCGCCAAGCCTCTCCTGGGCGAAGACATTTATCGTCTTCGGGATCCCAGCCCCCAAAGAGGTTCCTCCAACGTCGCTTCCGGCCCCGTGTCCCAGATAAGTCCTACGGACAACTTTACTTCGCAAAATTACAGCCAGAATCTGCCTTCGGCGGGAAAGTGGGCCTGCACCATGTGCACTTATATTAATTATCAGAATACGGCGCGGTGCGTACAGTGCAGTAACCGGAAGCCTGTCAATCAGTCTGTCAATTCATTAGCATCGAATCTACATGAACATTTAGCGCCGCTGCGACTGGCCGATGGACCACCAAACTCGGGATCGAATTCCCAGCTGAATCCCTCGCCAATTAATCTCCATCCGGAAAGATTGTACAATATGAATCCAGAGAAATGGTCCTGTCATGTGTGTACTTACGAGAATTGGCCCAAGGCGACCAAATGCGTCATGTGCGGTCATCCGAAGGAGAAGGATAAAAGGGATAAGGGAACACAGGGAAATGTGGGGGTGATTTTACCAAGTCCCGAGAGAGAACATAGTCAACGGGGCTTGCCATCGCCTCCACACGCACCTTATATTCATCAGACGCAGAGAGAGGATAATTTAGCGATAGGAAGGAGGTAATATTAAATTACATATTTTATATTTCATATATTTTGTAAAATGTGTGTGTGAACGCGTTATATAATAAACAATATTTATATAACAAGTATAATATTCAGAAAAGATAATAGAAGAAATATTTAACGATTAACGATATTAACAATTCCGATATATTTTTTTTAAATAAACATAATTTCTGATTATATTTTCTGAATAAGTTACAAATATGTACGTTATGATATACTTACAAAAGAATATTCTTCTGTTAATATATTTTAATGCGTATTTATAACTTATCTTTAACATTTCAGAGGTCCACATAGGTATGCGGAGAGCCGGAACGATAGTTTATCAACTCCTCAATCTCCAAATAACTGTGATTACGAGCGCCGATTGAAGCAGTTAAGACGCCACACTGATTGGTGTTGGTTAAACGCTTGTCTCGGTATTGTCGAAGGTGACAACACTCCTGTTGAAGCTTACCTGGCGAGCGGTGGCGATCCTGCCCGCCAATTGACGCATTCTGAGGTTTTGCTCCTCAATAGAAGTAGCGCGTTTGACGTTGGGCACACCTTGGTGCACTTGGCTATTAGGTAAACGCAAATAACTTGAATAAATACTTCTATAAGTTGATATTATTAAATAAAGTACGATTCTTAACATTAATAGATTAATAGAATTTGAATTGGGATTTCCATAGGTTTCAAAGGGAAGATATTTTAGCAACTTTGCTGTCGCAAATTGAAGGTTCGGGCTCGGGGGTGAAAAGGGTACCGAGTTACGTCGCACCTGATCTCGCGGTACAGATTCGCCGACATGTCACCAATAGTATACGCTTACGCAAAGGCTCATTCCCCTGTTATTTTGTTACCGACATGGCCACCTTCGCGTTGCCAGCCGAGGTTATTATGTATTATGATTTTAATATAATCTAAATGAAAAGTAAATCTTTTAATCTAGTTAACGTTCTACTTTTAAGTAATAAATAATCTTTAAACTTTTCTTTAAAAATATTTAACTTATATTTTTAATATATTATATAACTTACTCTGAAGAGATTGTATAAAAGTGTGCGAGTGCTCATGTATATACATATATGTTATTTTTATATTTAAAATTGGATATATATTTTTAGGTTGAAGATCTGCCGAGCATTGTACAAGAGCAGATGCTAGAGGAATTGTTAGATAAGGAAGCTCAACAGCAATTGGAAGGCGGTGGTGGCGAACCGCCAGCTCTAAATTGGTCTTTAGAAATTACCGAACGATTAGGTAGTCGTTTACATGCGCTCTGGAACCGATCGGCCGGAGATTGTCTTCTGGATTCTGCTATGCAGGCCACTTGGGGTGTTTTCGATAGAGACAATGCTCTCAGGAGGGCGCTCGCCGATACCCTGCAACAAGCTGGGCAATTGTAAGATTTGCGATTAAATAAATAAATATATAATGTAGTTTCCAGATTAATCAATAGATAGAATAATCATAAAAAGAAAAATAAATATAATTGAAAAATATAATATTTTGAAAAATTATATTTAAAAAATAAAAGAATCTCAATTTAGTTAATAAATATCTCATTTCTTTCAATTATTCAGTCGAAATAAGCTTCATGTATTTTACACAAAATGTTATTTTTCAGCTTTTATCCTCGTTGGAGAGAGTACGAAGCCTCGCAAGCATCTAGGATGTTAGATTTTACTTTAGAAGAGACGCAGTGGCAAGAAGATTGGGAAAGCTTGCTAGCAACGGCCGCTCAACCCGGAAGCGCGTTAGAACAATTACACGTGTTTGCCCTTGCCCACATTTTAAGACGACCCATTATAGTTTATGGAGTTAAATATGTTAAAAGTTTCCGCGGTGAAGATATAGGTACATTCTAAATAATACAACTATAACATTTGCTTTCTGTTTTCTTTAATTCTTTAAGATTTTTTCAAGACTAACTCAAGAATTAAGATTTCTATGATTCTTTAAAAGTCTTTTTTTTACGATTTTAAAGCGTTTTTTTTAAAGATTTGTAAGATTTAGAATAATACCAATTATCTTTATGTATTTTGTAGGATATGCGAGATTTGAAGGCGTCTATCTACCACTATTATGGGAACCTTCATTTTGCATCCGTTCACCAATCGCATTGGGTTATACCCGTGGCCATTTCACGGCGTTGGTTCCAATCGAGCCCTACGCTTCGTCCAGAATACCGCCCCTCGCAACTCACGGGGTAGTGAGTGGGAACAACAGTCCACTCGAGCAGCTACAGATTCAGATGCAAACCACCTTTATGCCACTAATGGATCGTGAGCATAAGCTTCTGCCAATACACTTTCTCACGACTGATGAGATCGGTCGTGAGGAATCCATTTACAAAGAGTGGTTGGATGTATGTAGAACCGAGGGTGGAATTCTGGTAGCACAGCAGAAACTTCACAAAAGACCGCTGCTCGTTGCACAGATGCTGGAAGAGTGGTTAAATCATTATCGTAGATTAGCGTGAGTAATTTTTAATTTTCTTGAGCTCTGTTAATGAATCATAACTGTAATATAAAGCAGTTAAAAAAAATAATTCTAAATTCTAATAATATAAAGAATATAAAATGATTAAAATTACAATAAATGTGATAATATAATAATATAATAATATTCGATAATAAATAATTTCTTTTTTCTGTATATTGCAGTCAAACCAACGAGGCACCTTTCTCGAGACCACCCACATTACAGGATTATAGTAGCGATGGTGATACCGAAGATGAGTAGTGTAGTAATTTTAAGAGAGAAGTGTTACGACTGACATGAGAAGCATCTCCATTTCTCACAAGTTGATTCTCAACTGAAAATTATAAAATGGTTAGTATTATAAAACGAAAACTATACGCGAATGCCGTACTTTCATGAATAACTCGATACAGAGAAACTACTACGTCCATACACTGGCAATGTACCATTTAAAAAATTGAGAACGCTGTCACATCGCTATGGATCACTTTGCAAGCAAAAATTATAAAGTTTGAATTAGGATTTACGAACTATATCAAAGTATAATGCACTAATTATTGGAGTTATTGCCATTATTGGGGAAAAAAATCCTTTTATAATTAAATTACCTATACATCAGAAATGTTTAGTTATGACATAGCAAAACAATGCCAGTTTGTTGCAAAAATCTTTCTTTGCGAAATGAAATATTTTTTTATCACATTATTATGCTGATGTTAACGCAACTTAAGGAAATGATGTAATACTTTTTTTATCGTGATAAAACATGGGAAGAAAATACGAGTTTAATTTTTTGATATGGAAAAGGGAATGTTGGATATATTATATATAAGTATGGAGATGTGTGTTTAAATAATACGTATAGGTGTTATACAATTCATTGCCAGTGACGGTGAGCGAAAGTGGGAAACATTGTCGTTTGTTACAAATTGTCGAATCGTTTTGCATAATATTAGAAATTTAATTGTTAGGCTATTGAAAATAACATTTTTTCACAGATAGTTTGTAAAAATATAGTTTCGGAGGAGGGGAAGAATTTGAAACTTCTTCTCTCGCAAAATATTGTGGAATTTTGCGAAAACGTTTGGACAGATTTTTGAGCATTCGTTTGTCGCGTTCCATTATAATGACAAACGAAATAATAAGTGTGATTTAATGGCAGACTTTTTAGTCTTCTCTCTAAGAAGGAAGAAAACTTAGATTATCAATAATCTTTTGAATAACTAATTTCGAGATATAATCACTTAAAAATTAATTATTCAGATATTGATTGTCGATTGAAAGTTTCTTATCTTCAATTATAAGAATCAATAAATAGTTGAATTTCGAATAATTGAAAATAATTGAAAATTTTTCGTGGATTTGATGTAAAACATCGTCCTTGCTGTCGGAGTTAATTTTTCTTCAAGAAAAGTATTTAAGTTTTTATTTTAATTTGATTTATTTTTAATAAAATAAAAATATTTACTTCAATGAGATAACTTTTTATCTATAAAATTTTCGACTACAAAAATCTGCCACTAAAGATCGATATAAAATATCTTATATAGTGACACGAGTTCCGACATACCTGAGACGCAATTCTTCAGGATAGTAATCTAGAAAAGTCAACAAATTCCGTGTATAATCGTCTTTAAGTCGTTTCACTTGTTATAACTTAGAACTGCGTTAAGGAAATCAAGCAGTCGAACACAAACGAACAACGATCTGTCCCTTTTTAATGATCGAAATCGCGCGGATCTAGAGCAATGGTGTGTTAATAGGAAAAAATATATAACTAACAGACTTGTGAAAAACTGTGCTGTTTGCTCTGTAAAGAGAAAAAAAATATGGTTTCATTTTTATGCGAGGGATATAATATATTATTATATAGTAATAATAATATATTAAATTTTTCGCGTAAGTGTGGTTCACAATCGTGTTAAATCTATATATATATAACACTGTACGAACTTTTATAAGAAGCGATGAGAAAGAAATTAAAGAGATGAGTAGCACATATGTTTAAGCGTTAGGATTATTATCGAACAGCTGACACACACATACACACACACACACACATACACACGCGCGCACACACACGTATTCACACATCTAACAACGCATTCTAGCGAACGAACAAGCGATTGTAACAAATCTTTAATCAAAAAAGTACAAAAAGTCGCTGGAAACGTTTCTTCGGAAATACTTCTTCGTTTTTTCGACGTAACAATAATAGTCTTCATTTCTTACTATTTAATTCTGATAACAGCAACAATGTAGCGTCTAGTCCTTTTGCATATAGCACCACATCGCGTTTTTTTTCCTTTCTTGATTATGAATTAATTATTGCGCGATCGGAAGTCACGTGATAAAAATTAATGAAAAAGGCTTGAAAGGAGAGATCAAAACCAGATCAAGAAACCGGTGTAATTCTGTCGGATTTCGAAATAGATTTCGGAATTAAAGAAAAGTGAAAACTTTTATAATATAAAATGTAAAATTTTGAACATGATGTGATATGAAAAAGGTTGTATTATTATTAATTTCGACTTATTATTTTTGTCTTGTCTTTACGCGAAGTATCATCCCTTTTTCCAATCGTGTCATACATAATCCCTCCATATCCTGTATAGTTGTATAGATTAAAAATTAAAGGAAAAGGAGAAACAGATTTTAAATAATCATGAAGAAATCTGTGTGAATTCGAGAAATAAGTTCGAAGTATAATATTGCAGCGTAGAATATTGGAAGAAAAATTGTATATAGGTCTACACATGAACTCCAGGAACATTTCGAGACTTTATTTTAAGTCATTTTTAATTTATTGTACAATGCCAAAAATAAAGTCGAAATATTCCTGCAAGTAATTACACATTGCTCCAACATTCTGCATTATAGTTCGAATTTAAACCTGTGTTGCATTTTTTAATCTACAAATCATTGTTTTCAATATACGTTTTTTAATTGATTTATAAAAAAATCAAAGGAGCTTTTTCGTTCCTGTTTAAATTACGAAATAATTGGAGCAAAAAATGATCTTATTAATCATCTATTTATTACAAATTATTAAATTTTAATTGTGGATTATGTAAATAAATTAACTATTTCTCTTTCGCGGAAAAGAAAATTTTTGACGGAGGTTACATTTTTATAAAGCCTTTGATTCACCGAAATTATATCGGTTTCTAGATCCCTAATTTTCGAGAGGGACAACACGTATAAGTCAATTCCACAGTGTCCTGTCTGCGAAAGCGGCAGAAGCGAGGCTTATCGCTATGATTGTAATTGTTAATGTTATATACATCGACGACCGCGTTATTGTTATGATTATTACATAGACATAGCATAAGTCCGTGACTTACAAGGCCCATTTTAAACACGAAATTACATCTTTAGAACGAATTCTATAAGTTATGCATTTAAACTAAACTGTTACTGTAAATTTTTTTTTTATCAAAAAAATGCGATAATGCTGGCTTCTGCGTAAAAAAAAGAAATGAAAGTAAGGGACTTTCTCTTTATTAATTTTCGATATTAATTGTTATTGATAAAAACCAGCTATTTTTAACGTATCATTGATAATTAACCTAATTTTGGTTTCTAATTATTTAATAGAAACTATTATTGTGTGTAATCAAATTAATTAAATTTAAACGTAAATTATGCATTATATATTAATAAGAACTGATATCGAAAATTAATTTTCAGGTTAACTTTTAATTAATTGATTCTCAGATTATAATTCTCGATGGACACGGCAAAGTTTTTTCGGCAAAATAGGGAAAAAATGTTAAAAAAAATTAACAATGTTCGACGGAGGTGTTTTCTTTTTAAGCAAGTATAGTTTTCTCGATTTCTTGTTGCCAGAATTTGCTCTTGGCAGGTGATAAAGTATAGAGAGTTTTAAAAATCTATTCTCTAATCAGGAAGCAGAATAGAGAAGTCTATAAATATATAAATATAAATATTAATATTAATATAGAACATATATATATATATATATGAGATATAGATATTATATGAGATAATATATCGATGTACAATAATTCGAAATAACGATTTATTATTATTATTATTATTATTATTATTATTATTATTATTATTATTATTATTACATGATTCTGACGATAATGATTATTATAAATAATATAATAAGAAAACATCGAGGTGTGAATCAATAAATGCTGAAGTACTTTATGTCATTTTCATCTTTATTGAAATAATTTTTCAGGGTTTACTAATCAGTCCCTTCTCTAGCCATTATTAAGCCCATTCTACAATAGCCGTAAAGTATGCATTAAGACGTAAGCAGTAAGCTATTGACTAATGGGATTTTTACAATCCAAGAATGATCGGCTGTAGTTGGTCAATTTTTACTGCTTACGTCTTAAAACTTAAAACATACTTTTACGGCTATTGTAGAATGGGCTTTAATGCTAGCAGCGATATTGCGCTTTTAACATCTGGAATCGGCCTGGGATTGGCCGGTTACACTGCGCATTCGCGAGAACATTACATCCCTTATCTCTTTATATCGCGAGCCTGGACTCCCTCGGCGTCTATCCGCCACTATCCGCTATCGCGGCTGCACGGTCCATCGTAGCACGTAAGTAGTCGACGATCTCGTCGTCCGTGTAATTACAACGTAAGTACGCTCCGCCACGTTATGAGCACATTCCGCTACATCCCGAAAGTCTTCTTGAGATACTCCAGGGATCGCTTTTTTTATCGATCGTCCGCCGCGGAAGTGCGTGTGTGTGTGCGTGATGTTCGCCGTGACATATATTATGTCGGGTGTTCGGACACCATATATGACAATTTTTATATTATCGATTTTCATTTATTTTTACTCAATGAAAAGGGCTCCGCACTAATTATATAGGAAACGGTAAAATCGGCTAATTTTGTAATGTGTTGTAGCTATATATATACCTATATATACTGATTATATATATATTAATTGCGATTTTTTGTTCGATATATATATATATATATATATATATATATATATATATCTACCTAGATAGCAGAGTGGCGTCAAGTGGCGTAATAGTGCAGTCAAAGTGACGGATTGTTGTCGTTAGAGACGTCATTTTGACGGCATTATAACGTCATTTGACGCACTCTGCTATCTGGGTATATATATATATATATATATATATATATATATATATATATATATATATATAGATAGTAGATAGGGACAGTGGGAATCTCGTTAATCCATTCATGCGCGTCACTAATTAGATGACGAGGCATTTGGCTACCTTAAGAGAGTCATAGTTACTCCCGCCGTTTACCCGCGCTTGCTTGAATTTCTTCACGTTGACATTCAGAGCACTGGGCAGAAATCATATATATATATATATATATATATCGAACAAAAAATGTAATGGGCTCGAAGTGTGTTATATAATTTAATGAACAGTTTTTGAGCTACAGCCAGTCAAATATGAAGAATTCGGGCTCTGCGAGTATTATATTCCTACTCTCCTAACAACATGGATGTGGTAGAGGACTGGTCCCATGTGTATGCGTGTGTGTGTGAGAATGTGTGTATGCGTGACGTCCATGTCGTTCTGGGACTTCTGTTTGACTTATGCCAATAACCCAGATAGCAAGGAGAATTGAAAAGGAATTCTTTTTAAAAAAATTCCCGATTTTTAAAATGTATTCTCTTTCCGTATCATTTCTGTTCTAAAACAACTCTTAAGAGTTCAGAAGACATTTTTTTCTATGTCCCCACAATTCTGTGTTCTTCAGATAAAAAAAAATTACTTTTCTACTCCATAAAAATTTGTAATAAATTCGAAATTATGCTTAGACGGCTTAGACAGTATTCCTAGAGCTCTATCTAAGCGCTATGAATGCATTGCGATTTTTCAGAGTAGAAAAACAATTCTTTTATATAATTTCAGTGTTTATAATTCTAATATTCTGTCTGTAACATCGGATAAGAAAGAATCCTTCATAATCTATCCGAAAACAATTTCTGCATCAGAAAGAACATAAAATAATCCATTTTATGTTCTTTCTGATGCAGAAATTGTTTTCGGATAGATTATGAAGGATTCTTTCTTATCCGATGTTACAGACAGAATATTAGGATTATAAACACTGAAATTAGGAATATAAATATAGGAAATATAAAATACAAGTGTCCACACATATGACACAGGTATATCGATTAATGATTATATTACTAAATTGGTATACAGATTTGAAATATTATAAGTATCATTAATTGTTATAACAAACAATTCGTTTAATATGAGCGATATATTTATCGTACATACAGTAGACTGACCTGGGCCACGTTACGTCCGACTTGTGCCACAAGATGAACCGCCAAAAGAAGCTGCAGGACGACTTGCTCGAGACACCAATGAAGAGGTGTCTCTCCACCTTCGACATCACGTGGCTCGGTGAATATACCTTTGCGACTCGAATAAATCAACTTTGTGTGACACGGAATTATAATATATATTATACATATATTTTTTTATATATAATACGCTTTGTAACTGGCTTCGTGCGTGCGAGCGATATGCAACTTGCCATTACATCACGCGCGATTATCGCGATGTGATGATAAGCGTAATGGTCCGGAATAATAGTCTTGAGTGAAAGATATGTGGCGATAGACAACAATAATAATGCACGGACTATTAATGTACATAATAATATAGCTGTGTGTAGGAGGAACTACATTTCGAGATTACATGTAACTTACTGAACACTTGACAATATTAATTACTACAGTCCTGTACCTATAATTATATATTACTTCCAGGCGTGGGTCATATGGTCGGCGCTGGATTTTACGTGCTAATGGGTACGGTCGCGCACGACATAGGTGGACCTGGGGTGATGTTAAGCTTCCTCGTGGCTGGTTTCGCTTCCATTTTGGCGGCCCTTTGTTGCGCCGAACTGGACGCTCGAGAGAAAGCGAGGAAAGAGGGCAAGGAGTCCGGCAACTCCATTCAAGTCGACGTCGGCGAGTTTTGGGAAGTTATCGTAGGATTGGCCCTTATCTTGGAGCACATGATGAGTACGAACCTATCTTTTCGCGGAGAACCTGAAGGATTTACCGACAAGAAATAAAAAATGAACAAGAAAATCGAATTAGATTGAGTCAAATATTAAATTAGCGCTAAAATTAAATCAGATTAGCAATTAATGACTTTTTATTGTGTTAATTAGGCGCGGCGTTCGTGGCGAGAGCTTGGAGCGGATACGTGGATTTGTTGACAGGCGGTGCGATTAGCAATTATATTTATCGCTACGGGATGGGTAAATTTACCATATATGGGGTGAGCTTTTGCCCGGATGTCCTAGCTTGCGGATTATGTCTGGTTTACGCGATGCTCTTGGGAAAAGGGGTGAAGACTTCGGCAACGGTCGACTCGTTGCTGACCATCATCAACCTCGCGGTGATGGGTCTGTTCGTCGTTCTGGGCATTTATTACGCGGACATTACAAACTGGAGCAGCCAGAACGGTGGTCTTCTACCATATGGTTTCGGCAGCGTAATCACGGGTGGGTTATCTCAAGTAGACTGATTAAACAAATGCGATGGAAAATATAGGGGGATTCATGTGACCTCACTAATCCGCGATTTCGAGGATTATGGAGGATAATAGAGATTTATGTACAAGGGAAATGGTTTTTGTATTTTTTGGTGATATTCGCCGGTTGAAACGAAGACGTTAAATCCTGATGCGTTATTCAGGTGCAGCAACGTGTTTCTATGCCTACGTCGGCTTCGAATCGATCACGACTGCCGGAGAGGAGGCTCGCGATCCAGGACGGAGTATCCCGCTGGCGACGATGCTCTCGATGGCGATAGTAATTGTTGGATATGTGCTGGTCAGCGGCGCCCTGACACTGGTCGTGCCGTATTGGGAGATTAATGTTACCGCCGCTTTGCCGGAAGCCTTTTCGTCCAGGGGTATCCCGTGGGCTAAATATGTGATAAGGCGAGCAATTTTATTTTTCTATAACTTTACTCGATAAATTTATAACATAGACGTTCTTTTCACGAAATTTTTTTATGACAAAAACTAGTAAAAATAAAAATACTGTAGGCACCATTCTTTCTTTCATCATTTTTATTCTATATTTCTACAGCGATACCAAGAGATCTCACAATAACCAAGTCGCGGTGTATTCAAATTAAAATTACTTTAATATTATGATGTATAATATATTAAAAAGATATAAAAGATAGTGTATATTATAATATATATATATATATATAAAGGATGATTTAATTAATTTTTTAAGATGCGCTAATCGAAAGTGGCTTTTGCAGCGTGGGTGCCCTTTGCGGAATGACGACGACTCTTTCCGGAACCCTCAGTAAATTGTCCCCCTCGGTGTGCCCTCTCAAAGTAAGTGGAGGGCTTAGTGCTTTAATCGCTCTGATGTTCGATCTCAAACATCTGGTGGAGTCTATGTCGATGGCGACTCTGCTCGCGTACAGCATCGTGGCGATTAGCATTATCTTGCTGAGGTATCAGCCCAAGCACGAGCAATCGTCCGATCCATCCGAGCATCAGTTGTCCAGAGTTGGTAGGCACAGCAGTGGCTGTTCCTCGCCACCTACGGAGGAAGCGGACTCCAGCAGCATCGCGTCTAAGTCCGAAGTGAGTGTGCCGCTAGGGCTTTTGATTAAATTAGGATGCCATAATTGCGGCTCACGGTACAACTTCAAAATATTTGAGTTCTGTAAAAAATGTAATAAATTTTGATTCTTGAAATCTATAAGTGTCGCCTTAATATAATAACATTGCGCCAGGCAATTCTTAGATCTTTTATAACAGATTATTAATAAATTATTTATAATTATAGCTGCGGTGCGATGGATCTAGCAAATTCAAGCCGCGATACGCCTGGATGGAGCACTGGCTATGGCTGCAGATTTGCGGTACTTGTCACATGAGACCTCTCATATCCGCTTGTTTGATTATTTACACGACAAGCTGCGGTTTCATCAGTACTTTTATGATAATAGCGTTCGAAACGTCAGTTTCGTTCACGAAGAGCGGTTACCTTTTTGCAGCGAGTTTTCTTCTGCTACCTATCGCGAGTGAGTTTATCTAAATTTTTTTCCGGTTTTGCACACGACAGAAGAAATGTTGTACTCAACCGTATTTGTTTGTTGTTTGCTCGCAGGTCTTTTCGTAATTGCCGCTCACAAACAAAATCCACCCACCGGGAAATTCCAAATACCGCTGATGCCCTTGATACCAGCGTTAAGCATTCTCTTCAACGTCGTTCTGATAATGCACCTGTCTGCAAGGACGTGGGGATGGTTTTTCATATGGATGATATTTGGTACGTTGATTATAATCATGTATCATTCATATAAATAAGATATGAATTTAAAATGCAAAACCAGATATGCTCCATATAAATTTCAATGAATCTCCATTTCTTTAATTTCTCCTCTTTCTCCAGTGTTGGTGGAGTACTTTCTATATAAAAAAAAAGTCACTCCGCCAAACTCACATTCCGGTTTGATGGCCACCTCAGAAGCCGAGAAAGGCACAAAGTGGGGATCTACGTTACAAGTTACCCCGAAAAGTGGCAAGTCACCTATTCCGAGCGTCCAAGAACTTGTTGACTAGAAATAAGTTATACATTTTTATCAATTGTTTTCCTTATCAAGCTCGCCGGTGGAGCCGTGGAAATGGCTTAAATTTTAAAAATAAAAAAACGTTTGAGCAGTCAACAACGAAATATTCGTACGTAAGACTGTATGCAATGCGAATTATAACGCAGTCTAGTGCAACGGAATACAGAACGACATATTTAATCTTTAACTTTTATTAGTTTTAATGTGGTTAACGCACAATTAATGCGCTCAGCTACTTAAATGACACAATGTGTTTTATATGTATTTATTTTTCGATTATATTCGTCACACTTGTTACTTCGGCGGCTCCACTTTACATGTTGCTTGAAATTCAAAGTTTATGGAATATATTTTGTAAAAATTTTTCCTTTAGAAGACCTTTTTAACTTATGCATTTTGAACTCCTCGAGAAAGTTTTTGTCTGGTACAAAAAATCTATTTTCGTACTTAGCTTTATCTTGTTCGACAGTGATTCCATATAATTTTAAGCTCGTACCTTTACTTCTTAGCACGATCAACGAAACATTATCGTTCTTTCCTGTCTAGATGACTATTATTATTACACATTCGCAAGATTAAGCGATATGTGTTTTACGAAACATTATGTTTCGTGTTGCAACGAATTCGGAGAGAAATGTAACTTATTTTATTGTTAGTTTATCTATTATATATTTTATTACGTACAAATTCGATCAACGGGAACTCATCATTTCTTATTTCATATATTTTAATACAAGTATCGATTAAGAATACGATAGCAAGGAAACATATTTTCTTTCTGTTGTCATGACACGAATGTGACTAATCTGTCTCGTTATCAATAATATTTAAATTTAATAAATAATAATTTTGTATCTTGATTTGGCATAAATTTACGTTTGTGCAATCGAATTTAGAATTGTTTCTTGGGAACGGATAGATCTAATGATTTATGAATCATTTATGAATCTCACAATAGACTCATTCTTATTACAATTGTGTGAGTTAAGAATAATTTATATATACGTTAAAAATGGATATTATTCGTTCTCTTGATTCAATCGATTTATGAAATAGTGAAGCCGCAAAGGATAATTAGAGCGTAACACGCTTCGCGGGAAAGATTTATTCCGATACCAAAAATAATATCTATTTACGTGATAATGCATTATCGTTTGCAATCTATAATTTGTGTGTATTGTATACACACATATTGTGCATGACAATATAACGTAATATCGATGTATTAAACGATAGAGATCGTTAAGATGATCTACAAGACACAAGAGGTATATTTAAATGACATATAGTTTAGTATGCAAGTTAAATTTATTTATTAAGCGTCGTTTATATCGTTGTAATGTAAAAATAAATAATAAATATAGATTAGCAATGCAATTCAAAAGCAATAAACGATCTATATTCCGCAACTGTTAATTATTATTGCAATTAAGATGCGTCTTAAGGATGGAGTGATCTCGAACAGGAACATCAACAAACGATTAAGAATTCAATTATTTATTTACAAAAATATTTCTTAGCGAGTAATTCTCCGCAACCTATCAACCCAGCAATCACTTAAAATTGACACAAATTTCTGCATGTTGATGTAAAGTAATCGTGCGATCGAAAGTTTAAATTCTGATAATCAGATATTGTTTTCATGCAACATATTAACCGTTTATAATACCTGCGCGAGTGACGTCTGTCCACAGGGATATTTACAGAGATGTAACTGTATCTAATTATATATTGATACTCCGTCGATTTTTGAAGCCTCAAATTTTCATGATTTAGAGATCGGCAGGTTTAGTATTCGCTACAAGAGTCATAATTTTGTTCATATCGGTATAGATAATGGAAGAGAATTTATGATAAATAAAACTCCTGAAGCTGTAATGCTCGGAATTTAATTTTTGCTATCTCATGTCCAATTATTATTCTGATATGATTTATAGAGCTTTAAATTTTTGCGATTTAAATCCACCGATTTAAAATTCTACAAACTTTTGAAATCGCGTGTCGTGAAATTTTTCAATCAGTGCTATTTTCTTTATCAATTATATTTTTCTAAGACTTTCGAAGATATAATTTTTTAAGGTTTAAACTTCCAGACATAAAACAATTTTCTTTTTAGAATTTTATTTAATATATATACCATCTCCTTTTACTGATTACGATATGTTGAGATTTTCGAGAGTTGAATAATTTCTCGCGGATTTAGATCAAGATTTAATAAAAGACAAACAGAAATACAAAAGAAAATGTTTAAGAAGAAATAAATTTGGGGCAAATATATATCCATCAGAAAAGATTTTTAATCGTCAATTAAAACCGTGAATGTTTTAGAAACGATATTAAATTCCGATCTATTATTGATCTCTCTCTCTCTCTCTCTCTCTCTCTCTCTCTCTCTCTCTCTCTCTCTCTCTCTCTCTCTCTCTCACACTCACTCACTCATTGTAAGTAAAGATTAATTTTTAGGATAATGATTAATAATTCGA
This sequence comes from Temnothorax americanus, assembly GCF_048541705.1. NCBI lineage: Eukaryota > Metazoa > Arthropoda > Insecta > Hymenoptera > Formicidae > Temnothorax > Temnothorax americanus. Next base: position 5,866,610 of record NW_027509338.1, on the reverse strand, counting down.
AATTATCCCTTCCAAATAACATATAAAGATATGATAATTGTCTTTTAGACAATTTAAAATGACTCCGATTATTTCCAATAATATTGATATTATTAAAATTATTTTATTTAATGGATTTTCTTCAGTTTGTATTTAATATTAATTTTTTCTATATTATTTGAATTTCTCTATTTTTTTATGTAAGCTGTTTTTTCTAAAAAAATTATATTTAAAAAAAAATAGCAATAAGTTAAGTTATTATATAAAGAATTTTAATTGAATATTATAATTGTTTATATTTATTAATGATCTCATATTAGTGCTAGAATAATTAATCATTTAATATTTTAAAATTAGATGGTTAATGAATTCAAGATTATTTATTTTCAATTTTATTCATAAAGTCTGTTTCAAAAATGAAATTTTATAATTTTTCATGAAATTTTTTCTGGGAATATATTAAACCACAAAATATTTTATATATGTTACCACTTAATTTTCAAGTTAACTTATCTAATTGTGGTAAATAAAGATTTTGTCAACGTGTGTGGCCTGAAATCTTCATTGAGAAATCTGTGAATTCAGTTAAAAATCCAAGGTTGGAAGATGATGCTGTAGATCCAAAATACTTTAAATGTAGAAAATTAGTTAATGCTTTTGTATTTTAACTAATTAATTATTATCTTTTGAATATTTTTTAAAATTATTTATTAGTAAACTTATATTGACAAAAATCTATTTTCTACATGTCATTTTTGTGCAAACGCAGTTGTGTAATTCTGAGATAGCTCTTGTAACAATATTCTTTCTGCAACATGAGATGGTAAAGTCGTCCGTCTATAACGGCATTAGCACGACTACGTGTAGTCTCACCTTGCAAGTAAACAGTAATATCAGTCGAACGGATTGTTGCTCGTGCAAAGTACGTTATTTATTGACCATCGAGAAGCTGCGACAGCAACTGAGAGCATAATCTTTAATATATTATATTGTGCGAGACATAAATAATAAATTTGTGTGTATATGGTATTATGACGTGAAGTACTGTCTATTTTTGATAGTTTATGTGGATTATGTGGAAGCTCAGAGAGAATATTACAAGAAAGCAGAAAGGATAATAAAGGAAACAAAGATATGTAAAAGGAATTATTCTGCGAGATTTTTCATATAGGTACACGTAGATTTCTGGAACTGTGTTAATAATGTTTAAAAGTACATATTTTTTACACTTTTACCCTTAATTAATTAAATTCCACATTAATTAATTTAAAAAATTAAAGGAGACAATAGAACTAATTTTTACATAGAAACTAATTTTCAATAAATAGGAAATAGTTATTTCAAACACTCACTTTTGTGAAATGAATTTTAGGTGCTCAGAACAATCTTTTACACAAGAAATTTTTGAAAAATCGATTAAATTAAGCAGAAATTAAAATTACAACTATGCTTCTCGCATGTGTATTAGTTACAAGAATGCAATCGTTTGGAAATAATAATTCGTATTATATAGCAGTTATAGCACACATATAGCAGGAAATATTGATTCTAACATTTAATTTCTGTGGACTGAAGCTATATAGTTATAGTAGTGAATAGCTTAATCAGTTATTTAGATGCAGGGATTCAACTTCCGGTTCAAAAAAAGTTCCTCGAAAATGGAACGCTCGTCGCACAAATAAACAGTCTGAGTATTTATATACTACACGGGTCATCGTCAATAAATGCAGTCACGTAGCTATGTAATGTGTAAGAACTGTCGGGAAGACAAGTAGTCCATCTCGTCCGGAGCCCTTCTCGGAACCCTTTGTTGCCGAGGATATACAGCCTGGAAAAATGAGATTTTCCTCGGAACCTGCGTCACGCACAGCTTTAGATGCAGGGATCTTCAGTCTTATTTTCAAACTGTATGTAAGTAATAATAATAGTAATAAATAAATAATTCTTATAACGATAAATATAAAAATCATCGTTTTTTTCTCTTTCTCTCTCTCGCTGCTGAAAAAATAGTCTGGAAAAACACATAAAATTTTCAGAAAATTTACACATCAAATATTGCTGTGCGGAATTTTTTTATTTTTGCAAGCTGTATAATAATCAACAAAGAATGTTGATAAAAAGACTAAAATAAAAATAATCTCATTATTAATAATAATAAAAATAAAAATTATATTTTTACGAACAGTCAAAACTCATAATAATTCCAGTCTGATTTTATTGATCACAATAGATCCTAATATGTTATCAAACGATTTTTACATAGCATGTGTTACAACAAAATCGAGAATAAATAACACGTTAAGATTCATATACAGACAGCAAAGAATATGTGGCAACAGATTGTACGCGAATCAATATCCGATCTGCGAAACGACCTAGATAACAAAAGAGTAATTTTTTCATAGCTGTGTAACGGAAATGTGGCAACCTTTTTTATTGAATTAATAAGACGAAAATTGGAGAGTCTATCTCCAAAGTTGTGTTCCTAAGAAATGAAAAAAAAAAAAAAAAAAAATTACTTTGTATTAAATAATCACAAACTTAATTACAGTACAATTTTATAAATAAATGAATTTAAGATATATCGGTGAAATGTGAAATCTTTTTATTTTTAACAATTTTAACGAAATTATGACGACTCTCGACAGATATCGAAACATTTATCATCCAAGTCGTTTAATTATTCGCGATTGACGCAATCTACAAATAATTTATGATCCCAATGGGGTTCTGTTACTGCAATGTATATACCGTTTATTTGTAGAGTATTTTTGTTTGAAATTCGCGCGTTGATTGTTTAATGAATGGGATATTCTTGCGAATGAATAATACCGATTATGAAACCTCGCCTAATTGTATAGGCATTTGTATTATTGTGTTGCATTGAGAAACAATACTATGATGTCGAGTGTATTTATTTTATTTGAAAATTCATTCATTTTTCACAAAAATTTTATCTCGCATATATTTATGTCCGAAAAGTTGAAGATTTAATGTACTATACATAAATTCGCGTTGTTGTTCATATTGCAATAAATTTGTTTATTTTTCTTTTAATTCGCGGTGAATTTAAATTTAGTTTAGTATATAAAATCCGATTTTATATCTCCAACCGGTGTTGTCGCAGTTTTTGTTATATTTCCGTGGCAAAGAACTGTTATGGAAATTAAAAATAAATTTCCAGTGAGAGAAAATAATGTATCATTAAAAGATTAACAAATCCGTGAGCATTACAGCATCTAAAAAAGTAGATATAATCGATCGTAAAGGTAAAGAATCGTTTTTCTTGTATTTATTTTACATATTCTTCGTTTTCTCAGAAATTGATAGAGTTGTGTGTAAAATACACGAACGCTTTGTAACAAAGTGCAATTACAGCGATAATTATATAATAATAATAAATAATTATACTTATGTAAATAATTATGTATGTAATGTGTCCGTATTATTTCCGGATATGAAGTTTACGGGATCTTTTTCGAGACTCAAAACGTTTTCATTTCTCTCTAATTTGCGAAAGTAACAAATCTCGTTATCGCTGTCGCTTTGTACACACATCATGACGGATGAGAATCAAATCGATTGGTGTGATTAATACTCTTGAGATGGATTAATTGTCAGGGTTCACTATGACGCGTCCAGCAGAGAGAGAGAGAGAGAGAGAGAGAGAGAGAGAGAGAGAGAGAGAGAGAGAGAGAGAGAGAGAGAGAGAGAACCTTCTCGATTTCACGAGAGACGCAATCGCAAGATTTATGAGAAACCGCGACGACAATACAAATCTTGATAATTAATCGAGAGAAAACATTTGCTAAATAAATAACTATCCGCCGACATTACGAGAAATGTAATATAATTTTGTATCCAGCTTTGATTTATTAAATCTTTAACTCTCGCCAGACCGAAGACGTTTATTTTAACGTAGCAATAAGATTAAATTATTTACACATCGCACCAAAGCGGTATTCAAATAAGGCAATCTTCGTTGAAATTACTGTATACATTATTTCGCATGATTTTAAATTTATTTTTGACCTTTGCCCGTTTGTTATTCAGAGGAAACGTGCGACTGCTGTAACATTCGGTACGGACATTTTATCTAGCGGTCAGTCCAGTTTCTTCCGCGCGTTCCTCTTTTTTTTACCCCAGCTAAACTTTTTTCTGTTCCTCCACATTTGCTCGATACACACGTTACATGACGTATATGGATGCTTATACGTCTGTGTGACAAGAAGACAGGACAGACAGATACATGTGGGAGGTGAGACAACGGGGGAGATGATGGATCCGCGCTTCGCGTTTCGCGTCAATTTTTACGCGATTACGGAGACACCTTGTCAAACGATTGACACTGTTGTCTTTTTCCAAGAAAAATATTAGGAAAATGATAATTTGTGAGGAATCTTTTGGAAATTAAAAGGATTAAAGGAAAACAAGAAAAATAATTTTAATGAATCAAAAATTTGGTCTGAATTTTTATTTATAAAATTCATAAAAACATCTTCAAGATCCTTAAGAAGCCAAAATATTTTAAACTGATGCTACAAAAAGTAAGAAATGATGATAATTTATGGCACTTTTAATTATGCCCGATTTTCAGTTTGATTTAAAAAAGTCTTATTAACGTTGCTAAAAATTTTGAACGTTAGAACATAACATTTTCTAACGATATCGATCAACGTGCCTCGGAATAAAAAATTCTTACAAAATTATATCATGTATTAAACTATGCGTTATATTAAATTGTAATTAAACTTTCAATGGGATTTTAATGAGATGATTATGAACGCTCCCGAAATAGTTAATAATCGCAATAAATATCCGATCCCCGACTTCGATCTCACGTTCCACGTCTCGCTTTTCGCGAATCAGATTCATTTTCACCCTCGCTCTCACGGAGGCGACGGACGCGCGGGAGTTCGCGCGGGCCGCTGAAGAACCACCCTCTTCTGTGCGGATGACGGAGGCGCAACGAAGAGGGTGAGCTCGAAGATGAGGGAGAGAGAAAGAGGGAGATAGGGAGAGAGAGAGACTGGGCCGGGGGTAACGATGGAGGGATTCGGCCGAAGGTGGAAGTTGCTATGCTATCCGATGTAGAGAGGGCGAGAGGGTGACGGTGAGGGTGAGAGAGGTAGAGACAGGGTGGCGCGGTGGTGCGTCGCTGGTGGAAAGCGGGAAAGCCTCTCCGAAGCGACCACCCACAGTTCACTGCGGCCTCGCGAGCCGTGTGAGCCACAACAACGTTGTGCATTCTTGTATCCGTGCGCCGTTAAGTCGATCGCGCCAACTACCCCGGACACACCAACCCTTTCCACCATGTAAACAAAGCGCCAGGGGATGCGCGTCTCTCACGGACGTGGGATCTGGAAAAACGTCCGCGATGTAACACGTGACGAGGGAGATCCAGGAGAATGGGGAGGCTCTTAATTTTGGAGCTCGCGGAAAAAAAATGAGAAAATATAAAAGTGACGCTCTCCACTTTTCCGTTAAGAGTAATACGTGGTGCCGAGTGCTAAAATGGAGATATTTCGAATCCGGGACGCGGTTTTCCGCTGGTCTCTGCAAGATCAATGATGGAGTCCCAATCTACTGTGTTCCCATGGACATCATGATGTTATTATGAGTTACCGGAGTTTCGGAAGATGCCTCGCTCGAGACTGAGAGACAAACTTCGATCGTCTCCTCTCGGACACACACCGCAACAATCGCTGGATCCCGCAAATGTTCCCGTCGGACAAACTCACTGATGGTCCAACTTTGATTTACATAACAACTTCGACCTGCTAGACGTCGTGACGATCATCTTCTATATGCGTCCTGGGTCTCTCCCGAGTGGATCTCGTTGATCGGATTGTTAAATTTTATAATTCGCGACGATTCTCCATTGGCAATCGTGGCCGGCTTTCAAATGAAAAAAATTCGAAGTCATCCAAGCTGAAAAAGACTGTCGTTCCGTTCAGTTGGAACGTTTCTCTCTGTTTAATCGGAACGAACAATTCGTCAATCATTTCTTTCATCGCCACGCCGCGGCTTTCATCGTATCGATGCTCCGTGTGTGCACTCGCCGTTCGTAATCGGTGATCAATTGTCGCGACCAGCTCCAATATTGCGTGACCTTCGGATATACGGTCGCTGTTAAACACTTTGATGAAGTAACACGTCGTCCTTACGCCTCCGAAACTACCGGATTGTAATTACATCCTTTCCGCTCGCGACGCTAAGACGGATAACGGATGAGGGCGACGAGGATTCTGTTTATACTGACGACGAATTAAATTACACGGTTAAGCGGACACTCGAGAAGATAAACCTTAATTACAGAACCTATCACCGCTGGATCCTGTCGACCACGTGTTTCGTGTGATCTTCGTGGTGGGTGTCGAGTGTTATGACGAGGTGTATAACGATGTGCGAGGTCTCGAGATAACGATGCTTTAAGTGTTTGCGCGACCATTGGAGGAGAGGTAGCCGATCTCCTGATAACACACTTGGCGATCTTGCATGATTATTCATGTAGATCACGTGTTATCGTCTCAAATTTTATTACCCTGGTCGGAAAGGCGCCCTTTGCGAAGATACATGACAATTACCGAAAATTATATGCTTAATAAGATTTCCGACGAAATTAATTGAGATTATCAGGTTTAGATCAAAGGCGTTAACAAACATGTTGCAACAATGGCACGTTAGAGGTATCTTGTAATTATGCAAACTATATAGATACGATTATACGTGACACGGTGTCTAAACTCACTATCATGATTGCAGATATGTCAACTACGGTGATATTGATAACGTTTCAGTTTTCAAAGTGATAACGCGTACAGTTAATTGCACAACCATGATTTCGTATGATATTGAGTGTAATAATAATTAACACTTTCGCTACCGCTTTACTGCTGGAAAAGAATCGGTAAAAAAGATCAAATAAGATTACTTTTCTTTATGTAATTTGTCTTGAAATTCATTTAAGAGAAAAAAAGTTATTTTATGTTACTTGTAAAACTATTTTCAAAAATCTTTCTCTGATTATGCTATCCGTATCTTTTAATGTTATTCATTCCTGAAATAGGATAATATAAATTACTAGAAAAAGGATTCTTCTAAATAAAATCAAAACGCGATAAGAGATAATCATTGATCCTTCATCAATGCAACATTGTGATTTCAGCTTATAAACGATTGTTACATGTGTACAATGTTGTCATACAGATAATCTGCTAAACAAATTGTGATGTTATATAGATATAATACGTGACACTTGGTGGCGAAAGTGTTAATAGAGTTTCACAATCTTACTAACAATCATAATCAGAAAAATACTACAAAATTAGCACATACTGCGCCGATGAAACAAGCTAACAGCTGTAAATTCACTGAGCCAGCCGCGTGTTTACATTAACAATAAGCAAGGCAAATAACACTTGACATAACATAGGCTCATGATGAAATCAACTATATATCGCACAATGTCTCATTTTCCCACGAACTTTGTATTAAAAGACAAAGAACGTTACTTTCTTAATAAACCGTAGAATGTGATTAAATAATCTCGAACAACTGAAGAAACAATCAATATGATGAATGAAGAAATGATAATAACCGATCTGAATGTATAACAGCTCTGAAGATGTCATCACCGGAAATATCTATTGATCAATGTGGAAAAACATTGTGACATTATTTTCGTGTATCGGCGGAGTTATCATGAAACTGAAACATTGCAAATTGACTTTCTTGCGGTGAGCAAGATGCGCCGGAAGTAACTTGATCGGGGTACGAGCGTATAGCTAAGAAACTTGGAGGTAAGATATTGACTCTCTCTCTCTCTCTCTCTCTCTCTCTCTCTCTCTCTCTCTCTGATACAGCTGGAATATCGATGGGATACGAGTGTATCGAATGTTTGTTTAGCTTTGATGGGATACGAGTAGGTTTGCGTATTTATTTGCCTCGAGCTAATATGTGGTGCTTATCTTTGCGATCGTATGATCCGCCAATACGATGATGGTAATATATGATGATGATGGCAACGTTAATTGATTCGATAAGCCAAATATAAATTTATATATATAACGAATGCATTGCTGAATTAATAACCAGCATAATTGCGCTACGTTTTGTGAAACGCCCCAGGTAGCGGAGTGATGTCAAATGACGTATTATTAATGCTTTAATGACGTCTCTAACGTCAATAATACACGTCATTAAAACGTCTTTATATTCTGCTACCTGGAGCTATAGATAAATCAACATGTAGCATAAATCTACATCTAGCTATGAGACACAGGAATAGTTTGCGCACATATTTCCGAGTCGCTGGAATCAATATTGTATAAAAATGACTGAAATATTTACATTCCTTACGAAAATATTCATAAAAATTCACAAACTCGCAAAACAAAACGTACAATACGTACTCGTATTCGTACTCGTACATTTTTTCCGTCACAGAAAATGTACTTTAAACTTTAAAAAAGAATAAGAGTAATATCGTGTTTAATCAGTATTTAGCAGAATTTTAATGTTTTTTTGTGGTCGTATAATTTTAGGCATGATCAAATTAATTATATTTTCGATGCGTTCTTGAATGCAATAACGCTCCGTACAAGAAATTCTTTCAAATCACCGTGTTATGCCGCGACTCTGACATTCGGATCGATTCACAAATTGCTACCGTCGATAATTGAATTTTTTCTTCACGGTTACATCAAACATATTTATACGTCCGGTGAGCAAATGCGTGTGCAATGAGTTAAATTATTTCGCGAAATGTTGAAATTTTCTGCCAGATGCCGACCGAAACAATCGCGTCGCGTTCATTCCATACATGCCGATCGATTTTCGATGTGGCTGACATAAATGTGAGAACTGCTTCCACCTTGAAACTCATTATTACTCATAGCTCATAGCTATTCTCATTATTATATCTCACTATTGTTATTGCTATTTTCATTATTACTCATAACTCATATAGCTATTTTCATTATTTAGTTGTCGAGAATAAACAGTTGCAGTGTTTACCATTATTCATACCATGCAGTAAAGTTCATCTTTTTGAATAAAATTTTTATCTTTTTTCACAGTTTTTAATATCAAGACAAAATCTAACGCATAATTTCATCTTTAATTTTAATTTAATATTAAATTACCTTTTATTTTTTATTTTTTTGAACGTTACAATAATAACTAAAAAATAAATTGTGAATATTTTAGATTGATCTGTATAATTACAGTCTAAATTATAATTAAAACATTTTTTGTTCTGCCGATTATATGACTTCTAAAGTTCGTAATTATACATGCTAACTATTAATCTGGCATGTAAAATGTACATATATATATAAAAATCTATTTACGAATTATAGCTGGACTTCGGTTTCAATTTCATACATTTATCTCGCACAATTAAAGCTGTCATTAAATTGTAAAAATAAGTTAAGAAAAATTGAAAAGATAAATTAACGAATCTGCTTTACTACATTTCGTAATGGGATATATATCGTACCGTGGATTTTAAATTTATTTGGAAATAATTTCACGAAGCTGCAACGTGTGGCTGAATTTATGCTTCGAGGAAATCAATTCGCCTTTGAAATTTTCATAAGGTTACGGTCTCACGCGGTTGTCAAAGGTGCCGCGATGCCTTTCTGCGATCTGATTAACGTTACATACACGTACGATACACGCTCGACTGCTCGTACGATAGTGGTAAATAGCAAACTAAATGTATAATAATAGATGCAAGTTCATCTCTAAGCATAGGACAAAACGTGCTTTAGCTTCATTGTAAAGCATCTCGTCTTATAGATGAAGATGCAACGGGATTACGACAATCGATGCCGGTGATCTTGTATCGCAGACAAAGACCTGCAAATATGATTCGAATATTTATATAACACCATTATTATGTATTTAAAAAAATATATTATATAGTTATAATATATATTCTTCATAATTATTATATATACATATATATAATATAAATTATATTGGAGAATATGTATCATATAATGTGCTAATGTAAATATCAGTAGATATAAATTTAATCACTTTAATAATATTGTATTAAATGTCATAGAATATGTTCTCTCAAATTCTAGTAAATGCGCTATAAAAGCTTTTCAGGATAGAATTACAATTACAATATTCTCATGTATTTCGTTGCATACCTATTGCTAATTAATTCCGACCTCTGTCCTCTCCTAATCTTTTCTTTACATTAGCATATTTGATGCCTTTAGAAAAATGTAATTTTACAAGTGCTCGCGACGATAATCTGACAGGAATAGCACGAGGCCATTTAAGATGGTTTCGACTTTCTAACGAGTTCTTGCTTTAAAATTTGCGTAAACTTTCCAAGTCTCATCGTGCATTATTCGCTTCTGCAATTTCTTATTACGAGAGTTCGGCCGCGTTTTACACGAAGATTCAGTCGTAAATTTCCATACTCGAATCTTATTATCATCGTTTGAATAAAGTTGCGTACCACACGCGATTGGCGATTGGCGATTGGTTTTTTATTCGCGAACAAAAATTCGCCCTTGTTTGAATTCGAAAATCCGTAGAATTTCCATTCGCGATTCACCGCAAAATATCACCTAAATTTCGCAGCTATTTTTCCTGGCGTAAAAATGAATGATTTTATATTTGAATATAATAATGAAGATATTGAATGTGAATATATAAAATGAAGAAAATATAGGATAATAATTAAAAATTTTTTAGAATATATAATATATAGATTTATAGAAATTTTATTAATTATAACACAAAAAAGATATATATAATTCTTTAAATATTGCATTTATATGAAATATTTTTATCTCTTTTTTCGGACGCCGTATATCGTTTCGATTCGTTCGCCATTCTCATCATAAATTCAGCGATGCAGTTTGCATAAAAAATGGCGCGAAACGCGCGGACGGTCGTCGTTCTGCTTGATGCAAGAATCCGAAATATTCCGCGGAATTGCGTCGCGGAAGCGGATATCGGAATTCGCGAACAACGCCTCGTATTTCGCGGTAAAAACGCGATTTCGGAAACGGCATGGCACATTTACGGCTGGTATATTCATATCCATATTTCAAGACTGTCTTGAGTAATGTCTTAAGATGCTAATACGGTTCTGTGGCTGGTATTCACAGTTGGTTCTTATATTTAAGACCATCTTAAGTACAATCTTAAGATGTCATTAACCAATCACAGAGCCGTATTAGCATCTTAAGATATTACTTAAGACGGTTTTGAAATAAGATCTGATTATGAATACCGGCCTGTGATTGGTTCATGACATCCTAAGATTGTACTCAAGACGGTTTTAAATACAAGAACCGACTATGAATACCGGTCTACGACCATTTTCAGTGAAACATCCACACGTTTGATCCGACGCGGAAAGGTGAGCCGTTTTTCATAATTTATCGCAAAATGAGATTATATAATGGCATATATAGACCCGCGTCTTTATATTTGCATCCGTGATGGAATATTTTAATTCATCCTTCGTTTCGGGTCAACTTCACGCCGCGCGTCGCGCCGCGTGAAGTTGCTCGATATCCGCGCGCCGTTCGAAGTCGTCGTCGCAGTTCGCGTCCGAAGATGGCGGGGGTACACGCGCGCGCTCCTCGCTCCTTTCGAGAATCCAGAATATTCCGCGGCATCGCGTCGCGGAAATGTAAATCGCGGGTCGCGGACGACGCTTCGTATTCCGTGCTCGCGTTTCGCGTTCATATTTCGCGACGTGGTGGGTAGAAACGTGGAAATGGCAGGCGAGACGACGGTACGCTTTCCAGCGCCGACGCCAGCGTCGGAACATATCCAGCTCGATCCGACGCGAGGAGGGATATGTACGTACATATATATATATATTGTGAAATCAAGTTATCAGCAATTAGAATTATATCTCCACACATTCGCCCGCGCGACAGAGTACTCCTGTTTCCTCTCGGGGCAATTTCACGTCGCGTCTCGGCGCCTTCAAGTCGTTCGCTTTGAAGTCGATGGCGACGCGGTGGTCAAATTATAGACGGGGCCGCCCGTGGCGGTTTGCTCACACGCCTTCCTCGGTTTGCGAAAATTCGACGGAAAATTGTCCTGTAAACGGAAGTCGCGATTTACAAACGACGCCTGGCACTTTGCAGCGAAACAAGCGCGCGCGCGCCTCATGTCGTACTCGTGTTTCGCTCTCGTATTTCGTGGCATATACGGGAATGACGGCCACATCGACTGCGACGGCGACGGCGACGGCGACGACGACGGCGGTGACGGCAATACTTTATGTTCGCGCTAGTGGAATATCCGTACGCTTGTGCCGACAAGAAGTGAAGGGAAGTGAGGTAAGCCGGCTTTACGACGTCGACGTACGTTCATTTTCCCCTTTCGTGTTTCGTATTACGAAGCCTTTGCTCTGCTTTCAAAGCTACCGGATCTTATTAACTCTTGGTGATTGTTCGCTTTTTGAATTATTCTCTCTCCTTACTTTTCTATGAGAATATCAAGAAACGCAATCGCAATCAGACATTCTATTTTATATATATAGATATATATGTATAAAATAATATCTATATGTATCTTGTACTACGTTATTATCCTTCTTAAAATGTAATATAGAAATGTATATTCAGCTTAAGGGGCTCCTATAGTGGCAGTGCATTTTATGCACTAAAAAAGTGCACACTTTAACTCGTATTTTATTTATTATAAATTTTTAAGAGCAAAAATGCAAAATCGGGCTGTTTAGGGCACAATAAATACCTTTTAGGATCGAATTTTTGATAAATAAATATTCTACATACATACTTTTTAGTAGAATTATATTAAAAATTTAAAATTAATTTAAAATTTATTTATTTATTTAATATCGGCTCTTTTTATGCATAAAAAAATTTATCAAAATATAATTTGTAACGTACAATTATAATTGATACGTAAATATACCAACATAAAATAAAAAAAAAATGAGACGTAAAAAATTCCGGAATATTAATATAAATACTATACTGGCAATGATTATAATCGTGGCAACGATTATAACCGTCGTGACAAATCGTCACCGCATTTCGACCAAGGATTCTGATCATTCTAAATTGATGTAATTTTAGATGCTTATAATATAAGCGTCTTAATTAAATAATTAAATAATTAAATTTATTGCGAAAAATATTACCTCAACCAGGGTTCGAACCTGCAACCTCCCTCATTCCGTGATGAGTGTCGTGCATATAAAAATAACAAAGTAATTATAAAAAAAAAATTATTATAAATTGTCGATACAATTCTCTCGTACAATTTTGGAAATTTATGACATAATATTATTAGTAAGTAAGATATCATTGCAAAAAAAGTGCAGGGCAAGTTGTTTTCAAATAACGATCGTGATTTTCGTAATTATTCCACGCTAACAGTTACATTACACGTTTCGTGTTCCGGGAAATTATTAGTCGAGTTAATAACAATCCGAGTGATTTTTCTCACGCGAGAAAAATTACTCGCGAACCATCAACTTTTCCACCATCGCGAAATTTTCATCATCACGCAATTTCATGGAATTTTTCTCATTTTTTTTCTATCGAGATTGTTGTTGACTGTTGCTGAATTTTTCAGGACAGTTCTGGAATTCCAACGGTGATATTTCGCGCGTTTCGCGAATATGATTAGCCCAACAATACATCGCAAATGAAAAATTTGCATGCATTTCTCACACAGGTCATTTCATTCAATTTTATCCCGAATTTCCGCAATTTTATTTAAGTAATGTCAAAATTTATCGCAGAGATTTTGTGTAGAAACGTTTTGTGTGGAATTGTTTTTTAAAGCTTTTTTTAAAACTTTTTTTTAAACAAGCGAAAACCAGTATTTTATAAATTAATAACTCAAAAAAGAGTATAAAATATTTGACACATTGTTTGATAATTACATCAAATAATATAATTATCATATTTAATTATATATGAGAGAATCGTATAGTATATAATATGTAATATTAATTATATATTATATTACATTATTGTGTTTGATGATACATGCGCTGTTTGAATAATTATATATCGTGGTCAAATTTGATGTATTATTCATTATTCTTTCATTATACGTTTACTCCATTGAAAAATTTTATAGGTGTTTTCCAGAGATTGAAGATCAAAAATCAGAATTAAGAATAGATTTTTAATTAGAAAATGGATTGAAATTATTTAATTAAAATATTGATTAAAAAATATGTAATATGTTGGACATGAAAAAGTCGCTAACGTACTGCACAAATAATATCGTCGATGAATTTGTCAAATCGACAAATTATTTAGAGAATTCATGGAGATGAAAACTCGCCACAGATCTAGGACACTCTTGTATTGCCGTATTGGACAGATCTATAAATATCGAGAGAAATATTTCACGTTACGGTCGCAAATAAATATTGCGTCCAATTTTAATCTGGCTTGAACCGAAATAGATAGGACAGTCGATAGAATCGGAACTCTTTAGAGAGGAAAACTTCTTAATACGGCGTTGCGAAGAACGTCAATAATATAATATATATTACGTCAGCCTACATATCTCAATCCGGTTCGTCTTACAACGGTGAAGGATTTTCTCGCTCTTCGATCGTAGGAGAATCGTCCGTTTTAGACGTTTCCCTGTACTTTCTGCATATAAAATGACAGGCACGTATAAGCATAGAAGATAAGTGGCGTAGATCGAGTGCAATTAAAATGGACGATCTTATATTTGTAGAACTATATTTTTGAAACAAATAGGTTCTATCTATTTCGGGGACATATTGACGTAGTAAGAAGAATATATTTATAATAATTGTAGCATCGTATAAAATGGCCACAATGTATTTTCAGTAACACTTCTATTTATCGCATTTAACTATTAAATATTATATTTCCTATTTTTTGCTATCTGCGTATTTTTAAAGTATTTATTTATAGAATACTACGTCGTTTATCGTTGCTCACCTTACGTTACTATTTTTAAAAATATTATTTGTATGTCGTTCATGGTAATTAAACTCCCACGAGATGACATCGTATGATTAAATTGTAAATCGTGCGAATTTCAAATAGCATTTAGGCATTCTACGGATAGTAGTTCGACCGCGCGTTCATTTGCGTTTGTTGTTTCTATTATGACTGATATATACATATCGTTTTAGCATTAGATCGTATTGTCACAACTTGTTATCCGCGTGCGCCTCTCGCGAATCTTCGTGTAAATCCAATTTCGACGGAACATACGAGCATATTCCTGCGGTAAATTAACGGCCTTTTAACGCGGATTATGTGCTCGTACATCACCGGAATACATCTAAATACATTGACTGTGGATAATCCAAATTATTTGGAATATTTACAATGGAGGGATTACCCAGTGGCAAATTTACAATCAAAAGTATTACGATTCAAATAATGCAAATTTAAATCTCAAGTCTCGAAACGTTAAAATTTAATATCAGAATTTTTAATAAACTAGACTTGCAAAATTAGTCAATTACAAATGTAAAGTTAAATTGTTTTTATTACTATCGTGCACTTCTTTGGATGATAAAGAAATTAATAAAACTTGAATTTAAAAATCCCCAAGTATTAAATAAATTTTAATTAATAAAATTATATTATTAAGATGTAGAAATGTTTATTTTTACAATGACATTTTTAAAATGAAAAAATCGATTTTAGTAAAATTATGTGACTTTAGTAAAGTTATTATGATATGTAGAAAAGAATAAGCACAAAATTTTAATAATAGGATTATGAGAATTTATATCTCAGATTTTTATAAATATTGATTAACCTTTAATTAGCCCTAAAATAACAGTATTACTGCTTGAATAACGGGAACGTAGGGATACCTTCAACAATGAAACTATTGGAATTTCCCAGTTCTCCAAACATTTGCCAGTTTTTAATTAAGCAATTTTGATGGATATTATTTTATATTATTGCAAAGATTAAGCGAGTAATCTATTTTTATCGATAATGACGTCATTGAAAGTAAAAAATGTCATGCTTCTATAAGTGTAATAGAGCATTTTTCATTAACTGTCTTTAATAATGTATTATTGTTACATGGAATAAATAAAAATACGTTTTTTTTAGCAATAGAATCACTGAAACGGAAAATTCAGACTCAGAGATAATAATTAATTTTTAATTAATTAATTTTAATTAACTAATTTATATTAAAACGCGCAGAATAAACAAAAACACGTTTTTTTTCTATATAGCAATGCAATTATCAAAATTAAAAGTTTTTCATAAACTTAAAATACTCACCTTTCTTTAAATTACTTCTAAATGTGATAGGCATAATTTTTTAGATTATTTTTAA
The DNA here is from genome assembly GCF_048541705.1 of Temnothorax americanus. Classification (NCBI taxonomy): domain Eukaryota; kingdom Metazoa; phylum Arthropoda; class Insecta; order Hymenoptera; family Formicidae; genus Temnothorax; species Temnothorax americanus. Next base: position 5,850,302 of record NW_027509338.1, on the reverse strand, counting down.
AATTCATGTAATATGACGATAATAAGAGAACCCGTTATTTTATCTTTTACAAAATTGGTCCCTTGTATAATATTATATTATTAATCTACTACGTACATTAATTTGGAACTATTAATTGGAATCGTTGCAATATATTGCGAATATAGTAAATATTTATTTTACACAGAACTAAATACGCAACTGTAGATATTTACAAAGCTTGTAAATATGTAGGGTTAAAATTTTGCATACATATAACATTGTTGCATTATTTATTTCGTTTTTTATGCATATTTGTGCATATTTTGTTCGCAGGTTATCTCGTTGCACGAAGATATTCAAAATCTGTGAAAAATGTGCCGCATGGAAATCCTGTTTGGACGTCAGCTTGAAATTCAAAAAAAATTTTAACTGCAACTATGTAAAAAAATTGCAACAGCAAAATATAAGAAAATAAATTTACAATCGTGTTTATGATCGCAAGTAAAATCCATATAAACGGACAATCATCAACTCAAGAAGATCCAAGTATACGAAACGCCTAGAAGCTCAAGTACTCAAGTACCAATTTATCCAAGTAGGTTAACGGAGCATATTTTCCGAGATGCACTCTCGCCTAATTCCCTTATTTTGGACCTTACTGACAAGTGAGTCACACACACGAAACACTCTAAATAAACCATCTTATATAGATGCTGCAAATTAAGAACTTTGCGATCTACGTTTCACCCAGGTGAAACCATAACTTGATCTTCATAAATGGATCGATTGCACGTTAGTCATATCAAGGAAGAAACGGAAGAAGACGAGAAAGAAGTCATCGAGCGACGGTAGTAGCCAGTCGAGACGTGAGAAACACCCCAGTTCCTCAAGATAGGTTACAACAAGACGTCAGATCAGAGATGAACTCGGACAATATCACGAATCTACTGAGCAATTTCTCTTTTGATAGTGGTCAGCGAAACAACAGCAAAAACGATCACGATATGGAGCATGTCCTCTTACTAACTTTCAAAGCCTTCATTATGATATTCATCATCCTTAGTGCTCTCTTCGGCAATCTATTGGTCATCGTTTCGGTCATGAGACACCGGAAGCTCCGGGTAATCACTAATTACTTCGTAGTATCGCTGGCCTTGGCCGACATGCTGGTGGCGTTATTCGCCATGACGTTCAACGCTTCCGTGGAACTTTCTGGCGGACGTTGGTTATTCGGGTATTTCATGTGCGACGTGTGGAACTCGTTGGACGTCTTCTTCAGCACCGTCAGCATCCTCCACCTTTGCTGCATCAGCGTCGACAGATATTACGCGATCGTCCAACCGTTGGACTATCCGTTAATCATGACGAACGTGAGATTGGGAACCATGTTGAGCGTCGTGTGGTGTTCCCCGACTGTTATGAGCTTCCTACCGATCTTCGCGGGATGGTATACCACGAAGGAGCACCTGGAGTACAGAAAGAACTCTCCGAATGTGTGTGAGTTCAAAGTCAACAAGTTCTACGCTATCATCAGTTCTGGTGTCAGCTTTTGGGTACCGGGGATAATCATGATCGCGATGTACTACAAGATTTATCGCGAGGCCGATCGTCAGGAGCGCATGCTGTATCGGTGAGTCGTTTCTGCAATCTCTTGTCAGTAATTATTACGGATGAAACTTTAGGATCCTCATAATAAATATCCTGATTAATTAATATCTTTAGAAGATTAAGATCTTCAGAGAGCCATAAAGCCCTTATTTTTATAAATTTTTAATTAATATTAATACTATATGAAGTGTGAGACAAGAGATTACGTTCTTATCTTTTTTAAAACAATTTATCATTAATAATTATTAATGAAATTTCCCTTATTGATGTAAGTGTAATATAGAAAAGCGAGAATGAGAAAAAGAACAAAAATTAATGTTCTGTCATAGAAAAATGGAGTCTAAATTTGTACCTAAAATATCTTGCTACACGTGGAAAATGGGCTTACATTTTCTGCTACATTGTGCAAACAATGTAAATTGACAAACGAGGCGTATATTTGAAATACGATCGCGCATTAGCCGCTTTCTCAAATTGTCCGTTGCCAAGTAACTTAATGTATAAAGATAGCGAGGTCGTTAGCGTGTTGTTACAATGGTCGAGCGATATATGGTCGTTAAATCTCCGAAGATACTTTTGTATTTGGAAGAGGAAAAAGGAGAGAAATAGAGAGAGATAGTATTCGCCATTAGTTTCTCTTCCAAAAGAATTCTACTTCCATCCGAAAGATGTTCCCGAAAGCGGCTTCGTGCCGTTCTTGAATGTCCAATTAGGGTAAAAGGCGCAAAAGAAGGTAGAGACGAGTGGCCGACTAACAACAAATGTACTTTTCAAGAGGGAGAGAAAAAAAAAAGACAAAAAGTATTCCGAAATAATGCTCCGCCATTCTTCCTCGTATTGTGCAGCTTGCGCGTCATTACAAGCTTTAAATCCTTCTTTTTATTCTACAAAATTCTTAATATATAATAATAATAATACTATGATAATATAACGTTTATATATAGTACGACTTGCTTCGGTGTGTCGAAATTGTGCAGTTTCATATGTCGTACATTTCAATTTCATTCGGCAAATACAATCAAGTGTTTTAGCAAAATAAACAATTAAATTTCAATTATAGATGCAAGGAACTGATTGCCAATAAAAATAACACTTTCCAGCAGTTATTTTTGTCGCGAGCGATGCTATCTTTGCTTTATAGTTTTCCGCGTTCGATCGATGAGGCTGTCGGCTCTCGGTCTTGCGCGACCTTGCCGCAAAGTTTTCTGTATTTTCATAAATTACATATCCGCGCGGTACGTCGCGTGTTCGCTCTTTATATAACGCGGACCACGTCGCGCTTCGCGCACACACGTCATTCCGTCGCACTTTGAATGCGCCACCGAGACACCCCGTTCGTTTATGAACGCCAACAGGAAAATATGAACGCAGAATAAAATGGAAATTTTGCGTTGCTCCCGAATTTGGTGCATTAACTGTGAAAAAAAATCACCGAAATATTTATAATTCTAATTTTATTTTAATTCAACAAGTTCATATAATTTAAAAAGATCCGGGCACAGTTAGAGGATTTTTAATATATTAAAAGTTGTGTAAATAGCTTTATGAAAAAGAAAAGCATTTTAATTTAAGTAATATTTATTTAAATATCAAAGTAACATGTATCTCTCTCAGTATTCAATTCATTAACGTACTCTTTAAATATTGCTTTTTTTGAAAAGTTACGTCTATCTAAAGTCAATATTTCAATAATGATTAATATTAATACTTCAACATTTTTATAAATAATAAAATAGCGATCTCTTGCTCTACGCAATTGCGATACTAGTAATTAAAATTTTTTATAAAGGCTTTATGGTTGATTAAAAAAGCAGTTAGTGATCGAAAAAATGACGTAAATAATTTAAAAATAAAATCTAGACTTTTGTGATCTGAATTAAAAATCACATCGCGCAAAACTTTTAGTTTTATGATAGTGATGTAAATAAATGCAAAGTGCCAGAGTTTTAGTTTCACTTTAGTATATGAGTGACAATAGGAAAATGTGAACGGAATGAAATGGAAATTTCATGTCGTTCTCGCATTTGCTGTGTGTTCGCAAATGCTAAAGGAGTCGCTGAGGCTTCGGCAAAGCCGCGGTTCGCAAAATGTCAATTTTAAAAAGAAAATTAAGTACGGTTTCCATTATTCATTTATGAATGATGAATGTGAGCGCGAATAAAAAGAAAAAGAACCACAACGAAGATATAGTATTATTTTAATCCAATTTGATAATTAATAAAAGTGTCATTTATATGTGCATGTGATGTGACGATCATGAGATTATCGTGGCAATATCGTTATGGCATCATATTTAGCTCGAAATCAAAGTCACGTTGGTCAGTACATTAAATTTACGCTAACAATAAGTGAATCTGACGTTTTCAATACCATCGCGAGCTGCAATCTTCGTGCGGGATTGTCTTGTCTACTGATGATTTCAATCTGGACCAGTCCTGGATGCGGTGCCAAAACTGATATCGTTCAGCGTCGCATTGAGAGACGAGTATTAGTTATTTTGTATTTCGCTTTTGCGGGAGCGTGCGGAGCGTGCCGTAAATTTCGCAAAATCGATTGTGACTGGCAAGCTGGAAAGCCACATTCGGTTTACGAATGCGTATACAACATGTTTGCAGCATGTTATAACGGGTTTAGAAACAACGCACTACATAATATTTACAGAATATCATAAATGTATAGACCGAACAAAATATTTTATCCGAATGTTTGTAAATTTTCTGCAGTTTGTTTCGTTTTGAAGTTGTTCAGCTTGAATATGTTCAAATGTAATTAAAAATTTTTAATTCAGAATGTATTGTATCAAACATTTTTAAAATTTTATAAAATTTTGTAATATGCGAGAAAAACAAAAGAAAACGGATACGTATGAAATTAAATGTTTATATAATTATCAGAAAGATTACAAGCAATATATTTTTCTTCTCTCTTTAAATTAATATATTATTTTTAAATAAAACTTATCTGAAAATTTTAAAACGTTTAAACAGTTTCGCGCGTGAGAGTCATTATGTACTTCAATTTTACTTTAACGAGTGCAATTTTGGTGCGCGTCTAATACGTTACTGATTGATCGGTTCCCATTTCCGCTCTCGTTCCTAAATTCGCAGGAAAGCTCTGATTGCGCGAGACAAAGCTTTAATGAGCAGCTTAACTGCATCTTAAGAATAATTTCGTGTTGAAGTTTACGTTCAAGAGGCTCTTCTTCGTCGAGAAGTGCTTCGGCTTTCTCGCGATCGAACTCATCCCGTGCCGGCGGCAATCTCTCCGACTGTCATTAGCTTTTGCGCGGCGCCATGTATATATGGCGTCCAATTATTCGTACAATTAAACTTGAGAGACCGCATCTCTCGTCACGATCGTGTGCTTCGTCTATATAATTAATGTCGAAGATCAAATACATAACGAAAATATGATGATTTGGCGAAATTCTAATTTCCAACCGGGGCAAATATTAGTTTTCTAATTTTTCGACACAAAATGCAATATTGATTCGATCTTCCCTCTCTTAAAATTTAGTTGGAATCATTTCTTTTAATTTAGAACTCAGATTTGTTTTTAATTAATTAATGTAATAAAAAACATTTTTCAATTTAATTACTTTTTTTTTAATCTTGCCTTATATTTTTTCTTTTGGATTAATAGTTATAGCTTTTTCATTAAAAAAAAGTCAGTTTTAAATCCGAAAAAGATATTCGGTATGTTAAAACACCCCGTGTAGATTCTACATGAATTTTGAACGACATAAAATGCGTAAAACATATAAAAACATATTAAAGATTTAAATTACTTTTCCATTAATTTACTTTTCCACAGATTTTCCAAATTTTTTCACATTTTTCTATTCTTTATGAGATAGATATTATAATAAAAAATAAAGAATTATTTTCGTTGGCATAAAATCTGGTGTTTGAAGATGTTATATTAACAAACATACCAATCAAGGTGAGAGGGATTTATACCGTATATGTGTGGAGGAAACCGAACATGTGTCGGTACGTGTAAACATGCTCAGATTGCTCAGACAGGCAATTTAAATGCATGAAGGTGATTGAAGTTATGCAAGCCTAATGCAACTTTAAAGTTTAACAAGATGTAACACGTCAAAATATATATACGTAATTTACACAAATTGCCACAATTTCATTATTAAAAAATCAACTTATTAAACATAATGAAAAATAAAAGATATATAAATAATAAAAACAAAATATAGAAATATTTAGTATATTTCTATATATTTTATCTTTATTATTTGTATACATTACCTATATCACATTATCTATATTCAAGATAAATAAAATAAAATGTATATGATATAAAAAAAATTAATTTTTAAATTTGTTTTTTTAAATATATAATTAGAAAATAAAAACTACTTTAATATAAAAATAATTAAAGTAGTTAAATGTTGAAAAATAATTGTTAATATTTAACACTGTTTAAAAGAAACAAAATTGATTATTGCAACTATGTAGGTATAATCACAATCTTTTACTGACAATAATTTTAATAAAACTATTATAGGTAAATAAAATTTTCAATAAAATAATAAAGCGATTTCCTTCCGCTTTATCGGGTAAATGATTCTATGTATTCATGTACTGAATTGCTATAAGAGCGATGGATTTTCGCGTCAATCTCAAACTCAGAATTTGGATCAAGATACTCTTGAGTTTTTCCGAATCCTGCATCGTATCAATGACGCTTCCATCCACCTTTCATCTTCCTTCCCCCGATACCCTTAGAAGACCTTTGACGCGCGAGACAGCGCATCGATATTCCGCTATCGATACTCTTCCTTATTCGTCAGTCCATTCGTGGAGTCTCCCTAAGGAAACCGTAAATTTTTTATTCATGCGATTCTTGCGACGCCTTGTAGAGTTTATTCATTTCGCATTGCCAACTGCCAACATTCTCGGAGTCGAGGATCTATTCGTTGAAACTTCCGTTGAAATACGGGATAACAAAAGAAATCGCCGATCTCGGCATCAACTTGTCGTCCGAGAAAAATGGTGACGGTGACTTTTTGGCAACTGATTTCCCGGGACGCTTCTCGCATCCCTTTTTGACCTATTTTATTCATTGTTTCGAAGCTTTGGGAGTCCCCAATAAAGTTTCTATATAGGAGAGAGTTTCATACGTTTTGCACGTCGTGTAAAATAGGGGCAGAAGTTTCCTGGTTTTTGGAACGTCTTTTTTTCTCTCTTTTTCTCTTTCTTTTCGACGTTTAATTCCTTAGAAGTGGAGTTTAAAGATGCATTCAACGTCATTTCAGCGTTCGCCGTTTCTTTCGCGAGTTAATTCTATTTTCGCACTAGAAAGAGTTATCGTGAAAAGAGTTGATTTAGAATGTTTGATTATTTTTGAAGATTTAATATTTAACTTTACTATTAATTGCTATTAATTTTCATTATCTTATTGTTAAATAAATAACATCAAGTATATAAATTTTATTTATTTATTGTTATATTATTATTTTTTACTTTCCTTATTACAATTAATCAATATTACTCAATATTAAATTTTAATTACTATTTTTCTCTTTCAAATTCAATTATTTTATTTGACAAGTACGACAAGGAAGAAAGTTAATGATTTTTAAATTGCAGAGCATATATAAAAGTTATACAGATGTAGCTCAATTTTTCTGTGAAAAAAAAAAAAATGTTTATGAGATATCTCTGTCTCTTACACTGTAATATGATTTTGCAGGTTTTTAGACTGTTTCAAGATCTTGAGATTTTTTTATGTCAGAGAAAGGCACAAAGACGGCTGCGTTTCGATATTCACTGCCAGTACTGAAAATCTATAGTTTCCGTCACGTATACTATATATTTTTAGTACTGGCAGTGAATATCGAAACGTAGTCGAAGACGTGAATAACCCTCCGTCTTTTCTTTATCACCCTATTTACTTGTTTTAACAAAAGATATGACGCTGTCACTTGCAATTATTGCTCGTAAATATCCTTTATTTCGAAAAATATTTATTCAATTAAATATGTTTTGCACATTTTTTTAAATCAAGTTTTATCTTATTTTATTATTTTTTAATATTATTTTATTTTTTGAAAGTTATTTTACTTTAATTTTGTTTTATTTTTTATTCCATATTCACTTCATTTTATTAATTTTTATATTTAATTTTACCTATATTTAAAGATAATAAAAAATGTACGGATTTTATGGATAACATCTCCGTGGATTCATTAATGATTCTATTGGTATTGTATTTGCTGTTTGCTCGTTAACGAGAGAAAAATAATCGGTTCGGTGTTTTTTGCAGATTTTTAATCAAAAGGTGTTCATGAAAGTGTCTGTACGTTGCGCATTGTGATAATCAATTTCCCGTTGCGGGCGCTATCTCGTTATCATGGTACCTCGCAATACATTTTTCATTTTTTATTATATAAAAAGTGTGAGAGAAAAAGAGAAAATGCTATTATTTGCAAAAGAGAAATGGTTGCATAATTCGGTTTTAACATAAATTTTTTTTATTAAGCGGTCTGATAGATCATGGAATACTTTTTTTGTAAACTTTTTGAATTTTTGCAATATCTTCAAAATTGAAGAAAATATAGTACACGAAAATGTGCTGTGACGTCATACTTTATATAAGAAATGACGTCATACCTTTTGAAGTTGCCGTCATCAAAGAAACTTTAGCAAGCTATAACTTTCTCAAATTTAGATTTTTTTTTAAATTCAAAAAGTACTAAAAATTGGCTTAGATTCTCTACATTAATTATGGATATACCGCTTAATAATAATAATAAAAAAAAAAAAATGTTAAAGCCGAGTGAAAAGGGGTAAAATGTGTTACCGTAGCGAAACACGGGTATCAAGTTAGTTTTATATATATAAATTTAGAATATTATATAAAAATTATATTTAAAATTTGATTTAAAATTACATTTGAATCAATTTAATGTATAAATATAATATATTTATATAGAACTATTAATATTTATTTTTGGGAGCATTAATAATTTTATAAATATATTTCGGATTGCAAAATTCGAATTGTAATTCTTAATAATGAGATATAACTTGGATGTATGCAGTATTTTATTCTGAAAGAAATCTTACGCGGTGTGGAACAATTTCATGTCGACAAAAGACTGGATATAAGCTACGATTCTCAGCAGATATCTCGCTCGCGATGTTGATGGCGGTGATTCATGGGTTATTCGCCGTTTCAGCGGGGTCCACAAAACCCCGAGGCAAGAAGCTTCCTATTCTTCGCGATATCGAGCGCTATATCGTGCACTAACCGACGTCATTATCCCCCAGTCAGATAATTTCGAAATGCACGCCATTTCGACGATTCTCTCCAAGAGGGAACAAGCGGAAACTAAGAGCAAAACTATGTCACAGTATTTTCATTGTGAGTGACATACGTACAGAGTGGTTTGTCAGAAATAGAATACTTTCTATAACTCTTCTAAATTGAAGAATTTGAATTGAAATTTGAAGGTGTGGAAAAATGAATATAATTTGTATAATTTTACGAAGTATAGATATACGTACATTGCAGGGAAAATTTTTACGAACGTTTAGTTGAAATTTTAATTTATATATATATATATATATATATATATATATAATTACTAATTAAATTCTGTTTTTATATAAACCTCTTAAAAATAAAATTCAAGCAAAATACATTTCACTTCGCTAAGAATAAGAGATCAATTTAAACAAAAAGATAAAATTTATAACGTCAATCGTAATTATGTTGAAATTATACACGTCATTAACGCGTACATGCACACGCATGCGTGTATTGATTACCAGAGAGCACGTCGTTATATATCGGGTGTCTTAGAAGTAATATATAAACATCTTATGAATTCACTTATAATTGTAAATATAAACAAGAAACTCTCGTAGTGTGTAGTTTTGTCGCTCGTAGTATTTAATCGAGGCAAGTTACCTGGGTATTATTTCATATTTTTGACACGATTATTTTAGTCTTTGTTAATCAGAAATAGTACATAATAATGTACAAATAATATATAAGCTTGCGGCTACATTATGAAATGATAAGACTGAATTGCTTTCGTCGGAGTGATACGGTTGGATCGAAATTTCTTTGTGGAATCGAATTTCTCATGCTGTCGACGATTATTTTGAGAATCGAACTTTCGCGCGGGGAGACGACTTAGGATCGCAATTTCTCATTGGGGGACGGAAACGGCCTCGTTTTTCTTCCTTATCATCATTATATATACGGCCTTGATCGTCATGTGACGTCCATTCGTCACCATTTATAGCAATATCGTGGCGAAAGCTCGACGCAGAAAAGAAATAGAGGAAAAGGAGTCTGGGGACTTTCCACCGACATCGCGGCACGCAATGTCATTTTCCAAGACACTGGTGACAGGTGAAGCGTAATGCGAAAAATATGAGAACCACGAGATAAAAGCTGACTTTTATGTGGTCACAGGAGGTTCTCTCAAAGCAAACCGGATTTCCTTTAACGAGCTCGTCTCGAGGGTCATCATCGAGAATTCGATGTCGATAAGCGGATTTATTTATATTGAACCCATATAAATACGCGAATTCACGGCTTTTTGGACCACTGAGGATTATATTTGCTATCTCAAAATCAGAAAAATTATATTCCGTAAAAAAAAAAAAAAAACATCCCGTAATATTCTCGAATATGAAAATGTAACACGGAAATGTATTATTTTAAAATGAGTTATTTTTTCTAGATACATTTTTTTATAATAATCTATTATCTCTTCAAGATAATAAAAATATCTTGAAAAAATAACGAATTTCATAATGCGTTACTTACGTGCCATATTTTTTGCATTTTTTGGGATATTTTTCTTTTCGTGGCATTTTGTACGTTCGCGTGTGCGGTAATTACTACAGTGTCCTCTCGTAAGTCGATCGATCTTGAAGCTATTGAATTTCGCGTGCAGGTCAACGCGCGGTTTGCGGGTCACGTGTCTAGTGGCAATGATCAAAAGATCCATTAGGCCTCTATGGTGACCGTTGTGATTACGGCGATAGAACGCACGATATCACAGCTTGATCACGACGCGGAAAATGCGGTAGATTTGCTTTGTGGCGGACAAGAAACTCTCTTCGCCAAAATTTCGTTAATTCAAATTATTTTGTTGTCACATTCAGCACTTTAATAAAGCAATCGGAAATTTCGTTTTACTTTACCTTTCAGCTGCGACACGTTAAATTAACTTTTCGAAAGTTTGTAACCGTCTTTATTGTTTCATTTAAATTATTACATGCGATGCATTGTAGTTATTAATAATGTTATCAATTAATTGCGAAAAGTTTTAGGTTCACGCTTTTTAGTCTTTAAAAAGTGTATTAGATATTCAAAATACATATGTAGTTTCTCATATCTTAATTGTGACGCAGATAATTCAACATCCACGGTTTGATATTCATTCCGAAATCGACAAAATCTTATTAAGATGCATATATAATTAAAAAAATATCCCAATTTATATATGAAGGCAGTTGGAAAAAAAAACGAAGCTCTCTATGATTTGCTTGACACCCGTGAATATAAATTAACACAACATTTATAACGGCAAGGACTTTAAATAAATCACAAACAATGTACAAACACCAATGCTAGGCAATTTACAAATATTCAATATACGGGCTTATGTTTGTGTTTATTAATTAAACACATTGCGATTAAACATATGGTGCTCGATTTAACATTGCATATTCAAAATATTTTGAGTATATAAATCCAATAACATATATCATTAACACATATCAATAACATGTATCATTAATAAATCGTTACTATCATCGCTTTTCACTACTTCAATCACTCGATCTTCTCTCAATCCGAAAGTGATGAGCAAATTATATTTAAATCAGCAAAAAGTTTAAAGCTCTTTTTCGATAACGACGCAAGGTATCCTCGCGAATCGAAGCATCGTTATTAAAATCATTATAGCATAAAAATATCGCGATAGATCAATACTTTATAATTCATATTCTTTATCGCCTCCGATTCGCAAGTGAATAAATCGTGCGAAATAATTGCTCCGATAAAAATAATCGATGAATTTACAGTTATCATTTGCGGAAGTTAATTAACCGCGCGCGCCGATGGTCGGGTGTCGGGCTAATTGTGCGTAGGATCTACTTAAACAACGTTTCGATGGATAATGCCGTGATATGCGGCGCGGCATGTATCGAATGCCGGCTTGACTGTCGCCGCTTGAATGACCACACGGCGGCGCGCGGCGACCTGCTTGCGTACGCCGTAATGCGTGCCGCTGCTAAACAAATATCAAGGCCAGTTAATCTCGCTTTATGATATTTAACGTTACTATGAAATAATTGTGACCGAATAATTTCGTTTCTTGTTCCTCAGAATAATTATAATTTAATAACCAAGTTACTGCGTATTATAGATTCGCGTTTTGTTTTGAGGATTTATTAGCATTTGCCTAAGGTTGGTGTAAAAATCCATCTTTGGACTTTAAAACTTTCAGATTTTTTTTTAAATGACTATTTTCTTTTCTTGAATCACTTCCTGAAAAATACTAAACAATATATGTCATTAATAATCTCTTAAGTCGATTTAAAAATAATCAATTATAGAAATAAATTCGAGACAAGCTTCATCTGAGTTCCTAAATTGCATTATGATACGTTATGATGTAAATGTAACGAGTATCAAATTAAATTTTAAGATTTATTTATTAAACCGTGTCATATCTCAAGACTTCAACTGAGTTCTTCAATAAAAATGTAATTATAAATAAAAGTCTTATGCCCGTTTTTTCACCAACGTCGTTCAATTTTAACCTTAGTTTAACTCACTCTTCGTCTGTTTCTAAGGCCCAGTTTCACAAATGTCGATTAACTTTTAATCTTATTGTTAGATTAACTCTCTAAGGTTAAAAGTTAACCGACACTTGTAAAACTGGGCCTAAGAAAGACTGTTAGAAAGAGACAAAGCGTGAAATGAACTAAGGTTAAAGTTAAACGACGTTGGTGTGAAAACGGGTATTAGTCAATCGCATTAGTCAATCGCATATTTTCTTATTTCTTCTTACTTTTTAATATTTCGTTTCATTTGCGAATAAAATAATAATTTTGTAACATTTTTTAAGGTGACTTAAAAGGAAAATGATTACTTACGTGAAAAACCTAATTTATTAAGATTTTCCTTCTGAATTGTTTTCCTTATTCCCTGATTTTATTTACGTCATTTACGTCGTCATATAGAGATGATTTCATCATTAGATTATATCATTATTGTGATGTACTTGTATCATTATTGTGATGTTACTATAATGGATATGCAGAGAAATATGTGATTTGGCTAAATCGTGTAATTCATTTAGCATTAGCCTATTAATATTCGTATGAACAATCAAAATCCCGAATTACCGAATTTATGCTAATTGTCACTATTATATGCTAATTATTAAAGATCTACGTCATTAATTATGGCAATCGTATACTAACTAAATCTGACATATGCAATTTAGAATTGAATGTCTCAAAAGCCTAATTTGATTTGCAATTTCCATAATTAATTTTACATATAGGTCTCTAATAATATAAAGTAAAAATGATGACGCAATCGAAAAAAGGCGAAAGTACTTGAAAAATTAAAGTTAAGCGAGCGGCATCTGCTATTCGTGATTCCATTTGCATCGATTATGTATAATTTGGTACGCCGTGATTATTTAAAAGTAGCCAATTTTATTTGAATGCTTATGCATATTATAAATTTCGGAATATTTTAATAAATTAATTAATTTTTCTCTTCTCTGATTTGCGGTCGCTCTATCGATTTCTTCTCTCGAAATTGACCGGGTTCCCTATTAGAGCACTTGTCAGGTCTCCCACACGGGTGTTATGACCATGTTCTTGCTGATAATCCTTTTAATTATTCCGCATTATGTATCCCTTATGATTCAGCAAATAATTATCAAGTATATTAATTATTTAGTAATTGTTATAAATATTTTTATAAGCATATTTTCTTTCAAAAGCTTACTGTCAAATTAAATTTTCATATTTCATACATTTATATTAATTATCACATTTTAATTGGATTCGTAGTAATACCTTTTTCATATTAATAATGTTATCTTTCAAAGTATTATAAAAATGAATAATAATATCGAGAGTCTTATCACTTTTTAATAATACTAATTAATATTATATCCGTCATATCGTATGTATGATGTACGTACATATCAAAAATAAATTTTTCAAAAGTAACTTTGGAATATTTTCATTAATATTTACAAGATGCAAGAAATTAAATATTATATAAAATAATGATAAATATTTGAAACGGTTTATAATTTTCACATTGAAATTGACTTTCTCTTTCTCTCTTCCTAACTTAAACAATAAAAATATTTACAATAATTTTTTATACGAGAACAAATATATATGTACAAAAAAAATACATATATACATTTGATTTTATAATATACTAAATTAATATACCAAATTAATCTATTTTGTAATTGTGCAATTTCTCGTTTTCAACACAATCATCGTATATTATATGAAATTCTTCGCAATAAAGGATTTATTCATATAATATGATATTGATTAATCGCGCAATAACACAGCAAATGCGCATTCGCTCTATACGTTAGTAGTAGAGGTAATAGGTCAGTGAAAGAAATCCAAAGCAGTGGCAGCGAAGCAAATAGAACCCAGTTAATAACGACGCGAATGAAAACCGTGCCCCGAATTACAAAAGCGCTGCCTTAAGCTGCAGCTTGCAGTATTTGCGACCAACGAAATACCGTTGATTGCGAAAGATCGAAAGCTGTTAGTTGCAAAAGCTCGCCGCACAATCAAATGGCACGTATCCGATCGATACGTACGCCAAATATATTCGTATAAAATTTGTATAAAATTTCAGTTAATATCTTGTATATATATATATATTTGTTTAAAGTAATAAAATAATATAATAAAATTTGTATAACATGCACAAATGAGAATGCAAACTATATATGACAACGTAAATTAATGCAATTGCGATGCAAAGTTAATGAAAAGTTCCGCAAAACGTAAGCTCTACTTTTTTAAACATAATTTGCAGATAAGCTTATTAATTATCGCCCATTAATAAAATTAATATATAGTTAATATTATTACGTAATAAATATACAATAATAATAATTTGATAATTTAGTTAATAATTAATATAGTTATTTGATACACGTAGAGAAAGAGAGGAGAGTAATATTAATATGTAATCTGTTTATAATATTTAACAAAGTAAAAAAATAATTTAATAATTTGATTAGTATCATTATTTAAAGTAAAATAAATATTAATAAAAGGGTGATACAAAAATATATTATTTATATTTATTATTTAAAGCCCTTCAATTTAATTCGTAAATTTAGAAATATTCGATCGTAATTAAGCGACATTGAACAGTCAAACAGTTCTTTGATTTCCTAACAATTCGAGATGATTCAAGATAGGTGTCGACTTGTCGTTTGCGTAGCAAATGGAGCGACACGGCAATCGCGCGAAACTCGAGGATCACTATACCTACCTATTGCAAAATCTCAATGCCGGTTCGTATTACGCAATACAGGAAGTCTCGTGGAAGCTGTTTAAGTTACAGCCAATATGCAGTGCGAAAACGAAACATTGAAAAGACGTAAAATGGATAAAAACTCCCATATTGAAGGTTTGATTTAATTAATTCTTTTAAATTCGCAAACTTCATAATTAGGAATTTAAGAATTATAGACGATCTAAAATTTGCGATGGAATAAAAGATTTCGTTTTTTGCAAATAATATCATATTTAGTATTTAAAGAACTTAAAAATAATTAATAAAACTAACGAAATATTGAAATGTCAAAATAACAAAACAAAAATAAAATAATATTACAATAAATATAATTATTCCCATTTTATATAAATATTAATTTTTCTTGAGAAGCCATGGGGAAAGGAAAATTTAATGATATATAGATTAATTAGGAAGCTCGTGGAGTTTTGAATTTTAGATTTTCGAGCCTTAAATTTTGTTTTTTGGAATTGTAAAAGGTTAAAGCCGGTTAAAGCCAAAGAATTTTTAATTTTAAGTCTTTTGTATTTCAAGATTTTATTTAAAGAACAACATAATTATGTTGAAAAGTTTGAAATATTTTGAGTTTGGAATTTATGTTAATATCATAGTTCAGTTTAATTTAAGTTTAGGATACCGAAGCCTGATTTTGTTATAGGTATTTTGAAACATGTTGCAATTGAAAAGCGAAAAGAGAACTATGCGTAATAAACGATGTACTGCGCGGAAGGAAGCCTACTCGCAAGACATGGATCTAATAAATGTATATATTAATTTTTCTTATTATAAATTTTCATCATTAAAAATAAAAATACTATATAAAAATCAAATTATCATTAGACGAATGGCAGTGTTATTGTAATTTTTTAATGTGTTTATAACCGGTATTCATAATCGGAGCTTATATATAAGATCGACTTAGGCCGGTCTTCTCGGATATTATACATTTAAGACCGTCTTAAATACGAGCTTAAGATGTTATGAACCAATCACAGAGCCGTATTAGCATTTTAAGACATTACTTAAGATAGTCTTGAAATAAGATCCAACTATGAATACGGGCCTTAAGTTCATCTTCAGATAATCCGTAGTCAAACGAGTCATACAGCATCTGAAGATAAACTGAGACGATCTTAAATATAAGATCTGACTATGAATACTGCTTTATAACTTCTCGAAAATAAAATCTTATATCACATCCGGAAGTTGTCACATTCATATCAGTGCGGATCATCATAACATTTTCTATTATCTGTCGGAATAGAACAGCGCAGTAAAAGCAACGCATCACGTACCATCTCTCTTTGTCGAGCATCCCCATTCTCTCATTCCGGTCGCCGTGATGTATTCGGTGGCGCGAAACAGCCGTATATAAACACACGTTACATACAATCGAGTTGCAGCGCTATTCGCTGCTGTATTCCCGAACACCGTATATGTACGTACGCGCGTTCCAGTAATTTTCATTTGTGTGCGAATGCCACAGTTTCCGAGTGAAGTATGAAACGTTGCAACGCGGCGGATTTATCCAACAGACGAATCCCTTAAAGCCAGAGCTATTTGAATTCAGTTCTAACAATAACAGAACATTTTTGACTGGCATTTGTTTATTACTTATTTACATTAATTGTATAACTTAGCTTATTTACCTAGTAGTTATTTTTTGACTTAAAAATGTGTTACTTAGTTATATTTTAATCAAATTAATTATTTATATTAAATTAATATTTACTTTATTAATTTATTTAGAAATTTATTAGAAATATTTGAGCAATTATTTGGTAAAAATGTTTATTAAACTTTTTTTATATTTTTTTACATTCTTATATTTGTTTTTATTTTTTTGATTTCTATTATTTTTAACGTTAATTCGTTTACGTGACTTATCTGGTACGTCATAGCCTGTACTATAGTTTTGAGAAATAAAGCGCTAAAATAAAAGAGCAAAGAAAGCGGAAAAAATAAGTAAATATCACAATGAAAACTCCCGCGTTGGGAAACTCTTGTTTCCGTTCTGTTTCATTAACCGAGTAAATAAGAGTATCGAGAGTTAATTGATTTTACTGGGGTATATCGCCGCCGGCAACGCAATCGGAAACACGCACTTCCAGCGTTGGTCCGGCTATACGCTTTAGAATTACATTTGCAAATAAAGTTGCAGATTTTTTCATAAATTTCTCCGATATATAATATTTGCCGTCGAGAGGCGGATCGTTAGAATAACCTGTAATTATACCAGATGCCACTGAAAAATTCTTTGACTCAAATGCAAAATGTCTTACTATTAGTAGTAAAAGTTTCAATTTTGTTTCATTCTTTTCGTAGAATATCTGGATAATTAACTTCGACTAACATTCTATTAAATAAAATTAATCATGTATATATTTTTGATAGAATTTTAATTTTAATTATATATATATATATATATATGTATATATAATTTTTCAGTAGCATCTGGTATTTTGTATGAAATATATAGAGATTATTTTAGAATTTAAATGAAAATATATTACAATATTAATAC
Source organism: Temnothorax americanus (assembly GCF_048541705.1). NCBI lineage: Eukaryota > Metazoa > Arthropoda > Insecta > Hymenoptera > Formicidae > Temnothorax > Temnothorax americanus. Next base: position 5,832,634 of record NW_027509338.1, on the reverse strand, counting down.
TACATTAAGACATTATTAAAAGTATTATTAATTTGAAATAATTTGTTTGAACAACTTTTATTTCAAATATCGAAATTTAATTCAATCGCGCCGTGATTGCTTTTAATTATTATTATCAAACTCCAATAAAATACAACGCGCTATATATTTATATGTGTATAAATTAATGCGCATAGATTAACGGATACCAGTTTCTAATCTTAAGAGACTTGTTTGTATGAGAGAGAATATTCTCTCTTTCTCGAAATTTTATATATATAAAAAAGAAAGATACATGCACGTAATAATGACAAATTATATAATCTCTGGCGCCACATGAATAGACTGTTGTGTACATTATATTTACAGTTTACAGTTATATAAAAATTTGGAATGGTGACATTCCGTCTTGCTTTATGCGACGTAAAAAAACTTAATAAATGTAACGTTTGTTTTAAACGCGTTGTAGAAGTCAGAATTACTTTCCACACACGTATATATAGCTTTCTCGTCTCGCCTTTATCGCTTAGAATTCTTTAAATTAAAGCCAAATAAAAGAAATATGTATTTTGATCTTAATCATAAATCGCTCATGAGAATTATTATCAAAAATATAAGGAATTCGCGTATCGGGATCACATAAACAGAAAAAACACTCTTGGAAAAAAAAATAAAATACGAAAAAACGCGAGAAATAGAAAGTACGAGGTCTCGGAGAAGCACAAGTTTGGAAAAATATATGAAGCACGAAGAAAACTGTTATTTATGACGTGAGCCTTAACTCCCTTGCTCGCTCAATGAATATTTCGAAAAATACGCGATAGCCCGAGCATTATTTTCCGATAAATATTAGATGTAATAAACTTTTAGTATATTTTTGGACATTAAATTGCGAAGGAAAAAAAGTAGATTCGTGGAGTTAATATCAAACGTTTCACACATACACAGAAAGAAACATCTTTGTATAATCGGGAAGAATTATTATTTAGTGATAAAAATTAAATGTTAAATATTATGGATAAAATAAAACTTTAAAGATAAATTTATGTACAGTATCAGAATATGTGACAAAATAATATTTCGAAAAAGGAGGGATTGAGGAACGAAAACAAGTCGCTGCAGCATCGATTTTTTTTCTACTCATTCACGATAAGTACTTGCCTATTATATTCCATGAACCCTCTTGTGAACATGAGTGTATCTGTTTTGCGCGGCAGTCTTTTGTAGCATGTTTCGATTTTCTCTCCATTGTGCTTTCGTCTCTAAGTGCGTGGTATAAAAAAATCGACTTCTAATACGTTCACAAAGACTCGCGTATTCGCTAAAATGAACTGAAGAATATATGGAATTAATAAAAATTGCTAACAATCAAGGGGTTTTTTTTGCTTCGTCAAATTTTTTTACTCGAGAGTTAGAAAAATAGAAAAAAAAACGGTTTCCAGAAAATCGGTAACAAAAAACTATACACAGTACTCCCCGGAAAATTCTACCCCTCTTTCATATACAATTCGTTAAGATTTGGTTAATTAGTTCTAGAGTTATAGAAATTTCGGTAAATTTGGCACATACACACATCAGAGTTGAGAGACCTGTATGTAAGACCGTGATCTTAAGATATCACTTTCTCTATGAAAAAGCCAAGTGCAAATTTCTAATTTTTTTATAATCGTAGCTCCTCCCCACCTCTTCCACCTGCCTTTGAGCCATAATAGACCTTTGTAAAATGTTAAATTTTTTTTTAACGACAAAAATATTTTAAACACGCTTAAATTATACACAAAAATACATTTTTATCGAAAAAAATGCTCATTTACCTTTTACACAACACTGACGTAATCCTCCAACCGTGCACTTTCGTGTCCCACCGAGATTTTGGTTGTTCGCCATTTCGAGAGTAAATGAGCTAGGACTTTGAAATTTTTACCTGAGGTTCCCTGCCACAATAACTTTTTTCCGGCGTGGAGGGGATTCTCCCACGATCATTTGTTTTCCGAAACAAACGACTATTAGAAATTCGTGGGACACGAAAGGCATGGTTGGAGAGAGCGAATAGGGATAATTTATACATATAATATTCATAATCAGTTAAACAACTTATAACGTATGTATAAGAACTTATATATATCAGGGTGTAATACCCGCGTAAGTATATACATAAGTTGAGAGACTCTAGGTATATAACGTACGTCTCGGCGTGTCGACCTCCGCTAACGTTCCAGTCAAAACTGTCCTTGGCCTCGAGGTTTACACGCACTTTACGATAAGACGCGCGCTATATATTCCGACGAGAGCGAGGAGTCGAAATAATCCCTGGTCGAGATCGGACGTCGCCGTTCGCGACGAGTGCTACTTGTTTTCACGATCAAAGCGAGCGTGACAATTTGAAACACGCGGGAACAACAATATCCAGTGCGGTGAAGTGATTAAGTGGGACGATACTTAAAAAAAGTGACGTTCCATTTCGTACCTATAGTGTGATAAAGAGATTCTCTTAACACACTGCTTCGCAGTTATTATACTATGACACTGCGCGTTTTATAGTAACTCACTTTATCGCCTACGTGTCGGAACAAATGGAAAACATTGTCGATTTTAGCTCGCTTATGATAGTCAATATACGTTAAATGTAACATGTCGAGATAAGGAATATATTAGATTGTAACACGCCTACTCGTTGTCTAAATTTAATATACCTACATTTGCATATGTCTCATTTGGACGATTACCTTATTACGTGATCGTCCTACTTGGATTATATTTTTGTTACGAATGCGACTCCTTAATTGTAGAACACCGAGTTAACTAAAACAGCATTTAAAGAAAATTGTATCGTCTTCTCAAAATTATAATAATATACTACTCAATTATGTGTACTATATCTCTGTGTGAAATTATGTGAAATGTATTTTCTGTCTTTCTAAGTTGGGCAATTGGGACTGGCTTTAGCATCTAGATTTAGGGATTTAGAAAGTTCGAAGGAACCCGCGTTTCGACCGTCTTTTCCTTAACGAACCGGCGATAAATAATGGCATCGCGATAAAACGCGACCAGCATCTATTATTCAGTGACATCAGTTCTGTCTTTCCCTCTCGATCCTCGATAAATTTTCCGGTCAAAAAGTAACATAAAGCTGTGAACCAAAAGTGACGACCCGATTGGAATTTCAATGAACGTTTAACTTCGTTATACCTTCGGCATCTTCCGCGAGAAACTGATATGCTCTGACAAGTCAAGGCTACAAGGTGATCCGTACAGAACTCATCACATAAAAGAGGCAAAGTATTTATGTGGGAAAATTCGACGCATTTTGATCTCTTCATTACTTTACATTATGGATTATTGAAATAATTAGAATATAACGGTAATAAGGGAAAATACAAGGAAGAAAAATGGATGAAAGAGGCAAAGTATTTATGTGGGAAAATTCGACGCATTTTGATCTTTTCATTATACTTTACATTATGGATTATCGAAATAATTAGAATATAACGGTAATAAGGAAAAATACAAGAAAGAAAAATTGATGTAAGAATTAAATTAAATTAATAAATTGATAAATTATTGAAATATCGATACAATGGTATCACAATAAATTTGACTGGACAAATCGATATAACAATTGTTTTGCTTCTATCTCTTTTTGGAATTATTTTTACACGTGCCCGCGCAGAATGCTGTATTATACTATATACGAGGGCCTAGATACTTGCTCGACGGCGAAGCCATTTTCGCTAAAGGCACACGCGTTATCGCGTTATCGACGATAGCTAAAATGCCATTTTCTACGTGCCTGCATCTTGATAAAGCCGGTAACGGCAGCAGCATGTTACGCGAATGGCTACATGCAATTTTCATCGTAAAATGATTTCTACGAAAGATCGTGACAGCCGCGGCGGTTTAAAGCCGGTAATTTTTGTCACACCGCGAAACATCGCTCACTTTCCGCTTTCGTGATCGTGTTTGTATCGCACGGTTTATTCTTCAACTGCAAGAAAAAAAACAGATAAATAAAATAAGAAATCTCTCATAACAAAATTGGGAATTAAATATTCAAGACGAAATTTTTATTAACTCATACATTTTATCACCTATATATATTATACTTGTCATCTCCTTTCTTTTTATTATATACATAAAAAACACATTTATTATTAAAATGGATATTGGCAAAAACCTTTTACTCTCGTCTTCCGAAATAGGTGCAACAGTTTTGCGATCAATGTCGATAATGCTCTTTTCTGGCTGATCTCCAAAAGTATTATTTTCCCCTTCTCTTTACCGTACCCACTTTTATTGTCGGTGGTAGCGGATGCTCGCGAATGACAAACAGACGGAGAAGAGTGTATTAAAGCCTTCAGAAGTCTGACGACCGACAGCCATCACGTATAGGGGATCTCTTGACTCGAGACCGAGTCTTTCAGAAAGTTAAATTGCCCACGAGAAACTCCTTCTAAAATTCATCGAAAGATATAACGAACCAAGAAAAAGAAAGTTATATTCTTTTCTAATTTTAGATATAAACTTAAAAATGATAAACGATGAAAATATTATTGACGTATATCGCAAAAATACAAAGAAATATAACATTTAAATAAAATTTTGTTTGATCGATTTTGAGTTTAAATAATCGGATAGTATTATTTGACTGCAGTAGCGCAAAAATTCTTTAAAATAAAAAATCTTTTCTGAATATATATAATTTTAATAATTAAGCTAAGTATGGTGAAATCTGATGTGTATAAATAATGGGGGGGGGGGGTATAATTGTATCACTACGGTATATAAGAGATCGTCAATTTATTAAGATAAATTAAAAATAATTTGAAAAAATAAAAATAAAAGCTAATAACATAATAGAACAATAAAATAAAACAGAAAATAATATAGTATAGCATAAGTAATAAAATAACAAAATAATAAAATTTAATGTTATGTATAAAAATCATATTAGAAAACAATATCAATATTGTTTCTATACGGTCTTTTCGATGCGAGAAGACCAGATTGGTAAACGTGAGAGATGTAAAATCGTACATATATCTTCAATCCGCGATTAATTTTTTATAAGAAGCAATTATATAAAAATTTTCACACCTAAAGTTTCTCGAGGTTTTTTTTTTCATTTTGGACGTAATTTTATTCTCATTATATTTGAGAATTTTGCATCAGCAGAATACATTAAATTTAATAACTATTATTTTACTAGAGATTTTAATAAAAATATTTTTATTACATTAAAAAGATAGTTTAAAGAAAGAAATTTAAGCGTGTAGGAATATTGATATAGTGAAACAAATATACAAAAATTTGTAAGAAACTAGCAGCTGCATTAGTCTGTGTTGATGAAACTAAACGACAAGGAAATAAAATTTAAACATCTACAAATCATAGAAAAAGATTCTAATTACATTAATTACACAGATAAAGAAACAAGACAATAAAAATTGCTATTATAGGAATTTTCGATAAATATGTCACACGCTAATAAGTGGCGCGTTAATCTTGCACTTAACGTCTGCTATCGTCAAGCGAATTTATTTCGGACTAAGTGCACCATTACTTAGAGCTGCATAATACGACACGATGTACGTGCTGCAGAATCCTATTAAGTTTTAATTAACAGGCGAGGGCGCAGATAATGTGTCCCTGTAAGACGAAGTATTTCCGGTTCACTCGTATATACTTTTATTTCTCATTATATATCGAGGAAAAGAGTTTGTATTCAAGTAATCGATACGTACACCCGCAGGTGCAATTAGAACTTCACGCGATGCACATAAGTCGGTTAATTAAGCCGAACGCGGATAAAGCACACGTTAATTATGTGTTCATATAATTATGACATTACTTGAACACTACGAAATTTGTTTAATACGTACTGCAATAAGTTGTAATTACTAGATTTTTTTAAAAAGTGTTTATTTGTCTGTGTTGCAAAATTTTCAGATAAACATGGTATTTAAAAAAATATGCATAGCTTGAATTGAATCAAGTACAAATTACTTTAATTCTATTTAATTTTTATTATTTCTTTATCCCCAAATTGCTATAACATAAATAAAATGATCAGAAACGACTTTTTCTTTGCAAAATTATTGGCTGTGTACCTTTCAAACAATGCTATTCATGATATAAAGGGAGATGCGTAAATATAGTGTAGCCAACTAAACTTCCAACGCAATTTCGGTACAAGGTCTGTCTCGAAACTTGAGGCTGTAGGTCACTGCGTGTAGTTAGCGGTAAACAATATAGGTTCAGAACAACTTTGACAAGAGTTATGCAAATTGCGGTCGGGGAATCTCGAGTAATGCCTCTAACATTGTCTGTACAAGTATAGAGGAAAATTTTCAACAAATTACCTGCAGTACATTTTAATTACATCATTTATATCAATTATAACAAATAAAAGAGTTTAATATCACTCTCTTTTATTATCCTTTTTCTATGAAAATAACCAAATCTTGTTAAAGAGTTTAAATATCACTCCATTAAGTTTTATTAGTTACTTAATTACATTTGTTGCTTTAATTTGTCGGTGATAATATCAGATATTAAGAAATTTTTTAGTAATACAATGAAATATCACAATTAATAGTGTATTAATTGTGTGATGAGAATAAAATTGAATAAAATTAAAATAAAATTGTGATTAGAAAATGTCTTAACATAATAATAACTCCTTTTTTAAACAAAAATTATATATAATAACGTCTTTCATAAATGTGTAATTTTAATGAATAAAACGTGTAAAATACGTTGAAGCCTAAGAATCTGTCACAGTTAAAGTATACCCTCGAATATCCGTGTGTCCAAAATTTCTCAATTTCCCTTGACAGAAAAAAAACTTCGAAATGTCCGGAAACCAGGATGAGAGATTCCGGAATTCGTGCTTATATTCCGAAGTGAGTGCCGACGGATTTGTGCGATCAATTTTTACCGCCAGAGGTTTTTCGATACAGCCAGGATGAAAAGAAGCAAGTTCCGGCTGAATTTAATTGCCATCGATAAATCATTCCCTCGTCGCTGGATTTGTGTCGAAACGGAACGCGTGCTATATGAAGAAATGATAGCTTTATCTTTTTCGTCATCTTAAACACGTAAACATCGCGATTGTAGAAGGCACACCGTTTGTAGAAAGCGTGAACAGAAGACAGAAAAATGAAGGGAAAGCGATGTGAAGAGTAATTGAATTTTTTCTATTTTCTGTTTTCTCGTTTTCGGTTGTTCCGGCCTCTATTTTAAATTCCGCGGAAATTTATACGGCGGCATTTACTCGTATATGAAATCCATTCGGAAACGGGATACCGTGGAGAATTCTATGAAAATGGCTGCGATTCTAATTGGTTTAAATTTCGCAATTTATTATTATGCCGGATTACATATGTTCGTGTGGCCGAGCTATCGAAAAAAAAATTAGAAATTTATATTCAAACAGAAGCAAGTTGATAATTTTTAAAGAAATAAATTAATGAGCTTAACTTAAAATATATATAATCGAGAAACTCAATAAAAATAGCCAGTAGTAACTCGAGAAAGAGAAATGGTTAATAAAAAGCTCAATTTTTCGAGTAAAAAGCGTTCTTTGTCCCTCGAGATCAGTTTCGAACGCGATTTTCTCCACGTATAGGCGAGTTTTATCTAGACCGTTCTTCTTTTATCGAAGATTAAGTTAACTCGCGGATTAAGGCTACTGCGCGAATTACAGCGAAGCGTTTTAAATTGCCGTATGGCAATCCTGAATCCGTTTCTCATCTTGGGATGAACTTGTTACGCAATTCCGCGCCTGACACACCGTCATTAATCTCACCGTTGTGGGTGTTTCTATAGTTTAGCTAGGTCCAGGCGAGTTTCAGGTGCAGACATGACTATCCATCCTCCGGCCGTGAATCACACCTCGGTGTTTCGAATGAAAATGAGAATTTGTCGGGTCCGGACGATGTCGTAAATAAACGTTTTCCTTATACGTACAATATTACTCAACCCTCCGTTTTCGCGATTATTTGCTGAACGCAATTCACTTTAATCGTTTTAATCACTTTACCATTTTAAGCAGTAAGATGAAAAGTAAATAGACTCCTCAACAGTCTCATTAAATGCTAAAATGCATCTTCAATTAATCCTGTGAATATATACAATGCTTTTAAAAAAATCGTGCAGTGTATTATTACTTCTCTGTCAGGATTGTCTTTTTATACTTACTTAAGATAGATATAATTTGCAATATTCTGTAACTTCTACAATCGGAAAATATGCTCTGTACGGTTTCTGTACGATGCATTCGACTGTACAATAACAGCGATATTGTCATATGTTTTGAGACAACGTATTATATATTCGAGGCAAGATATATCCATTCTTGATTCTCGTCTCTTCCGCCGGTAGAAACGAGACAAAGCGGGGCTTCCGTTGTTGTCGACACAATGTATCCATGAAAGAACCGTGGTTGCAATCATAGCGGCCTCGTTTTAAAGTTCCGTCTGTTTCTTAAACATCGTGGGGAAACTCGAACTATATTTCCCGAGAAATGCACTAGGTACGCGCGAGAAAGAACATCATAAGATAAAGTTTGCAAATATCTAATTATACCAAAGAAAACAGAAAGTTTTTTTTAACGATTTCTTCTGTTTACTAACTTCCTAGTAAGATTCCAACTTTTTAAATTTATTTAATTTATATTACATTTCTTTTAATATTCATATATATATTCATTAATTTACATTCAAAATTTTTTAAATTTATAATTTATTTCTATAGTTTGTTCTTGAATTTACTTCAACCTCTCTGATTGAATTGCAAATACTAAATAAAATCGATAAAAGAATCGCGCTAAAAAAAACGTATAAAAATAAATAAGATATAAAATAACAAGCAACGCCAATAAATCCAGAAGTCATAAAATTAGATAAAAATTAAAAAAAATATTACGTAAATTCAGAGTTTTGTTGAAAAGATCGTTTGTGTTAATAATAATGTTATTGTATTTTTATATCGCAATCGTAAGCGCGTAAGTCTGAAAAGAAGCGTATAGTATATAAATATATGAGTTATACCAGACTTATCGGTGATAAGCTTTACGTCACTGGCTTTACATATAGCTTTTATCATTGCTATTAATCGCGCGTAATTATTACGCTCATAACGAATGCAATGCATCTCGCGTCGTATTGTCGGGAAATCCATGAATATCGTGAATATCATCGCGATCATTAGATTATCCATATGAGAAAGTTCAGTTACAGTTTGATTTATAATTTTGATAATATAATACTGATTTTTGTATTTCGACTTTGCAATTTCAAATAATTGAAAAAAAAAAATAAACTCGAACACAATCAACGAGAATATAATATATTGTTATACATTCTAGTATTCGCGAATATTGTGATCAACGTAATTATCCGTCAAGTATCAAGCTGTCACGCATATCGCGTATATCTAATTAAGAAATACAATTACATGACATGATTTATAGGAAGTGTTATAATGAAGGAGCGTTTGCAATCCACACAGCAGTTGTTAATTTAACATAATTATGCTTTGATGTTTTTTCACCTGCAGTGAGTTCCATTTCACGAGTTCCATCTCTTTGTAAGGCCTTTCGAATTGGCAAGAGAGGAGGGAAAAGATGGCCCTTTAGCAGCTTGAGATGGAACTTTCCAGGATTATCTAGCAATTCCTCGGGCCTTAATCTAAAAGATTATTACTTACTTCGTGACCCGTCTGCCTTGTCACTTTCATTACTCCTTGCTTTTCCCCGTCTTATCCTTATCCTTAAAAAGATATGAACTTGCAAAGGACGACAGCTTGAACGGAAATATCCCGGAAGGAAATTGGCCTAGCCATACGAAATCGACATTCGATGATTAGATTACATTGCGCTTTCCCGATAGTTAGTTATCTCGATTACTTTAGATTGCGAGCTACAAAACGTTTAGATCGTAATATTTTGTGTATTTCTCGAGAAAACTATAAATAAATAAATAAGTCTAAAAAATAATAAAGTTGATAATAAGATGGATAATTATATGTTTCTATGGAGACCATATATTGTTAATTATTATTATATTAATCGATGTTACAAAAAAATATGTATATATGCCTTAAAAGTATAATCTAAAAAAAAGGCGTTATATTATAATTAATTATTTTGATACTTCGATGTTTTTTTTTATTATATAGAAAAGTAATATTTATTCCAAGATGAAATTATTTACTTATCTATAACTGTGGCATACAAGAATAAATTTTTTATCGAATTTCTTTCTCTCTTTCTCTATATCTTTCTTTTATTTTTGAGAAATTCGTAAATTCAATAGAAACTTTATTCTTGCTTATCAGTTTCCTCGTCACGATGCCCTGAATTGTTCACTTTGACGACGAAACTTTCCTGAGTACAATGTTTCGAGTTGCAACTGCAGTTACTGTAGTTACAGCCACTATAACGGAGCACGTGCTGTTCATCTACAACTATATGCAGTCTGATGACGACAAAAAATTAAGTTAGGTATATTGATACAAATTTCTCACTGCTAATAATGTCGAATGGTCAAACAATGTCGCTAACAATGATGTTTGAGATTAACATTAAACCCTAATTGCATCTTAAATAATCAAAAATTAAAATGTTATATAAGTTTTAAAAGGTTCAAATTAAAACATTCTGTTAAATTTTATAAGAAATAAAAAAAATTATATTTCCTAATTAATATTCATTTTGTATTTTGTACTAATATGTAGATGGATAGATATGTATATAGAACTTAATTCTAAAACTTATTGTTAGTTCTACTACGAGTCTTTTATTTTAAAATAGACAAATAGAGAATTCCTTGACATTTTCCTTGAGAAACAACCAACTATAATATAAATCGATTGTAAAATCCCTATGGAAAGAATAGACGTTCTGTATGTATGTGTGGTCTAAGTTTCCGCAAAGTTTACGACTAGGAAGACGATACGCTCTATAGAGGTCGATCGGAATATCAAATGCCGCATCTAACTAACCGTAAGTAGAAGAGACCCGACTGTGGTCAGACACGCAGCGCGACGTCAGCCGCCACTCGATAATAACACGTGTCACGAAGAGTTCGCAAATTTTGCCCGTGATGCATGAAATTAGCGTGATCGAGTTTGATCGACGTCAAGTATAACTGATGGCCATTATTATTAGCGGCTTTCGATCCCGCGTATCATACGATTATTCATTTTTACGTAATATATATCTATCTTATACATAATATATATGCTCTCTAACGAACACTTTTATTAACTGATTTAATCCTTTCAGGGAGAAAAGTATATTTAATTTAAAGTTTAGAATTTTAATTAAAAATTTTTAGAGTTTAAGATATTTATCTTAAACTTTATCTTTTTTAAATTTAATTTGAAGTTTTAAAAGCTTAAAATTTTAATTTGGAGCTTAGTATAATTTACATGCTATTAGCTCGTTTTATATTAAAAATTGTTATGTTATTGCAAACAAATAACATTTTCAAATTTATAATTTATATTTTCTAAAATATTTTATGTTTATGTTTATTGTGACTTATTGGTTATATGATAAATAAAAATTATTTTTTTTAACGTAAAATTTAAAAATCATCTCTTTGATAAAATGTGTGTGTGTGTGTGTGTGTGTGTGTGTGTGTGTGTGTGTGTGTGCGCGCGCGTGTGTGTGTGTGTGTGTGTGTGTGTGTGTGTGTGTGTGTGTGCGCGCGCGTGTGTGTGTGTGTGCGTGCGTGTGTGTGTGCGCGCGCGCACGTACAGATAAATGACAATACGTTTTTATATACAGGGGAGACCGGGGCTAAGCCGACAACGGGGCAAACTTGACACTAGGTTTTTTGCCAATTTTAAATCTATCGTAGAAACTTGCCTTTCCTACTGTAAATGCGTCTTTATGTGCCAGTATTATCAACGGAATTTGGTAACATTCTAAATTATAGTGTAATTTTTAACGCGACATAAGCGTTTTTGATAGTAAAAAGTAATTTTTCTGATCTCTCGAAAATGTCTATTCTTTCATCGAGCTTTACTCTTGCGAATCTACCGGTAAGTGATTTTGATGAGAAATTCGATGCTTTACACGAATCCGATAATAATTTTTGCATATTTTCAAATTTTTATATTTTTGGAGTAACAAAAGTAAAAAACGACGTTCGGGGCTAATTCGACAGGGGCTAAGTCGACACGCTGTTTTATTGGTTCTCAATAAATAATAAACGATGCTTGTAATGCAGCATATGGCCCATGACAAATGTGTGCGCACGTGTAATCGCGAATTTACTTGCATAAATTGTTTTTCAGACATGAGTTCAGATGAAAATAATTGAATGTTCAACAATTTTTGTTCTTATTATTTTTAATTATTGTTTTATTTAATTCCAAATTTTTGTACTTTCTAAATACACGATAAACAAATGTATATTTAGTTTCAAACAATAAAAATAAGTTCCAGATCAAATTGTGTTGATCAGGCAAAGTGTCGAGTTTACCCCGGCATTTTTCAATTTGAAAATTTGTCTTTGCGTCACTTTTCCTTTCCTGGCGGCAAAACAAAGCGACGTACAGCAAAACTTCCTGAATCAATTTTGTACCTAAAGAAACACTCTTTAAATATAAATCATTAAAAAAATTTGCCTAAAAATTTTAATTAAATATTAAAAATTGTCTTTGAAAAAATAGTGTCGGCTTAGCTCCGGTCTCCCCTACTGGATAGTTTTGAATTTGAAGCGGAGTTTCTCGTTGATCTTTCGATGAATCTTGGTCTTTGCGATAGAGCAACTTCTTTCCGAATAAAAAGAAACCAGGGGAAAATGCAGATGTACCTCTCGTTTTCTTTGATATGCTAAAACTAAGGAATCGTCGCAAAAAAAATTTGCCATGCACATTTTTAAATCAGACCCCGTTTCTTTGAATCACTTTTTGAATCGCGAGCCAATGAAGTTTATATTATCAATCGGAGACGTGTACAAATTGGCTTTTGACGTTTCGCCGTCAAAAGAATTATCGGAGTTTTCTCCGGAAGCCGAACGTTTTAGCTCTTAAATTCTCGGTAATTGAGCTTTAGACTTCATCGTCTATATTGTAATCAAACACCGCTGTTCGAAGTTTGAGATCCAGTTCCATTATCGAATGAGTTTCTTTCGAACAAAAAACATGTGACTCTCAAAAATTAAAATTTTTTTTACTATAATTTTATTATCGCGTTTAATGTAAACATTATTTTATTTTCATCAATTTCATAATGTTTTTAAAAACATACAATAAATTATTAAACTAGGATTAATTTAATAAACCCTGGAAGATTCTCGACTTAAAAGATTTTCAACTAACTTTAAACCTCACTATATGATTTTAATACGCATTTCAACTGTTTTTTTTGTTACTGTAATTTTCCGCGATAGAAAAGTATCTAACTTTTAAACCGTTATTTGCACAACTGCGCACGCATTACAATGAAAAATATGTGCATGTATTTCCAATAAAGCGAAATGGGGAAGATAATCTTTTGTGGGCCAGACTTTCGATCGTGAGAATCCTGTGCTGGAGGTCCGCTTTCCATACAATTCACCCTATCTTCAATTCGAACCAGCTGCAGACTGCTTCTAGCCTTCAAATACCAGTCGCTATTTTCTCCTGCTTTCCTAGTGCTTGGAATATATACGGTAACTCACGTCCCTCTTCACCTCGGAATTGGTGGCGGAATCGCTTTAGCAATTCTGATGTCGCTCACCAATTTCCAAGCTCATGCGCGGTATCCGCTCTATCGATGACTACTTTTTCCTCAATGAGTCCCGGTGGACGCGTTTGCAAGAATCGCAGAAAATGGAAAAAATGCGCCACTTTAAAAGGGAACTGGCGGTAGTAGTGGTGTTTAAGCATATTGTTCAAACCGCAATAAATTTATGGTAAAATTCACAATAATTCATATAATTAATATAATGTTTGATACTTGTATTTTGTAATATTACAGGTATTAAGGGATGCAGGGATTAATTATCTATCAAATAAATTAGTTAATTAAAATAAAAAAATTTTAAAGGACATATATAATTATTTTACTCATATCGCTTTTCGTTAATACTTTAATTTTTCCTGTATATTAATAAATTTAAAGTTTTACATTCCATGTTGTATTGATTATTCTAGTTTTCCCTTGATGTTACTACACAAAAAATTATTATTTCTTCTTTCGAGATTTGGATTATCAATCGCGATTGTCGATGCGACTATATTAATTATGAACGAGAAATGACTTTAATATTTAATGATCTTAAGCTGAGTTGCGCATCGGATGATTATCGAAGTTCAATTACGTGCGGTTGTCGTTAATGGCAATGGCGAAGATTGCGGCCTCGACAACATGAAGTGTTCGTTATTTGCACACTTTAACTCTTTAACAGGCGATAATTATCATTGCACTAACAATAAAGTACATTAATACTATCAAGTACAGCTAAACCACTCATTATACATTTCGTATAAGTTATAATAGATAGTATAACCAATCGTAATTTTAACCTAATTTAAGTACTGGCTAATTGCTCTGACTGACATAAAAAATTAATTTCTTTTATTGTTCTTTTAAGAAAAAAATTTAGAAAAATTTCTAATTTTCATTTAACTTACTACAAATCTTGTCATGAATTTATTGTGAAACCGAAATTATATTATACATTGTATAAAAAACGTCTAATAAAATTGAAAAACTTGAAAGGATATTTGCATAATCCACCTTTCATGGAATAAAAAAAAAAAGAAAGGAAACAGGAGGAAGAACTTCTTTCTTTTCTTTGCACGAAAAGTGTATATATAATATAATATATTCTAATAAAAAGTTTTTTTATTAGAATAGATATTTTCATTTATTTAATACATTTTGCAGCAGTGTGTGTTATCTTTTTAATTTTTTCCACAGATTTTTTCACAGATTCACAGATCACATCTCAAGAAGCATGGATTATGCAAAATACTTTTCTTCCACGTAAAGTTTTAAAACAAAACGTGGCAAAATCTGCTTATTACATACAAGTATATACACATACGCTATAGGTAGTGTAATTACACTATAGTCTAAACAGACCGCATGAGATTTTCAGACGGCCTACTTCGCCATCACGAGCTAAACTCCTCGGGCTAATATCAATTCGCTATGTGTGTTTGTGTGGGATTTCGTCGAGATGTGTACCGGAGGCTAGCAGCGAAAATAGGTCACGCGCGCCGTGAAGATTCGTTGAAAAGAATTGCAAATAGCGCACGTGGCATAGAATGTGATGTGTGTGTGTGTGTGTGTGTGTGGGTGTGTGTGTTTAAAAAAAAAGCGAGGTGCAGTTTGCGACGCACTTGTTTAAATCGGGATAAGCCTTCGCTCCGGAAGACCTCGAAACGTTACCGAATCGTTCCGAGGGTTGGCTAAAATGCCGACGCGGTATATTCCCAGAGCGATAAGACGTAACGTAGCAACGCATTAATTTTTCACGTTTGGATTATTACGTTGGACATTGATGTAATAATCGTATTATAATTTAAACAATAATGACCTAATTCGCAACAGTAAATGAAAAAAGAAGCATTCGTAATTTTTTTTATAATTTCATTAAAACATAAAGGAATAAATTAATAAGAAAATAATCGTTTAATTATGGAATCTACTAAAAACATTATATAAATGTAAGATTTTTGTTTCGTTTTGATGTATACATTTTTATCGTTTGTGATATTAACACATATTTCATATATATTTTATATATATTTTTTAAACTTTTATAGATTTTCTAAGGTTGACTAATCCATTAGATAAAAATTTATACATAGCCATTCTTTTATTATTACCCTTTACCAGCCATAAAATCCAAATACTTTCGAGCGCAGCATATCATCCTCCTTTTATATTTTCTGAAGTAGAAGTCAAATTTTCTTTTACTTCGTTTTCTTCACTAAAAATCTTGGACGACCTGGTTTAATCGGTTACTGATTTTCGCGAAAAAAGAAGAAAAAAAGCGAACACTCGCATCAAAGAAAAGTTGTAATCTAATCTGCAAAAAGTTTCGAAAAGTAAAGTCGGGTTGGATCAAAGCAAAAGATGAAGAAAGCTTTTACCCTAACTTCTTCACTGTGTGAGCTTACAGCTTATCGAATCGTGTTGGATGCGAGTTTTCTCGGTGAGATAAAATTCCTATGAATTCGTCGCGCGTATACAGTTGGCGAATCGGAAAAACTAGGTGTATCACAATTTTTTACCAATCTTTTAGTTCTTCAGATCCTCTGAAAGAAATAAATAACGTTACCTTTTTTCGAGACAGCAGTTAAACAATTAATTAAATATATATTTATTTTATTTTATATTTTTTAAATTTTATATATAATTACTGTAATATTTTCTATTATTATTTTCTTATATATTTTATATTTGTATAATATTACGAAATATATTGCTTCCTCATAGAGGAAGCTTTGTAATGGTGAAAAAATTTTTTTTCGAGATTTTGATGGAAATAGGTTTAGAATGTTCTAAAATGTCAAAAAATCATATTAATAAAAAATGTCCGGAAGTATGTATGTATGTGTGTGTGTGTGTGTGTGTGTACGGATTTTTGTACACGCATCTACTTCTACAATTTGTTAGATACCAGTTTGAATTTTTGCACACAAATAGAGTATCATAGAAAGTATGTCCTCCTCAAATTTTATTGAAATCGGTCTACCGGTATAGATTTTATGCAGATTTTCCTTTTTTTGAAAAATGTGTTTTACGCTGCCGCTTTCTCAATATTTGAGATAGCGATTTATTTTTAATTTTATTATATTTTCCAGTTTTTTCTACCCTTATTTCATATATAATTCATTAAAATTTGATTGATCAGATCTCGTATTACACACATTTGAAATTTCGAAGAATTCGTACATACATAGAAGCTTTATAAAACTTGATCTGATCAACCAAATTTTAATCAATTATATATGAAATAGGGGTAGAAAAGACTGGAAAATATAATAGAATTAAAATTAAATCGCTATCTCAAATATTTATAATATCGGGCTGATTTTTTTTATCGATAAAGTATTGTTTTAGTTTTTAAGTGGACAAGTATTTTTAGTATTTTTTAGTGAATGTATATAATTATTTACGCAGTCCCCAAAAGAGTTAAGTGTGAAATCAGAACCTTTGCTAACAAAGCTTCCTCTATGAGGAAGCCAAAACAAATAAATACCGATAATTATACCTCGAATAAAATAAAAACTTGCACACTTACTTAAGAACTATGAGGAAGCAATGTGCAAGTTTCTACTTGCACAATTAAAAACTACGAGGAAACAATGTGCAAGTTTCTACTTGTTTTAATATTGTAATTATATTTTTGTTGTACCTTTCATTCTGTTTTGTCGCGAAATATTACATCTTTTCGTTGGTATAATATACCGTGATTTATTTGATACTTTATATTCCCAATTACATCTTCTCGTTGGTTATATTGTGATTTTATTTGATACCCTATATTCCCAAACCGCCCCTGTCGACTATCCTTTAGTGATTTTTGCCACTTTCCGTGGCCGTATATTTTATTTCATATATCCTTACTTCGCAATCATAAGTTTCATCCGTCTCTGCTTCGTTTTCACGACCGACCGACTGATTTTCTATTCTATTGCCTGTGTATACATAAAGTATACATAGGCTCCGTTTCCTTTCCATCAAGAAAACGATGTCTCGCCGAGATCCATTCTTTGTAAATATATATAGATCCATCGATCGTTTCACTACTTAATAATTTTGAGGTCTTTCATCATATCAATAAAAATTTGCAAAAAGAAACGCGATATTCTTTTACAGAGAATGTAAAAGACCCTTTACCCTTACAAAGTTTCGAAGTTATAATAATTATTATTAAAAAATATTAATAAAGACTGTAAAGAAAAAATCGATTTTTGTTAAATAAATGCAGAGTTAAAGACGATTTTTATTATCAGTTTTTTACGTTACATCTATTTTATAACATTATTAAAATATATTCATGGGCGGCTTGTTAAACATTTATTTAACGTAACTGCATAGGACAAACGATAAATGATCTCGCCGTGGTAATCTTGCGAAGGATATTTCATCACCGTCGTCGCTATCGGCGCGACGGCCTTATTTCGCGCGAATTACGATCGACTATCCGTATATATATGGCAGCGAAATACCGCGCGCATAACTAGGCAGCGGTTAAATGTACCTACCTATATTCTAAATCGAGCAGTGTAATGCAGCTGCGAGTTTCGATTTAATAAAGATGAATATACTGCGCATTGTTTCAATGAAGCCGCAAATTTATGTATTTACTTAAGTCTTGAAAACAGCATCTCTCTCTCTTTCTCTCTTTCTCTCTTAGCGATGCTTGTGAAATCATAATATTGAGAAAAGTAAAACTAAAATGGAGAAAATACGACGAAATTAAGGTTAAGAAAGAAAATTGAACATTAACATAGATTAGATTTAAATGATAATAAAATTGAAATAATTAATTTTTGAAATTGTTGATGTGATTCTGCTATAATGACTTTCAGTAATTAACACATCGTCTAAAATTTTCTAGTTGACTAGATATAAATGTGATAAATCAAATTTCGCGGAGACGAAATATTTTTACCAACAAGAATGCCATGATCATTTATTTGTTAGAATCTCAGAACTTTCCAACCTTTTCATACTCGCGTAATATCAAATTTAACCTCGATCAATGCTTTTCACATTTTCCTCATGCTGTAAAGTGTTTATGAAAAAAAACTTAGTCAAAAAGTATCTTCCAAGTTTGCGCCTGTTTCGAGAACAAGCGTATAACTTCGAGTTTGCAGTTGAAACAAGAGGTTTGTGCAATATTCTTTTTGTTAAGAGCTATAGTTGTGTGCCGAAGTCCGAAGCAATACGGAAGTTGATCTCGAACTTTTTAATTGTACAAACGTTTCATCAAGTTTATGAGATCAATTTTGGATTTATTGTTTAGTTAAACAATAAAACATAAAAATTTCAATTTATCTTATAGGATTATAAGGAAAGATTCGTGTACTGTTTATTGCAATTATCTGTATTGTAATTATCTATTAATTAGTGAGAGAACATTTTGTTACTTATATAATACAAATATATAATTATATAGTATTGTATATTGAAGAAACTCCCGGTCCCCCCCCCTCTCTCTCTTTCTGGATATATTAAATCAAGATATTAATATCTACGCTCAGTATCTGCGCGGATTTCTGAGCTGATGCATAACAGGATATGCCGGTGAACTACCAAAGTTTAATTGCGTTTGCCTCCAGTAATGAGAGAAACTACTTATTTGTAAACTACTTATTAGAATATGCTAATTAGTGATTCAGCATTCACAAACTTTGATATTCCAGCGTTTTGTTCGTAATTGCATCGCCGATATTTTCGGAGAGAATTTTTATTATGAATGCAAATCCTTATTATGAACGCGCGCGTATAATCTAATAGTAATTTCCCTGTTTACGAGATCCTAGAAGATTAGATGATTATATTGACGATGTTCTTGATATTACCAATATTGTCTGAAAAAAACTATATTTACAATAATAAATAAATAAAATATAATCAATATAAATATTTAAAAAATATACATAATGAAATAAAATCGAAAAATATTTCTTTTAAAATTTTATCGGTATATTTTCTTTCATAATAAAATAAAATACATCAAAATATTTCTTCTCTCAATTTATGGATATATAATTGAAGTCTGCATATGCAAATATTTTACGATATTAATTCTTGCGAATTATGAGTTTAATTCAAAGTTGCTTTTCCTCGTAAATCAGCCGTAAGTGCGATGAAATGAACGTTGTTAAATTGCGCGGGCGAAGTAACTAAATCGAATAACGAATGCAATATTTGAATGCAAAAGCTCACCAACAAGTATATGCGACGCGCAATTTTCTAGATTATATATATATCAAAGCAACATATAACAGCAAACGCATACTACGTGTACATTATATTTTTTCAGCATCGAATATAGTGTTATTCCAGTTCTAATTCAGGAATTATTCTAATTTTCGAAAAACAAGGAAAAGTATATATGTTTCATTTTTTTAATCTTAATTTTTTGTTGTATATAAAATTATTATATTATTATTACGTATTATATTATTGTCCCATAATAACGGTAATAATAAAATAATCTGATGAAAATAATTTAATACGGTAAACGTGAAATAATTCTCACGGCTTATAGCAATAAAATGTTAAAAGTTTTTTTAACTCATTTTAATTCTTCTAAATTCTTATAAAATTTTTCATCAAGCCGCGATGAAAAATCTAGGTCGGAAGGTCAGAGTTCAAACCTGTTCAATTGTACTACGACGAATTTAAAATGGAAGTAACAATAAAATAATCGTATGTCGAGAAGACATTAAATTCATGCGGTTTAGCTGGCCGAAAAGGTAGCATGAAGTAAACTTGGATAACGGCCAAGACATAAAACTACACAGTGCATCGTACTCGCGGTCGAGAAGGTGAATAAACATCGGTGACATGATTTCAAACAGAGAAGAAAGAAATCGAAAGAAATGACAATTTGACAAAAAGCAAGCAACTCAATAAATGATGGAATCTAATAAATAAAAATTATTAATTATTTTTATAAGAGTTACTTAGGAATTATTCGTGTCCAGATATAATTTCATCTAATTTTTAAATCTTATTTTTCAATTAAAGGACTCGAATGTTAAAACAATATTGTAGTATATAAAAGTATAGTATATAAGTGACCTAGGATTATTGATAATATTTTATGTGACAATCGATAAGTTTAAATTATTGCAACACATCATTGTTTTTTTCTCGAAATCGATATTTGAAAATTGCTTTTGTTTGTTTGTTTGTTTGTGCAGCTTAATACTTCGTTGCCTATCATTTCGCACGAGATTATAAAAGATAATTCAATATTAACTTTGGAGCAAAAGATTTAATATTAGGAAAACTAATATTAGGAATAGAAAAGATATTTATATTTAATCTGTCTAATGTTAGGGGTATTTGTATTAAATTATTTATTTAACATTATTTATTATCTCTCTCTCTCTCTCTATAATTTATTAAATTTTACTCTTTAATATATATTAATTGAACCAGTTTTGAGAGAGAAATAAAAACCAATATTATATGAAGTCCTTCCTGAATTATAAAATAGAAAATATTAATAAAACGAAAAACGTTATTTAATGTAAAATACGATAAATATTTCACAACATTAAATAAAATAATTATACAATTGTTATTTATTATATAATAATTCGATAATTGTCTTATTTATGTTTTAGGAGCAAAGTTGCGGCCGCTTTGCTAAATAAACATCTACAGATTAACGGGATTTCAGCTGGTCTGACATCTCTGCCGACCGTGGAGCAATCATCACCCGAACCGCAGCCGGAAGAGCCGCAGATAACTAGCAGCAGCAAGATGAAAAGAGAGCGGAAGGCAGCTAGGACGCTTGGGATCATCATGTCGGCGTTTCTAGCTTGCTGGCTGCCTTTTTTTCTTTGGTAACGTATATGCAGTATTATTTCTTTAAGTTTATTCGAGAAAATATCTATTATTCTATTAAGATGCAAGTGTAATATCAGCCTCATTTTTATTTCCTCTCTCTCTCTCTCTCTCTCTCTCTCTCTCTCTCTCTCTCTCTCTCTCTCTCTCTCTCTCTCTCTCTCTCTCTCTCTCTCTCTCTCTCTCTCTCTCCGTCTCTCCCCCCTTGATCCCTCTTTCTATTTTATTATTATTATTATTTTACTTTTTCCGTACTTTTATTTTCTCTAAAATTATAACGTTATGTTTTTGATTTTATTATTATTAAATATAAAAAAAGATGAAAATTGTGTGAGAAAAGTTCTGTTTATAGAAAGAAGATTGCCCTAAAAAAAAAATAATTTTTAACAGTTGTGACGTTGCATTGTCTTCTTAGAGGATTCTTGAAGAGGCTTTTAAGAGGCACGCACACTTATTGGAACTTGTTTAGTTAAAATCGATTTATAAAAGATTAAGAAAAATCACAAAATTGCATTAAAAAAACTCTACTTAGTAATTAGAAAAATAAGTTATTGTTTCATATAAAATAAAATAGAAAAGCATAATAATTTCTTTTGGCATTAATTAAAGTCTGAATTGCAGTTTCATAATTTGGTCAATAATAAAACAAGATATAGTACGTGCGACGAAAATGCTACTTTTCTTATCAGTGTGTATGACACACACAGAATACACGTTGTGCACAATCTGTCACGGTAATTAACGTTATTTTCTCCTGCTAAATAGCGTACAGTATGTTAGCTTCGTGTTTGCTTCGTTAATTACATGGTTGGAACGTACGTGAGGTAAATTGTTGGCGTGACGTTGCGTTATCTTTGAGAGGATTCTTAAACGCTTTTAAGAGACACGCAGACCTATTGGAACTTGTATAATCCTCTCACTTTTTTTAAACCTTTCAATTATGTTTATTACATTAAATTAATTATTGTACTGCAATTTAAAGAAAGAAAACGACATTACCCATCTCGTTTTATTATATGTATATACACGAGTATCAACTTTACATGCCTTTTTTAGATATGATATTATTTTTTAACGCTGCTTGCATTTGTTGTTAAGAAAAAAAAGTAACACCCATGTTCTGTTTTACTTCAAATCCGATGAAAAGTTCGTCGAGAGAAATATTTCGTTCAATGAAGCATCTTAGAGAATGGTATACGTTTTCAGCGAAAGAATAGTTTTGAAACTCGATAATTAATTTTGAGAGCGTAAATAGAACTACGTGAGATGTAGAGCGTGTAGGATGCATCTTCATTTTGCCTACTCGTTTTTGTGCAAACAATTCGAGATATAAAAAGTAAAAAAAGAAGAGAAGAAAATATTGTATGCATCAACTGCAACGTTCGTTAATTGTTTACTATAGAGCAACTGACAATGAGTCAATAACATTTTCGAATGAGAAATATTGTTGTCAAATCAGATATATAAACTGCAGGAAGGTATCGACACATTAATAAAAGTATATAGAGAAATTCTAGATAGATAGATCAAAATAGAAACAAGAATTTTACATAATTATATATTGGCGAATATAATAAAAATTTGAAATTAAGCGTAATCATCGCTAATAATATTATGCCATCGCGAATTATCAGTAATTCCAATTAATTCTTCTTTTGGAAGAATGATCGCGGTTTTGTAAAATTATCGTAATTTTATAAAATTATATGTGATTTTATGAAATTGTAGATGATTGTATAAAAATTGCTTACATTCATCAAAGCTCTATAAAATCGTCAGAGATTTGATATGAGCACAGAAAATTAAGTATTCTTTCATCGTAGTAAATATATTACATGTTACGGATACACGAATATTATGGAAATTTTAATAATTAGGTGATTGTGCATAATAATATTAAAAGGCAATTTATTCGTAATTTCTGACATAGAGATTATCTCCATATAAGATACTCATAAATTTCCATGTGCACAGAGAATTGCAATCATAAAATTGGACACAACTGACGGTAGATTTAACACGATTTCACGATAGATTTAATACATATATACATACGCCTATCAAATGTATTTCCTTTCAACTACTTTCAACTAATCAATTCTTTGATCAATTTAAAATAGTATCTTATTGTTAGCGAAAACAGAGAGAGAGAGAGAGAGAGAGAGAGAGAGAGAGAGAGAGAGAGAGAGAGAGAGAGAGAGAGAGAGAGAGAGAGAGAGAGAGAGAGAGAGAGAAAGATAAGTTATATGTTATATAATATAATAATTTCCGATAGTATATTATATAGCATATATAACTCCTGAATTTATACTTGAAATCTCTCTTTATAATACACACATATACATAATATTTTCGTAATATATATAAGCTACATATAGTGGCCAAAAGTTCCTGGCAAGAATATACGCATTAATCGAGGTCAATCTCGAGAAATCGTCCATTTGACGATTATTATTGAACGATATCCGAACGAAAGTGGAAGGCCGAGGGATATTACGCTGTGTCGCTCCAAAATTCCTGAGGGTGCAGTAACGCGGAAAGGAGGTGAGAGTTGGTTGGTCGGGTATATAGCGAGCCGCGATCGATAGAGAAAAGTAGTGTATGCCGCCGCGATCTCTGGAGATTTGCAACGGAGAGAGTTTGAGGGTTGTGTGCAGCCACCTCGAAGCGGAGAAAGGGTGGTTCCGGTGTGTGTCAAGTGCCTCTCCTCGAGATAAAACGCAGTTGCATGACGGACATATCACAATAGACTTAGTGATGACGACGAAAGATTAAAAGTCAGCCATTTCTAAATTTAACTTCTTTAGTACAGGACTTTTTCAATAAAACGCCCGACTTTATTATTAATGAAGGGAATTGCGCAAACTATGCGTGTATATTCAAAGCAAAAATGTTTTAAGTGAGAGAAATTGTATAATATATAAATATGTATACGTATTTATATTTATCATAAAATTTATATTTATATATTTTTCTCATATAAAATATAATATTAATTAATTTAATCTCTAATGCAAAAAATTTACACTTTAATATACATCTTTTTTAAATTTAAATTTTATGCTATTTAATATTTAATATTGTAATGCATTTATATATATGTTATATGCGAAAAATACATTTAAGACGGGAAATATGAATTTATATCTTTTCCTCCAGTTTTCAGAACTTTTATTATGAGCTTTTAGCACGATAAACATTCACCGCTCGTATAATAAATATAGATGGTTACGTTGCTATTTTACAAGACACAATATATTGTGCAAAATTTCGAAAAAAATACAAACAGTTATATCTGTTGCAAACCAGTTATATTGATATCCGATAAAATCTATTGAAACATTGAATGAAAAATGGAATGTTTTTTCTATTTTTTTTATTTTCTATATTTCTCTTGTTTTACTAAATTGTTAATTAATATTTACAGAAATATGTTATAGAAAGAAATATATATATGTATAGAAATATATATAATGATCATTTATACAAAAATATTGTATACAATTTTCAAATTGTATACAAAATAAAGTTTAATCTGAAATGCAAGTGGTCGAATTTTAGTCGAATTATGTTAATTTTTAATATTTTCTAATATCTAATGTTCAACTTATTAATATTTTCTAGTGAACTTAAATTATATATAAGAAAATAAAAAATTAACATAAGAAGTGTTAAATAAATAGTTTTTTATCGATTAATATAAATTAATATAAAGAATTAATAATTTTGTTGATTTTAAGCAAAATTATAAATAAAATAATATTTCTTGAGTCGAAAACTGAGATGGATTACATTAACGGCCTTCCCAAAATAGACGCACCAAAGTGTTTTTTCATGTAATCACTTAGTGGCTCCTCACTTCGTGAAAAATTTCCCACGGGCGTCAAGGAAGTTCAATAATTCGGAAGATAGCTGAGGGAAAGAAAAAGCGTATAGTTGTTATATTTCACGATAATCCGAATCGATCCGAAAATCAGCGAGCTTACAAGAAGGAAAGCTAAATGCTTCCGTATATACTTGAGTTTAATCGATTTTCAGCCAGTTTCATATTTCGAGTCCTGTTGCACTTTCGCAATCTCTTTGATCTCTCAAGTGATTCACGTCAAAGTAAAGTGCGGTAATCCGCGATGTTTCATTTGAGGGAATTTTTCGTAATTGATATTTGTACCTACTTTTGCATTAAATTTATATACTTCAAGCAATATATATTTATAGCAGTATTTTTGTAGCATTTTACAACTCTTTTACAACCTTCTGTAATTTCGAAACATTATTGATATTATAAAACGTAACATTTTCTATATTTTTTACATTTCGCATTTCTTTATAAATATTTCCTTTGTTTTATATGATTAATATTTAACATTATTAATATTGCTTCATAATTGCTGTATCAATTCTTTGATGAAGAAAAGAGCCTGAACTAGGATACATAATCGCGGTAATAACAGGTGGCATGATACCTTTTGGGACGTATGGAAAAGAAAACACGCGAAGAAGAAACGGGACAATTCAGAGCTTTCGATTATTTGCTCGTTATCAATTGTTATTACACCGTTGTTGGTAGTTCCACCAACTCTATCACTTCGTCGGAAAAACAATGGAATTGATTTCTCGTCGCGCGATTCCAATAGTATATCGCCGCTCAATTCACTATACGGCTATCAATTTTCCTATATATTCGAGAATCGGATCTCTGTTCCTATTATTCCGCCGAATAATACAAGCCAATACTCTGCCTCTCTCTCTCTCTCTCTTTCTCTCTCTCTCTCTCTCGCTCTCTCGCTCTCGCTCTCCTTCTTTGCCTAGCCTCATTACGGGGCAAATCCTTGACCCACTTTTCCATTCTTGCCCACCAAGCTTTTTCAATTCTTTTTGTCATTGTTTGACACGTCTTAGAGTGTTACTACTCGCGCTACGCGAATATTTTCTTGGACAAATTGAATCTGTCAACGTAACAGAGACACAATTAAATTTTGTAAAGACTACTTATATATGTATATATATATAGGTACTTTAATCAATCTACAATATATAACACAATATATAATATAATTATATGTTATACATTCAGAAAAATTTATTTATAATTTTATTACATGTATTATCAATTTTTATTATTTAACAATAAATTTTGGAATGAAATATTCTCAACCGTTGTATATACGAGATAATGCATGCGATCATGTGCTATATTATTATTGACTATAATTTATTGATTTAATACAGATACTATATTGCATGAAAAATCGTCTTGAATAAATTAAGGTGCAGGCTATTGCATAAAAAGTAGGCAAAAGGAATCAAGTATCGATTTTGTGTAGCAATTATGTTGCGCCGGTCATCGTTAAAGAAAAAGAAACGCGGATAAAAGTTTTAAAGAAATTGAACGACACGACGGTCAATGTGGAACTATCTCGATGTAAAGAACTTTAGCCATTCACATGGGCAGAGAGAAAGAAAGTTGACCTTAACCGATAGCCGTTCTATTCTTAGCTAGTGAAGCTAATACACTAATACGAGACACATAGTTTGATTTGTATCGATCAACGACGTAAATGCGCATAAAAGAACAATGATGCCATATCGATCGTTCTATGGGAGTAAAAAGTTATTCTATGAAAGTAAAAAGTTATTCTTTTTAATTAATTTTTATGGCTTTTTTTATGCACAGTGTACTAAAAATTAAAAAATAGTTAAGCGTATGGTATTTGTCTAAAATTTTATATAATTAATAACAAATAAAAATAAAAATAATTATAAATAGCTCCATCGATATTGAAAATCATTTGTTTTAGAATTTTTTTTTACAAAAAAAAACCCGCTTATATGTATACATATAAAACAGACTCTTCTAAGTGGATTTCCAGTAGATTTAGAGCAGATTCTGAAGCAGAGACGGTTTATTTTTAGCTTCATAGAATCGCGGCATTTTAACGTTGAGCGATTCAATACAGTTATTTCTTGCCCTCTTTCAAATCGATAATATAGGGGGAGAGGGAGGGAGGGAGAAATCACATATAACAATGCGGTTCAAGAGAGATCGCGTCTAGGAGGAGAATCGTCCCCTTCTGGAAGCCTGTAAATCCATTCTTCTCTTGTCGATGGAAACAATTTCGACGTCAGGTGCATGTAGGTCACGTCGACAGAAAATGAGATACTTCGTTTCTTCCTTTCCGCCGCAATACACGGATCATTACTACGCACACGGATATACTAGATACGGATGTTCGCAACTAAACCTTACGCGTTGTTTAGAATTGAAAAATATGTCCTTTTTTTCTTTTTGCATTATTATAGTTTATTTAATATTTAATCATGTCACACAAATGTCACAATCACATATAATAAATCATATTTATATAATAAATGATTGTATATATGTCAATACATAATCTGCAATTAAAAACTCGTTAAGAAAGATGGCGTAATATACTTAAGAAGTTATAAGGCTCTGACAGAAGTAAAAATGAGGAAAAATTTGAGTTGTAAAAAATTATGAATTAATAGAAGTATGAACTTTTCTTGTTATGTATGTCTACTTGTTGTAGGTATGTTAACTACATTTAGCAATATATTTATGTGTAAAATAATTAGATTTTATGATACACATTATAATTAACATCACTGTATCAAGGTCCTGTATATTAATAGAGAATGCCCCTTAATAATAAATGCAACGTTATATGAGTTCTCGGGAAAGTAGGAGTTTTCATAAAACGTATATGTAGCAGTTATTACGTGATCTATTATGCAGTATAATTTATTATAGATTCGAATGTGATTAAAATTGTGTCATACAATCTTTTGTATCCTATTATGTCGTCACTGAACTAATTTATGTATTTATAAATCTTTCTTAAAAATTGTATACATTATAGCAGGTTTATTGCATAATGCATGCATTAATAAATTAAAGAGAATTCTCCGATTTAACGCGAAAAAAAATTTCTGAGGAAAGCAATTTTGTCTTTCAATGCATTTAACATTGCGAATGTCTCTGCTTGATACAGGTATATCATCACGGCTTTATGCGATTCGTGCGAGAGCGGCGCCGTGGTGGTAGCAGCGGTGTTCTGGGTGGGCTATTTCAACAGTGCCCTGAATCCGCTGATCTACGCTTACTTCAATCGCGAATTCCGCGCGGCCTTTCGGAAAACCCTCGAAAGCTGTTGCCGCGCGATTGGACCGGTGCGCGATCTGCGTCATGTGCATCGCAAACAGGACCTCGTGCACAGCAACGCCTCATCCGAGCTGCACGTCAACAATCAGTTGCGCAATAGCGAGATGACCAACGTCCACCTCGAGGCGTGTATTTAAATGGATCATGCGATCCGGTGAAAGTAACAGCGGAGTCCTCGAAGCAACTTTTGAATAAAAAAAAAAAAAAAAAAATAATGAGTAGGAACCGAAATGGCAGGTAGGACAGATAATTTTAAAAGTAAAAATCAAGCCGATCAAAAAATTTTTCTTCTTTTTCTTATAAAAAAATGTTTAATAATTAATTCAATACTGTAATATATTCTTCCCTGTACAAAATGTTGAAAAAAAAATAACTTAATTTTTGAAAAATAAGAAAACGCATAGTTTGACAGTTTTATTTTTTTGAAAAAATAAATATATTCTTTTTGTTGTTGAAACAAAGAAAATGATCGAAATTTTTGATCAATTTAATATTATAGAAACGTTGATATTATATATATATATATATATATATATATATTGTCTTATTGTATATCTTTATATCTCATGGTCTTTTTTTATTATCTCTTCGAGATGAGGTCTGAAAGAGAAATTCAGGGATAAAATATAAAGAAAAATAAGAAAGCCAATATTTTAAAAAATTTATCATTAAAATTAAGACTGTTCAAAGAACACACAAAGAATTTATCACTAAAATTAAGATCGTTTCAAATTCGTCAAAAGAATTTCAAGTCGTCGTTAAAGCTAAGATCATGAAGGTGTGCGACGTCATATATTTGCATCAAGTGTTCGCAAATATCAAATATTATTTGCGAAAGGAAAGGTCATAATCCCAAAGAGAGCGCGAATAGAGTATGTACGCCATACTCGTGCCTATTTCGTCCTGCGGCCGACCTATTTTAGGGACATATTCGCCGCTCGTCCCCAAGGGTCTATTTCTGTTCCGGCTACGTTCCATCAGGTCCGTAAATAAGGCTCCTGTCCGTCGGCAGATTGATGTTCCGATTCAGCAGTAATATTTTAGCGGTGGTCCGATAACGTCGAAATGAACTTTCGAACTAACAATTTGATTCGTGCGCGAGCATCTAGTTTACCGTAATTGGCACCATATACGTTTGTAACTAATTAAATTTGTCTGAAATTGAACAAATAATATGGTGAACACCAATAGAACATTTTAATGTTAATTACATAAATGTATAATATTAGCAAATTTGGATCCTTAAAGTGCTTGCGTATAAAAAATCATTTTCTTCATTCTGTTTATTTTTGCCCCTTAATCATTTACATTTTTGGATAGCCAAAAATTACTGAAATTAATCAAAAATTACGTACGCTTCAAGGATTTTTTCTGAAGAGAGAAATTAACTCGAAACTGATAGAATAATTTGCAAGAAAGCATGAAAGGATTAATTAAAGAAACGGCTTGAGGTGTTTCTGGTAGACCCGCGATTAAAAGAGAAGCGAAGGGAAAAATAAAGAGACCAAAGAAAAGGGTTGGAAGGTGGGAGATAAAGCCGTTCTACTCGTTTAGGGGATCACTTTGTACATATAGTTGTGCTGCGACAGCGCGTTTCGTTATAATCAAAGAGATTTATAATAATGAGCTCTTAGAGTTAAGCGAGGTATCATTGTAAATACGAATCTGCGTTTTAGGCTCGTTCAACTTCGTGTATAAATGTTAAAGCGTATCATCCCTCCCGCAAGACAAATCATTTTATCGGAATAGATAAATTTATGAGAGCATCTTATTAAAGAGAATCACTAAAAAATGCCAAAGATGAAAAAAAGCAGAAATATATATATTATATATACACATTATATATACTGTATATATACTTATATGTACAGCAATAAGACGTAAGAATGTTGATGATGTTCCGTTATTCGTACATATATTATATATATTTATTATAATTTATTGTATATTGTTTATTATAACGAATGCAGAATGTAGCGAATATTCGATTCTAATTTGGATCGAATTAATTTTTAATCTTTGGAAATATTTAAAAAGAATGCAGAAATGTGAGTTGTTTTTGTTGATATGTTATCGTTTTCATATCATCTAGGTATTTCTTTAGAAATCTTGTGGATAGTCTTAGAAAATAACAATGTCGTCGAAATTATATTGGATCGATTTATCTTAGAAAGGGCTTTTTGTTTATCAAAATTATTGTTTTCTTTTTTTAAAAGAGTAACACATCTATTTTAGAGAAACAGTATTATTTCAAAAACGCATTATTTTACGCTGATTTCTTATGTTTAATAAGATTTAGCACGTGAGAGCATTAGTAACAAATAAATTAACAATAAAAAAATATAATACATTTAAATATTGTTTAATCTCATTGTACATATATTATTAATCAATCAATAAAATATTCTATAATATATTTTACTGAGATACTTATATCGAAGCATATGTTAATAAAATATGCGTAATTAATTATATTATTGACATTTTTTTTTAAATTGAAGTCCTCTCTCAGATTATTTCGGTCTATTATTAGATAGAAATATATATTTTTAGAAAAGATTGATAACGAAACGTAGTGATCACGAAACAATCGGTTTTACGAAGGTGTAACTGGTTTTTTAGTCTTTTTCTTTCTTTTTCTTTTATTAGTTTCTTTATGTCACTGGCTGGCAGATCAAAGAAGACGGTATACGTATATAGTTATGTATACTTCAGAATGCAGAACACAATCACTAACGTAAATACGGTCGAGCGTGGACGATATCGTGAACGTGTCTTTTTACTGCAGTTTATACAAATTGCAATTCGTAAAAATTGAAATTCAAATGTATGGATAGCAGTTCCCAATAACTTCAATGCGTTTAACTTTTAAAACTGTAGAAAAACGAGAAAGAAAGGGATTTATAAAGAAATTTAAAAAGAAAATAAATCTATAAATTATAAGTTAAGTATATTTAATTTTAATTATAATATTCTGATTTAAAATAAATTGGAAAACATTATTTTAATTTTGACAGTAGTATATATTTTTGCACCGATAAAAAAATGAATTTTAGAAGATGTATAAATTTCAACTTCTTTTAGTTTTTTTTCTTATTTATCATCATTTATACATATTTTAATTTCTAATTTTTTCCCTATATATATTTACGAGAAATGAATTATTTACGGGGTATATGAAATTGCTACGAAATCGTTTGCCAGCTCGATCTATATTCGTATATCACGTATCTATTAGGCTACGGCTATAAAGGCGGCTAGTGTCCTCCTAATGTAACGTAATGTGCAACGTTGTAAATCGATGTTTACGAGACGTCTGGCGTTAAAGCAGTTTTGCAAACAATCAAGACTTGGCAAAGCAATTTTACCGTCAGAGAGAAAAAGGAAAACCGATTTCAGACGATTTATAATTCGCGAGAGGATTATGGGAAAATTTTCAAGTACCAAAAGAAACAAAAGATTAATAAATATATAAAAATTTATATATGTGACGTGTCACGAATTATCGATCGTCTGATATCGGCCTTAGGACAAAAAGACATTTCCAATGGAAAAAGAAACACGTAGTATTTTAATGACAATAGCGTGAATGAGAAAATTTATCGTTCGTTTTATGGGCGCGCAATTTCCGTAAACTTCAGGTTGATAACAAGATCGTTCTGCGAGAGATTGTTAACGTGGATGCATGATCGTACGCGTACGCAAAATTTACAGGTTGCATAATTCTATATTTACTGCGCAGTGTGGTTTCATGGATCGTGGTGATATTATACGTAATGAAGAGGCTAATTCGCCGCGAGAATGTCGCATGTGACTAATTTGTGGCGAATATTGCTAGATTAGGGAAATTAATAGGCTAAAAAATGGGTATATTCATTTTCTTATAAATTTTAACGTCTGTGTATGTATTTTGATGTAATAACTTGTTATGCAGTATGTTTTTTATTTCAGAATATTAACGATTATTTATTGCATTATTGAAACGACTCTATAATTGACAATATTATTGCATATTTCAAATTTTAAAGCAGCATATAATTATTATCCGTAACAACTTTATCAGTAATCAATATTTGATGTACCTGAAACGGAACCAGTCTGTAAGTATATAGATACAAATAATGCATTTTTTTTTAACAGTACACAGTCTTTAAAAAAACCTATGATTTAACTATTACACATACATACACATTCATAAAATTTATCATTATATCAATAGTAGAAATACTTTTTAATTTTATATATCTTTTCAAGTATTTATATGACGTATTTATTCCATCAATTACCATTCCACAACTATTAATTATCAATTAAGTTTATATCATCATTAACAGCGATAATTTAATTAAATGTTGCCTGCGTTTTGCTACGCATCAGCCATAATGAGAGCCTAATGCGTGATATATTTGCAAAATGTTGCAAATAGCATTTTTATGCCATGACGGAAGATTATGTATGTATGTGTACGAAATAAGATCTTTATGTATCGCGTGATGGGTACAGAGCGCGAATGTATAGACTAGGTTTGGAGATGTGGATCTACTGTGTAGAAAATTAATAACAATGTTTTAAAGAAACATGCATTTCTCTTGGCCCCCCCCATTTACTTCCATGAAATCTACCACTATATATTGTTTAATTTCTGCAATGGTTTCTTTCTCCAAAACTGAAAATAACATATTTAATTCTTGTTTAAAATGAGATTGTCTTTTACAATTTTGTGAAATGATTCTAATTAAATTTTAATCTTCTACACTGCTGTTCTCTACATTGTGCAAGCTGTTCTTTCAGAAAGCCTGATAAATTCGCGAAAGTAAATATTGCAGCAATTTTTCAATCTGTTAAATGCTTATACAGAATGAGGATAATTTAACGACTTGAAACTAAAAACGTGTTATCTCAAAATATTAAATATTGGTTATTAAAATAAAAAAAAACAAAAAAAAAAACAAAAAAAACAAAAAAAAAACCAATTGTGATCACAGATAAAATTTAATAATTAACACTCGAAAATCAATAAACGATGAGAATAATAACCAAACACAATATTAAAAATTAGAAAACTTTTTATTTGTAAAAAGAAACTATATATAATACATTGTATAACTTATTTAGTTAGAGTTTTATTTAATTTTGAGATGGGAATTTATAAAATTTATTCGTTTTGTATCACTTCTCGTGGGGAATTTTTAGCAAAATTGGAATTACACCTCTATATAAATCTCATAAATTCATGGAAATACACCCTTTTAACGTCGAACGTTTCGATAACATGTAACATTTTAAACATTTATGCTTACAAAGCGTGAGACGCGACACCCCGTTTCAGAAAGCTTGTCAAGATTTCATGGATAGTCAAACTGCGACGTCTGCTTAGCATTCGGGACAATAGCACCTCTCACTATTGTTACAGAATGCACGTGACTGATGCTGCATCGAAAGCTGCATTCGTGTTATCGTAGAATATTTGCAAACGCGCATAAACGTTTATTTTCATTTTGAGTAAAATTGAATCAAAACAATAAACCGTAAAAATTCCTGCCGGCTCCTCTCTCTCTCTCTTGTATACGTTCATAAATATAAACAAATTTCCTATATATTTTAATTTTACACATCACTGAGAGAAAATATCATCAAAAGATTAATAATAGTTTAAGCTATATATTTTATATGTATTTCACACATTTTATTTATACAATTGCAAATAATTGTTGATGAACGTCTACTAATAGCCACTTTAACTTGTAACTTATTGTACAGCGAAAAACGATTCAAAGTTTTTTATAAAGGATTTAAAGTTACTCGAAAGTGCTTGCTATTTTACCTCCCGAGGTTTATTACATTCAGAAAAAGAGAAAAGTTAAAGTATTATAAAATATATAAAGAGAAACGAACCGTAT
The DNA here is from genome assembly GCF_048541705.1 of Temnothorax americanus. Lineage (NCBI taxonomy): Eukaryota > Metazoa > Arthropoda > Insecta > Hymenoptera > Formicidae > Temnothorax > Temnothorax americanus. Next base: position 5,798,025 of record NW_027509338.1, on the reverse strand, counting down.
AAACAAAACACATTTTGGAGCAAAGTTTTGTGTATAGTCCGCGATTTAATATATTGTTTATTCAATCTAAATGCAATCTCTTTTTGGTATCGATACAATAAGGATAATTTTTTATTGTTATTGTTAGAAAGAAATGACACATTAATAAAAAATTTGAGTTAAATAAAACAATACTTAGTTTCCAAAACAAATAAAAAAAAAAGAATAATAGAGTATAATAATAAGATTGGATATTTAGATTTAGACAGGAAACTTTCAAGGTAGTCATTTTTTCAGTTCTTTAAATCTATGTAAATAAAAAACGGTATCATTGGTATTATTGCTTCGTTTTATGAAAAATGTGCATTGCACAGTAAAATCCCTATCCTCCTTTATGAAACGCGCGCTAGCAAATTATCAATTACGCAAATCGCGAATACGGCGCGTCTCCGCCGTAATAAGAGGCCCGGCAATTAATTTGTGGAAATGAAACTGGGTTAATATGATATCGTCCCCGAAGTGAGCCAAACGTTTGCCTCCCGATTCGTGTACCATCGAACGTCAGGATGTTCTTGAAGACGCTACCTCGTTGACGTCGATGGACGTGTAACACGATAGAATATTCGCGTTCCGTGTTGACGAAGGAAATTCAATTAAGCCCTTCACTTATTATGGAAATACAATCGGAGTCTGCTCAAAAATCTTGACTAACAAAAATGCTTCTCTTCCAATAACATTGTTTGCTATTTTTAATTTCATTTTTTCTCTGGTAACCGCAAAAATTTAATTTTTTTTTTAAATTTCATATTTATTTGTTATCAATTACAATATTTTATGATTATTTGGTGCCAAAAATTAATTTTGAAAATCTCATGCATTACATATAGATTATAATTTTTGTCTTAACTATATTAGAAATTCGATTCTATATATCCCTTAAAATCTATATCCAAGAAATAATCTTGAGCATTTCATTGATTAGAATCTAATACAAAGAAGAGAGATTTTTTGTCCTTAAAAATAATTTCAAGTATCTAAGTCAAATTCCTTTCTCTGTGTTTTTTATTTTTTTCGAAAAGCGAGAGCGAGGAATGTGGGACATACACCCGGTGCTGCTGTTGTCCCGGTTTCGATACTGGTTCCAGCTTTTTCCAGCTCGCTCCGGGTCTCTTCGCAACGCGGGCGGATGGTTGCGTTCATGCATATGCGTCTCATAGATTTTCTAAGGACCGCCCCTAAATGGGAAAAGTCGAGATAAAACATCCAGGTCGCCGCCTTTACTTATCGATGCACTTCCAGTGCAATTTTGCAAGAATTAGTAAAATGTCAGAGGGTGTTTGTACGTGATAAAAACTCATTGAGGCGATGCTTCATTATGTATTTTTTTGTTGTATTTATATAAATAAAAAAAAAGAAAGGACGAGGGAGAGAATAGAAAGTAAAATAATATATAAAAATTAAACAGAATAATAAATTTTATTTTGCCAGTAAATAGAATAACAATTAAAGGAATTTAAATCGACCGTATAACTGGCAATATATAACGTACCGTCTTTACCGATATGAACATTGAAAAACTGTGAGCCAACTTGGTTTGTCGGATTCACACAGCATTTTTTTTCAGATATTAATATTACTTTTCGCAATAAAATTTAAAAACTATTTAATTTAAAAATTATATCAACTGACCAAAACCATGGTCAAAATTAATGATGTCTCGATATTGATCTGAAAAAAAATGCTGTGTGAATCCGACAAACCAAGTTGGCTCACAGTTTTTCAATGTTCATATCGGTAAAGACGTTATATATTGCCAGTTACGGTCGATTTAAATTCCTTTAAAAATTAAATATATTATATAATTAAATCTTTGTTTCTGTATATATATATATATTAATATTTAGAGTATATTTTATTTGAACATTGTTTAATATTACTTATGGTAAATTAAATTAATTATAATTCATAATTATAATTATTTATAATAATAAATGATATTTATTTATGATTAAATTAAAAAAAGCTGCTCTAAATTTGTTTTTTAAAAAAGTTATTTTTAGTTTTCCAAATTAAAGAATCTATGATTTTACTGTGTCAATCATACTTTTCGCGAACATTGAAAAGTACGTATGTATTCGATAACGCAATAATATTATTGCGACCTTCGGAACCAAAAATATGGATTATTGACCAATCGCCGTGGTAAAAATAACATAACACGAAGAACGTGTCGCACGTGTGCTTCATTAAAACTTACGGGTCGTGAAACGACCTCCAGACTTCGCTGTTCTCGCTTTGTTACTTTATAATCGTTTATTTAAAGAACCTAAAATAGAAGTTACGCCCCAGTATTTTAAAACAATATCGTTATTTGTTGATAAGTGCAGGAAATTATTACTTTGAAAAGGGTCCTATTTCAAGAATATTTTCACATTATTAATAATCGCCATCTATATCTAGTCCGAAGAGTGTCTTTTTACATAAATACCTTATAATTAGGTATTCTCTTTTGAAAAAAAATTTTTTTAGAAGAAGAAATTACTTTATGGAGAATTCTTGCTCTTCTGCTTTATATAGCAAGAGTTGAACGAAGTGCACCGATCATTCTTATACGATACCGTGCAAGATGGTTATTACATATTGTAAGAGTAAGAATAAAGATACTTTATTTTACAGAACTTTATAGAAAGATTTTACAGAACTTTTCAGATTTAAGATATTTATTGCAAGATTGGGATATTCATATTGACATTATGTCGTAATTCGGTCGTAATTCGACGAATGTCGCTTCCAATTCCCCGGAGGAAACTTTGGTCGAAAACTTCGGATTTATATATCAACTGCGCGGTATCCCTAGAACGAGGATATATAAATCTCGATGGAAAAATCCGCTGGAAAATAAAGAAAAATAATAATGACGAAATTCAAAACTTTGTGCAAGAACTTTGAATAATTCGGAATAATTCGAGGATATATACGTTAATTGCTAGAGCGAAATTAAAATCAATAGCGAAAAGCTTGATCGCAAACTGTCACTTTAACGTCACCGTTTAATTAACACGGGGTACTTTCAAGGCAAAGCGTAAAGTTTTATTAACCTTTGCGCAGAGATTGATTACAAACAAAATGAAGGAATATACTTTTTATAGTAGCGTTATAATCATATTATATGCATAATAATTAGAAAATAACTTTTTTTGACATATATTTAAATTCATATTGCTAAAAAAATTAATATTGTTGCAAAGAAAAATGTCTATAGAAAGCTTTGCTAACTTTTAAATTGTTTTGTTAAAAACATATTTTTAAAGATTAGCTAATAGATTTAGATTAAATTAGAGAGTTAATTATCTAACTCTCTTTTCCAAATCATAATATAAAGATTAGAATAGTTTGCAAAATGTACAATTATAATTGTATTATAAAACTTTTTATTTTTTAAAAACATGAATTTAAAATAAATTGGAGAAATAGAAGCAAAATAGTTTTACATATAATTTTGTAATACACATAATTCTCATTTTCTAGAAAAATATAGAAATTCAAAACATGTCTAAAAAAAAAACTTCGATTATTATAAAATATCACGATGTTGCAATTACAAGTTATTTAAAAATTTAAATCATGCGTAGAAATTTCGCAAAATAAAATACATCGATCTTGGAAAATATGGACATGTTTTATTAACACAGAGCACACGTAATATCTCGGTGAAAGGTTATCAAAAAAAAAAACGCCATTCTTTCAATTAATTTTGCGTTATGTTTAAAAATAATATAAATCAGTAATGGACCATTTGGTACCAAATAAAGAAAACTAATTCTACTCCCATATATCTCAATTACTGTATTTTAATTTTATTTTATAGTTTATATTATTTTATATTATATTTAATATATATAAAATATTTTTACTTTACACCTACTTTATTTATATGTATTTTATATGTTTTTTCTTTTGCCTGTCCTTTTTACTATTTTATACTTTTATTTATTTCGTCTCTCATTTTCTCTCTAATTATTTACATATTCTGTAATTTATTATGTTTCATAATTGTCTTATTACATTAATATTAATCTTTATTTTGTACACATATTTTGTTAATTAACTTTTATAATTTTAAGCTTAGAAAAATTTAATGTATTGAGTTTGTATTCCGTTCCAACACAATGTAATTTTATTCTATAATTCAAGAATAATAAAAAAAAAAAAACATAATTCATAATTCTAAGCCTCTTAAACTATTGGTACTTATTAATAGATTATCGATGCTATCTGTTAAAGACGTTCGGCCGCTAATATGCAGTGTGTAGTGTGTATTATGCTCTTTAATCCAGCGCATTTGCTCGGTCCAGTGATGCGACGTTACACTGAGTTCCACGTTTAGCCTTGCGTAAATTGAATTATATAGGTAAGTTGTATTCCGACAATTTCATTGTCGTCACCTGGCATATACGTAACTGGCATGTCGTCCTCGCTGTCACATCCGGTTTATTTATTGGATGAGTAACTTTATAAATAAGTAGAATTTAATATAGCAATTACCAATAATTTTATGAGGTAAATGACAAGGCACTAATTGAGAAAGATTATCTATCTTGTACAATATACTGTAATGATAATAACGGAGATATCTTTGAACCTTATATGAACATTTTAAAAAGAATTTTGTGAATTGTTTTAATATATATGCCGCGTTTAGAGTTCTAACAGTTTTATTCAATATTTTACAAAACATTTTCAAAAGATCTCATAATGAATAACCAATAGGAAATGAGAAATTAAATAGCAAATCAAAGGATATACGTATTACATTCCATATCATCTGTACTTCGGAGTTTCTAGTAAAAGTAAATACTATTTATTGCATTGGCTATACGCGTATCCGTGGAAATATCAATCCTCCCCAGCCTGATTTAATAATTCAGATTAGAATTTGTAACTGGTTGATATTTCCGCAATTAATGCAATAATTTAATTTAATTCCTCGAAATTTGTCCATAAAACTTAGGACGCTATTTAATACCAATACTTTACGCGAAATTATAAAATAATAAATAATAAATAATAAATAACTTTAAATATCGATAATAGCTCTCTCTCTCTCTCTCTCTCTCTCTCTCTCTCATTCATTTACTCTCGCTCTTATAACTGTATAGAATAAATTGCAAAATTGTACATAAAATAATCCAAAATAATATAAAATCTATAATAATATTAATAATAATATACTTTTATGTTTTTATTTTAAATGTGGTAATATGAATAGAATCTTTTGATAAGCAATTTAAGAAGGATACTTGCATTTATTTAAAATACACACACACACACACACGCACACGCACACGCACACACACACGCACACACACACGCACACGCACACGCACACACACACACACACACACACACACACACACACACACACACAAGTAAGCAAATTTATTAAATAAAGAAACTTGAAAAGGTTTTATGACATTGATATTGATAAATAAAACTATAGTAGCAAGACTTAATATTATTATTATTATATTCTATTAATTATTATATATTCTACCATATTTTTTCGATTAAATTAAGACAGACAGACAGAGAGACAAAGAGAGTTATTCCACGAATAACATTATAGAAAATAAAAAAATCTAGTTGGGAAAATTTTATACATTTAGCAATACCTATGAGCAATACCTAGAATATAAGCACCTTTTCTCAGTTTTCTTTTTTATTCCATCTTTATTATGTCACGACTAAAAAATGATAGTGAAGTAATGAAAATTTATATTCGAGAATTAGAACTTCCGCACAATGAAAAATATAAGGAACAAGTAACAGATATTAGCGATTAGAGATAAGAAATCAGGAATCAAGTTGGTGTAACATTAATACACGGCTTCCGATAGGTTAAAAATCTATTGTCTGTGTTATTCCCTGTTTCCGTTGCCTGTATTTTTCATCGTGCATCGAACTTTATTCTCGATTCTTTAATCCTAATCTCTAATATCTGTTCCTTGTTCCTTATATTTTTCATTGTGCGGAGGCCTTTAATCTCCCATATCGATTTTTCGTAATTTGGAAATCTAAAAAATGAGATTGCCAACAGACGATAGGCGAACAGAAAAAAATGGCGAATAAAGTTTACGTTACATATTCGGGATTACATATCCAGAGTAGGAAAGTGCCGTTTTATCGACGGTGTTTCTGTAACCTCGAGTTCAACACTGTGCATGCTGATAATCGATAAGAGCCTCGATTACCTCCATTCTAAGTATAGAATTGCCTGTGGTCGATAAGTTCTAAGTATAAAGTTTACCACGACGAAGGTAAACTTATACTGAAGGCGCTTTCTAGAAAGTTGACCGTATAGTAGAATTTCCTTTCTTCCTGCGTACGATATGTAAAAGTAGTTTTCAGAAAATAAGGGAGGGTTTTCCTTATGGTGATAATGAAGAAACAAGAGGGTTTATTCCAATCTAAACAAATGTGTAGTTGATACATTAAAGAATAGCCTTTCATTGATAAAGTATACATTTTTTTTTTTAAATAATTGTGATCAATTCTATTTTAAACGCAAAATAGAATCAGTTAAACTTTATCATTACTAATACAATAGTGATAAAGTAATTTTGCATGTATTTAGTGTAATTGTATATTAACTTGAATGTCCATCAAATGCACTGTCAAAGTTCAAAATAAGATCGATATGTTTTATTTTATAATATGCAATTCAACATTTTCATTTGATTTGTAACGTGGATATTTTAAAAGTTTACTTTATTACACACGCACATGGTTATTCAATGACCGCAAATTCTTAAATTTATTTAAAAAACTTTTCGCTTTTTTTAATTACTATTACAATTTCTTTTCAATCAAATAAATTAAATATTATAACATCTATTTTAATTAGATAATATAATTACAGAATAATTTGTACGTTTCCATGGCCAAATATTATCATTACCCAAGTAGCAGAATGACATCTAAAAACGTTTAAAGACGACTCTTATTGACTTATTATTAGAGACGTCATTAAGACGTACGTTATAATACGTCATTTGACATTATGCGTTACTTGACATTTGACATTACTCTGCTACCTGGATATTTAGCACGCCAATTTTAACGATACGTGTGGTATTTATTAAATATTTGTAAGTCATTAAAACCACATTAATTAAATTTTTAACCTAATTTAAAATCAAATTTGGATAACGAGACCAGGCGATTAAATCTATGCATTCCTAATGGCAATTTTTTATTGTCGTGTTCCTCAAGTCAAGTTGACAAGGTCGACTATCGAGTCGATGAATGGCAGCCGGGAAGGGTGAGGATGAAACACGTACGCCGCAGTGGGCCATGTTGTCGCATCGATTATGCACGTATACGACCCTCGTCCCGATACACATGCCGTCAGTTTTCGTCAATGGTGAGGTTGATTGTCGTTCTCCACTTGCCAGAATCATACATTAAACCCTTAATATATAATTTATAATCCCGGCATTTATATTTATATTTAAATCTACTAATCTATCTTTATAAATCTGTCTAAACTTTTAAAAAGCAATATTCTTCAGCGATCAAAAAGATATTCAATTTACGTAATCCTTTCGGTATCTAGGGAAATCATGCAATATGACACTGTTGGAGAAGAAGTATTTTTATAAGCGATATTAAATATCATTTTATTATATGTACATGAAATCCAAAAGAGTATATCTAATACATTCTTTAAAGACTTAAAAAAAAAAAATCAAAATTTTTCGAATATAGTTTAATTATTAATATCCAATACGTCTTCCCACATATTACGATTTTTTATTACGTGAACACCACACACACGCATTGGAATAATATAAAAAAGAAATAAAAATTCTCGAATTGTATTTAATAAGGAATTATAAAAATCTCATAATACGATTTATTTTAATTATTAATTTAATATATTCCCGAGAGAGATATATGGTATGTAAAGTCTTTGATCATCTAAACACGGGACCGCAATAACTGAGTTGCCCGCACAGGCGCTAATTCTCTCGCTCGTTGTTGCCAAAACAATCAAGGTAATACTGGCGGTGTATCGCAACGTCCGCCAAGTGTCCATAATTATGCTGGTGCGACAGTGCGCGTAAGGCTGTGTTCCAAACTTGTTCGCGCAACACGACGCCTTGAGAGAAGTTTGCTTTTGCACATGTTCCGTATCTAAATGCGCGTTGTCTAACGTTAACGTTGTAGACATTACGCGACGTGATACTGAATACATGCACCTATACGCGTACCCGGTTACAAGATCGCAGACGGTGCTCTTCCGCGACGGGAGTTTACTTTGTATAGCTTCGATTGAACGAGCGAGAAATGTTGCACGAAAATAAATGGAATAGAGCCGGGAATAGTTTCATAACAATTTCGAATTGTTGGCGCTTAATGGGCTTAATGGCGCCAACGATTCGAATGTATACCGAATGTACACTTATAGACATGTATAACTGAAATTCTGTAAGATATTACGTTAAAAAGATCAAAGAGAGAATTTAGGAATTCATAAGAAATGTTTCGTAAAACTCTTGAACTTGCAGAATATGGTCGCCGTTCGGGATTATAATATATACTATTCCTAGAGTTTCCACTCCCTATTTTTTTTCTCGCGGATCGCGGTTATCTTGAAAGTGCACTGGGAAATAAAAGTTTCCGACGCGTTCTATTTTCGACCGGAAGTTACAAATACTTAGGAAATTTCAACTGGAGCTGATTTATCACCCCCCTCCCTCTCCGCCTCGTTTAGTTTGCGTGGCGAGGTGAAAGCTATTTACACGCTGATCGCAGTTTATCGCCGCTCACTGCCCTCGGGGGATCTGTCTCTCTAAGCGACGAGATCGTAAACTTCCAAGATCACTTCTTCCCTTTATCGTCGTTCCAATTCGTGGAGCGATTTAAGATTTTGAAAGCTTTAAACTCTCTAATCGTGATACGATCGTGCGATGCATAGTAATTGCGATATTATCGCCACTTAAAAATTGATTCTTCCAAACTTATATATAATACAATTTATATATTCTTTATTTAACAATTATACGTACAGTGTTAAATTTATTATTTAAGAATTAGATAAATTATAAATTACACACACACGTGCACAGAAAGAATAATTGTAGAAATCTTACAGAATATATATATCATGAGAATCTAAAAAAATAAGAAATTTTTTGTTAATAGTCATCATCTTCACCGCGCTAAGTGCTAGAGCCCAGAGATAAAAGTCTATTATACTTCTTGAAATTCTTGAGATGTTAGATATTTGAACACAATGTCGAGAAAATATCATTATAATGATATTATAATTGTCATATTATAAGTAGCATAATTTTTATAACTATATACAACTGCTTGTATAATATTCCAAATAGTATCATATCAACAGAAAAAATTTTTTGACAAGCCCGGGTAAGTCTCGCGCGCTTCCACGCTCGGCGGGATTGGCACAACGCACGGCGCACACCTGCCAGTATTGGCAGGCTCACCCGGAGGGTTGTTTTCGACTGCAACCGCGCCACCAGCGGAGGGTGCCAGAAGCAGGCGACCCTCTCTCTCATCTGGGAAGACAGTGCGGCCTGATCCGCGGCGCCGGCCGAATCGCCGGCACCCCGTCCGCGTCCGCCGTGCGTTCATTTCTCGACGCGATGTGCCGGAAACGATGAATGAAAATGTGCGCGACCCCGTTATATCAAATGCGCATCGCGGTGAGAGCAGCCAGCACGATATCCTGTTGAAGCGTTCGAGCAAGGAAATCGCGACTGAAGCGCAAAGATCTAAGCGTTGAATTTCGCGAAGAGTGCGATTTTTTTTTTTTTTTTTTTTTTTAAGAATCGTTGAGAAGGCTATAACTTGATCAAGCTGTCGCCCGCAAGTGCGGTCTCCGAGAGCGAGAGGAGGGAGGCCCCAAAATCGTTAAAATCCGCGAGACCGCATCCGCAAACCGATTCCCTACTTTCCGAGACCGATATCTTCTTCACGAAAGTACGCTTTGGTCGACTGACGATCGAAGGCCTCTCGAACTTTTTATTTCGCATTCCAAAAGCCACTGCAGCGAGTTAAGGGGGATATATCTAACGTGCGGGGATTGCGCAGACGAGGATCTAGGTAGGGTAGGTCGCGGAAATTCGCGGTACGATTTGGTTGAAAATATCGGCGAACAATTGACATCGCTGAACTATCTTCGTTGAGAATTTATTCAGTTAGAATTTCTTTTAAAATTGCAGAGGACACGGGACACACCAAAGTTTCAAAACCTCGTTTCTACGTTTCTTATGTTTTACAAAGGTGCAATGGTTTTTATAAAATAAAATTTCTAAAGTCATGTTGTTTATTGAAATTGTTCAATACGTTACGTTATTTTTTTTGTAGATTGGAATTTATTTTCAGAACTGTCATCTCAATTCGAGAAAGATACGCGGAACTCTCTTTTATAGAACTCTTTGACGGAGTTAGAAACTATACCTCGTACTGTCAAAAGTGCAAGATATAATTTCGTAACTCTATGTTTAATGAATTCTCAAGGACTAATAACTTACTCGGAAGAAAATTTCCGGATGGTCCGTCGTTTGTTAAAACTTCGATGTTTGATGTTATATCTTTTCAGTAGGTATAGAGAACAGCAGTTTAGATTCAACAAGAATGTAATTATGCGTCGTTTGATGAATTTCATCCGCCGCTGAGTGCGGTCTGCTCAAGCTACATGAAAGGAATTTCTGCTTCCTGTTTGTCTGTCAGAGGTAGATTAATGTGTGTTCGCGTATATAATACGTGTATAATAAAATTAAATTGAAAATTTCATTTTTTAAAATAAACTCCACCTCATCATCGCCCAATAATAATCTAAAGAAAGAAAAAATATTTCATATTTGCTAGAAAATTACAAAGTGATGTTCGTCATTTAGCGATAAATTTCTGGACATTTGTAGCATTGTGAAAATTATTTCAATTTTTTGGATACGTTATGATACATTTCTTGCGCACAAGATTTGATTCGTAAGATCACGTTAGTGATTCGTGGAACAGCTCACGCGATAATTCGATTTCCCTCGAGTCTTGGGAGCGATCGTAATAAGACTTTCCTCGCGTAATTTCGTTTTTCAGGATCCCTATGTGGTATTCTTATAATAAGAGCTGTGGGAGCTGCGGACGCGAGATTACACTCGCCGTAGCACGTAAAAAAGCGTTTCGGTTCTTTCCAACGATTCTGTATCGCTCGGTTTTTCCGCACACCTGGAGAAGAGAGCTTATTTCATCTCTCTGAAGAGTATAAAACTCCTCAAACGATAGTTTAACAAAACTTATTCAGTTCGAAAGAAGAAGAAAACAAAATGTTCTATAATGATATTTAAACTGTCATATATATACGTCAAATACATCGCGTGATCTAAATATTATTTATAACTTCTGAATATTAATAGTTTAATAATAATTAATAATTCCTGAATGTTATTTATTTCGTATTGCGCATTATTTCACAATATTATTTATTTTATGACGTATGTATGATATTATCTATTCAGTTTTTAATAGTACGTTACATATTTTTTATTATACATTATATTACTTATTTAATACCAAAGATTATTAAAAAAAATTATTATACATATTAAATAATTATTCTTGATCGCGCGTTTGATCATACCCGATAACGTTTACCTAATTGTGGCTCAATGCAGAAAAATGTCAAATAATCTATAGTCTCCATGTTAACAATGTAATGTTGAGAGTCAAGAGTCAAGTTTCTAAAGTACAGTTCATCGATGACATCGATATTTTTCCATTAAAAATATTGTCTTGTGGGTGATCTCTCTTGCGACCAAAGATATGCGCACGTTATGAAAAGAAAACGCCAAGGTGTTTTCTTCGTGACGATGAAAATACTTTTCCACGAAGAAACGTGCTGCGTGTTTTTATATCTAGGATAAAATGTACCTCGAGACAGATAATCTTCCAATCAATTTAAGGTCAATTTTTCTTTAGTAAAAATGTAATTGTAGCTTCTTTATTGGCTTTATTGTTTTTAAATTAAAAGTCTCAATTAAGCCTCAAATTGAAGTATTGTTTTAGGTAAAACAGAATTCCGATTTTTATTTAAAATGAAATTTTAATTCAGGGATTGTAAAAGTATTTTACATCGATAAATAATTTCTATTTTAATCCCTGTCATCAAGAAATAACGCGTTTGCAAGCGAATTTTTGTATATCAATGAATAACGTTTAACAATGTCGAAATAGCGACACAATATCGTAATACGGAAATAATGTTAAAGCGCACCGTCACAATTTTTAAGTAAATGAGTTTTAAATATCCAACAATTTCCAAGTAAATGAACATTAACCCGGCTATTTGCCAGCTATGTAGATCAGTTAAAAACTTTCTAAACTAAAAATGTAAAAAACGCTAATTTTTTCGGGATTAATTAGAAGACGGATGAATAACGAGAACGCGTGATTCACTTTCCTCTTTCAAGAACCTCTCAAAATTCGGTAATTTAGGTAATTGTGCGAGATGAAAGAATTACTTAAATTCTCCCACGCGACAAATTGCTTTCTTTGTTTTAAGCGTAACTATCGCAGTAATTAAACGTGAAAAATCCGCGCAAAATAGCAACAAAATAATTACGGCATTAATTATAATAAACAATTTTAAATAAAAAGACCAATATCTTTTTGTTTTTCAAGAAAATATTTTTAAATAATTGCGTAAAGAAAAAAATATTTAATTAATTTTTATGCAATTTTTACGATAAGAATTTTAGAAACATGAAGGAGTCTCAAGTTAATTATAAAAATTACATTCCAACGGCAGAATCTATCTCTCAAAGAATCGTGACTGGATCTTGATGAAGAAAACATCTATTTTAATTTTATTTCGCTGCAGCGCACACAGTAACTAAATAAAATTGGTAATTAAAGTCGGATCGTTAAAAGTATGGCGCATATCAAATTATAAGTACTCCAATTCTGACCGTAATTATAACTTTAGAAAGGCGCTTTCTGAAAGCAGTAAGCAGTAGCTTTATCAAAAATTCCCTTTTTTATCATTCAAAGAAGTGCAATCATTCACTTTTTAAATTAATTTATATATGGATAGATCATATATCTTATTTATTTAATTTCGCTATGATTTCTTTACTAATATTTTCTATAGTGATTGAACTTAATAAATATGTCAACATTATGTTCATTTTTATTATTATTTTGATACAACAAGAATTGAAGCAATTCGTTTTTATATTGAACTTATTTTCGACCTTATAAACCTTTATTAACTACACTTTGATCTACGGCAAAACATATTGTGCTGATGCCAGGAAGAAGATGCATTACCGCACTCGGAAGGTGCAGTTAATTGCCGGTAATTGTCTAACTAATGCTCCATGAAAAGCGGTGCTTGCACCGCCACTCGTTTCGACCTACTTTTATACAACGATGCACGTATATCGAAATCTATCGCTTACGCAATATTTCCAAACCACTATCTGAACAGAAATAAGGCATTTTTTAAGATATATTACAATTCTTATTTCAGAAAATTCATAATAAACTTTGCAATACTTTCATGATATAATTATAATTTTATTGTAGTTACTTTAGTTTAATCTTATTTTAAATTGTATACAGTAATAATCTGATTAAGTAATAATTATTATCTAATTGTTAAATTATTTGCTAACAGTTAATGTTCAACGCTAAACAAATCACATTATAAATAATAAGCCGGTACCTCGCCGTAAATACCTAAAGTTTCTCTATCACGTATTTACTATACGGATTATTACATGGCATCATCCGATTTTTAAATACATGCAATCCCATTATTATGGAGAACCGCACAGTATCTTTCTTTTCTTTCTTTTATTTCCGTTATATAATTTTATTCACGCTCTTTTGCCAGTGCAAAAAGTGTCTGGCTGTATGCCAGTGAGCCAGTGCGACGATTATACCGTTGATGCGTTTTACCATCACGAGTTTTATACAGACTTTGCTAGGGAAAAAGAAAGACAGATATAGACATTCGTAAAATTTATTAACTTTTGTTTGCACTTTTTCGACATAAACAGCAAATGACAGATTATTTTGTGTGTATTTCGTGTGAAATTTGTATGTAATCTAGAAAAAATAAAAAAATCTCATCCGATTATGTTTAATGATAGGTAGAATGTTTAGCTGTGTAGATTAAATGAGCATTTATTGTCTGATTAATTCGATTAAAATCGATTTTAAGACAAAATTTGAATCTGTGGTAATTTAAAAATTTAAAAAATTAAGTGGAATTAATATTAAAAAACTAAAAATTACTTTAATTATTTAAAAAAAAAGTAAATAAATTACCTCCTCTCAGCTTTGTTTAATATAAAAAAATAACTCATTTGTATTCTTTGTTTGTTCTCGTTCTCAACTCTTTCAAGATTTTGTGTGTGAATATATTTTCCTCAAAGTCTTAAATTTTCATGTATTATTCTTGGAGATGTAATTTTATTTTATTTATATGTTACTGAACACAATGTATAAAAGCAAAAATGCAGACATTTTTATATCAGATAGAATATTTCTACGCATTAAGCACGTTCTGCATTACATGCGGATCCCGTTTAATATTAACCTTATGATTGATTCTTCAGTTTTGTAGTTTTCTCTTGTCATTGTAGGCGACATATATTCCTGTTAATTAACTCCATTCGCAGTTTTAATAACCATCCTGTCGAGTTGATTGAACGAAGCGAAACGGATCGTAGTTGTTGTTTGCAAAAACAAGAATGTTGACAAATCCGGCGGGAAAAATTCGTCCAATATTTGTCCTCCTGGTGTATCAGGTGATATGGGTTCAATTGCAATTGTATTAATATTGCGAATGCATATGCGCGGTTAACAAATTTTTATTTGTTATATCGACTGTAACAATGTTTTTTTTACAATAACTACGAAAAAATATTCATAAATATTTTTACAACAATTTGAAACACCAATTTACATTCGCCGAGAATTGTTTTATTGTCTTTAAAGTATATATATATATGTATAATATAATATATATACATATAATATATCTCTTTTTCATCCAACTATTCGTACTAAACTATTTTGTGTTCTTTAAAATATTATTTTTTTTTTAACTCTTGAGGGGAACATTTTTATTTTCCAAGTAGCTTTTCTGTTTCAAGTATTAGCATATTTTTTTTTAGCTTTTGAAATGCTTTTTTTCGAGATCTCGTAACAGGATCGAGAGATTCCGGTAAGCTTGCGAATTTGTGTTTCGAGGAGAAAATGCTTCCTCGCGGAGATTTCTGATTCTTCAATCACGAGATTGGATTTCGCGTAAACACGCGAGCATTCGATTACAATTTGTAACCTACGACTCACGTATAACCAGAGAAATGTACTCTATTTATTTTTTAATTTGTGTTGGCAGAAAAACGCTTAATTGGTTCATTCAATCTTTTAAAAAGTTTATAATTTTTATTATTAACATCAAGAATATTAAACAAGAAAAAAAGAAGTGGAATTAAAAAATTCTAATGTATAAAATAAAATATATATTTTTTATATTATATGTACAATTACATATACAATTAGATATACAATTAAAATTACATTACAATATCTGCATAGATAATAAATTATAATACACTCGTTTAGTAACTTTTGTTAAAAATATCAGCTCAGTGAGCGCTTTTATTAGATATTATTCAAGTAGAATAATTTATATTTAAGTAGAATAGTTTAATTTCAGTACAGCTCACTTCTATCTTTTTATAGATACTAGTTTTACCACGGTAATAAAGACGTATAGGTAACTCCTTAAGGTAACATTATCCTCTATCTATCCACTAACCCCTGTGCAAAGAATTTGATCCTCTTTTAAGGCTGTGTACGTAGACGCAAGGATTCAGGGTAGAATATGATGTTAAGGATACCACGATGAAGAAAGTCAGAAATTTCCTCACGGAAATTCGTTAGAAAGAAGTTAGATGTTCATTATATCTGCTTTATATACCTTCGTTATACCTTTCTTCCTATCGTCGTAAATATAAGATACAATGATACAATTTACAAAAAAATTTATAATTCTATTATATAATCATTAAAAATTATTATCTTCTTGTGAAATATTACACATATAAGAAAATAGATGTAAATAAAAATTTAGAAGTAATACAAACAATATAAAAAGATATATTTTATTAGATAATGAAAAAGATATATTTTATCATTCATTAACTATATTATTAAATTTTGTTGTAAATATATATTTATTTTTAAATACTGAATAAAATTAATTCGTAATACAATATGCGGCACAATATGTTTTAAATAATAATTTACATTGAGTCTAATACAATTTGATTCTTTATTTATTTTTTGTATAGTTATATATTTTAATTTCATCGCAATTAATCAATTTACGGAAAAAAGTACATTATTTCTTTTCCAAATTATTCCAATTTAACTTCTAAATTTACACTGTGTGTTATTTAATAACTTTATCCGTTTACTTTTTATAATTAAGAATATTCTAATTTTCTTCCTCTTTACAATAAATCGCAGCCGAGTTTCACGATGAATCACTTTAAGTGGAAGCCGCTGCCTGATTAAAAGTTTTTCTTTACTTTTGCTTTGTCTTGTAATTTCTTACGGGTAGACGAAGCTTTGAATCGAGGGCGATTTAAATTTTGCTATACAGCAGATTCATCTTCCATTAAAAGAATTCATGACGTACTTATAATACCTATTACCTATCAGTACCTATTTAAATTGCAAAAATAAAGCAATATTCTTAAGATCGGGAAGTCGTCTTTTGTAAATAATAAGTACAAATCTTTAATGCAAAAATTATGGAAAGATGCAAAGAGAGAGAACAATTAAAAATTTCTCTCTCTCTCTGTGTGTGTATATATATATCTCAAATATTTCTTTTAAAAATAAAAATATTGAAATAAAATATTGAGATAAAAAGTTTAAAGATTTCTCGAGATGTACTAAATCTTTGTAAATATAATATATTCAGAGAGTAAATATATAATTGTTTCAATACTTCTCGTAAAAGACAAATTCAGTAAATAGTGAAAACAAAAAATTACAGAAAATTTGATGATTTTTCTGTTAAAATTATTTTTGAAAATCTGTAATAAAATAAGCTTATTCCCTTGAGTTCGAATAAGTTTATGATTCATTAATAAGTTTATTGTACAATGTTTATTATTTTGTACTTAATAAAAAGTATTTCTATGTTATAATATAATCAAAATTTGACAAGAAATTTTTTAATTTTTTCGTGTTCTTTTATGCCACGTTTGTTTATTACACTATGTTTAATAAAACATTCTTATATTTTAAATTAGTATACTTATCACAGAAAATAATTATTATCATTAGAATATACGAAAGAATAGCTGAGAAATCTCTCGCCGGAATGCATTCGCCGATTGTTATTCGAGAAACGAGGAAGAATCCTTCTTTCCTTCACTCTAAATATTTCTGCCGTAAGAACCGGGAAGTCATTAACCTCCTTTCGCCTTTAATATGCTGCCACTGTGTCACCATTCCGCCGATGACGATGTAGTAGTAATTAAAGATCGCTGCGAGTGAACGAGCATCTAGAGAATCCGCCCGATGTTTCATTATGTCAACTACTGATATACAGTTGTACGATTATATAACATCCGGACAATATACCGCCGCTTTGTAATGTCGAGAAATAAAATAGGATAAAGTATTTTCATCTCATCACGCTGTTACGCATTTACGCTGGTTTCCTTTTAAGAGACGACAAACGTGACTGATAATTATGATTTATATAATCCTCGAGTTACGATTCGCGAGTGATTATATGCGCTTCTCGAAATTCTCGTAAGAGAAACCCTATTTATTATTTTCGCGTCTACATTATGTTTCTCCTCGTTGTTATTATTAATATTAATATATGTTAATTAATTTTAGAACGCATCCAAGCTAATATATAGAGATATAGTTTCAAACATTGCAGTTGCAACTATGACAGTAGATGAATTATGTGCGACGGTGGCTCGCACAAATTGATACATTTTCGCCACTCAAATTAAAATTGAAGAACTTTGCTCACAAGTACAAGTGCTCAGTGAAATGCTTTTATTAGACCTCTTGATATTGATCTATTCTAGTCATAGAGCTCTAGATGTAACACGCTTAGAAATACTTGCTAAGAAATCTCTCTCTCTCTCTCTCTCTCTCTCTCTCTCTCTCTCTCTTTCTCTCTTTCTCTCTCGTGTTATAGCTACTACTAGCTAAAGGCGATTGCATTATATAGGGGTTTATGCGCAAGTAAATCCTCTTAATGGCATCGCCTGTAACACACATATACCCACTGAATCATTTAGATAACTGAAAGTTCCGAGAGGCCTTTGCGTATTAATATCTATTGTCTATCTCGTGCAAATACGTTAACAAGTATATTTTAACGAGCGTATCACGCATTCAAGTTTAAAGTGAAAAATTAAGTGTGCTAATCTTTGATCATTGGCTTTGGTAACATCCCACGTAAAATTTTCATAAAATTCAGATTGCGTTATCGCATAAATTATTGATAAAATGTATATCGCGCATTAATGCAAAGAGGTGTTAAAGTAAATTAAACAAATTAATACTCTAAATTTCGTTCTTTCAAAGACAAGCGATTTATGGTTATGTGCGATTAATGACAATCCTTTGATCTTCTTCGTCGACCAAAACAAGTTGATTAAAATAAATTATTCATTTTGGTAGAATTTATATCGGTCCATCGCGGAAAGTAGATCAGACAAATCGCACTCGACGCATATACAATTGCCTGTCGTTTTACAGAGGTATTGAGTGTCATCAAAAACCTCGATGTTATCAAAAATGATGCTGAATTGAACGGTGAGGCTTATTAAACTGTTATCATGTGTGGCAATCAAAATGGAGTTTTAATCCTCAATATCATCGACCGACATTATCCCTGCAATTGATATAAAATTCGCGCCCGGACCAATAAACGCAATCATGGATATACGAAAATTAACAGTGATCCGTGCAAAACTGTCGCGAGACAATTTAGTGCGATTTAGACTAAATTGTGCGGAAAATGACAAAATGTTTGCAGGAATGCTCAAGAGACTTGATTTAGAAATTGAGGAGGATGAGTCTCATGAGTCTCATCCTAGAAAAAAATATCCATAATAATTATATATCTATGTATATGTGAACACACAACTTATGTATAAAAAATATATTTAATGTATGAAAAAGACCTTTGAGAGAGAGAGAGAGAGAGAGAGAGAGAGGGGGAAAGAGGGAGATGAAGAATACACTTAAGAACAACAAAGATAAAATAAAAATAAAGAATTAATCAAAAGAAAGAAAGAAATTAAAGTATATACGAAGTAAATATACATGTACATAAACATTTGAGTCATTTTTGGCAGAAGTGACATATTACGAATGGTGCTATACAATTTATTATTTTCGCTAACAAAGAAATTGTCGCATCACAATTGTGTATCCGCTAAACTTGGACCAGCGATACAAGTACGAAAATCACAATCACGTAACCTAAAATAAAAAATAATTTTCTTAAAAGATTTTGAAGAATACTGCAATATTTTTTTATTTACGCAACACAAAATATCCATCAATAACATCTGTAATTAATTCAAAACTCACAGAATTTTAAAGAATTCTGAGATACTTTTGCAATATCCAACAATACCGGATATCAATCACTACAATTACGTAATTAAATCAAAATATGAGTACGTATCACGACGGTAATTTCTAGGGAGGGATAATCGATCTCCCTCTATTCGTGATGATAAAAAGAAAGAATAATTCATCCAACGATGCTCTCCTCACCACCGCGGACTCTCGAATGAAGTCCAAAACGAGCGAGGGATTATCCAAGAGAAACCGTTCTCCGTAAATAACGTAAATGGTGAATCAACCATCGACGCATTCACCGTCACCATGTTGAACGTAACGGCAATGTCGACAGGCCTACTCCGAGTAGAACCCACGTCTTCGTCGGTCCTCATCAACAACACCATTACCACCTCCAGCACGACCATAACAGCAATCGCAAATGTATCGTCATCAGCGGAAAATCCGACGGTGGAAAATCTCCCCGAGAACGTAAACGTGCTGTTGGTGGCGATCAAGGGAATTATCATGGGTACCATCATCACCACGGCGGTATTAGGCAACATGCTGGTGATCGCCAGCGTGCGGAGGCATCGCAGATTACGCGTGGTCACCAATTGTTACGTGGTTAGTCTGGCAGCGGCCGATCTCCTGGTGGCAATGTGCGCCATGACCTTCAACGCCTCGGTGGAGCTCTCAGGAGGGAAATGGCTCTTTGGGCCGATCATGTGCGACCTGTGGAACTCGCTGGATGTTTACTTTAGCACCGCTAGCATCCTCCACCTTTGTTGTATCAGTGTGGACAGATACTACGCCATAGTGAGTCCGCTTGAGTACACGGTGATAATGAAGCAGAGTACTGTGGGATGTATGCTGGGTAGCGCTTGGGTCTTGCCGGCGCTGATAAGCTTCATTCCGATCTTCATGGGATGGTACACGACAAAAGAACACCTGGAGTACATGGTGAAGCATCCGGAGGTACGAAGGAGTTCTTTTTTTCCTTAGGAGTCTTTAAAAAGTGTTTAATGTGCAAGTTATGAATATGGAAATCGTTGTTAGCCTTATAACAATCTAACCTACCTTAGTAATCTACCTTAATGTAAAAGATAGAATATTTTAAAATTTAAAAAAAATTTAAAAGATGAAAGACTTCTAATTTTAATGATATATGTAATAACGAATTAACTTTCTCATTCTTGTCAATAATTCTTTTCGTGTAATTTTTTTAAGTATCTGCACTTTTTATTATGTTATTGTTATTAGCTTTTTAAAGATTAATTATTTATAGACTATTGTATCATTAGAATATTATTATCATGACTGAATCACTGAAGTAATTCGCGACATTCTCGGATATTTCAGAGCTGCGAGTTTCGTGTGAATTTACCATACGCGCTCATCAGTTCCTGCGTGTCCTTTTGGATCCCAGGCCTGGTGATGATTATCATGTATTACAAGATCTATAAAGAGGCGATTCGACAACGAAAAGCGCTCAGCCGGACATCCAGCAACATTGTCCTCAACAGCGTGCACCATCATCGCTCATCTACCCGGCACCATCATCATCAGCAGATGTTGCTGCAGGCCGCTGCCGATACCGGTGAGCTAGCCTTCCACACGGCACACTTCGCGGTGCCCACGGAGCTCCACGCCGTTAACGGTGAGTGGAACTCCGTCCATGTACGTGTGTTCAATTATATATTATCGATTATAAGAATGAATAGCAAAGGCCGAGATAAAAAAACTCGAGACTTTAACGAATTAACAAATACTTATAAACACGTCGTGCAATATCTTAAACAAGCTCTTGATAATTTTAGAAAAATAATTTTTTTTAGAAAGGCTACTTCGTGCACGGAAATATTTAAAACATTTCATACGGAATAGAAAATACGTAGTAAAGAATACTAGGTTTTTATTCAACAATCTGCTAGCTTGCTATATATATATATAGCCGTCTAAAAGCTACATATAACTCGCTGTATATGTAGTTATAAATTCAAATTCAAGTTCAAGGTGCAAATGTCTCGTCAGCACACAAATTTTCGAACTCGACTCGTGCGACGAAATGATAAGAGTTAGCAAGCGACAGTTACCTTTTGCGTCGCTAGTTTAATGCAGTAATCAAGACTTGAAACGCATATTCTCGCATCGTGCGTCTGTTGGCGCGGTCGTATATTTCGACAGAAATGGTAAATGCTCACTCGCGTGAAATCCTCTTATCTCCTTAAGCTATTATACGCGCGAACGCGAATGTCCCCTTCACTCCCACGTATAGAATAGCGAGCAGAATCCGCTATTTCTAACTGCAGTATCTATGACGTATTTTGCGCGATTACGCAGCGAAATGCGTTCTATCACCCTATATAGAACCTCCCTAATAATATTCTCCGCGGCGCGATCCATTTTGGCGGCGACATCCGTTTAGTCCTATATTCGATCGATAACGCGATTTGATAACAGTATATAATGTTCTCGAGTACAATTATTGAGAAAGATATAATATATTATTATGCAATAATAATTTAAAATATTTACAAAATGTTTTAAATTTAAATTCTATAAATTAAATAATACATATTATTTTCATAGATTAGTGTCTAACAATAATAATCTCAATAATCTTTTAGTTTATAATCTTGTAACGAAAAAATTGTAGAATTCTTCGAACAATTTTGTATCAGTTTCTCCTTGGCACAAAAATTTTGGAAAACTAATTAGAGATATATGTAGATATAGCATTTTCTGACATTTTTGAGAATTTAACATGTATACGTTTGGTCGCTTTGATCAACGTTCAAGATTTATAAACTGATACGAAATCTTTAACACGATTCATTATGTAATGAGAGCGATTTGCAATTATCTATGATTGGCAATCGAAAACGGTAGCGAGCATTATTCACGCGGGAAAATAGGATTTCGTGGTCCATTAATAAAATCACCGTTTCAGCTATTCTCATCGTCAATGAGTGTCATAACAGTTCGCGGAATAAATGGATTTGATAAAACCTCTACTAAACCTCCATCAGAAATTTTCAAATTTTCAAAAATTAGTTAAAATTTAAATTAGACAGAAATTTCTTATTAAAGAATAACTTTCTAATTTTTATAGATAATCTATTGTCTTTTTCGCGAAAACATTAAAAATAATAAGGTTATTAAGGAATTGTTAAATCGTTTTAACTTGAGAATTGTTTAATCATCTTAAATATTTTATAGTCTAATTTTATAATTTTTTATTTATTTCTTTTACAT
The DNA here is from genome assembly GCF_048541705.1 of Temnothorax americanus. Lineage (NCBI taxonomy): Eukaryota > Metazoa > Arthropoda > Insecta > Hymenoptera > Formicidae > Temnothorax > Temnothorax americanus. The sequence continues at coordinate 5,775,129 of NW_027509338.1, read as the reverse complement.
AATTAAAATATATTTCTTCAGAGTTAATAAAATTCTTATTAATTAAAGTAGAAATTTAAATCACATAAGAGAGTAAAATAAAAATCAGTAATAAATAATATATACTTAATCTCATGCGCGATTTTTTAATAAGCTTGACATTTCTTTGTATCAAAATTGATCAAAATTGATTTAAAATACAAATTTAAAACATTAAAAAATTTGAATAGATAAATAACACGAAATATTCTCTATTTAATGAAATCGCGTGCAATTTCGATAATTCGAATGGTCAGATGTGCACGTGTGCTTGTGCTTCAAAAAGATTGCATTCCGCGAATATGCAATACGCTGACATACGTATATGTTTTGAAAAATAATGCTGAAGTTGTTTATTGCTGCCAACATAAACACACGTGCAAACGGTCAAGCATTTCCACATTTTTTCTACTGTCAAAACCATATTCCAATTGTAAGGCAATTGTATGCGTTAATGGAGGTACTTGCATTTCAAAGAGACAGAGAAAAAGAGAGAGAGAGAGAGAGAGAGTAAAATTATTCATATTTTAATGAATATATTGGATGTATACGCATCTATACATATTTTAATAGATAAAGATAGAGAAAGGAGAAGGAAAAAGAGAGGCACAATGTTGTCTTCAGATTGAACTCCTGCGAAAGGAGTTTGAATACACAGAAGAAATACACGGGAGAGTAATCAACAGATTTGCATATGGCTCCGGCCCGTTTCATCGGGCATTTTCATTAGCGTAGTTTTATCTGTCGACTCGGACAGTCTGAAAATTCAATTAAACCCCATCAAGTTAGCAGTGCGTCCGTGCCAGCAGTACCTTTCCCTTCTCACTCACGAGGAAGTTAAAAATTTCGTTGGGCTAGTTTTGTTGAGAAAAAAATAATTGATCATTCTTGGAAAAAAAGTATTTTAAAAGTTGTAAAAACAAACAACTCTTTAATCGAAAAACGTGTCATGATAAAAATTTAAAACGCAGTTAATTCTCAAAGCAGAGAGCAATTTAAAAAATAAAATAATTTATTATTCAGATATGTGCAATAAATATTGTATTAGATTTTGGAAATGAAATAAATGACATTGAAAAATCGCGAATCTCGTACGAACAAAAATTATACTATCCTTCACGAATCCGTTTTATTAAACGGAATTCTCAAAGGGAGTTATTGCATCATACATTGCAACACTGTATATATCGAGAACATCATCTAATGGATCTAAGTAAGATCCACACACGGAAAGCGGAAGGTATCGTAAATATTATCGACGAGAAGAGAGAGCCAATATCCCGCCTGGCAATTTTCGAAATCGGAAGCTATTTCCGGGACAGAAACCCGAACTAAAAAACCACTGCTTCCTCTCTTCCCGCTCTCTCTCTCTCTTTCTCTCTCTCTCTCTCTCTCTCTCTGCCTCTCTTTCTCTCTCTCACACATTCTCTCTCTCTCTCTCTCTCTCTCTCTCTCTCTCTCTCTCTTTCTCTCTCACACACACACACACACGCACGCACGCACGCACGCACGCACGCACGCACGCACGCACGCACGCACGCACGCACGCACGCACGCACGCACGCACGCACGCACGCACGCACGCACGCATGCACGCACGCACGCACGCACACACACATTTGCCGAGCAATATTGCGCGAACATTATGGAACAAGCCTCATTAAATTAGTTTCGGTGAGGTATTAATTAGGTCGCTAATACGTTATTAAGGACGTCAATTGTCATGGTAATTTCTCTATCGGTGACGTAATATGCCGAAGTTCGGTGAATCAAATGCAGTAAATTTAATTCAATTTCACGATCCAGTATTCGCGTTCTGATTCATAAGAAACACAAAATCTTGGTAAATCATTGGTAAAACTTTAAAATATAAGCAAACAAGTTAGTTTTGCTGTGTTTTTTATCGTTACTAATTATACAATTTGGAGTATATAAATTAAACATACGTATTGTTATTTATCTTATATGTATATTTATGTTGCCAAATAATCTTTGGTGCAGTTCTCATTATTTATTTATTTCCGTTATTTTTTTTAATTGTAAAAATTGAATGACTCTTATTCCCATTATTTTACTTAACTTCGTAATTTCTTTCGGTTTCTTTATTTTAAAAATGTATGAAGATATATACAACCTCACATTGTGACTTTCTGCGCTGAAAGCTTTGCGTCAGTAATTCAGGACTTAAAACGAGGTGAATCTCGCGAAAAGAACGAGCTGACGTAACGACGGGAATAAATTAGGAAAGTTGCGTAATAAATGTAAATACGCGTGATTATGCTAAGTAGACGTGCAAGAGAGAAGGTGAGAACTTAATTTTGCCACGAAGCAGAAATTGCACTACTTTAATTATTCTGTCGCCGGCACGCGACTTGACCCTCGCCACGAGAGACTTAATTAGATAAACATAATTTGTCCACACGGTATGCATTATGCAGTTGCCTGCCGTTTCGAGTTAAAGTTAACCTTTCCCCGCGGACAAGCACGCCGAAAATAGCAAAAATTTGTTTTATTCTATAATTTATTTATAGATTATTTTTAATAATTATATTTTTCTTTAATTTTTGGCTCTTTTTATATAATTTTGTTTTAATTAACTTTTTAAAGATATAATCTATGCCTTCGTATGTTATATATTTATTGAATCTGAAATACATCTCGCTAAAAACGAGAATTTCTTCTGAAAAAAATATTTTACAGAAAAAAGAGGATTATTCAATAATCTTCAATAGTCTTCGTGAAAGACTATTTGAGGTAGCTGTAAAGAGGATGAAACAAACCATTAAACAAATCCCTGCTTCTCTGACCAAATAAACGGTGATTGTGTCAACTGTAGGAGATGCAAACGCCGGAGCTTGCAGGTTTGTGGTATTTGCAAACCGGATTAATACACGTCCAATTTCGCTTTTTGATGGAGAATTTGATTTACAATAGCGCTCTTGTGTTGCTTACAACCGACAACTATAATCCACCACTATGACCACACATCGCACTTGCTTGGAGATATCTTCAGGTGCAGCTGTTTGGCGGTATACTTTCTCAATATTTGCGCTCGTAAAGTGTCCGGTCGAGCAAAATCGATATCGCTGATTGTGGATAAATAACAAGGAAATCCCATATAATCTGTCGGGAAGTGTAATAAGAACGCCGTAATGATGCCTCGTAAATAAAATTTTTTTGTAATATATTATTTTATAGAATATTAACATAGTAGATTAAATGATCTCCGCGATAACAGCTGTTCACGGCAGAAAGTAAGCACATGCAGTGAAAGAACTAGTTAGAATTATGGAAAAGGGGCAACAAATGAAATTGAATTCTACGACACGTGACTTTTTTAAGAACAAAATTTTCGCAATTTTTTAAAACAAATTTTCAAAATTAAATAGAACTCGACAATTTAGTTGCCGAAGAGACAAACGAAGAGACAAGGCGAAGAGACAAACGCCGCGGAATTTCAATTCTACGAGGAGCATTTTAGTACACTCGTATATCTCGTCACATATTCTGATGTGAGTGGCACATTAAACAATCTACATATGCCTGCGGGGTGTGTATCCCGTGTAACTGTGCCTTTTGGCAAGCTAGATTCCGCGATTTGGCACAGCGATAAGTGTTGCCTCGAATCCCTTTACCGCGCGGTGAATGGAAGTCTGATTAGAAGTCTTCAAAACTTCCTTCACTTCAAACTTTCGGTGGACGATATACGTCGATATCGAGGAGAACGTATTAGGAACAAACGCGGTTGATTTGGCGATTTCCTTTGACGTCGAAGTTCGCGCAGATGCAAGGTGCAAGCAAGCAACATTCTACTGCTTGCAAGGCGTCACAGTAAACATTCGATATTCAGCTCCTATGTTATGCTCTGTATTTATATTCCTGTAGTATTATATAATTTAAATTTTTTAATCTTTGTGTATATATTACGCCGATTTATATATTTCCGCATATACTATATGCATATATATATACCATTTGAGATATATTTAGGATGACTTCCTCGTAGTAATGAAGAACATCATCAGTAATGAAGAAACGTATCAGCGGAATTAATTTGTGACGTACAGCAATTTGAGATTACATCACACAGACCCGAGAGAAAATTCAGCCTCTGTCTGCCTGGGCGCAACTGTGCACCACCAAGCACTTTTCAACTACCCACCCCTCGATCGAAGCCCGGAGACCGATGCAAGCCGCGCGCGCGAGGTTAAGGGCGCTCGTGCATCAGTGCCGCGCAGGCGGTTGCATGCCTGTAAAAAGCGGTAGTTTAGATAGAATCTCTAGAGAAGGCGATGGCGGTAAAAGCGGTGGCAAGGTCCACGTATAAACGACGCGTGCAATGAGCTCCGACAGTCGTGACCGAGACCACGACCACTCTCTCCTCTTTTTGCTAGTTCGAAAAGAGTATAGTGTGTGCCTATAGGAAAAAATTAAAAACAGCTTTCCTTATGGAACTTTCTTAAACGCATTCAAAAATAAAATTATAAAATATTTCTTTTTCTCTTATTTTTCTTTTTGCAAGAAGAAAAGGACCAGCAATTCTTTCGACTGTGCCACGGCATCGTCACTATTGAAAAATTAATCAGTATCGAATGAAATGGAATTGTATAGATTTGACCGGATACACACACACACAATATCTAAATACAGATTGTCTCTCTGGAAGTTGATCGGGAAGATCTATTATTAATATCTAATAGGCAGCCCCGGATGAATAATTTCTCTGACAATATCCGTGATTACGGGTTGCAAGTAAAATTCACGATTAAAACATTGTCAAGTTATAAGCAAATTTCATGCGACATATACAAACATAATGTATAAATATTGTAAACATTAAATTAGAATATAAAATATATGTATTTGTGTAGCATATTCAAAATTAGATAGATCACGTGTGAGTGAAAGTCAAAATCAAAATCAAAATGCAAGTAATTTGTTAACAAAACATTCACTTACAATACTATAGAATACTAGTTCTTAATTGAATATATATTCGCGAAAAAATGTTTGTAGTTGCTTCAACAACGAATTTGCCTTTTTATAATATAAATCACATTTGCACGTGTAGGTTCTAGCAATTTTTTTCGCGGGGAACAGGCAGAGCTATTCGACGTGACAAACGACATGAAACACGGTCAGTACGGTACTTCTAATTTTCCAGTAGCCAGTCGGAAACTTGGCTACCGTACAGATGTCAGAGTACAGAGTTCCCTTCGAACGAGAGTAGTTATCGACGAACGAGCGTGTAGAACAATGCCGAAGTTGGCGTAAAAAAGAGAAGAAAAAAAGAAGAAAAGAAACAGCCAACAAGGTCTTCATACAATAGAATAATTTTTAACAAGTTTCTTCTTTGATCAGACAAAAGTTTAGCGAAAGACAATATCTTGCGGCAATAAATAATAATAATGAATATTTTTTTTAATATATAATGTAATATGAAGATAACAAAATTAAAGAATTTATGAGAAATAGTTATTCTTTAAATAAAACAGATAACAATTACAGAATAATTATCTGATCTATAATAGATACTGATGATAAGATTTGAAGATTGAATAAAATTCGAACTATATACCGTAAAAATGTATATATTCTGAAATTTCTTGACTAAAGATGTGTTGCAATTTGGTTTTATCTCTTTATACTTTTCTAATTAATTCTTAATAATTGTCCTTTTTCTCATACTACGTGTATAGGATAATAGTTTTTTCCGCAAACGCGAATAACGAATACCGCGGAGAACCATCAGCGACAATACAGCAACGAAACGCAATATCGAATTCTCATTCCGCAGTCTTTGTTCGCTTTCCGCGAATAAAGGGGAAACGAATTTGCTTGGCCGCTTTTATTTATTGTTTATACGAAAGAAAAAAAAAGAACGATTAGGAAAGAGAAAGAATAAAATAGCAAAAATTTTGCTTCTTTTTAAGAGGCAGATTCGAGATTCGGGATAAATATTATTAAACAATATTTATTTGATACCATTTATATTTTCTTTCATTATTAAATAATCACGTCTCAAATTAAGCTTCCATGTAAAACTTTGTGTGTGTACGTGGGTTGAGAAAAGTTACTTTTTCTTATAACATTATTCGAAATTCCACGCCGTAATATTTGTATTAATAGTTTGTAATCAAAATAGGAGCAAAGATATAAAATAAATCACTGAACATTTTTCGTTTTCAGCATAAAAATCACAAAAAAAAGAAATATTCTTATTAAAAATCATTCAGCATTATAAAACCTCGACTCTTATTCTCATATGTGAACGCGAAGAAAATTCCTCTCTCTCATTGTTTGCGGACAAATAAACGTGTGAAATGTAAGATAAATAGTCGGAGGATGTTTCTAACCGCGGAACAATAAGAGATGAAGAAAAAGACAGAGCGAGGAAAAAGAAATAGAGAGACAAATGAGATGCGTTCCGTGTTCATATCCATCGCGTGTCAAGTTCAGCAGATCGTCATTGGTTAGTCTGTTTGCCAGCACGGTCAGCCAAGAAGAGAACTTGCAAAAATTGGCTCACGCAACCTTAACCTTCGACCGCGAAAGTGCTTTCGCGGCCATGGCTGTTGTGACGCGCCGAATTTATCGTTATTGTCGTTGCGAAATTCAGCATTTCCCTTTTCGGGATATGCATTTTGAGATAACGGCCGTGATTATCGGTATAAATCGCGCGGCCGTTTATCTCTGCAGTTAAAACCGCAAGCAATTGTGAAATTCATGCACGATAAATTCACAAGATTTATTTCATTAAAATAAAATTCGTTAAATCAAAACACCTTTTTTCTAATTTTAGAGAGAATATGTATCTTTATTTTTTATTCCTATTTATAGAAAGCAAAATTTTGTGTAAAAAAAAATAGAACAACTATTTTTATATATAATTTAATGTATATAGAATAACAATTTTATTTTAATATAATTTGAAGAATTATACTAAAATATTTTATAAGATATTCTAAACTCGAGAGAGAGCAGAGAGAGAGAGAGAGAGAAAGAGAGAGAAGTTACAAAAAAATTACTTAATTAAAATTTAAATTATCGAATTAAAAAAGGCATGTTAAATCGATACTCGCCATCTCTCGAAGTCTTCTCGAAAGTCTCGAAGTTTATTGTTGACTCTTTTCCGCGATGCTGAATTGCTGATTCTCTCGCTGCGCTATATTTCGTGAGCGGCTGTCATGGCATAATTTTGACAGTTAGTTGTGTATCTGTTGCTAATTAGCGCGCGTCTTTGTGATGTCTAGTGATATAAATAATACTACATTTCCGCGTAAAATTCAAATACCGAGTAAAAGCAGAAATACAAATATGCCGAAATTACTTTTGCAAGATATAAAAGTTGACCTACTTCTCTTCGTCCAAATCAAAGTGTAGAATTTTGCGGATATTCTCGCGAGTGTTCTCGAGCGAATTTCGAATGACGAAAATCAAATAGTGCAATAGAATGAATCGATTGCGCTGATGATGGGTAAACACGGAGGGCGAACTACAATATAGTAATTGCGAATGAAATCCCTTTGACGCTGTAACATTCAAAATTGCTCGTGTAAGGAACGAAACCATATCGTTGACACAAATCATCGCGCTAACTAAATTGTTAAACAACTCATTATACGTTAAACAGAGATATCGTTAAATTATTATATTAAATAAATCACGTTAAATAAATCACTACGTTAAATAAATCGTTAAACTAAATGAACCTCTAGGTTAAACGAAAATATCATTCCTGTCTCATATCTTACCTAAAGCAAAATCGCTGTAAAAAGGAAAAGTGGATGGAAAAAATTCAAATTGCTCAAAAAGTCCATTCTTGAAATAGGACTCATATGTTATAGCATATATCATATTACATATTAAAAGCTGCAGATCTCGAGTGGACATAAATTGCGGGATATCTGGTACGCCAATTAATGCATATGCATTAACGCACGGTTATTTCGCAAAATGTCGGCGTCGTTGACAGTTTCTGCACGCGCGTTCTATCGTTCTTCATTGTACATCGCGTCCCATTGTTCTTCTTTATCGTTCGAAAGCTAATTATAATCGGCCTTTGTTAAGCGCATAATACGGGAATCTGCGCGGGCGCACCGCGCGCAGAATTTGCATAGTCGCAACACAAACCAAATTCATTTAAGCAGGCACATACTACGTTTACGCGAGCGTTACTTCTGTAGTAACTTACGATAATTCTTTCGCGTAAACGGGATTTTGTAGTAACTCACGATAATTTACTCCGCGTAAACGGGTGAATTATCGTAAGTTACTACAACAAAAGTAACCCTCGCGTAAACGTAGTATAACATATATATGCGCGCAAGCGCGCGAACTACGCGCTCGTTTGATCGATTTCCTTTTCGCGCCAAGTGTTTCAATAACGTAAATTTAAATCATGGATAAAATCAAGAGGATTCGCGAGTGTGCGTGTGTTTTGTCCCATTTATTGACGTTTTGAGTCTGCATGCAAATCCACGGCAAATTTAGCAGATTTGGGTAAACAGCGGAATGAACGCCGATGTAGTTATTGTTTTATAATCGCTCGATTCAACATCGGATGTAATCGTTTGTTTACGCCCGTTCGTCATAATTCGCGATTATTTTAGCTCAGGGAATATTATATTGTATATATGTATACATGTATCTATCAATCTGTATTATGGCTAAATAAACTCTGATGAGGCACGAAGTTTATCGATTGACGGATAATTAATAATTTAATTAACAAAAATCAATATTTATTACTCATTAGTAAGATATTGATAAAATGTAAAACAAAAAAAAACACGCATCTATATTTTAGACTATGATACATGTCGCAATTCAGAAAAAAAATTTATCAATTATTTGAATATGTGTATATGTGTGTGCGTATACTCTTATTTTTTTGTGTTAGAGAGAACATATAATCATAAATAAGAATTTGTTATAGATTATGGACGGGCTAAAACATCTCTGTGCTTCAAAGCATAAAAAAATTACATTCGAAATAAAAATAAAACTTTGAACACTATCCAACAGAATCTAGAATAAATATAATCTGTTTTTTTTTTTTTTTTTAATATGAAAAGTAAATAAAGTATTAAACAAAATAAATCAAAACAATAAAAGAGTCAAGATTTTATGAATAATCTTATATCTTTATTTTTGTTTTCAATTGACATTTAATTAACAATTTTATTTAAACTACATAGTTATAGTACGCGACACTTTAATCTGTATTTTTAATCGACGGGATTTTATTGAGGCACTACGATTATATGTATAAGTTTTTATTATTGAAAAGCGTATTTACAAGCGCATCGGACAAACACCCTGAATGAAGCTTGATTAATGGCTACAGCTAATTGGTTCATTTGTTCAGAGATATTACTGTCTACACTGCAAGACATCCTGCGCTCTTTGATTTTCACTATTTACACATCTGATGGCAATTTATTTGTAACAGTTCGTTGCATTTGTTTGCAGAACAAAATTTTAACAAAACGGTTTTCTCTTAGTGGCTGATAAATAATTAATCAAAGTATTCTTACGATGGAAGCATTTATGCAAGATAAATGAAAAACAGAAATAAATGACAAAGTAAAATAGAATATATAACAAAGTAAAATAAAATATTATAGTACTATTACTATTATAAAGTTCCAAAGTAATAGATATATAAAATAATTATTAGATACTATTAAAAAAATAATCAGAATACATTAATTATCTTACATTAATTAAGAAATTAAAACGAAAAACATCATTCGAGAAACCACCGAAGATATTACGACACATCCTGTATATAGAACGTCATAACTGTGTTACACGATAAAATAGAAGTTGTCGACTGTAATTTTTGTATGCTAAAGCAATGTAAAAGTTTTCAAAGTGCCTTCCGCAAATTATGAATGATATAATGCAGGATGTTTCAAAGATATCCTAGTAGTAAGGTATTTCATTGCGTACACACAAAGTAAATAGCATCAAACGGTAAGCACGGAATAGCGAATCGTAATCCACGTCGAAATATGCATGCAAATGGTTTCTTCTTTGCTGTTACATTGCAAAGCGCGGTCGGCTGTCTGGCTTTTCCTTCGCTTCAATGTGCGGAAATCCTTTTGAGAAGGAAAAGCCCTTTGTATCTCATAATTTTAATCAGCATTCCCGTATCGAGTAAGTTAACTTTGATCAAAGTACTTCGCGTCAACCTTCATCGCAGTTCTGAAAGATCGAAGAATATCTTATAAAGTGCATCAGAAATTTGCACAATTGTCACGTATTGTAAGTTATCTTTTAAGTAAATAATGTTATCTTTTCACCTAACTTACAAATTTTAATTTATTCCAAATTTTCTAAAAGTTCTCTCAGATCGTTGTTTTTATATTTATTTTCATTTATCACAAAATTAAACGATGAATTCGTGTATCAGAATGTTTCAAGGTTTTAAAGTTGAGAGAGAGAGAGAGAGAGAGAGAGAGAGAGAGAGAGAGAGAAGAAAAGGGAGAGAACGAAAGTGACTTTGAAATATTTAGTAATATTCATCGGCACACATTGATATCGAACATCGATAAAACGTTTATTTTAATGATACCCCAATTCAATGACTCATCAGTTTTTATGCGTAGGATGAGCTCAAAAATGAATTTTTCAGTCGGCTTATTGATATGGTCGATTTAAGCTTCACGTGCCGCTTCATGTGCCGCACCATTATTCTTTCATGACACGTGCGTGAAGTATAAGGATTACATGTGCTTATCCGCCACTGATATCCGCCATTGCAAAAAATAAAAAAAAAATCGATTGTTGTAATTTTTTTTACAGATTTTTTCTCGTAGATTATTGAATGGCAGTTTCCATGCTACAGCAAATACAATTTTAGCATTTAGAAATAATTATTTTGTTTCATATTTTTTTATTCGACTATAATTATTTTATAACATCTTTAAAATATTATAAACGTGGATTCTTTGATTTTGATTTTACTTCTCAATGAAAAGATACTATATAATTATTATAGGTTGTATAAAATTAATAAAAATATATAAAAAGTACGTTTATGTATATTCATATATCTGCATATTACATATTTTTATCAAAAATGTGGATTCCAAAATAAATTTCCAAATAAATCTCCAAATCAAAGAATTCATAGATTAAAACCCAGCTTTTTGATTAAAATTATACATTGTGAAAATGAAGGAAATAATAATATAGAAATTAATACACAAAAGAGCACACGAAACTGGGTCTTTGCACTCTAGCGCCTTTTATTTTCGAGACAAGTGAAGCCAGGCGCCATAATGGCGTTTCCATAATCATATTCGTTTCCTCGAGTTGGTAAAAACGCTTTTTTGCAATGAATGTATATCCCTTCGCTTCTACACTGAAAGCTCTCTTTTAGAAAACCGGAAGCTCGTTATTCGCCCTTGACTGGATCGAACGAGAAGTTGTATTCTCGTCCATGGTCAAAGATCATTGCCTCTCTCTCTCTCTCTCTCTCTCTCTCTCTCTCTCTCTCTCTTTCTCTCTCTAAATTACGCCCTAAATATTCTGTTATTTCTATTTTACGTCTGGATTTTATTAATTGTTGTATTGTCGCAGAACAATTCGTCTAGAGACAAGAACTGGAGGAAATTGTTCGGCCATTAGAATATATTGCTTGTCAATTGCAATGCACGTGTCATCTTCTTAGATCGACATATATAATAAAAAATTTTAAATATATACGTATGTAAAAATATGATAAAAAAATAAAAAAAATAAAGATATTATAGAAATGTAATTCTCTTCAAATTAATAATTTAAAAATTTGTAATTAATATAAAAATATTATATTATTTAATTATATAATAAAAAAGAGCAGTTAATACAGTTTAAATATTCTTAATTATTTTAAATCAAGTCATGTGAAGAACATTAAACGCTGCCCCTGAAGAAATACTTTGGAGATTACAGAGCTAGGGGTAGATCTTGAGATTTCGGTCCCGTGATCCTTGAGAGGATTTCTGATACACCGAAAATAGGACGACGTCCCAGTCTCGTAATCTCTGCGGGGTTTTCTTTCCCATCTACTATCAATCCCACTTTTTCTTTTCATACGTCTGCGGATAGGCTTTGTCTCGTTGGCGTCTGCTCGGTTTCCAAAGGGGGTATAAATTGCCGGCCTAAAGATACGATCCTTGAAACGAATAGAAAAGACCTAGTTTTGCTGTTAACCGAGACTTACAATTAGATAGGATAAAAAAAAAGAACAAAGTGAGACAGCGAACTTTGAGTAAAATATTCATGAAGATCGCTGATTGTTAATACATATATGTTGAATAAAAAGTATTTCCATACGTAAGTTTAGAAAAATTGAGTTTTAGGGAATTTTCGAGGATTTTTAATGCTCACTCTGTCCGAAACTGAGATTTTAATTTTACGTCCTGTGAAGAATTAATTTTAATCACTCCTGAATTCAATTAATTTGCATTTATTAATGTGTATGTGTATGGGTTCGTTAACAATCAAAACAAACATTAATAGATATTATTAAGTTAATGCACGTACACGACGTTACGAGAGACGTTGTCCCACGGATAAGAACTATTCGGGTCTTGCCCTTTTAAGCGGGAAGGTGCAAGCCTTCAAGGCCAAAAGCCGAAAATAGCTTTAAACGGCATTGCAACAACTTTGCTAGTCGAGACTTGATGGAAAAGTCGATAGGCACATTATTAATATATAATCTAAGCCTTTACGACTCTACGGCGACTAACGCCAATTTTTCGTTTTCTGCACGCTGTTCACTACGTTTGCCTTCTTGTATTTTTTTTCTAATTTGTTTATAACTGTATATCCCGTTTACTGTGTAATTCATTCAATCAATATACTGGTTATAAAAAAAATATATATATACATAAGTTAAAATTAGTATCTATATTTTAAGTAATTATCAGTCCTAAAAATAGAATAAAAAGACGTTATAATTCAAATGCATGAGTTTTTTTTCCAATTTATAAAGAAATAAAAGAGACAGAATATATTTCATAATTTAAAATATAGTTTTATAAAATATTGTAATTAAAATAAAAATTTAAATTAAAAAGAATTGACATCTTTGTATCCTGAGCATCATAAACACGCCAACACACATCCAATACACATCCATATATTATCTACTTTGTTGCACATCTAAAGCAAAAGAGAAATGACATTTTCTCTATTAGCAAATGATATTTATATAACCCAAACCGAGCAAAAAGTAACATTTTGTAGAACTATTTCAAACGTTTGAAAAACTCTTTCTATTAATTCATCCCAATTTGTGGCCTTTGATACCACGTATACGGTATTCGGTGTATGTGCGATTGATGGCAAAATGTAGAGAAGAAAAATAAAAGAGAATACTGTGGGCGATCTCATCGGAAGTCAGTTTGGAATATCGAACCGAAAGGTAGCAGGGTCATTGGCGAACGTCCAGAATTGACGCGCGCGTGGTTCATATCTCGATGTGTGCACCCTCGTAATACGAGAAAGAACAGGATCGAATTGTGTGTGTCAACACAAAACTATAGACAAACTATAGACAACTTTGAGATAAACGCGGTAGAAATTAGGTCATCTAGGAGTGAGATTTAACGTTAAATCGCTAATCACGTTGCTCTTTCGCAGATTTCCTCTCTCTCTCTCTCTCTCTCTCTCTCTCTCTCTCTCTCTCTCTCTCTCTCTCTCTCTCTAAAAACCAGAACGATATCTGAGTTTGGAAAGTTAAATATTTGGTCAAACATTTATCTAGTGTAAAGTTCATTAACTATGGTAGTTATACTTATTAGGAAATATCTTCTTACTAATAACAATCTCATTAAACCTTAAGGCCCTTAAGCAATTCTTAGGCAATCCTTAGGCAATCATTAAGTTTAATTTATCCATTTTATGATAAATAATATAATGTATGTAATATTTATTTTTATAAAATAATTTCAAGCATAAAATTTATATCTATATACGTTTTATTTTTTGAGTGAATTTAATTTGATTTTATATTTATTGAATAATTTTATCAACCATATATATCAATATATAAAACAGGAATATTCTCGGCTTTTTCCAATTTTAACTAAATATTCTAGACTGAGCTAATTGTTAAAAAAATTAAATTAACGAACGCTATTGGATGAAACCGCGATGAGTCAGCCTCTCGAAACGAGTCAACATTTGCAAGGGCGGATATTCCGTACTGGCATAAGAGTCATTACGAAATACGTTGTGGACTTGAACAGTGAAATCGTCTCGCGTTTTTTTTTCTTCTCTGGTTCGGGAAGCTGCGGAAGAAGCCGGTAGTCCTTCTTTCACGCTTGCAAAGTCAACCTTCGTAATCGTAGCCATGATTACGAAACATTAAGGAACACTTTTCTTATCGAGAGGAAGAAAAGTAATAACAGTCGATGGAACTTTTTTATCCGTTCCTGACCTCGTTGTGCGAATGCTTATTTCCTAAAAAGGAAGGATTTCGAACAAAACTTTCTTTCTCTCGTAAAAATTTTACATGGATTACCATAATCTATACGTATTCTATAAATAATTAAATAATTGTAAAATATTCACAAAATTTTATTACATAAATAAAATTTATACATCTATTAAATCCTATGTCGTATAAATTTATACAATTTTTGTATATATATTTTACCTTTCACACATCCAAATTTCATTAAAACATATATAATTTTAGGTTCACAGCCTTAAAATTATAAAAGCATTAGGGATAAATGTTGGAACATATCATGAATTGCATGATCGGGCAATGATAATAGAAACGTAACGGAGATAAGAGATACGGAGGAACTCAAACGGAACTATACAGAAATGAAACGTCAATTTTACTTTATGCTTTCCAGTAATCAGGCCGTTCCACCCTATTTGCTCGTGACGCATTTCTTCGTTTTTCGTTTCCGATATTCCCGCATTTCATCCATCCCCTCGTCGACCATCTTTACACAGTGTAAATAAATTTCAATACCAGACTTTAATAAAAAAATACTCAAACACATCAACGCGTAATTTCAAATTGAATAAGTAGTAAAAACATAATAAATAATAAAGATTGCCAATCGATAGATATAGATAAATTATTATTTCACTACAAAATAATTCTAAATATTTGGCTAACGCTAAAATATTGTCATCTTGGAATTTAAAATAGCGTATATTCTATTAATTGTAACAAAATACAGTATTACATTGCAGCATTGGAGAAGAGTCTTTAATGAAAAAATTGGCAGGTAGAATCCGCGAAATCCTTCTTACACATTACCGTGCGGCCTTCGTCTAGCGCGCTGCGGTTGCAGCTGTAACTACAAGTTGCAGCTGTATTATAGATTCGATTTAAAGCGATGGGCGCAGCTGGGAAAGCAGTTGAGATATAAAAAATTTACGCGGAATACAGAGAAAAAGACCGGTGTTGGTTTTCGCTCTTATTATTCTCGCGTTAATCTTACCGCTCTTATTTTCTCGCGCACTTTTCTATTTCCCGATCGCTTCTCTCTCTCTCTCTCATGCACCTGCGCTATTAAATACCAAAAGGGCGTTTGTAAGTTCAATTACGAGAAATTTCGCTCCCCGGAGAATTACGCGTTCTTCGTGATATTTTTAGAGGGATTATCGAGAAATCTCATGCTATGGGCTACTCATGGGGAAATGCTTTTAATAAAGAACTTGCTCTAGGGATTTTCCCCTAAATCGAATCATAATAAGTCTGCCAAGATAGAGAAATGAAAAATCTAATGCGACATATTATTTACGACTGGAATAAAACTTTATTTTAAAACCCAGACACATATTTCATATTTATTATTAATTGATTGTTGACTATAGTAGTATATGAAAGTTATTTATAAATAAAAGTTATTTATAAAAATATTAGAAAAGAGATGATTTAAAAAAATGGAGGAAATATCTTGATAATACAATAATTGAGTCTCCTTTCCATACAAAAATCTTTCTTTTTTTACAAACATCTCTGTTTTCATTGTTACTGTCGATTTATGGGTTAAGCATTAATATATTTTATTTGAGCTATTTGTTTTATAATTATTTCTTGTTTCTATCTTTTATTACACACACGCCATCAACTTTCTTGATGAATCTATGTTACTTTCGTCCCATGTTATGTCCGGGGAAACTAACAATGAAAAACATTCCATGTGCGCACTGTGAAAAGCTATGTAGAAGTTGCAAATTGGAGCTGACATAATCGTTCCACCGCGTGTACGAGCCACGGAGGGATTTTCTATTCTCGCATAGGGACATCTCACACGTTTTCTCCTCTCTCTATCGATTCAGTAAGCGGTTCGTAAGGAAGAAGCGGCCTTAAGGGCGCACGCTCAATGGCGATAACCTATTTACCTATGTAGACCCGCCGGGACACCACACCGGGTGACTCATTTTCATCGATCCGCCGGCATCTCATCGTAGTGCAACTTCCGCTTTTCTCTCTCTTTCTACTTTTTTCCCTCAATAAGCGGGAAGTTTGGGCACCAATTAAAAGCTATTTCCAGTGATAAACACGCGAATTAAGCCTAGTGCAAATGAAAGCTTTGTGTACAGGTTGTTTCAGATATATACTTGTTTTTTCATTTACCGATGCTTCGACCAACTGAGATTAACTTTTCTTTAACAAAAATAGATAATAAATTTTTGAACTTATTTTATATTCAACGTTTAATATTTTTCGTTTTACACATGATGTTAAAAAAAATTCTAAAGTTAATGTCACGATTGAAAAAATTCAGATTTTTGTGATTTCAAACTTGAGAGAAAGAAACAATGAAAAATATTTAATTATTAAATAAACTATCGTTTTTTTTAAGTAATTAAGAATAACATTTTTTATTGTTTTTTCACATCCATAAAGCGCGACTCTCAATTTGCGACTCAAAAAATTGCAGGCAGTTTTGTAACTCTGTTAAAAAAAATCAATTTCAATATTTCACGCAAAAATTTATAAATAAAAACTAGCACAATAAACCTTGACACTTTTTAATAAGATCAAATATTTGTCATACAAACAAAATTTACAAGGAAAGCATTTTCCTTGATTTTTTTTGGTTTTTAGAAACAGTTTTCATACTCTTTTCAGCTTTCATTGCTGGAATCAGTTTTTCATATCTTGCATTTCGGAAACTACTTTGAAAAATCATACACAAGAGTATATATAACTGATAAATTTAACAGATAACAAACGTTATTTTATCTCGTAGCGTGTTTATTTTGGAGTTGCCTTAACTATGGCCTCGAAACTTTATCATTCGCGGCTCTCTATTTATCATGAAAATATCTATAGAGCAGGGTGGAGCTCGGATGCGCTTTTTGCTGCCTTTCCAGAGCGAACAGTGAATGGCGCGTTATATATTATATATATACTTATTAAGGCAAACTTTGGCGCGCGGATACAAAACCGTGTTGGTATATGAGACTGTGTGTGTGTTTATAATCATTGAATAAAGTTTGGCATACTTTAGCGGCTTTCTTGGTCATGGAAGAAAAACTGTTACCGATACAATAGGTATCCTTTTAGGGAGCACAAAAGCATGAAAATTGTTATTTGTGCAACAAGTGCTGTAAGATGAAAATTCAAGGGTGCGGAGTTGACAAGGCGAGTGCGGTCACCGCACCCGGAAATTTTTATCTTTACGCACAACTTGCACACCCTATTTTATGTTGCAAGTGCGTGAAAAGTGGTCTATCACGCACGCGTAGCGTGCGCAATGGGGCACTTTCCATGCACGTGTTACATAAATTTTTTTTCAGCACTTTAATTGGATCTTTTTCTATGTCCACACTGTAAATCCAAGACTGTTATTTTTATACGCATAAACGTCTAAAAATGACACATTTGATTAAAGCTCCGTTTTACATGTTCTGTTGCGTGTTAAATTAACACGTTTAATTGTATTAAATTAAAAGTTAATACCTTCAACGGTGTTAAATGACGTGATTTAAAACGGCAAAAAATGTGTAAGAAGAGCTTCAGTTAAAATAACACACTTGGATTTGCAGTGCAGACATCTTGAGAGTCCATTTTTCTTATTAATAAGAAGCTCGCTCGAATCTTTCGAGGCGTCGCGAATTTATTTGACAACACTAAAGACTTTGCTTTCCTTGAGAGGCAATCTTATTTTAAACATCGTTATATCATGAAAATTAGTCCGTCGTTAATTCGCTGTTCCTGCACAAGATGGGAATAAGTTTATTATCCTGTAGCATTTGGAAGTTATAATAGACTTCTGTTTATCTTCACTAGATTATCTGTAGTATTCTGCTCTCTTGGCAAAGTGCCCCTGCAGATAGAATTATATCGATCTGCCAATTTATATTGGCAAGTACTCTTCTCTCTTGTTCTCGCAAGAAAAAAACTTTCTTGTCTCGATATTACGAAAAGCTTTGAACTTTGAACATACATTATATTTTATGCTTGCAAATGCCACAACATAATGTAATATATACACATATATACACATACATATATTTCATTTTATCTATTATATTTCTATTTCTATTATTTCTGCTACAATTACACAAAATACTAATATTTTTTACTATAAAATTTAATTCAGTGAAATTTTGATAATCGCGTAGATCCGGCCATTGATTTTCTTATTGTCGTTACAATTCCTCTTCAATACAAAGTTCTCGCGAAAGGGGATTTTCATCTGTTTAAACTCTCGCGATTGTCCTACAAGAAATCCCATCAAGTGGAAAAAAAGCGTTTCCTTTTTTATCATTTGAGAATTCTATTGTCATGAACTAAGTATAAGTTATTTCTTTATGACGAGGAGGAATAAGAACATTTTCATTAAGCCGTAATGAGCAACGATGGAATTCGGGCTCTCGCAAGGGTTCGTTTCTTGCAAGATAGCGACTCGCGCGGATTGAGTCTCTCTCATAACAACTCGTCGACAACT
Source organism: Temnothorax americanus (assembly GCF_048541705.1). Taxonomy (NCBI): domain Eukaryota; kingdom Metazoa; phylum Arthropoda; class Insecta; order Hymenoptera; family Formicidae; genus Temnothorax; species Temnothorax americanus. The sequence continues at coordinate 5,756,179 of NW_027509338.1, read as the reverse complement.
CTCAACTGAAATAAACATTCCTTCCGCTTTTTTTCTTATAAGAGAAGGTGAATTTCTCTACGTCAAAGGAAAATGATGCGAATGAAACAAATCACTTGTACGAGGTAACTTTTCGTGTTTTCAGGGCGTTTTTTCTACAAAAAAGAATAATGCTTTATATTCATCTTCCAAACTTAGAGAAAGAACGAGAAAGTAACTTTCTACTTTCTATTATACACTTTGTACAATAGAATCAATTGAATCCAACGGCATTCGCATAGCATTCTCCCCGCTGAATAGGAGTAGTGACAACTTGTTAATATAAAGTTTAAAATTTCAGCGACGTTTATTAGTGCCCTGTAAAATTGCAAATATTCTTATAACTTCTAAACTTAACGTTACAAAAACTAAGATATGTTCCGAAATAAATCTATAACGTATGTACGATATATCTGTGATACAGACTGTGCACACACAATCGATAATGTGCATAAACAGCCGTCCTGCGGAACATTCTAATTTGCATTATGACATCATTTTATCGAATTAATTAGTGCTGTTACATCGCGCATCGCCGCACTGCTTCAAAGTGCAACCGACAAAGCTCAAATATTAAACTATGCCTGCGATACGCCCCTTTTGGAATGTTTTCACTATATTACGTACGTACGTCACGGCATTTTGCCCCCGTCGTCAAGCGGGCAATAATTACCATTAAATTAATTGTATAAAGCAAAATAATTATTGGAATCCACTCTTAAAAAAGCCGTGTTGAGTCGATAGTCGAATTTATTGTTGCCTTTTTATTCCACTCTTAAAAAAGCCGTGTTGAGTCGATAATCGAATTTACTGTTGTCTTTTTACCGCGATGCTGACTGCTTATTGCGATTGATTGCGCCGCGCCCGCGCCGTAGCTTGCTTCATCCCGTGAGGGACTGTCATCGTGGAGTGTGTTTTGACAGTTTGAACGTTAGCGTATTGTCGTATGAGTATAATAGTGTAACGTAGTAAAAATCAAATAATAATAATTAAAAGTTAAGTTATAATAAAAAGTATGCGCGCGCAGCGCGCGTCTGATGTGAACGGTTGTCATCGAAAAATGTCAGATAAGTTTTAGATAAATTCTATATAATGTTTTTATTACAATTTTTGGTATTTTATTATTCTACATAAGATACTTTGTGTTATCTTCTTGATTCAGTTATTAAAAGCTTTCATAAATGTTGCTAACAATATGTTTTGTGCACACAACAGTAGTAAAATTACTACTATATAAGATTATATAAAGATACGTATAAAGAGAGAGAAATACCTATATGCATGGCCGGCAATCTTGAAACCTGATGACGTTTGAGAATATTGAAAAGAGACAGCATATATACGCACGTGTGCGCTCAGTGCAGACAGTGTGTGCAAATTAAAAAGTGTCAAAAAAGAGAAAGAAAGAAAAGGAGATAGGAAGAAAAAGTGAGAGGTAAGCCTTAAACTAATAATTAAACTTATATTGTGCGTAACTCATTTACGATAAAAAATGATAACGTATTTGTTCATAGTATTTTATTCTTTGTGATTAGATATTATTATACAAAATTAAAAATGATGAACAAAAGGAAAAAAAGAAGACAGAGAAAGAAAGAGAGAAAAAGAGAAAAAGAGAGAGAGAAAGAGAGGCAGTTAAGCCTTAAGATAAAAATAAAAATAAAAATAAAAATAATAATAAAAATAATAAGTTAAACTTATATTGTGCGTAACTCGTCTACGATGGAGATGATGATATCGTGTTTATTCGTAATTTTTTTATTCTTTATGATTAGATATCGCAAAGTTGAAAATGATGAACAAGAGGAAAAAAAGAAACAGAAAGAAAGAGAAAAAAAAGAGGCAGGTAAGCCTTAAAATAATAATTGAACTTATATTATACGTAACACGTCTATGATGAAGATGATGGTAGAGCGTTCGTTTGTAATTTTTTCATTCTTTGTGATTAGATATTACAAAGTTAAAGATGATGAACAAGAGAAAAAGAAGAAGACAAAGAAAAAAAGAGAGAAAGATGGAAAAAAAAGAAAAAAGTAAATTTAAAAAAAATAATTAAACTTATATTGTGCGTAAATCGTCGACGAGATAAAGATGGTAATAGTAATTGCGTTAATAATTGTGTGGGTTAGTAATTTCTTCGTTCTCCATGATTGGATATGACAAAGTTAAAGATGACAAATAAGAGAAAAAGAAGAAAAGTCGAGAGAGACAGAGAGAAAGAAAAAGAAAGCTACAGAGAGAACGAAAAAGAGAGAGAGAGAGAGAGAGAGAGAGAGAGAGAGACGGGGCCGGAGAGTTAAGAATTCACTTTCGTAATCAAAGAGATAAGAAGCATGTTAAAAATTTTGTATATAAAAATTGTACGTATTTTTTTCGAAGTTTTTAATTAATTATTAAAAGTGTATTTATATCGTTGCAAAAAAACAAAAAACATAAAATTAATTTAAATCAAGATTTTTCTGTACAAAATCATTTGAAAGTCATGTTGTTATGTATACCGTTAAATTTTTCTTAATGTGTTATTATTAAAGAGCAATAGCGTTGCAAATGTTGTTTTGTGTAATGATATAGAAAAAAAGCTAAATGGCGCGTAGCGCGCGCTTGTAATGTTCTAGTCCATATTTAAAAAAGAGATGTGAAGTTTATTGTTGTCGCTTTTCCGCGATACCGACCCGCTCTCTTGCTGCGCTTACTTCATTTGCAGCTGTCATTGTATATTTTGATAGTTGTGTGTATCAAGGAATTAATAGTGTAATATAGTAATTGCATAATATTAAAGCTAAAAAGCGCGCGCGAAGCGCACGTCTGTAGTGTCTAGTATTATAATAAATAAAACAAGTATATTATATACATAATTTTTTAGTAATTATTTTCTTTTTTAGAGCTTTTTTTAAAAATTAACAATCTTTGTTGTAATTTTATATAGTTTCAAAACCAAATAAACCTAAAATTAGAACTCTATTTAGATTAAAATTGCAGATTAACATAAAATTTAATGGCGAATCTCAAAACATCGTCACTGCAATTAATTGCAACACGGATCCTTTAAATCTTACTGTTCGATATGTGATTGTAATTTCGTGTTTTATTTTTAACGTTAATTATATTCAGTTTCTTCATTTAAAAATTGTAAAAGATTTTTGCAAACTGTTTTTAAAAAATTAAATTTGATACAAGATATAAAGGCAAATTTAATAAAAAATTATAATTAACGTAAATGAGCATAACAATATAAGAACATGTATACATATTTATAAATATGCATGTATATATATATATATATATATATATATATATATATACACTCATAATATATTTAATATATAATTATTTAAATGAAAGAAAATCTTAGCAAAAAAATTATTTCATTTATAAAATGTTAGATTAATTTGCTTTGAGTCAACGCAATCGGCAGTAATTCGATAATTGTTTACATGCCTTGCAAGCGGAAGTGATGATCGAATTATGCCGCCAGCAACTCATACTCGTACTAAATAAACAAATAAACGTGAAATTCAGCCGTCATATTACTGGTAGAGATGCGGGATATAAATATGTCGTTAATTAGCAGCTAAATTACTGCGCAATTCAGAATCCAGATATTTCAGTTATGAAATGCAAATAGATTCATAGAATGGCATTTTTGCTAATTTAATAAATATATTTTTGTATTTTTTTACATTTTATACATTTTTATGTATTTTACATTTTCTTTCTCTCTATTTTTCTCTTTCTTTCTCTCCCTTTTCTCTTTCTCTTTTTCTCTTTCCAATGATTAGTAAAAATTCCCTTTGCATTAATTTCTTATTTTTTACTACAGATTTATATCTGGAAATTTTATCAAAACAAATTAAAGAATCAAATATTCTATTTAAGAAAATTAAATTTTTAACTGTTATTTTTAGTAAAATTCTTTATTTAAAGCATTTAAAATATTTAAAAGCTTCTCAGATATTCAGAATATTTGAAGAATAAGGGTTTAATTAGAGAAATAAATTCTTAATTCTTAAACAAGTTTAAATTCATCTCTTTATATGAAGAAAATCCAAGATAAAAAACTTTAAAAAATTTTTTCTTTATTAACCTATTTAGACTCTTTTGAAGAAATAAAAAAATGACTTATCGTATTTTAAAATACCTATAGAATTTTTATAGGTATTTTAAAATATTACCTATAGAAGATAGAAAAATAAAAACAACATTATAATACATAGTACAATTAAAATTTTCAATTTTGTGCTTAAGCTACATATTATTTTATTGCTACGTTTATTTCGGTATCATAATTTTACGATTTAACATTTATTCAACATAAAATATTAAAATAATTTTATGTTGAATTCAAGCTTTGACGTATATGTGCGAGTGTGTCCGCTTATACGTATATCTAAATATTTATTTCTTTATCAAAATTCATGTGGATTATATCAAATAAACTGAGGATGAGCGTGGCCTAGTAGACAGCGCACTGATCTATTGAGCCAAAGGTCCCGGGGTTCGATTCCCGGTAGAGCTAGAAAAATTAGATTAGTTCGTTCTTCTCTCGGAAGACAATGGCAAAACACCGAAAGTAGTATGTTTTGCTAAGAGAACTTATCTAAAAAATCTAGCCGTTCGGGATCGGCGTTAAACTGTAGGTCCCATATACAATGTGTATATAATCCACGTGCGCGCAACACATGATGTATATGAAGAGAAGTCATCACGCTCGGACACGAGTAATAGGACTGAGGATGGATGGATATCAAAAAAGGAAGAAATAATAATACACACCTTCGACGAAATGGTAACATTAAACACAATCGAGATATGTAGAACACATAAATTTATACTGCCTTGACGTGACATTTTTTATCAAACAGTCGTTGTAATTTTAATAGTTATATGCGGTGCATTGCAATAGAAGTCTCTCAACTGTATTTCTAAGAATCAAAAATCTGCATCCACACAAAACGGCATATTATTTTCTAATACTTTTAAAACCCAAAATAGATTTGCAATAATATACAAATAGATTTTAAATGTAGATTAATTAATATGTAAAATTTACCTCGCAAAAAAATATTCGAAAGTACTGTAATAAAATAATATAAGTTTCTTCGTAACAATCTTATCTTATTTTCTATTAAATTGTAATCTTTATACTCAATCTTCTTACGTTGTGTATGTTTTCTTCTAATTTTGTCAAGATCTATAAGTTTCGTACTAAAGTATAACGTCATATAGTCATTAATAATACTTTAGAATATTGCCAATCATATTTACACCGTATGGTTTCCTCGAAAAAAGTATTATTCTTCTTTTTTCTTTTCTTTTAACATTTTCTTTGATAAAAAAGTTTATTTTTATGTGGTTCTTTTTCGACAAAACTTTCGCATTTGAATTTGTGATTTTATAACAATAGAATAGAAATTAGAAGATGGACAGAAAGGGAAATTAAAGGTGGCAATTTTTATTTTCTCTCTCTTTGTTCCTCCCTCCCTCCTCCTCTCTTCCCCCTCTCTCTTTCTCTCTTTCTCTGTCTATCTACTGTCTGTCTGTCTTAGCTAAAGGTAATCTTTAATCAACAATCTCACGAAATTGACGGCAAACGGTCGTTAATACGGCTCTTTACAATTCAATATTACCGCCATCGATGCTCGCGTAATTACACATTTCGGCGAATTAATCAAACAAGATCCAACTCGACACAATGAGCGATCGCTTAGGCGACGTTCCTGAATTCTATTTAACGGACTCTATTTAGTCGAACTCGAAATCAAACTTCAGCATTCCGCAGGCTTCAAGCAACGATATTAATGCCGGCTATTTCCGTCGATTGAAGCGCGAAAAATGTTCTTCAATAATTAATACAATTCATTGATTTATTATTATTTATATTTATGCGATTCATAAAAAACTTTAGTCTATTTTCTTCTAAAATAACAATATCAAAGAGTTATGGAGTCATGAAAAATAGAAATCTTTGTAAGGTATCGATTTATAGCAAAATGCAAAATGTGCTAGTCCTATTGATATTGCATTCTTTGCCATAAAGATATTATCAAAATAAAAAGATATTTAACGCAAAAAATTTGGAGCTAACATCCCATCATTATATATTATGAAGTAACATTCATCTTTATATTATATATCATCATAATATTATTGATATGTGTACTTGGCACATTTTTTGAAAAGGTAATTTTTGAACAGTAAAACATTTAACACATAAGAACAAATATTATCATTTCCAGAACGTGTTTACTTCGTTAACCCACGCTGCATCGAACGATGCATAAAATCGTTTCTATTTTATACATGGACTTTAAAAAATTAATATAAACTATACGTGTAGGTATACCATACAGATGTGTGTGTACTTCCGCGTGCTAGGTACGTATATTTATTTTATTTATCAAAATCCGTAAATTATATCTATAAAGGAAGAATGAATAATGGAGAGGTGACAGTCTGATTATTCGAGTGCACGATTGTAACATTTGTACAATACATAAACTTTGTTGCTTTATTTTGTGTTAAATTCTTATGAAATAATTGTGTCTTCCATGGTTATAGCGCGTGTTGCAATAAAAGTCACTCAGCAGCATTGTAAATGAATGATATACACACTTTGAAGCAAACGTGGGTGTGAAATATAAAAAGTAAAATTGTATTATTTTATCATTACTTAGTTTTGAAATTTCATTTATAGAGACCATTTTTTGACTGCAGGACGTTTTACAGAAAACAAAAATTATTTTATTAGAACTTTAGCATTGAGCTTCTGATAAATAGTGTCATAAGTAAATTGACAAATGAATCACAGATCTCTTCAAGAAACAGTATAAGTTTCATTAGAATAAAATATTATAATTGTAATTGCGTTAGTTATCTCATAATTTAAAAAAAACTGAATCAAATTTGCTTTTTCTCTCTCCTTAAAATTATGAATTTTTTAGTTGTGACAGTATTCTTTTAAGAGTGTGATATGTAGAATAAAATGACAATATATTATCATACCTATAATTATTATATTTATTTACTTATCAGTGTATCATAGACACAATTAATTATTTATGACGCAGCGCAAAGACCTTGAAGGATAAATAGCATGATTGTTTACTATCTTAGCTTCGGCGAAAACTTTGGCTACAGCGTTAGCCACTCGTTAAGTGATGGTGAAGGAACGGTAGAGCCATTATTCCCGACTAAAAAGAAAGAAGAAAAATATCAAATAATAGATTTTAGTTTACGATGAAACAATAAGCAATATTTTACGTCGATGTAATATTGTACAAATTAATAAAATGACCAATCTTACGAGAAGAAGTAAAGGAGGAAAAGGTTCAGGTTCGGCTAAAGCTTTGGCTATAGCTTTAGCCACAGCTTCAGCTTTGGCTTCAGGTTCAGCTACGGCTAAAGGATGAGCCAAGGGACCAGCCCATGTCAATGCGCCGCTTAGACCTACGACAATTACCGCGACGAACAAAAGTTTCGGAACTTTCATTGTGCTGTACTCTAACATCGCATCACACTTTTGCTGTTTTATACCTTGCGACTAGCCGATTATTACCATCAGGAAATATATCGCTCGCGGATAAGAAATCGTGAGGCGCAGTTGAAAGTTAGATATATTTTTATTATTAAAAAAGCTATAACTTTTGATGGTTAAATTGTAATTGACATTTTATGCTAAATCGTGATGAGTAAAAATTTTGAAACTTGCATATTTTGGCTTTGTACTATACATATATAGCACTATATTGTTGATAAGATATATTTTATAACTCACGACAAATAAATTATTATCAGTGAAAACAATATTTATAAGCCAGATAAGAAATTGATGGGAGAAGTTAAATTTAATATATATATATATATATATATATATATATATATATATATATATATATATATACACTTTTATTACTCATGAATGTACGATTTTATATATGATATAGAATGACACATAGAGCGCTCTAAAACACGTGTCATAGAATAACATAGAGTGCTCTAAAACGATATTGAGTAGTATATTATTAATTATCCGAATAAAGTGTGAATTTTTCTTCAAAAAGAAAAAATCTGATATAAAAAATCTTACTGTGAGATAGACGAAAAGATTCATAGGACAAAAGGTAAAATCAATTTCCGTGATATGGAATACGGACACGGCACGTGTCACCACCGATTTAAGACCCTACTGTAAAAAGTGGACAGTATCGGAAAAATGACAGTATTCTAACCGGGCAGTCACACACACAATCGAAGAACAGATAACGAATGTAAATTACGACGCCATGTTTCCAAGTCAGTTTGCATCTCGCGTCTTCAGAAAAATAATTCGAAAGATTACTTTTTTAAAACTGAATTTTGTTTATTCATCAACGGGATTTATTTTATAGGAATATTTAAGAAATTACACCATACAAATATATACATAGCTCCTCCTTCCCAAATTAATCATATGTATAGATACTCATTATCTTTACATTTATATATTTTTAGTCTTAATTATTATCTATATTTTTTTATTTATTATTTAGTTTTATTTTTTTAATTTATTTTTATTTTTCTTTAAAATATTAAAATTTTATTTTAATTTTTTTCAATTGGATTTAGTTTAATTTTAATTTTTTTAATTTAACTGGTGCTCTCTTAGATATTGGATATTAAAAATTCGAAAGACAGGGTAAACATGATAGCATCCAATTTAACTTTGTCGGGGAAAAGATTGTTTCAATTTTCGACAAGTAATATTAAAAAATCGTTGGTTTTCTATATAAATACCATATCTTTGAAAATTCCGAATTCAAAAGAGGGATCTTCAAAGATATGGTATTTAGGAAACAACAGTTTCTTGATATACATATATGATATATATCAATACGAATATCAAGATAACACTTATGATATATAATTTCACGCGAAGCTCTTTCGCAATCACTCGACGTGCGTAGTTCGAGAGAATCGAGAAAACTTCTTGCTTACTACCGTCGTCGAAATTAGATCGGAACTTCTTACTTACTACGCAGATGTAAGTTCCTCGCAGAGGGCAAAAAGCTAGAACGAGGTGGCAATTCAAGAGGTCGCGGTCGGTGTAATCTTCAATCAAAGTAAAGCCTCACTTACCCCGCATTTCGCTAATATAAATGACTTTTTCAAAATGAATTTTTCGTTGTTTCGACGAGTTAATTCGAATTTCAGATTCTATCACATGGATTTATTAAAATTAAATTCGTATGTTAAAATTTCATATTAATCTTGAACGAATTTCAACGCAAGGGGACCTTGAAGAGGCGCACGAAACTGGCTCACCCGTCGTTGCGTGCAGTCGCTCCTGCTTTTCGCGTGATCGCCGCCTTTCGAGCAGCGCGCGCCCTCGAGAAGGAAGCGATACCCTCGAAGAGGCGATTTCGAGAAAACGAGAGCGTGCAGTTACAGCAAAATCGCGCGCGAACGCGAAGGGAAACACGTGCGCGGCCTCGGTGCTTTCGCGCGAAGGCCGCTCGTCGTTATTACGTGCCCCGCGAACCGATCGATCTCACGCATACGAAGTCGAACAGTAGTATGTAAGAAGAATTCCTCTCTCTTTTTTTACCTCTCTCTCTTTCTCTTACAATTTGTGACTTATAATATAATTATATACGTGATGGTTGTCAATCAAATCTTTTGCACTCTTTGTTAACTATATATGTACATGTTATAACATACAAAATATAATATGCTAATAATTCATAAGTAACATTAGTGTTTCCTGTGAGCATAATATATAACACTTTTTCCAATAGGTATTGATATTGTAACAGTCTTACAATTTCGCTTTATTCAAGTAATCAATCCAGTACGACATGTGCATTATATAATATTGATGGAAGAAACATTTTATTAATGAATCAATGAATATTTTATATATGTTTCCTTGTGTGCTTCTGAATTCACAGATAAACGTGACGTGAACTTTTGTTCCCACCTCCTTTCATTCGGTACGGTGATGCGAGAGTTGCGAAATGTGGCATCGATTGAGGCGGGAATTGTTAGCGAGCGTGTGCAGTTATTGAGATAAATTAGTATAATATGCCGTTAAGGTTGCGGCAATAAAACGTCATTTCTTTTCTCGAGATCGCGGATCAAGGTTTCCTTAATCGTCATTCTTCTGCGCGTTCACTATACAAATCATTCACTGAAAGATATTTACTTCTCATATCAAGCTTATTTTTAAATATAATATATTCTGTTCCTCCTTTTATAAAGAACTTAACTTTTTTAGTACGCTATAATTATTTATGTCTGAAACTGCATTTATATGTGCAATCCAAAGCGACCTAACTGCTGTCATTCGTGGTAAAAATAAATTTCATGAATTATGCATTCCTTAGCAGACACCGCCCGCTTTCTATACATTATAATTAGCATCAGCCGCTGCGCACCCTTCTCATATTCTCATGTTATGTCATGTATGCAAATATTTGCACGGCGCAAAGACAATGCAACTCCATGCATATCCGAGCTCGAGCATCCGGATATGCGACCTTATATCATCCGGACAATAGAATCGTCCGGAGAAGTAGTTAGCGAATGCAAAACAATAGATCTGTTCGTTTTACTCTTGCATTTCCCTGCACTTTTCTATATTTGAAACATTAATCAAGTTGAAATAATAGTGAAAATTAAATATTTTGAAATTTCTCGATTAAGTCTCTCCACTTTCTCGAAAAGGAAAAAACAAAATTAAAAATGTATTTAAAAAATATCAATGTATGTGTATATGTGTACATACATATGTGTATATGTATATGTATATGTATATGTATATGTATATGTATATGTATATGTATATGTATATGTATATGTATACATGGTTAAAGAGCGCATGCATGGAGGGGTTAATATTAGATATTATTATTAACTCACTTTACGTTATATTATGTCGTACCTACATTGTATGTTTTCGTATAGAATTGCTTAATTAACTCTGTATAAATTGCTTAAATAACTGCAGGTGCTGGAGTCAAAGGTCGAACTGACGTTCTACGGTTGCATTACCTTAGGGTAGGAACTTTGTATGTCAAATTGATTTCATGTAAAATTGTTCACATATATATCTCATATTGTTATTTCGCACATACCTTGTATATTCTTCCTTATTCTATCTGAGTAAATGTGGGTGTTTCAAGTCAAAAGTCAAGTTATCGATATCCCGCATTTGTATCCCTTACTCTACGCGTTGGAATACACAACGGAAGGGCGGCACTCTATGCGAGAAAGGAAGAGAGAGTTAAAGAGAAAGAGAGAGAGAGAAAACGAGAGTGTTCGAGGGGGAGAGAAACACGGCGCCGTGGCGAACGTCGCGACGCTCAGTCTACCGGCGTCGTCCGAACATGTACGATCCGTCAAGGCGTTACTACTCGCCGCCGCTCGAAATCGCCGCCGCCGCCGACGACGACGACGACGACGACGACGACGATAACGGGGACGACGACGGTCTCGTCGCGACCTTGCCCGCGAAAGATCGATCCGGCAGCATGTCGCGGATTAGAGCGGAACATCGATGTCCTAGGACTGATCCTACCAACGTTCCGCTAACTAACAGTGCAGTTTAAACCTTTGAAGAATTGTGCTAGATAAATCTCTGCTCCCCCCGTTGTTTACGGAAGACTTTAGAGAAATACTCAACTCTGCCCAAACAGGCACTGAGATTCAATCGAGATCGAAAACTCGACAGTAACGATACTCAAGTAGTATTCGGTATACAAGTGGTACTCAATAGTGTTCAGTAGAAAATTTAGTAAAAAGAAGTTATTTAATTGGAAGAAAATTTAATCTTATTTTGTTTGCACTGCAATTAAATGTTGTAATTTGTTTTCATATTAATTACCATAACACAATATCATAAATTAATAAGAAACAAAAATTAATTACTTAAAATTTCATTAATGTTTTTCTTTAACTATTCAGAAGTCTGAATTATTTAAAATTTAATCAATTCTCATTCATAAAATTAATGTTTACTTGCTTGTATGGCTGAGACTGTTCCGGTTCTTGCTAGATGCTTGTATATACGCAGCTAAAGTGTTGCGGTTAAACGGCAATACTGAGCATCATATTGGAATGATCAATAATAATAATAATAATAAAGTCCCGTTGACTGCGAGTAGTGCTGACTGATGTTGGCGGAATTGATCTTAGATCGAGACCGCGAATGCGAAGATTGGCGATTTCTTCTAATGCGTGCGAAGAGTATCGTTCTTATAATGGTGATTTAATTTCAAATCATTTTATGACTTCTCAATGGTAACGGAGAAAGTGAAAGGGTTTTGATTAATTGCTTCACTGTTTATGAAACAAATCGGTTCGTTATCGGCACTGATAACTCTTATCAGGCTTATTGCGAACCATCCTCTTTTGCAGAGGTGGTTAAAAAGCGGGAAAGAGCGCTTGCGCCTCCAATAGCGTCCTTGGACGCGGTTACTTGGAGCAGCGCGCAGCGTCTAGACATCAAGACGCGCTTTTAATTTCTTCGCGTCTTTGAAATGGATAGATGAAGTGACGAATGAAATAACGAGTGATCTGTTGGTTTTTCCTCTCTTCAAGGCTGCCAATTCATCGATCTTTTTACCGCGTCGAGGCATCGAGATAAACTTAATCTTCAGGATTTTAACGGGGAGAGAATTATATCCCAGCGATTAACGTCCGAAACTTTCATAACAAACTTCTATGACAGTTTAAAGAAAATTTTAATTCTTGCTATACACCAGGCAGTGAAATAAGCTTAATCCTCTGAACCTAATTTTTGAGGTGTATTATGGCATTTTGATTGATATCCGATTAATACGTTGATAATATGATAACGATAATAAATTTTAGCTTATATACGCGTCAATTTTCTTCATGCTGACTAATCTTTAATTTATTGATACTTGACTATTGTTATCAATATTAATTTTATTGGTAACTTGATAGTAAACTTTTGTACTTTTATAATTTAAAAAAATTTCATGTTTGTTATATTGTATGTAAAAATGTATTTTTCTAAACTTTTTATATTTTTCAAAAATATCTTCATATATCTAACTTCAACTCTTTCTCTTCTGTCCTGTATTTTTGTATTTCTAAAAATATGCTTTAGACAGGTCGCGAGTGAACTTCAACACTCCGCATGCGTAAAACGCGTTGTGTGCGTGGCCGCAGTTCAATCGTCATTCCTATTTACGTTTAGACGAATTGGCACTCAAACTGACAACCTCGCGTTACAGTATTACTGATGTACGGGCTCTCAGTGTCATTTAATCTGGTTGTAAACCGGAAACCACATCGGCATTCTCATTATTCATTCTCTGAAGATTAATTTTGCTCTCTCGACGTTAAATTCTGTTCCGTGAATTTTGACATTTTCTCTATGAATATATCCGGCTTTTTTTAGATCCCCAGATTTATCGTATATACTCGACTTATAATATTTATACAAAATAAAAATTTTCCTTCTTGACCTAAATGTTGTTCAAAATTTTAAATCACGTGCACGCAATTCGCAAACAATAAATCCCTTAAAATACAAATTATATCTCGCTAAATATAAATTATTTACAACAAAAAGAACAAATAAAATTTTATGAAAAATCTCGCCGTAAATTAAATGTATATGCAGAAATAAAGATATAATTTACAAAAATAAAATTAATTGTGAATCTGATAGTGGACAAGTAATAGTACAGAAATATCAAAATTGTTCGCAGTTTTCGAGTTCTGTTACGCAAAAATAATTTATTTTAAAATTATGTAATTTGACATTTTATACAACGACATCTCTCACAGAAAAAAACGTAAATTGTCGAGCGAGAAACACGCTCACATCAACTGAATCGTCGACGACATGTGTCGATATTTTTCAAATTTTAATTTCTAAACTTCTAGAGAGAGAGAGAAGGGATTTATTGGCACATTGACGTGCAGAGCGCGAATAATGTGTGTCTGTCGATCTTTTCAAAACTTTATTTGCTTCCACGTTCTCTCAGATGCCAGGCGTGGAGGACAAAGAAATCAATTCGCCACTCGAGAGGTTAACTCAAAGCCGCTATATATGTATATCGAATAAATCGAGTAGAAAATATTATACAAGGAGAATTATATATGACAATCGCGATTAGAGACAAAGATTCGAACATAACATTTAAGAAATAAAAATAGATGGCGGAATATGTTTTTATTAAAAAGCAAATAAAAATGTTATTTCTAATAAAATACGAAATTAGGAGCTTTGAATGTTCAATTAAAAAATGAAATAAAAATTTCAAACATTCAACAAGTAAAACAAAAAAGAAAAACATTATTTTTTACCAAGCTTATATGTGCAAATTCTATAGTAATTAATTTTTGACACAGAAAATATGTGATAAAATAAATTAATAATAAATTAATTAATAAAGTTAATAAAGATAAAATCAATAAAATTTTATGAATATTTAAAATAAAATAAATATTTGCGAGATTATTTGTGAGAAGATAATTTTATTCATTTCAGAATATTTAACATCATGAAATGAAAAATTGAGAATTATTATAATCCTTTTCTATTTTTCTTTCTATCATCTTCTGCTAAATTTTATTTAAATTTTGTATTCGTTTTCGGTAACAAAATTTACCGTTAATTTCTTCAGTTATTCTATTATTGATGACAAAAGCAACACTGATACTTCATTGTGTATGCGTACACACACTCATATAAACAGCGCGTAATTGCTAATGGGCTAGCTAGAGCTAGGGTCATCTCTATGAATATTACAGTATGTAAATATCCAGGCCTCTCTTGAACTTGTTTTACTGTCAACTTCTTCTTACCCTGACCCCCTCTCGGTTGCCTTACCATCCGCGTTTCTATCGCCCAGAGCAGGCCGAACATCCGCAAAAGCCATGGTTATTAATATTTAACGCTTAATAAGGAGATATCTCCCTCTAGAGTTGCTGTGAAACTTGAGATATCATATCTCGGCAAGAAAACGGGGCCTAATTTGCCCATCAACTAAGAAAGTTAAAATTATAGGGTCTCTCGCATTGCGAAATCTCTTAAAAAAAATTTTAAATAATAAATTTCTATATATAATAAAACATTCACACACACACACACACACACACACATAGTATATATACGTGTAAGATCTATAGTATTGTAGATAATTATTTCTCAAATTATAAATTTTGTTATAGAATTCTAAAAATATATCTTTTATATATATAAAAGTTCTTTTACATATATTTTAGAAAAACTTCTTTATTATTATATAAAATTGTAACATTAATCCGTGCGTCATTCATAATTATGAATGTAGAAGCAAAAGGCAAATATTTTTCTCACAATTTTCAAATTAAATTCTCGTCAGAGGCAAGTTTAATGCGAGGAGCCCGAAAATTTCATAAGTTCGCGTAATGAAAAAGTGGTACATAAGCTGCATTTTGAAAAACCCACATTAAAATAGATTACGTACATTTGTATTCCTACTTTATATTCGAAATTTCAACTACTTTTAACATAAGTATTCTACATCTGTTGTACGCATATATTATACACATTTGTGTGTGTATCATTATTAAAATTTCAAAAAGTACCGCCGTGACGTAAATATCTTTACTAACAGAAACGAGATGTAAATTCGCGTCCGTGCTGTTTGCAAAATTAAAATGAGTCACTACTCTTTCTTTTCTCTTCGAGCCAATGCGGTGTCTTAATCATCTCGAGGCATGTATATAGAGAATATAAAAACTCAATCTTCACGGGAACAACGTTAGTTATCAATCACCACGTATTTATTAATCGTAGAAAATATTTTAATATGTACATATAAGGAAAGAAAAAAATTATCTAGCGTATTTGTTTCTTCCTAATTTTTTAATCTATTAATAATATATTAGAAACAATTTAGTTTCGCGCCGTGACAGCATCGCCAAGATATGGCCGCAACTAATAGGGTCATGTGATTACGATAAATCGAGCAACCGAAATTGCAGCAATTACCCGGGGAATCTCCTGCAGTTTCGCTCAAGTTGTCTTTCCGATACCGTGGGAGGAAGTTTCTCGCGAGGAAAGTTGTGCTGATAGGTCGATGTCTACGTCAATTTTGGCTATAAATATTAATGAACTGTCGACAGTTGAAAACTGTCGCCTTCCGAATTTTGAGCGAAAATTTGATAGATTACCTAATTAGTCGTAGATCATTAACTTTGCGGCGAAGTTAAGCTGTTGTGATAGACGTCGTCATGTATCCATAATAGGGTGAGATTCAAAAGATGTATCTAAATTTCTTTCTTATTTCTATGCATGTCTGTGAAAAATACTAATGTATCAAATATTAATCCAAGTCAGTGAAAATATTTCAGAAATAGTTAAAAAGATACAAAAATATAATATATAACAAGTTTATATTAAATATTAAATACCAATTAATCAACTCTGAAAAATCACACTAATTTGTTAGATTAAAATAAAAATTAATCGAAAGGTGTTAAATTAGATTGATAATCTACTTAAATCGAAATCAGCATTAACGCATCGATAAAAGCGAGATTAATGAGAAAGTCGTGATTATTTTTTAAGTAAATATATCAGTAACGGAGTGTCATATTTATGTATTTTGAACCGTCAATACTCGATTCGTCAGTCCGTCGCTATAAAAAAGTTGGAGGACCCTAAATTATATACATGTGTAATCACATGAATATAAAACGTGGCGGTTCCAAGAAAACGATGGAGAAATCGTTGATGAGACGTTTTCGTGGTCGTTAATAACATAGTCAGATATATTTACAGATAATACACTCGCGGCCAAAAGAGGCACACATAACGGCCAGTACGATTGTAATTTCAATGTTCGCCATCACGATTGGTAACTGGGGAACGAAAGAAAAGTTTCTGTTAAAAAAAAACCCGCCATTATGTCTGCGCAGAATTTATTACTTTATTTCTTACTCCTTGTAACATTGCGATAATTAACCGGTATTTTTATTATTATCAGATGCACAAAAAGAATAATTAAAGATAATGATAATTGTGAGACATCATTTAATTTCTATTTTATCTTATGAATTTATATAATATATATCTATATATAGTATATATATATATCTATATATAGTTATATATATACATATATATATATATAATTCAATGTTTTATTTATACATTTATTTTAATTAAATTACCTAGTATTCCAAAACATATTTACGACATTGTTTACCAGATTTATTTATGTAAATATTTTCTCATTATAATTAATCCAATTAAATTGTAATATTTCGTTTAATTACTTTATTTCAAAGCATGACATTTTTCTCTTTATAATAATTTTTATAACTCATACTCTGATTTAATTATTTCCGTATTTTAAATCAATCTTAAAAAAATTAGCTTATTTTTTAATCAAATAACATTTCTTCTTTTAAAAACAGATAATGCACATTATCGAACAAACAATGAACGGTCAAATTTACAAAGTACAAAAAAGACTTTTACGAACAACGTAAGCATTATAGAGAGATTTGCTTTAAAGTACAAAAATACGAAATTACATCGCCACTTAAAATGGGTGTAATTTAATATTATTATGGAAAGTGATTGTGATAACTAGAAGACTCTTGGATTACAGTGGACAGACACGATTGGATTGGAAATGATGAAAGTGATATTCTCGTGTACAATATTAAAGCTTTAACTCGTCTTAGAAACGAGATACTTAAATCGCCATCGTATAGCGCCATGATCGAGAAACGTTATGAAAAATCGGCAAACTTGTCGATGGATATTGATAGATGAACATTTAATATGATATTGCGATTTTCGATCTGGGATGGAAGTCAGTGAGCCTCCGGATGAGGAGGTCTACCCAATACTCAATCTTTCTACGAGCCTCGAGGGTGTTTCCCTTTATCCAAACAATCTGAGCGTTATTGTCGAATCAAGAAACATCACTCTAATTGCCCTTAAGGGCGTCATAATGATCAGCATCATCGTCACCGCTTTGTTAGGCAACGCTCTAGTGATCGCCAGTGTCCGAAGACACCGAAAGTTACGAGTGCCCACCAATCGCTACGTGGTCTCCTTAGCGATGGCGGATCTCCTCGTGGCGGTGTGCGCCATGACGTTCAATGCTTCCGTCGAGCTTTCCGGGGGTAAATGGCTGCTAGGAAGTATCATGTGCGACGTGTGGAACTCGATGGACGTTTACTTCAGCTCCGCCAGTATTCTCCATCTTTGTTGTATCAGCGTCGACAGGTATTACGCGATAGTAAGACCGCTGGAATACCCGGCCATTATGAGGACTGTGACAGTTACTGCCATGTTGAGTAGTGCTTGGACACTGCCGGCTCTGATTAGCTTTATACCTATCTTCATGGGCTGGTACACCACGCAGCAACACCTGGACTTCCGTCGGAAGAATCCACAGGTAGATTAGCCAACACCGCTTCGATTTAAAAATTTATATGGATTCAAAAATTCAACAATTTAGAAATTACTTTTTCAATTTATATATAAGGACGCAAGAATTAATCGAGATTTAAAAGATTTGATTTGTTTGATTTGATAAAATCTTCCCTTTGCTAATACAATAATCATCATTACAATTTACTAGTTAATTCATGTAATTACACAGTTCATTAATCTCATCTCGATATCCCGACACCATATTTTCCATCATTTCTTTTCTTGCGATCTGCTATTTGTGATTAATTCTTTTTTCAAGCCATTAATCCAGATAATCGTAAAATTACTTTTCTACTGAAAACTGCACTAAACTAAACATAGAATCTTTCATGAATATAATATTTAATATTTTAATAATATTTTCAATAAAAGACAAACAAGGTGAAGGAAGAATTTATTTGTAAAGCGTCTTAAATCAATATTTAAAAAAGTAGAGATTGTATACCTATTACAAATCTTTTGCAGGATTAAAAATACTGTACGTATACGCTACCAAAATTTCTATATAGAAAATGTCTCGTGGATTTAACACGTTTTGGAAGTATATAAACTTTAATCCATATTACTTCCTTCATCAAAAATAGCGCGGACACCAGTTCTGTGTTTACCGTCTCAAAATTTGAAATAATATTTTGTAGTATCACTCAATCTCTCAAAGCGAATCAATACATTGTTTCAGGACTCTCTTTCTGAAGGCTTCGCTTATCGAAGCGTTTAGTTTTCTACCTACTATCATTCACTTTCATAGATTATATCAAAAACGATTTCTCATTTGAATATTCTTGTAACTCCTATTGTCCTCCTATGTCGTGTTGTTACTTTATTTGTCATTTCTCCGATCCAATTGTTTGCGGACTATGGTCAATCAATACTTGTAACACTGTCTTTTATATCTAGAAGACAGAGAATTCACAATCAGATAGATAAATATCCACAAAAAATAATCAATATTTCTCGAAAAATTTTTTGCTTGGAATATATTTTGCTTTCGTTGCAACAGTACGTTTGTTTACAACGTAAATATTTTATTATGTACATTTTACATAAAAAATAATGTTAAATTATTTATAAAAAAGAAAAGGACAAATAACTTACAAAAAAAATGCCAATAATTATTTGAATAATAAATAAAATTATTGAAATAGCAACAAAATAATAATAAAAGCATGTAATTTTTGTCGGAAAATATAAAGTGTCATCTTCCGCAATAATATTAATTTTGATGTGTAATTGCATCGTTGATATATCTCGACTGTGAATTTGTTGCGTTTAGCAGAGATACAAATTGCGATATTATAAACGATGTAATTTATATCTACTATTACGTTCACGTCAGTCTTGTGTGAGCTATCGATTTTTAATCGACGGAGCACTGTCGGAAAACTGCCAGCGATAAGACTCATTTATCACGAGCAATGTTTTTGTAACCATCACAGTTACTTACAACGTTCTAATTCCCTCGTAGTAATTACTGGTTTCGAATTTAATTAATCTTCAACCATAGAATAAAATTAATCGCTGTATTTAATAAAATAAATTAATTTCTCATATTTTTACAACTGAGCTATATTAATACTGTCCTCATAACAACGGCGACATAAATTAAGTACCGCGGCGCAATTAATATCTTACTCATAATAATTAATATTGCCTTAACAGCTATCAATGTAGGTGGTTTACAATGTTACATCCCTTATCAACCTAGAATTTAATGGATTTCCAGATGTGGCATCAAATTCATTTCAGCACATTTATCTTTCCTTCAATTAATAATTTTTTAATGATTGAGCTCGTAATCTACGTCGTTACGGAAAAACTATAATACTTCAGTTTGTATCAATCCTTTAATTACAGCGAGATTAATTTCATATCGTAATTTGTATCTCGCTAATACCACGTTGGCTTTTCAAAGTCAATTAGATACAAAAGTCAATAATTGTGTTTAAAATATGTATAAAACGAATGCTAGTTTCATCTGTAATTAATATCGTACGTGTAATTAGCGCAAATTACCTCATGTTACTTTGGCAAAAAGCAATTATTTATTGTTAGCGTTGGCGTTGCCAACGTTGTAATAAATTAGCTATGACGCCATATTCTTTAATGATGAGAAAAGGACAAACAATTGAGGACTTTTAAAAGAAAAAGGAACGAAGGAGAAAAACTATAAAGATTATATTCTCTTCACACTGCAAATCCAAGTGTGTTATTTTAACTGCGAGAAGCTCTTCTTATATATTTCTTGCCGTTTTAAATCACGTCATTTAACACGGTTGAACGTATTAACTTTTAATTTAATACGATTAAACGTGTTAATTTAACACGCAACAAAACATATATACGTAAAACGAGTTTCAGGTAAATGTGTCATTTTTAGACGTTTATATACGTGTAGAAATAACACACTTGAACTTATACAGTGAAATTTCAGTATAAATACCTTTGAATTTTTTATACTTTAATAGCTTACTTTAGACTTTTGAATATCACAGTTTCGACGATCCTACAATTTTACTCAGAGACAACTATTATTAAAGCGGCTATTAAAAGAACGATAAAATATATAATGACGGTTTATTTATCCTTTCGATTCATTTAATCCTACATTCATGAATATCGTATGTCGAATCTCCCGCTTTTCCATTTTTTTAACAGGTTTCAAAAACCATTCTTCCTGGTCTATTTAGGTCATTTTAAGTGATATGGCACCGTATAAAACCGTATGTAATTCATAAAGTCGAATTGCACATTCATGCAAAATTTTCTTTTTCTCTACACTTTAAGATTATTTAGAAGTTTCTCACATATATTACTTTGTAAAATTCATTCTCGATGGTTTACAATTTGTGAGGGGGCGAGGGAACACATTCATGATTATCCTACGCGTTTCGCGCGACTGAAGCGTTTCCGGGTTCTGCGATCTCCAGATTTGCATGTTCGTGGTGAACCTCCCGTACGCGGTGATCAGTTCCTGCGTGTCCTTCTGGATCCCGGGTGTCGTGATGATCATTATGTACTGCAAGATCTACAAAGAGGCGATCAAACAGAGAGCGGCCCTCAGTAGAGCGTCCAGCAGCACGGTATTGAATAACGTCCATGTGCGTCGCTCCTCCAGCGGCTCCAGACATCACTCTAGGACGTCGCATCAGCTACTGTTGCATCCGAGCGACGCCAGCGATTACGGAAGACCGCCCTCTTACAGAGCTTCAGCGGCGGAGCTCAACGTCGAAAACGGTGAGTGCGAGAACGGACCAGACGAGTAAAAACTTGAAGCAAAATAAATTAAAACACAAGAGAGTTAAAATAAAATAGCAAAGAAAATAAAATGAGATAAAAAGTAAATTAAGTATAAGATAAAATCATAAATATACTAAACAATGGCGAAGAAAACCTAGCGAATTTTTGGGAGGAGTGAGAGGGGGAGGCCCCTCCTGTATCAAAGTGCATTGAAAAGCATCGAAGCGAGAATGGTGTCCCTCAATTATCGGTGAAATTGAGCGGTGGCGAATTCAATTGCGTTTCCCTTCCATCAGTCGTCTCTCGTCAAAAGGCCTTAATGCATGTTCCAGCCGACGTGCACAAAGCGAAGATTATTACTTTCGCCCGCGGCCACTCGCCTTTTTCTCGCTACGCTTGATACGTCGAAACCAACCGTGTAATCATCGATCCGAGGAGAAATTTCGCTCGGATTTCGTGGCAAATGACACGCAGCGCAAAAATGCACGACGGAACGTTCATTACGTCGGCCATTTTAACGACACAAAGAGCATTAATAAAATTCTCCCGACAAGTGAGTTATACCTTTTCGGTGCACACACAGCACACATTTCATTATAACAGTAATAAATTCCTATATCATTTTTCATGCGTGCAGGACAGCTTAAAGGTTCAATAATAAAAATTACCCGTCGCATTAAAAATTTTTAATATCCTTCCTCTCTTTGATCAAAACTTTTAATTTTAATTACGATTAGACAAATAATATTACAAGAAGTATTTATATGTATTAAGTGCGCCTGCGATTATTTTATGTTAATATTTAAAAAAACAAAATGTAAAGAATTTAAAAAATATCGCTCTTAAAATTGTTCAGAATATATTTAAAACGTATAAAAAATGTGAAAAAATAAAACGTTATTAAATAATTCATTTTTAGCTTTATCGGAAGACTTTCATGAATACAACTGTGTTGTAAAAAATCGAGGCTGTGCGAAAAAATAATGTTGGAATGCCTTTATATTGAAATTTTGTAATGAATAAGGTAATTGCGCGCTACACGCGATTAACGAGAAATTTGTTTTCGCATTAAATCGACGATTAAAAACATCGTTTTATAACGAAACTAAATTTAACGATAACATTTCCAAAGTACGCGCGAGTCGGAAAACGTTTCATTAATAAGTTTTTTGAATCGTAAATAGCTAAAAATCTCTCGGTAAGCTGCAAACAATTTTACAATTGTTACGATCTGATTTCGCAACAAGCTAAAAATACCCTCGTATACAGTATATACTCGGTATCTTTCAGAATGAGAAATTCTTAATAATGACATCTGGCTTTCAATCACAGACTCCCCGACAAATCCGTAGTCAATTTATCTTTAATGAAAATTCCGTGGAAAGCCAGTCTAATCCGTAGATTTTGTTTCGCGAATATATCCCGCACGAAATAACGTATCGATTGAAACTGTCATTATGATATAAACGCTAAATGATAAACGGCATCCGTCGCATTAGAAAGCGTATCTAATAAATGCGTTTAACGTCGAGGCGAATTAAATATTTATATCATTATACACATTATCAATGTCGTCTCGATATTGTGATCGACGCGATTTTGCAATGACGCCGATGGAGTATTCCATTCGAAATGCACGTCGGCGCGGTCGCGGCGGATTTTGCGGATATTATTTTCCCCGCTTCGAGAGATAAGAGTGGCGAGGCGCTTCTGCAAAAAAGGAAGATAAAAATTCCTGCACACTTCCCGTGGCGCTTTTTCTGATGGCGGATAGAAAAAAAAGGGGCGAGTAATTCTCGTTCCTGCGGATTTTTTTGCAGGTATATACACTTCGCGCGTTTCGCACGCCCGCGAAGAAAGAATCGAGGTGGATTGCTTTTAATAAAAAATGCATTTTTTTGCTAGACGCTGAGATGAATCGATCGGTTTCGCGTTTCCTTTAATATCACGGTGCGATATTATAACATCTCTAGCAGTTCTCTCGTATCCTCGTACGCGGTATTTGAAAGCTCGTGAGATTTCTCTCTCTCTCTCTCTCTCTCTCTCTCTCTCTCTCTATCTCTCTGTCTTCCCCACTTTCCTCTTTCTCACTATCGCTCACTTACAAGCCGGCGTCCCATCGCTTCGCACATGAAAATAACGTCAGGAAGTCATGTTTCTAATTTTGACGTGTGTAATCCGCGGAGTAGCATAGACTTTGCTCGTCGTTCGCGAGCCAAGAGAGAGTAAACACGTCTAGTAATAGATCATATAATCTAGTAATAGATCATCAAGCAATGCATCATGCATTATATTTTACACGGCGCGAGGGCGTCGATAACGTCATACAACGTGTAGAATAACTGCGGATGATATGTATTCTTCGTGTTTGTGTGTGTAATACTAATCTGATTACAAATAATAAAATAAAATTACCTAATGATACAGAATAAAATTGCACGTAACATTATACTAAATAATGCCAAATTCGTACAAATGAAATGTCGATAATAGCATCAAATTCATTATCTCTCTATATTAACTAATGTAATAATTGATACAAATACGAAATTATTTACGCAGATAACAATAAGTAATAATAAGAATAATAATTGGACAAATAAAAATTTAGTTTATTTGTTAAATATACTTGCATTTCTTTTGCTGGGTTTGTTAAAATTATTTTTAAGACTGGTTATTTGTCAATACTAAATTAAATTAATTTCACTATTTGATATTCTTTTTAAAAATGTAAAGTTTAAATAGGATACCAAAATCGCAACTATAATTGTCGACATTTTCGTGCAAATAGCTTTTAGCGTGTCACTCAAATTTAAATAAAAATATTCGTTATACGCAATAAAAACTTTCAAATACATCTTTTTTTAATATAAAAATGAATAAAGGCTTAAATATCTGCAGTATATACAAATGGATCAAAATACATTGCGATATCAAGAGAGAAATATTTCAAAACATATTGCACGATTTTGTCACAGGATTTTCGTTATTCAACAGTCTTTCTCCTTTCTCTCTCTCTCTCTCTCTCTCTCGCCCTCCCTCCCTCCTCCTCCCTCTCTCTCTCTTTCTCGTTTGTAAAAGCGGCTAAAACTGACATTGTTTTTGCAAAATTTATAAAATATAATCTATCAAAAACATTTGACACCTGTGGCGGTCACAATCGATACTTTATGTATCATTTCGCAGGAAAAATATTATTTTGCTAGCAAGTTACGGAAACGCGCGTATCAATTACTGGATTATGATATCTTCTACGGAGGAATATTACGGCCATACAGCTGTTAGCTTACAGGCAATCTGGTTACGGCAAATTGCAATTAATGTATACGTAGATATAACGCGTGTACACGCCGCGAATGCGAATCACGATAGACATTGTTTCGAGCCACAAATCGAGATGATTCCAACCATGTCGCCATCTATAGACGCTATAGAGATTACGTCCCGATTAGCATAATACATATTATGGCAAATATATGTATATATGTGCGTTCTCAAAATTTAAAATAAAAAAAATTACTTTTAAACCTTCTTATAATTTCAAGTAAATCCTATTTTAAGACGCACATAAAATATATTTTTATTTCATCAGATTTAATTTCTTGAAATTGTATCAGTTTTGTTATTATTTGTTATATTTAATGTAGTAAGATTTTTATTGCTGTACCTATATATTTATTGTTATTTTCAGTAGGTTCAACTTATTGTAAGATTTCATTAAAATAAATTGATGTTGCGTTGGATCTCTCTCTCTCTCTCTCTTATCTTACAATTTCAATCTGAAGTTTAGTTACAAAGGTACATAACGTTAAAAATTACAAATTCGATCAAACTTCATCTCGTTTCGCCACTTTTAACATTCAACTTTAGGTATCCTCGCTACCAACCCCATTAAAAGTTCGTTGGAGCAAAGTTTCACGCGAATAAAAGCGCTGGTGATAGTTTTTAAAGCCCTCAGAAGTTGACGAATTCAGAATAACTAAATCTCATTAAGGGCCATAATTGTGATGCAAAGTGCCTTCATTCACACAATTGAACAACAGTCCCTGTTCTATTTTCGCGCGACTGGTCAGATTAATAGATATGTGATTAATATATTTCGAATAGACGTACGAATACAGATAGATAGAAGTGCGGGAGATTCCTCTGCGAATCCTCGTGACTGTAACGTAAACTATCACCCCTTCGCTTCTTCTGTCTGCAGTTTACCTATCGGTTCCCCTAGAAGGGTTGCCCCCCCTCTCTCTCTTTCTCTTTCCAATTCGGTTTCCTCTCACCTCCGCAACGCATTCACCAGATATTGAGCGAACAAGTCGCGGGCGAGAGGGTGCTACCCCGGACGGGAGGGTGTTCCCGTTGGAGCTGGCTGACTGGCTGGCTGCTGCAGTCGCGTTCACTGACCTACCTCAGCCTGCTGCTGGGTCGAGAGATCGAGTCTGCCCTTCTCGCAATGCCGCGTTACTCGCTAGTCTAGTTTCATTCCGATTCATTCATAGGATCGAACCTTTCGCGAACGACTTCGCAAATTAAAGATTGGAAATAAGTAGAAATAAATAATCAGTCCGTTCCATCCATCCGATACTAAATCATCAAGCATATAGAAATGTCTCCAGGTTTCTTATTTTAATTAGGGTAAGGAAGAGAGTTATTAAAAGAGTCTTTCAATTTCCCTGAAAATTGAAAATTTTCTCTCTATCTTGAAAATTTTTGATCCGATTTCTTTCTTTAACTGACTCAAATAAAGTCCATTCTTACCCTAATCTATAATCGACATTTTTATTTAGAAAAAATTAATTCCGTTTTTTGCTCCGGCCCCGGACCTCAGTTTATCAAAAATTTTCCGTTTATTGATTGCTCCAAAACAATAAAGTATTAATATATAAATGAAAGAATTAAATATATGATATTAAAATTATTAGAATTATTTAACAAAAAAACTTTTAACAGTTTATATTTTATATACAATAATAAAAAACTTAAAAAATCATGCTATATTATTCTATAAAATTATACAAATTTGCTTCGACATTCTCGTTGAAACAAAGTTGATACCAAATCTCGAATTTCTAGTAAAAAGCGAATATTCGTAATGGTTTTTTTGACCATTTTCATGGAATAAGTCAAATAAATCTTAATCAACTTCCAACAAGATCAGAAAAATGGTGCTCTCTAAGTTAGATAGTGCGTAGGAGGTAATCGTATCCAACCCCCGATATTATACGCGCGTACCTCATTGACGAAGGGTCCACCAATTTTTTGTTGGGTACCTAATATATCAACGGTCTTGATAGTTATAGCATAAAGGACGATAAAAGAAAATCGATCAATATCAGTGACAGAAGCGATCTACTAACACATCTATTTTTCCGAAACACACATTACATCAATCTCTACAGGCTCATATTTTTACTTAATGATAAAATCGAGGTAATTACAAAGATAATTAATCAACAACAAATTTTAGTGATATCATATCCTACGTCAGGACATACTTCCGTAAATAAGTGATATTTAATAACAGATATTAATTTTACTAATTAACAGAAATACTTCCAATACTTAAATGTTTAAATTTCCAATTAATACCTGAATATCTCTCGTGTATTTCTTATCAATTTCTGAAAAAATAAAATAAAATAAAAAGAGGCGAGCCGAACTTACCTCGGGAGATTAGACGCTTTTTTATCCCGAAGAATTGTCGTATGGGGTAATGCACCCGGGTGGCTTTGCCGGATTATGGTATCTCGTTCCGCAAAATGAACAGTGCTGGATCAGCTGCCGTTTTGTACGATTCATCATTCCGGACGTTCACGAGAGGGGTTCCGATCTTTTCCATTTTCTATTTTACGACTTGCGCGAAGGTACGCCATAATGTGTGTCTATCGATGATAAAAGCATGGCGGCTAAATGAAAAGCTTATTGGCAGGCGAATCGACCGTGAAGTATCGACAGCTTAACGTGATTGTGTCTACGTGAACTTCAATTTTATGGGAGGAGTCTAGAACAACATTGGCGAAAATTGCTTTTTATCGGTGACGGCCAATTTATATCAATCTTATCAAAATTAAAAATCTACTTTACATACTTTGTATATATTTGTTTTTAACTTATCAAAATAATCCATAAAAATTTTCACCATTATCCATCAAACTCATTAAGTTATTACAAAATTCTATCAAGAGATTTATTTTTAATTTTTTCCATTAAAAGGTTTATTATTTTCGTGAAGAATTATTTAGCGTTAAAGTCTTATTTTATTTTTAGTATTTGATTAATATTATCAATTTTATTAAAAGAATCTTTTTCTTTCTATAAGATTCTTCTTTCAAAAACATTAGGAATAATTCAGAAACTGCCAAGAAGCATGCTACGTATCATAAGTGATTTATGGCTCTTTTTTGCTTTTTCTGTTATATCACATTTAGGAGTTGGATTGATGATGTTGATTTATGGTTCTGATTATTTGTTATTTATTTTTGTTTGTTTTTCGTGACACGGATTTCACAAGATTATTTTGTAACATATTGTTTATATGTATATGTGTACGTGCAAATATCTGATTAGCACGCGCATGTAACATTTTTAACATATTCTTTGCATTCTTAAATCAACCAGCATTTAATTCCCAATCGCGACATCGGATTAGTTTTATTATTCAATAACATCACTTATATTTTCGCGAAGGCTCTTCAAAATCGTCCAATCGAATCGAATCGAATATCGATATATATATAGAACGATGACCTGATTCGCGCCGTAGGCCCGCGCACCGCCTTCTCGTACACCTCGCGACCTAATTTTGCGAAAGGCCTTTCAGAGACGTCGACATTTAGCTAAGTACATATCATTCCTGCGTGCGTATAGTCCAGCAGCCACCGCCTGTTTTTTTCAGTGATTAATAACAGGCTAAATCTTCGTGAGTAGGTTCGGTTCGACAAGACGCCCAAGTCTTCCCTGTGAAAATTCTCGATAGAGGTAGCTAATGAAGTGCACAGGTGTAAAACATGTCAATTTGGTGGGGTGTCGAAATTGTCTAACTAACAGTAAGTTTTTTATTGAAATGTTAAGATAATTGAATAATAAACTCGGAAAAACAATTGTCCTACAAAATGGATGGTTTGACTAAAGCGTCCTCCGCTCCAAATATGTCCAAATAACGAGATCATAAAAATTATTAATAACCAGCTAATTTTTTGTATGCAGCTTAGTAAATATTTGTATAATGAATTGGCCACATAGTCCTACAAATTTGGTGGTACGTTTTCCCAGTCCTACGCTTGGAAGTTGTCGATTCCACGGTAACACTTTTTTCATTAATAACAACCTAGTTATAATTTTTTCCTATCGGGAATAAAGTGTAGAACACAATTTTACCACTGTCCTACACAAAAAGTGGTATGTATTTCCAGGAATAGATATATCTTGTTCACAAATTTAACTGTATATTTTGATATACAGTTAAATGCATAAATAATCCCGAGTAAATCACGTTGTCGTTACACATTAAAACAAAAGCCCAAACACAATTCTGTACTCTGTAAAACTTTAGTATATGTCAAGCGGCCCTGATAAGCATGTACCATTTTCCACCGATAAGGTTGTAAATGCGTTTATGGCAATATTTTTTTTTAACATAACGAATAAGAATCACTAATATTAATGGAATAATTGATTATCTTAAATTATTAAAAAGGTTGAATATTATTAACTAATAATGGTATATGTGTGACGCGGTCTACGTCTATATATACGTGCAACCGCGTCAGGGATGCATCATTAAAGCGGTTAGATGGAACGAAAGCGTAGGCCGATTTCCGAGGATGGTGCATGCATTTCAGCTAACGTTGCACGTTGCACGCCTATTAACCCCCTGAACGATATCACGGGGTCAAATCTCGATGCGAGTTCGATTGAGCACGCGTTAAACTTCATTCCTCTCCTGAAGAGGAGACTGTCACGTCTTGCCATTACAGATACTATAAGTGGTTGAACTAGATATTACTGTAGCACGCGCAAAAATGTATACAATAATATAATAATATATATAATTTTACTGTTACTGTAAAAACTTATATTTTTCAAAATATAATAATAATAAAATAAAATAAAATAAAACTTATCTTATATTTCTCTCATCTTATATAGTTATTTTATTTTTCTCTCTAGCAGAACAGTCTTTTCCACAGAGGACAATAATGTCTGGCTGTTGTGAGAGAGAATAATGCGCACAGCTCCGTCGCGAAACATTCCATAGAGATCTCGATATGCAACATCTGTATTAATCTCATCTCCTCGCGAATCACGTTCCCAATAATAGAAAATAGAAGAAACCATTCGTTTCAGTTAGTATGGACGACAGAAGTACATATCATAGAAGAAGGAAATAGAATTATTAGCGATAATCGAGAAGTATTATATCTGGTATGCATAAGGAATTAACTTCGAAAATTTAGGTTTCTTTCTGTCACCTTAGTAACTTTAATATGTACGATCTTTTCTTAAATATTTTTTAAACTTAAATGAACGTTTTTAAAATAATTTTGCAATTAATGACTTTGATACTAAAAAGTACGTTATTCGCTAAAAATTTACTGGGACATTATAATTCATAAAAAAATTATAAATATAAACTAATATGTTATGAAAATTATTTATCCATTTTATTTTGCCTATTAATTTTAGAAGAAAAAGATTGTTGATGTTAAAATTTATATTATTATTATTATTATTATTGTTATTATTTTATCCATACTTTTTTTTTACTAACGTTAATATTTTCTATTGAGTGTATTTCATCCGTTACAATCAAGTCTTATCGCATCTGACATTCGGGCGAAAGCCTCGTGGTCGCTATCTCGAGGGGTAAACCTGACACGACACGGATGACGTGTCAAATTTGCGGTACCGTTTCATTAATCTGTACAATAAGAAACGCGACAATAATACCAAGTAGCCATCCAACCACCATCCATCTCAAATACAAGGTGACCAAATCGCCTAATACCTATATTACAAGCATGTTTACTACAATAATATATATAAGTATTATACATAACTTATAAAATTATAACTAGAGGAATTCTACGTATAATTATTATTATACAATTCTTCAACTTCTTTATTGGGAAAAAATAAATTCCAGAAGTCTGGAAGGGTTAGTTTGGAACTGACCTTTTGTACATTTAATAGCCAGTCCATCTGCCTGTCCGTCTGTCAGTTAGTGAAAAATAAAACCAATGTAATTCCTAAAGCTGACGAGAATCGGCGTATTGTGGACGAAAATGGAGCGACGAGAGAGTAGAGAATCTTCATAAAGTTCAGTAAAAACATCTCCTTGTTGCCGGTGGGATTTTGTCGGACAATTCTCACGGTGATGTAATTCTATCATCATAATTATATAAGATATAAGTCCATCATTATATATGTGATTATAACTCGGCTTGGAGTTCGCGCGTGGAAAAATGCGACGTTTAACGGGATATTGTGTCAAAGAACGTAATTCGAGCGGGTCCATTTTTCAACCCGTTATTGATTATGCTTTAATTGAGTCATTATTATCCGTTCGTTATCGTTTCGTTTGTAACAAGACTGCATTTATTACAGCATACGTAATACACACAGCGTAGTGCACAGAGAGGAGAGAAGACGGAGAGAAGTAATTAAAAACAATTATATAGCATATATATTAGATAATGTTAAAAATTAATACCTTGTAGTTTCTCAAAAATTACAGAAATATTATAATTTATTGATTAAAGAAAGTATTATCAAAAATTTTCAATTGTAATGCGCCAAAAATTTTTATACAATTTTAATTATATAATTATGATTTGCTTTCACTAACGAATATAAGGAAATATCATAATTGATTAAGAGCACATATACATAATAATATATATATGTAATATATAAATTATAAATATACGAATAAAAAATAAATAATAAGACTTCTGTAAATTTCACACAAGTGGTATAATTATTATCAGATATGTTATTCACTAAAAATACAGAATATATACATATAAACAAATTCACATACACCGTTTCATTTTTTTTCTGTAAAATTCTCATTGGATGAAGAGATTGCGATAGCATATATCATTGTTCTTCGCTGATATATCTACTTACCGATCCGCTTTAAAAAGATGGAAAAGAAAATTAGGCCACAAAAGCGTTAAAGATATTTCCCCGGAGACACCAAGTAACGAGCGACATATTAAGACGCAGCTTTAGCTTGCAAGATGCGATGCGAAATAGGGTCGCGATTGTCTTGCATCTCCGACTGTGCCGTGCGCGCGTGATGCACATACATATGGTGATTAGTAACAAAGAAAACATCAAATACGTGTGTGATACATATGTCATAATTTTCAGACATCTTGCGAAGAATGAAACTTGTAAATTTTTTTTTACTTAAAATTTAAATATTTAGTAATTAGAGAAGGTATATGTATAATATCTGTTTTTACGAAATGCCGTATATAGAGTGATTAATAAAACACAAAACAAGATAAGTAATTTTCTAAAGTTATATATACAATAAGGCTAAAATAGATACACATTTTTTAAGAGTATATATATTATATAAATTCAAATGTTTTCTATTAAGAAAATAAATTAATTCTGAAATAAATGTTATATGTGTATTTTAATAGATATTATATGTGTATTGTATACATATACATATAATTCTCTTTTTTAGTGATCATTTTAAAATTATTTTCTAACGTATACCTATGTCAAATTATCATAACATATACGCGCGCTAATATTCTACATATAAAAGAGTTCACGATCCAAAAACGTCGACCAAATCCAAAAAACATTTTTTCTCGCTTATGTCATTTTACATTTAATCTTTAATAAATTGATATAACACTTGCCACCGAAGATTGACTCTAAAATTCACCGGCAAAGCACTTGCATTTTCTCGCTGAAACCACCCTGTATGTACAGCGGCGCTTCTTACTTCTTATATCTTGATAGACGAGCGCGCATTGATTGCACGAAAGCGCTGAGCATCGACCAACCAACCTAAATCTGCCTCAGTACGTCCGAGCACGCAAACCCTTCAGCCTTCTGTCCGGACAGACACCCTTCCTTCCCGTATTATCTAAACAACAACCACTCCGTCTCCCCACTTCTCGGATATAACCCCAAGTGAATTCGCTCTGTCTGCGGTTTTCGAGGTCCCGCTGCACATCCGGAAGAGTGCTTAGAGATTCAGGATTTCTAACTTGCAAACTGACGAAACTTTTATTATAAGCTTTTACTATCGAGCTATCAAAGGCTCGAGTTAATAATTTTTTTCTTAGAAATACTTGTCATGATTTTGTTTCAATTATACGCTTAGCAGCATATGGGATTAAACAAACTTGTGAAAAATGTTAAGAAATATATATATAAATATATAAAATATACCAGGCTATTACGCATTTATAATTATTTTGCAAAAGTAGTTGTATGTTTATGTCGAATGTTTCAATTAAATTCTCTAACAAATACGACTTACTAAATTTTCAAATGACAAATGTATCTATACGCTCTGTCCAACGAGAGATCATGGTTGATCAAACATGAATAACGATAGGACACAGAGCCGTAACAAGGTGTTCGCGTTAAATTATTTTTATTTTTAATAGATATTGTCCAACACTATTAAAAATAAAAATAATTTAAAGATGTATGTCGCTTATGTCAAAATAACAGGATAAAGTTGAAATTTACAGAGATTGTGCACTTATATATCCCAAAAACCTGTGTTAAATTTGTTCCGTGTTAGTTTCCGAGATATTTGCTTTAAAAGTTACAGAAATTTGTATATATATACATATATAGATATACTTCTCATGTAAATATCATAATATGTATCTCTGCTCATGTACGGTAAAAATGAATGAAATTTTTATGGTACACTTCTATGATTTTTAAGATTTTCTGGTTATATATATTTTTTCAATTTTTTAATGATTTATTTAAACTTTAAACAATATCAAGTACAAAAATGGGACAAAATTGCGATTTTTATACTTTTTCTGTCCCAATGATACCATGTTGTTTATGAGTAATTTATGAGATTAGCTCTACACTGTTTAATCAAGAAAACAAAATTATACTATAGCTATATTTGACATACATCTTTAACGCGAACACCTTGTTGCGGCTCTGTGCCCTGTCGTTATTTATGTTTGATCAACCATGATCTCTTGTTGGACGGAATATACGTATGTACCATTTTCTATAGATACGCATAAAAAATTCTTACCTACTCATGCATGGAGAGCTTTTTCACGTCGAGAGAAACTTTCTTGCATAACACACTGACAGACGAGATTAAATGGCTAGTGCGTGTTAATTGCTTGTGGAAAAATTTTCGTGTATGATGATGTTCGCTCGTAGTGCGATTATCGCAGTTGTGCGCTACGATAATAACGCTCGATGGTACGTTGTGCAAGGTAATTATATCAGAAATTGGGTAGGCCGGCTTTTAATGGCTTTTGCAGGAAAGCTCTCGGGAGAATCTCGAGAAAAAAATATGATAATATGAGAGGTACAGGAAGAGAAAGAGAGAGAAAGAGGGAAAGAGAGAGAGAGAGAGAGAGAGAAAGAAAGAGAGAAAGAGAGCTAGTATAGGTATTCTTCATTAAATCTCGTTGAACTTATCGATTAATGCTTTACTACCTGAATTTTTATTGCAAATCAATACTTTTAACTGCATTATATTTTTAAATTTATTAAAATAAATTTGTAAATAAATCAAGGATTATATAAAACAATGTAAATAAATTATTCGATAATTTTAAAGTTATTTTATTCTTTTCTCAAACTCTGCGCGACGCGCGACGCGGCGCACCTAATTTAAATCAAATATTTTCACTCTAATGAAAAATTTACATGAAATTTTTCGCTGATTTGACGTAATAAAATCACTTTATGATTTCAAATACAGAATTTATTTTTAAAAAATTAAAAAATAATTCACTATATTTCTACTAATATTATGATTAATAAATTATTTATATCGATATATTTTTAACACTCACTGCCACGTGTATCATTTATGATACACCTAAAATCTAACCACGTAGACCAGGTGTATCGTAAATGATACACCGAGTAATCAGGTCAATGAGCTGTAAAAAAAAGACAAAAAAAAACAGAAAGCATAAATACTGTAAGAATCGGCAATAAAATACAGCACTTGGTAAAAAAGCAGCCTTATTGGTCTGAGGGCGTAATTTTTTTTATTCCGCTTGGCAGTGAAAGTGTTAATATTGTTTAATAAATAATTACAATTCTTTATATTAATATTTAAATTGATTCGTTTATATTTTCGTTATAATTGTAATCGCCAACATTCATTAATTAATATTCTAAATAAGCGGGACTTAAAAATTCAAATCAAGCCATAAAAAATAAAATACAAAAAAAATCAAATTGTGTGTATGCTTCGAAAATTAAATAAAATCATAAAATGTAATAATTTTAATCATAAAATACAATGATTGAATTGCTCGTTTTTTTCTTTCAACTTCATAATTTTAAAAAATTTTGAAATTAAAATCACTAAATTAAAAAAAAAAAGAAAAAATGAATTACAAAAAAGAGAAATTAATTATAGAAATTAATAATCTAATATGAGCTTCCGTTTAATTTCGAGTAATCAATAATCAATTTGACTTCGCCAAATTGCAGAACAAATGAGGTCGTTACGAACACACATGACTAATTAAAGGTTGAAAGTATGTGTGTAACTGAATCTCACGACAATGGATTTCTATAGAAAAATACTTATAACATTGCATATCATGTTAGAAGAACCATTAATATATTAATATTATCGTTAGAACGGCATGTTCGCGAATCTAATTTATATTTTGCAGTGGTAATCATATAAACAACGTTGTTCTCATCGAATTTGAATTAAAATTTACCAATTCAACGCGTGCGATGGAAACGTATAATACGTTAATACTCATGCATCACACTTCACCGATAAATCTACGTTATATCTACCAGAGCGGGAAAATTTAATGCATAATTACAGATATAATAATTATTCCATAAGAGACTGTGATATTTCATCCAACATAGGTTTTTTTCTTAAATCTATTTTCATATAAGATAAATTTAAACCTATTGAAAGATCCTTATTTGACTGAACTATAACTAAAATAATAAACTTCTCAAAAAGTTAGCATTACGACATAATTTGGCTATTTTTGTGTTTCAGGCACTTCGATACGACAGCAAACAAAAAGTTGGCGAGCCGAACATAAAGCTGCGAGAACACTCGGTATAATTATGGGGGCGTTTCTTCTCTGTTGGTTACCGTTCTTCCTCTGGTAAGTATCAATTTTGAAAAAAATTCAATAACATTTATGGAAATTTTTACGGAATCTTTATCGAGATAAGCTTAATCGGAAGATTTTTAAATAATTTCATTAAAATTTTATTCTATTAAATTAAGAGACGTTTCTCGATAAAAAAAGAAGAAAAAATCAATATTCGAATCAAATAAAAAAAAAGAAGAACAAGTTTTTGAGATTTAGTTGTTTATTTTAAATCTCATTAATCTAAAGAAAAAAATGGAATTAATTCAATTTAAATATTCCTAAATTAAAATTTTTTAAGTATTGGTCTCCTTAATATCAAGTTAATAGTAAATCTGAAGTGTCTATCTTAATCTTTTCAAATACATATATTAAAAAGTAATAAGGTTTTTATGAAGAATTTATTTAATATTTTAAATTTTCCAATTATACTAAATAAACAGATCTCTAATGATCCCTCGAATTCCTTTAAAAGAAAGAACGCAGCGAAGCGCAAAATCTCATCGAACAAAATAGTTTTAGTGGAGATTCACTTGGCGACTTTGCTTCGTAAAAATGTTGCTGTAGAATTTTTCGAATTAACGTCAAGAAAAAGAGACAAAGAGAAAAAGAGAGATAGCGAGAGAAGAAAGAAGACAGAGAGAGAGAGAAAGAGAGA
This sequence comes from Temnothorax americanus, assembly GCF_048541705.1. Lineage (NCBI taxonomy): Eukaryota > Metazoa > Arthropoda > Insecta > Hymenoptera > Formicidae > Temnothorax > Temnothorax americanus. The sequence continues at coordinate 5,719,479 of NW_027509338.1, read as the reverse complement.
GAGAGGGGGGGAAAGGGAGAGAGAGACAGCTTTGCTGATGCCGAATGTTCAAAGTTAGCGGAGGAAGAGACAGTCTCGTCTGCCCCATGTTTTATTAATGCAAGCTCGGAAAGTGCATCTCTATGGAGTTTGCCGAGGGCTTACCCTACTCTCTCCGCAAGCTTGCTCGCAGTTTGACTATTTGCTTGACTAAGCGTCGCGACCGTAGCGGAATATGAAGATCTCTCTCAGAGAGACTCGAGAGACGGAAAAAGAATCCTTAGCTTGTCTCGGAGCGTTCCTGCTCCAAAATTCAAAATAGATAATGCAAAATACAAGAGACAGACACCGCGCGGTCTGTGCGAATAGATTGAATAGGTGTCTTGAGGCTTGTTTGCCTGAGGTGCAAACCCCTTTAGGCATGCAATGATTATACTTGATGTGGTCACTTACCACTTAGATGAGCTGAGCTTAGATGAGTTTAGTCCCCGGACTTCGCAGTAAAATAATTTAGGATCACCTGGAAACAAGAATAAAAGATATATTAGTTTAAAATAGAATAAGTAAAAGTACTTTAAATTTAAGTGACTACGGAAAATTCGTCGTTTATAGACTAGCTTCTCAGAATTACCTAATACCATTAAAATTAGATCAGATTGATAAGATTTAATGAATTTTATAGCTAGCCATCAGATAGTTATAAAATTATATTTTACGATAAAATTAGCAGAATTATATAAATAATTCTACCTCTGTACAAAATTGCATATAAAATCTCATTTTATTTTATTGTTTTAATACTACCCATTAAAATATATGGTTCTCGTTAAATGCGTAATATTAGCCTGGCAATAGAATTCACGAAAATTTCGTTAAACAGCGAATGACGAATAAATATTCCGAATAAAGTTCCGCCGGAAAATGAGCTCTCTATGGAAATAGAGCGAAGCAATGCAGAGATATGTGGACGTACGACGGAACATCCTCGATTTTGCAACTCGGTTTTTATTCATGCAAATGCACAAAGCGCATCACTCTACCGACCTAAAAGCTCGCGTTAGTTTCGTAGTTCGGCCATTTTTCGAATCGCGTTATCGACTTTTGTATACGTGATCGGCCCTCTCTTAACGCATGAATAATTTGACGTTATTCTTTTTTCAGAAAATGTCCGAATATGGCGATCAGTAGGTCCTTTTTAATTCCCTCTTTCACATTTATGATTAGGTATTTAAATTACTTTGTATCAAATCTCGTTAATCTGCTAATATTTGTATGTCTTTATTTTATTGAGTGCCCGATATATTGTTTTTTTTTCCTTCAGCACGTGACATATGTTTCGCGTGGCGTACAACGATAGAAATAACAATAGAGATACATTGGAAAACAATACGGGGCGGGATAAATCCGTAGGAGCGGATATATATGTAGTTGTACAAAAGAGATCAACTGCGTTTTCAAAGTCCAATTTGTTTGATTCATGTCGGTGGCTTTATAATTTTCGTCAAACGGAGATAACTGTAACCACAAAGCCACGTCGATCCATTTAATATCGCGCTATTTCGGTATCGCGATCGATGCTTCGTGCATTAATGATATGATTATGTGATTGAAAATATGCTCGCATTACATTCTTACCATGGCATGATTTCAATTTATGTATTAGAATATCCAGCTAATCAGGCAATGACGTAACATAAACTTTCTAATATATATCTATACGTGGAATTAATTTTTTCTTAGAAAAAAGTGCGTAAAACATTTGGTATAAATTAATTTTAAAATTATTTATTATTTTCTGTTTGTATTTCATTAATTTTTAATTGTGAAATAAATTGGAAACAACTACATTGAAATACAAGCACCATTCTTCTCAATTTAGACCGCGGTAACTGACGTGATAACTCCGGGAGTTGCCGGAATAATTAGAACAGTTTCTGTTTAGAGCTATACCTCCAGACATCTGCCTCGTTAAACAAAACTCTCAGAATTTATGCTGTATTTTTGCGAGCGTAACAACGTCTGTAAATCGCAGGAAATTTCAAATTTTGTTGCAAAATTATGGGCGCCGCGCGTGCTGAATTCCAAACATGAATCTTATTTTCACGTCGATTTTCACCCACATTGAAATACTGATTTGAAATCTGCGCATAATGCAGTAGACGCATCTATATGCAAAATACTCAACGCAGATGCTTGTAGAAAAATACACGAGGCACGCGTAGAGAAAACTCGTTTTCCCCGGATGTAGTTTTAGCATGAAACAAATCCCATAAATATCTGGATGTTATATGTATCTATATTCGCATTTTCAAGATATGCGGCCTCTTGACCTTTTTCCCTACAGATTTACAGTCCTCTTACAGTCTCGATTATTAATGTTACCACGGTATTCCCAAAACGTTTTCTTCTTTGTGAGAAAATCGTCTTTAACGATTCACGTTATTGTGTTACGTGTATAGTATTATGTTTCTTAGGTGAAAGTGAAGGACTGATGCCTTTTTGTGTAACAGATCAATGAGAGAGAATAAGGATAATATATGAATCATCTAATATTAATCTTCTTTTATAAAACTTATAAGACTAAAACTTACTCATTTCATCTATATTTTTCAGATAAATTATTCGTATTATACAGTATTTTAAGAAATGTATTAAATTACATTCTGATTTCTTAAAATATAATTCTAAATTTAATTTTTTAAAATATGGATGTGTAAGGCAAATCGGAAATATGTTTTTTTTCGTAACTTTATAATAGTTGGTGTTAAAAAATAAATTTAACAACTAACTTCCTCGATTAGCTTCGGATGTAGAAAAAAAGTGAGTTTTTTGTTTATTATTCTTCAGGTATCTGACGACGTCATTGTGCGGCGAGGCCTGTTATACCCCGGATACGGTGGTATCGGTGCTTTTCTGGATAGGTTACTTCAACAGCGCCCTGAACCCGCTCATCTATGCGTACTTCAACCGCGATTTCCGTGACGCCTTCAAGGATACCCTAAAAAGCGCATTGCCCTGCTGCGCCGGACACTGCTGGAAGACACCCTCGCAATTCGTGTAGTTCGACACAACTCCGAAAAATCCGCCCTCAAAAGGCGAGTTCAAAGTCCTTTTTTTTTCTCTCCAACCAAAATCTCCAGCCAAAACAAAATCGAGCCGCTTTGTTCCAGCGATTTCTGGACGTCAATCGACGCTGTTCGCAATTAACCCTTATTGCTCGGATATATTTACTTCGCGCGTCACGTTATTCCCAATTTCGTGCGTATAGCACACGGTGTTAATCATTACATTGATTTTCAATCATCATGTAATACGCACCTTGTAGATTCTTCCCATCTGACCAACATGTATGACAATTTCTGTTTTAACAAAGATGTTACATATAAATTGTATCTTTTAAATAATATTTTATATAATTGTAACAAAAAAGCAATAAATTAAGCAACGAATTACGAACAGGATTCGAAATTTTCAATCTATAAAAATATCTCAAGACAGTTGTTTTGAAATATTTATTTGAGAGATTATGACTTAAAATTTTTAACTTTAACTTTATGACTTACTGGGACTTTTATGTGTCTCCATAATTAAATTAAAAAAATAAAAATATTAAATATGTTACTTCTAAACTAGAACTGCACATATTAAGATGGAATAAAAATTTGTGTTAAATCTAAAGGGTTAATCGCGAATTAGCGGTCTTTGAAGTGTGAGTTCCTATCAAATACTACCATAGTCATCGTTCGAGCGACGATCGACTGCGCGTAATTGCCTTCCACGTAATCGCATCCCAAAATACATCCGGTAATGTGTAATCCATGTGCTGTCATATCGCCTCGAGAGGCACGCGACAAACGCTTTCGAGAGATTCAAGATCAAAATTAATGCTTTCCAAGAGCGGAGCCATTAAAACGGGTATTAGCGAATATAATCGGACGCTATATTACTGAACGATTATCATCGATATGCTTCGATCTACGTGACGATTGTGAGGCTGAAAACCTGGAATCTTTTTTCGGCGTCGACGACGAAAAGAAATCCACCGAATATCATATATAATTAAAAGAATTTTTAGAAAATTTACAACAGCGATTATTAATTTGCGAATATTTGCAGAAAATTAACGAAAGAGAAAAAGTGTTCTATATATATGGAAGTTTTCTGAATGTACTCTAATAATTTTCTCTATTTGAAAGCAAGATATTTGCGTAAGCCATTAAACAGTCAACGTACGCGCAAGGAGAGCGACGCCGGAAGTTTACACGGAATGCGGATGCGTACATAGTATACGTGCAAGGCACGAGGGGGTGAAAGAGGAGTTAATCTGTGTTTACTCTGTACATACGTCGAGACGGTCGGCTAGCGCTAATTAGATGTAATTATTAGCGCACCCCGGCATACGCGAGGCTGTACCATATATATAACACGAGATACTTATTAACGTTACGCGAGGCCGTATGTAACATTATCGTAATCACGAAACAATAACGCCGCGATGGATCAACACGCAGGATATAAGAAGACACCCATCGCGTGCGCCATTTTGCCTGTATAAATGTACCATAATAGCAATAACCAGAGGCGGATTGTAAATATTATAATAACGGAAGCGTGAGTGCGGCTCGTTGTTTTTGTAAGTATAATAATAAATATAACATGTATTGGCATCGAGTTCTGTGTGTTTTACGTGTCGCTTGCGTGTACATGATAGGAAATTTGAGCCGAGAATACACCGTAGGGTGACATAATTAAATAGTCAACTCATATATACTTTTATTTCTTCGAATAATAAGATTGAATTTTTTATTCGAGTAGAGGGACATGGAGAGGACTTTACTAAATTTTTTTAATATAATTCGTTTTATATATATTATTCGCGCATGTTTATTCTTCAAAGAAGTAAAGATATATATTTAGGTAAAAGATAGATTACTTATGTCATCCTAGTATATATATGTATCTGTAGAGGTATTCCGTATTTTGTTCGAGTACTCTCTTTCAGTATCTTCCAATCATTGGGAAAACATCGCTTGCAATAATTACAGCAACAAATATTGATGTAACTCTGTATACTTCTGATAATCGAAAACCGTAGCATCTTTCTTGACCCATATTCTATACCTAATAGTGAAAATAAAGAGAACACACGTAAACTATTAAATGAGAAAAAGGCTTGATTTTTATAAAATCAAAATATAACGAACTAGAGACCAATTATATTGAAAATAATTTCAGTTAACGGACTAAAGAACAAAAAAAATGAAGAACAAAAACGTTACGGTTTATATTTAGAAGTTGTTATTTTTCATAACGGCTCACCTTTAGTTCGATATATTTCAACTTTATTATTTTATTATATGTATACAGTTTGACTGCGCGCGATATTATTTTCAATAAAACACCGACAAATGCAATGTCGAAATGTTAACGCAGTACGGAATACCTTTTCTGCATCAATGTGACGGTCCACTTAATCGACCGTCTCTACCTGCTTCTGGATAATCATTCCAGAGAGAGAGAAAGAGAGAAAAAGAGAGAGTAAATGAGTGACAGAGTGAATAAAAGAGAGAGAGAGAGAGAGAAAGAAAGAGAGAGAGAGAGAGAGAGAGAGAGAGAGGGAGAGAGAAAGAGAAAGGGAGACTATGTTAACGTGCGCAGTTACGCGGACCGTCCGAGTAAAGACACTAATTAGCGTAATTCCCCAGTAGGCACGGCTTTTCCGTGTATCCTGGAATTTCTGACAAATCATCTTTTTTACGTTTCCTTAATGAAACTCGCCGTACACGGAAATCAAGTCGCTCTGCAATAGCTTTAAATCGCAGACCCTTTTGAATTCGCCATCGAATTCGCCCCCGTCGTTCGTAAATATGTGAGTTCGCCAAAGTTGAAGAGAAAACTCGACGAGAACGCGTCAGAGACCGGCAGCATGCAACGATATAGCGAAAGATCACCGAAATTACAACTATAGGATATAGAAATTTAAATAAAATACGGAGATTAAAATTACTTGCTCGGATTTGTGAAGGAATTCACGAATTTTATGAGATAGATAAAAAAATGGTTTTAAATTGCTCTTTGTTGGAAACATCGTCCTTTTTGCAATCCTCTGAAACGGAATCTCGACGAATCCAGAACAGAATACGCTGCAAAAGACGCGCCGCACAGATCTTCTTTTTCATTTTGAACGAAATGTTCGTTCATGCAGAAAGAATTTTACAGATCTCACAGCTTATATACGAGAAGGAAAAACAGAATTTCTAAAAGAAGGATTAAATTGTCGGAGGGATTATATGTTGCACATATATCATTATTTTTTACGATTCTCTTTCTTTTTACGTATACTTTACAATGTTCCAAGTTTTGACAAAATTTGTCAAAGTATTGAATCGGTGTCTCGCTTATCTTTTCGCAGCTTGGTTTCGTTCGGACACCGCTTTTACGGCCAATTCGGTAAAATTATCGAGCAGCATTTCGATGTACCTCGAATTGTCAATTAGTCCTATATCCGTTACAGTCAGTCGCTATATAATAACGAGACATATTCCGAGCGTTGAACATGCAGATATCGGACTAAACTGTGCGCGTCGTCATTGTAGAGTTGATAAAAAAAGGAATTATGTTGCAGAGAGACAATTAGGGATGTCAATAATATCGCCGCGAGCGCACTTTTATTCCGGATCGTCGATATTATATGGAACGGTTTTTAATTGACTTATTCATTCGGCGACGTTTCTCCTCCACGAATATGAAACCATGTCGGAAACGTAATCATAAAGATAAATAATGTTTGTTGTTCTATAATTGGTCATTATTATAATACATATGAAGAGAAGTCACCACACTCGGACACGAGTAATAGGACTGAAGAGGAGGATTATAATACAACTAATTAATAGTAAGAAACAAATTTTAATTTTAAGTCAGACTAAGAATATATTTTTAATTTGCGTACTGACGTCCCTAATTGTGATAACAATTTCTTTAATTTAAACGGTCTATATTATATATAGACCGTTTAAATTAAAGAAATTGTTCTCTATTATGGCAACTAAAAAGCAAATTATGATACGCATCCAAGTACGAACTTGAGGCAAGTGTGGCGGGTTCTTCTGACAAAAGTGTTCCTTTCTCGACACATCGACACGAGTATTATTTTTCTATGTATATGTTGTGATTAATTGTTGTTGTCGAGGCGTTTAAATACACATTTCATCGGGCTTCCGTTCAAGTAAGTTTTGGCTGGTCGTAATGTACAAAAAAAGAAAACAAGAAAAGAAACATACCAAATAGAAATATCAAAATAACAAAATGATTTTGTAAAAATATCAAAACAGTACTAAAAAATAAGGTATCAAAAATTTAACATTTATTATTTGCTAAGTTAAATCTGCCATTTATAATAAAAAATATTATATAGAAAAAAATAAATCGAGTAATAGTTCAACCTTTATTGGATCGTTTTTCCTTTCGACATAAAGAAACTTGACGTTAATTAACGAAAGAATTCTCGATTAATCATTTCCAGAGATAAAACATTTCCAGATATGTTCTTTTATCAGCGATATCAACGATTCGTATCTATTATGCCATAGAATATAAGATAGAGCGACGACATTTGAACATTTTGACCAGCGAAATACTCAATTGGTATATACCGCTTGTTCGTGCGAACGCGCAAATGATGTATCCGACAATCCCAAAATGACGTGAACAAAATTTCATCCCATTGAAAAAACAACGGTTTAACTTAAGTCACGCTGTACACAGGGCCTAATAAACAAAGCGTAGCGTTTAAAAGAGAGATTCTAGCGACTCACTGCAAATGGCAATTATAAGGCGGTTATAGACGTTTAAAAAGTGTCTAGCGGCAGATCAGACATGCGCAGCAAGTGCGAATGTGAGACCGCACGATGAAAGGACTGATATGTAGATATCAATGTAAATAATTGCAAGAACGAGAACAAGAAATGGGAACGAGAGTGTGTGAGAGAAAGACAGCGGCTATAAGTGGATTGAGTCGAAGTAAAATTGACTCGACTGAAACTTTTTGCGCTATCTATCGCTTTAAAAAAAAGTATGTATAATATATTTAATAATTAATCTGACGTATCTTATATAAGTTTTTAAAGTACGTACCTGTATTTTTATTTTTCTGCAAAATTTATATTCTTCATTTTTCCTATATAAAAGACAGTTTTCTTTAATATTTTTCAGAAAAATATAGTTTTCTATAAAAACTATACGGACTGAAAGTAAACATTTATCCTTTTTGCCTATTATAGCATTTAATTTTGCAAGTCAATTTTATTCGATTCGATGATAACTAATTGGAGAGAATGAGAGAGAATGAGAGAGAAGGAGAGAGAAAAAAAGAGAGAAAGAGAAAGAAAGAGAAAAAAATAAAAGACATTATATTACGAAAAGCACGACAATGCAGTCTTTAATCCTTGTCATTCGTTCTCCAATCTATCTTGTGACATTTCCCGTGTCAATATTTTATGAGTCTCTGCATTTTATGCGGCGAATTAATTTAGAGCGACGACATTGTCGCGATGGTCGGGATTGTTTGCGGTTAACCGAGGGTGGAAAACAGCATGATTGATCGATAGTCTAATAGACTGTAACGATCAAGAGATATATATATATATATATTCCACGTTTCCTTTTTCGGCATTTTTTATTAAATCCTCAATATTAAAAATTATTATTATTGTCGTTATTATTATCACTGTTTTCGCTAATATAATAATATTTGCTTCAAATTATCAATATTACATTCTGATATGTTTGTAACTTGCTTCTATCGTTATAAAATATTTTCTTCCGCCAATAAATAAATAAATAAAAACAAAATAAAAGTAAATAAAAAAAGCAAAAGTAATGTAGAAGTGCAGCGAATGAACAACGGATAAAAATAATAAATCTGAAAATGTATAATAGCAATCTAAAAAAGTTCATCTCTTTCCGCAACGATGTTCAAAGAACTAAACGAATCTACTGATAATGAGAATAATTTCGTACAATATTATTCGCAACTCATGATTTTATTTCCGCTCAACTTGCATGTAGAGAGACACGGAAAAGAGAGAGAAAAGTGTTTTATAATTCCACCACAATTTCTTTAATATATGCATTTATATTTATTTCTCTCGTATTTCATTTTTCATATACCTGATTAATTTCCTGATCTCTAATTCCTTCGCGAATTTTACATAGACGAATTATATTTTACCTACGCGGGATATAGATATATCTGATAATAAAATTGATGAAATAAGGATCATCATAACAGCAAAAATTTATTAAAATTTCACGAATATTCATTTCATCGTATCTTAATCATACATAAAATCAAGGTAGAAAAGCAAGCAGAACAAATAACAATCTTTCTTTTGTTTATTGAGAATTCGTTTCACTCGGCAAATATAAATAGTAATATTCCGCTATTAAATTATACACACAACACACACCCATATTCACTGTTACATTTCTTTCATTATTATATGCAGTTATAATATTTTCTTTTGCGGATACACATTATACCATTCACGCTGGCCGGTATCAAATCTCATGCTGAATTTCATCTCATGGGAATAACAATTGCATCTGGTAAAATTGTGATCAACGATGACGAATTGCGTATAAAGCAACTGACAGACAGCGCCCGTTAAAGGAAATGGTGCGCGAAAACGGGAGGCGAGAGACGCGATTTCACTAGAGTAACCACCGATACTTGTGTCTTTTCGCGTCGACAGACGTGTCTGACAGCCGAGAAAAGACGTCCCCTTAGTCCTCTGCTTTGTATCCGACCCTTGTCGCCAAGTCGCGGGATATACACGTACATATATTGCACGTGGGAATCACGAAAGAATAAGAAAAATATTTTTCCCGCTGCCTTATAAGAGCAAGAAAAGGCATTCCCATAAGCCGACCCTTGTCTGATGTCTTCCCACGTGAAATTTTCCACATGTGCACAGAAAAATATTTTGCAATTTCTACGTAATTGTAAAAAAATATTTTCTTTATTTCCATATTTCGTTAATTTTATGGATTAATTTAAAATTTAGATTTTATATCGTTAATTTTATAGATTAATTTAAAATTTAGATTTAAAAGGAGAACGTCAAGAAAATATATGTATTTCTATGAAAAATTTTGTCAGTGAAAAATAAGGATAAGCAGCAAGGAAAAAATATACGTCAAAATGTAGAGAGAAAAATATAGATAAAGAAATATAAAGAAAAAACAGACAAATTTACAGAAAAAATGTAGAAAAATAAAGTAAAGAAAAATGTTTAAAAAAAATATTTAAAAAAATAAAAATAAGGAACATAAAGATAAAAAGCATTTAAAAAATGTACAGAAATATACACGCAAAAATATTCGAAATCGACAATGAAGCATATTTAACATATTTACACATAGGTATAGTAAAATTAACGTTAAGTTACATTTAAGTAAGAAACCAAAACAGATATAATTAATTAATCAGATTAAGATAATGTTATACTTCTATAAAATAAAATTGTACTTTTATGAAATAACAAAATTTTTGTTAAAAGTGTAGCCACAAACTGAAATTGATGCTCGCGTTCTTTTATACATTGCAAGTTATTTCTCGGTTACGATAAAATTTTTCTTATAACATATTAATAGCTTTTCTCTTTTTCCTCTTGTTTTGCGTTTTTATATTAATCTCGTGTAAACTCGTTACACAACCGATGTATGCCGTGGGCTTTTACGGTATTTCGCAGTCATATCATATCGAAGAATCGCGTATAATTTTGCCTTACAAATTGGAGATAAAACAGCAACTTTATTTACCACGTGAAATACAAGAGTACAATTCAGCATTACATCAGACTGATTGCTCTCCCGGAAGCACGCAACAATCTTTCCGTAACAAATCTTACTAAGGTAACGAACAATGAAGCGGAATAAATGTCGTGCGAAAGAGAAGGAAGAAAATGAGAGAGCAGAGTTTATATCACGCGCTTCGTACTTACAAGAAATCCTATGTTCTCTCTCTTCTATAGAATTTTATTTTTTCTTTATTGAATACAACGTAAAATGTATGCAACGCAGCACTCGAAAATGAACATTTGAGAAATGACAGTTTTCGCGTGATAAATATATACTTGGCAAGAAAAATTATTAGCCTTACAAGTGATTGTATGCGTATACGAGCGCAATGTAACAAAATAAAATCAATAGCATAACATCGAAAGATTTAAAATACTAACTCAAAAATTTTAAATTGTTTTTAAATTCTTAATAAAATAAAACAATTTCCCACAAATATATGTAATATAATTAGTCATCAATTATTGTACACACAATAATCTCTTATAATTTTTTATTCTTATCCAATGATTTATATTTTTATTGATCCTTTAATTTACAATCTCTTTTTTACATGTATTAATCTTTACTTATTATTTTTTTAAATATCAAAATAGAATTCTTAAATTAATATTGGCACTAAAAAAGCAGTCTGTTTTTTTTTTACGCACTACTCAGTATATTGCGGTAGCCGTAAATATACCGTAGAGACAATGCCGTAAAGACAATAGTAAAATGTGCAGTACACTTTACAACTCTGTTGAACATCCCCCGCTCTTATCCTCCGCCACAATAAAACATTTCTATAAACCACAATGTTTTCTATCTCCATTTATAAATGGCTAAAGCGTAACGCGCGGGTGTAATCATGCTTATATGGCGAAGGAGAACATGATGCATCGCAAACGATATGATGTTGCTGTTGTGCGCAACATTAGAACTCCCTTAATGAAATACACTTCGATACGATGCAGATAATAATTCACGTAAGTAACTTGAAAGCCTCGACAAATGGAAAAGTGAATTTTTAATGATAAAATAACTTCATATATAACTATTATATCAGTTAATTTTATTTATTTCAGTTTTCTGACAAGTATAATATTAAACTGACAGTTATTATTTTTGTTTTTTGATAAGTGCTAAAAATACTCGTTAAATATTTGTATATAGGTATAAAAATTTAAACCTTTTTACAAGAAAAAATTTATAACAGAAAGTTTAGTAACCTTGGAACTTGATTGCTATAAACCAAAACTTGCAATTAGAACGCAGAAAAATATTGCTCTCGTGTGAGAAAAAAATATTGCAAAAACTTATTACAGCGAAATATTAACGTGCAATAATGGTCACTAAAATTGCTTTCCATCATATCAAAAGTCTTCTTTATTATTCTACAACTGTTATTGATATTGGTGACATTCATGCCTCTATTCTGATACACGTATCGATCTTTAAAGAGAATAAATGAGCCAAAACGACGATGAAAAAGCAAGCAGGTTGGAAGATATCTTTTAAAGTATTATTGCTCTTTTCACATGGAAAGATTCTCAAAAAATATGGCTTCAGTTTTGTATACAGAAAGATTCTTATTCTGTAGAAAGGTAGAAAAAAAGGTTGTGGGCCTCTAAATTGGAAAGATTGAAAAGCTACTATAATTCCTGCAGAAATCCCACTTTATGGTAAACAAGAGATGTAAGCAGATTATATATATATATATATATATATATGACATTCCATAATTCTTCCTCCCGCAATGAAGAACGGTAAATATAAGTAAAAGGCAAGAAAAATAAATATTGGGTGAGTTAATCCACATGGAAAAAGAAAAGAAACGAACAATTAATAAAGTACACGAAAAAATTGCTAATATGAATTTGCAAATAGATACTATACTTTTAGTTATCCACGTTTTTTAAGCGTTGGAGGATTAGGAAAGTACCGCGTTGCATTTTCTCCTATAAGATTTGTTCACTATTCCACAAAATGTAACGAAGTTATTAACGGAGTTAAACTTAGCAGCTTTCGATGGATATACTCTTAAGTAGCTCGCAGAAGTAATTAGTGTTATATTACAGAGAAGATGAATATCGGCTACCTCTTTGTAAGCTTATCAGCGCGACGAGGCTCTGATACGTCAGTCATTAATAGAGATATGTGCTATTAGGTACTCGTGTTCGCTAATAACTTTCCATTTTGGATGCAGATCGGATTAAATTAAATTTATAAAACTTCACACAAAAAAGAGAAGACATTTAATAAAAGCTAATAGAGATATAGGACCTTAGGATCAAAATGGAATTTAAAGCTTAGTAAATTTTATCATAAAAGCCATAAGTAATACACATAATTTATTTTGGCTTTTATAATACATATAACTTATCAATAACACATAAATATTACGCAAAAATACAAATAATAAAATATTGAAAAAGTGTGGAAAACTGTTTTTTTTTCGATATTTTTGTTAACAAAATGAAAGACATCGAGAACTTATGTTAAAAATCAATGATATAGAGAACTAATTATAGATTTGTTGTCAAATTGCTTTCGCGATGATTGCTTTTGCGACACCCTGCATATATGCAACGCTTTATAACTTTAATGTTCGCAGCAACCACCGCGGCAGATGCGGCCATTCGCCTATGTAAGCCCGCTCTATCCGTCGTATCCAGTCAATTGTCCCAATTCCCGGACGGAAATCGATAACGATGCCCACAAAATTTATTTGCAAATTCGCACTATATCGACACACCCGCAAAAGTGAGCCATTGTCTCGCGCGCTCCGACGAAATTCCGAGGCTGTCAGACTAGAACGACCGAACTCGCGGCGGCTGCCAGTAACGAGCGGAATTTGTCGAATGTGCCGATGATCCAGTTTCCGGTAATTTTTTATAGCTTATGCTTGAGCTTGGCTTTATAACGGTAAAGATCGATAAAATCAGTGGTTAATGAATAAAAATTATCCTGAGAAAAACTTCACAGTGTTCGTCAATGAGTGTTATTATCATCTTTCTCTCATTAAGAGAATAATAATATAATCATTTCCAATTATGTTTCATATCATCATTTACAAAATAAGAATATAATTCAATAAGTAATGATAAAAGTAAACTAACATCAATTACAACGTAACAAATTATAAAAAAATGCAGACAAATTTTTACTTTTCTGTCTTTATCAGCAGGAATGGAGATAAATGGAGTTCCTTAAATCAAAATATATAATTTCATGTCACCGCATGCAAGAAATAAAATTATTATTGATAATAACGTTGAAGTATCGTTGATGCTTGTCAACTCGACATTAAAGAGCGAGAAAGTGGTTGATTCGCGTGAAATCGATACGATTTCAATATTTATCACCTGTGTAAAGGCCACTTTTATACACGTCAAGGCTGGTCGTGTATCTATATGACCGACTTAATATCTCGTCACATCTCTGTGTAAACGCGACAAAATGTCTGCGTTCCGAAAATTAATTACAGCGATAAATCCAGCGCTAAAAATATCTTATTTAATTTTCAATATAAATAAAAGTTTTCGAATATTCGAAGAATTATATACAGTTATACGTAATTATGGAGAACTGTCAGGAATCGCTATGCTAAATTTGTCTTGATTGTAGAAGCACAAAAGGTCAAATGACAATTTAATAATAACAGGAATATACGAAAATTTCGCCCGCGCGCGAAAGCTTATATTATTCGCTTATTCAAAATGTAAACTTATTATGAAATTACAGCATTAAATAACTTCTTTGTGGCGTAATAATAAATATATTTTCCATTAAATATTTATAATTAAAATTAAATTAATTAGTACAAAATTTGCGTTTAAAAGTGTTATGAAATATCATCCAAAAAAATTAAAAAATAAGTAAATTTAAGGCAAAAGAATAATATTCTATAAAAAAAAGAAATAAATACCAGCGCCATTACTCTATTAATCTTTGTAAAAAGAAAGAAAAGAACAAAGAAATTAATATAACAATTGTCTATTAAAAAATAAATTATTCTTCGATAAAACTATATTAAGAATGTAAAATATTATTATTTATTTTTACATGAAATAATTAAAAGACAAACTTTACGCGTTATTTATATATTTATTTTTAAACTCATAGAATTTATGCGTATATGTACGGCATCGTAGAAAGAATAACATTGACAATGATATTACAATCATACAATTTTATAATGATTGATCAAGGAATAACAAAGCTATATTCAATAAAATGTAACATTTATAATTATTAAAAATATAAAGAAAAATATATAATTATAAAAAGCACGAAATATAAATAAGAGTAAAATAAACGGAAGAGAAAATATATGAATAAGAAAGAGATGTGAGAATAAAGGAAAATTATCGCGTATCGTTACATAAAATCGAGTATTAGTATTCAAGAACTTTTTAGGCAGTCAATTGAAGTAAACGATTTGGCAGACTTATTCTACAAACGCATTAGGCGACAGAATGCATAATTTCCAAAAGATTAAACGTGACTTGGATTCAGTATAGGACTTCCCCTAGCATCTATTTTCATTCTCACCATTGTAACTCACATCTTTTTGCTCTAACGTGACTGTTATGGCAATAAGGTTAAGATAAATTTCTTACGAAATTCCCTTCCTTTCACTCGCACAAAAGTTACTCTACATATATTTGTTACATAAAATCCAGTAATTCGAAAAACCTGTTATTTCATTCCTTTTCTTCGTCAGAGATTTCATTGAAACCTGAGAGCATTGACGTCAATAATTATAACGCATATAAATCTGATATAAAAAGATATTAATATCTTATTTATTCCATGTGTTTATTCCCATATATATATATGTTTCGTTATATATGCTGCTTCGCATATAAATCTTTAAATATCTAAAAAAAATAATGATAAATAAATTTTATGCCTTTGATGCGTAAAAAAATTTACTTTCAGTAAATATATTATATCACAGTAAAACATAAAATTGTACGCCATAAATAAATCTTATCATGCTCGGTGCAAGATACGTATATATTTTTCTATAATGTCGTGTAAATAAGTCATATCGTGCATCTTTATTATACCGAAACAAAGTTTGCCGTGTCAATATCAATATGCATTAACGAAGCCAATTTCGCGAACGAACACTTCAACCTTTAAAAAGCTCGCGAACAGCAATACCAGCAGAGAAAGCAATTTCACATGCATGCGCTTAATCTGCACAACGAATCGACCCCTTTCGTCCCACATTCTCACCCAACCCAAGGTCACACATACGAGCCCCGAAAGGTTCTCCGTCTTAAGAAGAGCTTCTTTCGGGCTTGAGTTTTCGAGATTCGTCTATCCGATATTTCAAGTCCTTCGCAATCGATCGCAATCGCTCTTCTCCCCTCCTCTATCTCACCCTTCCGCGAATATCCTACCTAATATCATTCGCGCGTTTAGTTGGGACACAACGGTCTGGTCGACTGGCAGAAAATCGCGTCATGGAAATTAGTTAAAACCGCTGTCGCATTTACCTCTTTCCTTTATTCTTATGGGAGAGCATTTATCAAGCTTCTCCCCTGAGGCGAGATGAGACTTTGCCGATATTGGTCTTTAAGAAAGACATTCCATCCCGTCGTCGTCGCCGCCAAATGACAATCAAAAACTCGAAAGAGAAACGACACGTAGCTGATAGCGAATTAATTAAATTCGGAGAAATCGCTTTTCGAGATTATAAATTAATTTATCATTTCAACACAAAGTATAATCCCCCTCTATA
This sequence comes from Temnothorax americanus, assembly GCF_048541705.1. Classification (NCBI taxonomy): domain Eukaryota; kingdom Metazoa; phylum Arthropoda; class Insecta; order Hymenoptera; family Formicidae; genus Temnothorax; species Temnothorax americanus. The sequence continues at coordinate 5,702,903 of NW_027509338.1, read as the reverse complement.
GCCCTCTATCAACAAAAATTAGAATAAGCTAATACTTTCTTATACGTATAAGAAAAAGTAATTCTTATCTTCTTTCTAATTTAAGTTATTTGTTTTTAAATTAAATAAATATTCAGTAATACAAAAATATTTTGTATATACTAACAGTAATAAAGAAATTTAATAATAACATAATGTATTTTAATCTGTATCTTATAATTTAGATGTAATCATTAAAATATAATATATTTTAGTTAATTTTAATCTTAATTTTGTTTCTTTATTTAAATTAAGAGATACTTATTCATCTATTTTATTTTAATAATGTGATTATTAAATATTAATTAATTAATTTTTTATTTAATTAAAAAATACGACGTCGTAGCTAGTTTCAGTTGCGACCCTGAAAAAGAGAAGAAAAAATATTAAACCAGATATGAACCGAAACTGCATCATCGAACAGGCCATCAATCATTTTTTCTGATTTCTAATTTTTTTCCCAATTGCGCTGCATCGACCTTCAAAAATTTTTCACACTATCCACGTGTCGTAACGTACAATTGCTTAAAGGTTTACAATGAAAAAGTCAATGATCTTTTCTGTGGCGATCGTGGCGCAGAAATATGTGCGCTGCGCTAATGAGTCAAAAACCCAAGTTCAAACCCGACGAAAAATCGTCAGTTTTTATTCGATCGCCACCTCTCAAAAGGTAATAGAAATCCACCGAGAGAGTATCTTGCCGTAAGCCGAGATATCATATTCGCACTCGGGACGATAATAAGCAAGCAGATCTTCACTGCTTGGAAAGAATCTGAAGAAAGCCGCCTGCTTTATTGATGTTACAGATGCGTAGCATGCAAACCGGAAAAAATTGTGACATCTTTCGCTTTGTCTCTCTTCGATTTCTCTCAGCCACTCAAAGTTTGTCTTCACAATGTCTCACGAGCTGCTATGTGCTTCGCATGAGTACAAAGTACAATCGATCATTTCAACTATTAAAAAGCGAATCACCTATTGAGAAATCTATAATATAGCAGCTTTTATATACAGTTAAAGAAGAAGACTATTTACTCTGTCAATGCTACTAAAGGATATAAAGAAAATCTTTTAAACAATTGTATTTGCATATCGTATGTACGTAAAGAGATATTTGCTGAAGCTAATTTATTCGCATGCTGCGAAAAACTATAGGAAAGCGTGTCCACCGTCGTGAAATAATATATGTGAAGAGAGATCCTGAGTGGTTATCAAGATTTGAAGAGATACAATTATAATATTCAGAAACACAAAGTAGAAAAATTACGTTAAAAATTATCTAAAAAAAACATATATTTATATTTCATAAATAAAAATATACGCAACAATTTTTATAAAAATAACTGCAAATATATTTCTTATCGAGATAAAGTTGCTTTTAATCTTCCAATAAGGCTGCTGCAAATCTTCGCGAAATCTACAAAATTCAATCCCTTACATAATCCGTTAAGAAATTATTGATTTAAAATTAGAAAGAGAGGGAATCTTATCCCCTACCCTTTATTTAAGTTTAAATTCTTAAGATTCTCCAAATCCCTTAAGTCACTTTGACTCAGTAAACTTCATAAAATAAAATTCAATTTTATATTCCGTTAAAAAATTATTAATGAACAAAAATAGACACATATATATATTATGCTGAGAAAATTTTGGTTTTATATAAAAAAGATATTATTATATTTTGAAAGCACATGAAAATGCTAAATTATTAAAAAGAGATATTCTAATGAAAAAACCTTGATTTCCACAAAATAATAATATAACAATAGAACTGCGATTTCTCCTATACATTTATTCACAATTGTACAATTATGGTTGAAAAATTAATTCAGCGACAGTCGGTAACGGGTATCATTCGAAGATACGTGGACACTTTCTTTCAGACTAGTTAGACTCAGGGAATACCGCTAACCAGTAAGAGTTACTAACGGTAAGTTAGAAAATATTGCGACAAAAATTTTTTTAATTGATAATACGATTGAATTAAATAATTTTATGAACTTACAACTGGTCTTATAAGACATCACGAGTACAATAATTATAATTTAACCCAGAGTTTGCATATAGCAAAATTAAAGTAAAATAAGATTGAAAAACTCCGTAGATAAAATAAGATAAAATAAGATTCAAAAAATTGTAAAAAATCTATTATCTAAGATTAAGTTATCAAATAAGAATGTAAAATAAAACAGTCGAACACTAACATGTTGATTAAAATGATTCGCATTTCCAGTCAAGACAACAATGATTCATAGATTGCACAAGTTGATTACTCTATTTTCCCATGTAAAGTATTGTAGTCAAATCACTTAACAGTTAATTATCATATGATGAGTCATCATTCAACAAATACATTCACATATTGTATATCATTCTCCGGCAAAATAGAAGTAAGTGTTCTAACGAACTTATTTCTAACAAACTTCGGTTTTGATATATTTCTTAGCGTGCCACACGACATAACACATTTTAATATATATATTTAATATTTAATGTTAAATATATATATATATATATATATATATTTATTTAATTTTGTTAATTTTAAATTTAATGCATACACATATAATATGTATTTTATTTGTTACAAAAATCTATATAATAATTTTCTAAAAATATGGTCATGTATATCTATAGCTCAAAGAGCACGTGATACGTAAATTTTCTGTTATACAATTAAAAACAATAAAAATTAGCATCCTACATATAAACTTATAAGTAGGTTAAAAGAAACTGCATTTTAACTATAAGTCAGATATATGTATGTGACATTTTATACAATCGATATCTGCTCCACATTATATATAATATCATTACCGATCGAAGGTCGTGATATGCAGAAACATAATGTAAAAAACTTATAAGCTCTACGCAAAGCAAAACGTATTATTACATTATTTACAGTTATAAAAAATATGCTTTGGTTTTAACATAGTTTCCATTTTTTTAATGCAATTTCTTCTCTGCCCTCGGTTCTTCGTTTAAAACCTCCTTTTATAAATATTCAAAATTTAAAAATTCTACAATCTAAAAAATAATAATATTTCAAATAATTTTCCATTATATTTAATTTTAATTTTGAAATAATCGTAACAATTTTAATCTTTATAATTTTAATAATAAACTTTTATTTTGTATAACTTTAATAATATTAATAATTTCACTAATCATTTCATTTTGTAATTTTTAAATAGTTATTTATAACGGCATATTGTCAGTGCCATTCTCAATTTTGTTTTTATCCATACACAGAGTGTGCTAATATAATTGATAAATTATTATTTAATTTAGTATTTCTTGCAAAACTGTGTTAGAAACTGCAGCAAGAGAATGAGAAAGTTTACGGAAAGGATATTTCTTTTTATTTACTATTTCTTTATCTCTCTCTCTCTCTCTCTCTCTCTCTCTCTCTCTCTCTCTCTCTCTGTTTCTTGCGCGCACGAGAGTATACACTTTTTGCAAGTAATAATTCATTGCAACATCGCAATCCAGTAGTGGCACAGGTAAAAGTGGGGACTCACTCTCACTGTGCACAACCGCGACCGTCTCTCTCCCTCACGAATTCACTCGCGACACTATCGCGAGCGAACGCGCCTTTCGAGTTTATCAAACCCGCGAGTGACAGACAACAGAGTGCTGTGAGACGACAATTCTCTTTGGACAAATTCATTTGGAGCATCTGCAATCATGGGCACTCCCATAGAGAACTTCGCCGTTCACGCGGATGTTACCTGCAACCCAAATAACGTGCCTTCCGCTATCGAACTCGTAGAAAGTGAGTCTCGACAACATCTGGATAACGGTGTAATTCCGCCGATAAAGTCCGTTGTTAACAGAATTGGGATTTTCTCTTTTAAAAGAAAAATGAAAGATACAAGGTCAGGTGGAATAATTAATATCTTCAGAATAAATAAAGAGAAAATAAATAATTTTAATGTAATAGTAATATTTCTTACTAATAATATTTTTAATATTTGTTTAATAATTATAATCTCGTTTGTATATTATGCACTAGTAATTATAAATTGGAACAATTAATCAATTATTAAATTTAAAAAAATTATTTTAAAGGTAACTATTATAAGAATATATATATAAAGCAAGTTAATTTTTAAATAATAAATAATTCCGCGGTTATTATGATATTATTAAATTGCGAAAGATTTTCTATTTTTGGAATGTTTTTGTGATATTTATAGACTTTATCATTCAATAATTGTGATATCTCAATTACCCGATAACCTCGATTTACTTGTTATCAATTCCCATATTATTCCCAAAATATCAGTTCTAACTTTGTAGTAGTTAAAAGTTTGAGCTCGCTACACCTCACCGTTATGGCTAATGATAGTAGAAAGTGAGTTACGTATATCAAAAGCAGCTGGTATTCCGAGTTTTGTGCAACAGAGATACTGCACAATAGAGATACCAGTATATGCATTACAAATTACAGTCGGTATACCACAAATTCCAAGAATTGCTTCTATTTTAAGATTTCGAGTAAAATAACTCTCACACGAGTCCGGTATTTTTTAGTACAATTTACGCGTATGGAAATATACTATATTTAATGCACGGCCGTTCTGTTTTACGAAAGCGAATTTATCGCAATGCAGTGTAGATACGCTTACACTGAGCGACGTAAGCGCATTGGTGAAAGTTATACGAGACCTTATTCGCGCGAGTTGAAAATCCTCGAAAATTCTCGGACGTAACTTATGCGAAGAATATTACTCGTTACTTTTACGCGCACGTACACGAGTATATCAAAATATTTATAGACTTAAGAGCAGATAAATAGAGAGAGAGGGGGGAGGGGCATCAAGTGTTCATTCTGTTTTCGATTATAAAAGTACTGCATAAAGATATATCATTACAGTAAGCATTATACAAGAAATTCAAACACAACAATTACAAGAAAACATAAATAATACGTGTAAATAAAATTGGTTTATTTCACGCGACAAAAACGTTTCTCCAGACGAAAAATAATTTGAACAATTACATTCACACGAACTACGTGAATGTTTCATGCACAATTGTATAATTTATATTCATGACACACGTTTATTGAACGAACTAGTTAAACAAAAGTTAAGCGTGACGGCAAACTTTTGATAAGCATCGCGATTTTACAATTCATATCATACGACTATATAACTCTTTTCATACATATGTACCTACTCTTTAAAGTATATATGACCAATTATGTAACTTTTTGTTTGTTTGTACTATTGTATATTTGTGCTTTTATTTGTAAGAAAGGTGTAAGTTCTTTGTGTCAAGGTAATAAATTTTAATATGGAATATATATTATCGGAGAGAATATAGAGAGCGACAACTCAACACACAACTAACCATTTGTTTGCTCCGGAGACAACTGTGACTTTTCCTCGTTCATATTGTTTTCGTTAAATCGCTTGATCATGCTCAGATGCTTTCGGGCCTCGTTTTATACTGTATAATATGACCTATACAGTACATTACCCACATATTTAATTTTCGACACTTTCCAATATGCTCTAATCTATTTGTTTCTTGTCTTCTTTAGATAACTGCTTCTTGGTATAAATCTTACGAGAGAATCTCCTTCCAAGATATGCGATAACACCGAAAAAATTAATGTGATAACAATACCATAAAAATTGAAATTAGAAGAAACATGTCTACTTTAAAATGTTACATCATAAACTGTTTTCAATCTATAGCAAATTATCTGTGTAGTGCTTTGATTCTCATTAATTTTCTAACTTACGCAATATTGATAAAACCGTAATTAATTAATTATGAGAAACTTAAATATATTTATCATTTCTATCATCATCTCTATATCATATTTACCGATAAGATAAGTTAGCAAATAAAAATAAACGATAATGGCTTTTAATACGCTGAAAGCGTGCATCATCACATATGTATATATATATATATATATATATATATATATATATATATATAGAGAGAGAGAGAGAGAGAGAGAAAGAGAGAGAGAAAGATAAATTATTGACATGAGAATATTTTGTACTCAGATTTCGATATTCAAGTAACTTTATTTTCTTAACAAAAACAAAATTGAAAATAATAATTTTAGCATAATTAAAAAAAAATTATTATATCAATATTTTTATAAATCATACTATATACATCTAAATTTTTATAAATCACACTATTAATTTATAAATAAAAAATTAATTAGAAATAATAATCACTATTGCTAAATTTTTAAATAAAAAATATAAATTCTCAATTATCCTTATAAAATTTTATAAAAACAACAGTTAATTTTCTTTAATCGTTGTGTATTTTGCAGGTTTGGATGCAATAGGTACTGCATTGCTAAGCGTCGGTTCGATAATCTTGGTCCTCACAATATACTTCTCTGCTGATGCTTGTCGCAATATCTTCTCCCAAAAAGCATCGGAATCTTATAAAACAAATGCCGTTATAATCCTATTGGTATACCCTGTCGCAAGCGTTTGCAGTCTAATGGCGATTGCGATACCAAGGTAAAAAATAAAGACTTATTGCAATTATTTAACAATATCAAGATAACGAGAAAAACTTGCCACCAGCGAAGTGTAAAATAAAAGCATAAGCGTTATGCCATTTTTGTTTTTACTTCATATTTTACGTTCACTTTAGATTTATAATTCAAGACAGAATTCTCTATTTGTAATTTTACGTATATGTATTACACATACGTATTATTAACAAAATATTTCATCGTTGAACTTCATAATATACAATAACTTATACAATATACCAATTTTTTTAACGAAGATATTTGTAGTAAGATCATAGATATTTGTTTGTTTGTTTGTTTTGATATTGAAAAGTCACTTTTGTCAATTGCCTTTTTCGATTCAATTAGTCGTAGATAATTGTTATATGCATTATTACAATACATGTGATCAGTATCGTAAATCACTGTATAAACTCGTTATTTTCCGTAGAAAAATTCTTAAAAACAGATTTTTTTAACACTTGTTTAAAAATAATAAAAAAAAACTCGGAAAATTGGAGTATTTAAGTAAAAGATGAATTTCAATGCTCCAATAAAAAACTAAGTAAATAACTTAAACATTTTAAGAAAGATGAAGAAAAAAGAAATACGATAAAGAGTTATACATACAATATTAGAATATACGATATGCAAAATTATAAATAGAATTATATTGTAAATTATATAAATCGTTTAAAGGGAATTTTTTTATTCAAATTTCCATGATAATCTTTTCTTAAACTTCGCGTTACTCTTTTATTTATCAACAAAAGTTATCATCAGTCTGACGCATCACTTTGTCTTATTGTTAGTGTCTGGCAATGCTGATAAATGCTTATAAATTATGTTTTTGCATTTGATAACGATAATGCCTTCCGAAATAAAGTTTTAATAGCCTTTTGTGTTTCATACGTTAAACATTGATTAATGACTCGCTTAAAAACGTTATCTCACTTGCACCAAGAATCTTATTTAAATTTTTTTTCTCCTCCGTTACTATTAATTTATATCATATATGTTATTAAATAATAACATCTTATGTCCTATATTTACAATTAATTATATAAAAAATTGATAAAAATAGATGTTATTAATTGTGTTTCCAAATTTTATCATTTATGCAATTTCAAGGCAATTTTAAATTGTCAATCAATAATGATAATTTCCCCGGAATCTCATCACTTTAACACTTGTTCGTTTGTTTCGCGAAACTTGCCGGAATAATGACGTTTCTTTGACTTTCGACAGAGGCCAGTTACTATCGGAGGCGGTAACTCAGATTTTCTTAATGATTTCGATGTATCGCCTCTATCTTCTCCTCTTGGACGTTGGTCGCCGGAAGACGAGCGAGACGCCAACATTGATGCTACGAGTTGGACCCTGTTGCTGCTGGCCCTGTCTGCCCTTTCCAAACCTTCAAATGACCGACGCCAATTTGTCTTGGATAGGAATTCTGGCCCTTCAGCTTCCTATCGCCCAGGTAAAAAAGAGATCTCCCTCCATCTCCTTCACGCTTCGATTATCGCTTCACTTATTATGCTATGCTAAATAACTGTTTTAATTACCGGGCAAAATGATTAAAATTTATAAATACAATTGTTGCTTTTACTATATGTATAGCATTAATTTAAACTTTCTCAATATAAAGAGCAACTAAAATATAGCCAAACCTATTGCATTTATTGTTTTAGTCGCAATAATTATATTTAAATTAATTTAAATTGATTACATTAATTTGATTTCTTCTTCGCTAAAACTTTTGCTCTCACCATTGTAGCAAATATGGCTTCTGATTCTGATATACGGAACAGATTAATTCAAGTATCTCTCTCTTTAATCTCTTTTTCTAGAATACAGTATAACAATTTTTAAATAGAATACATAAAATTGTGGGATACATAAATTTTCATAATTTCTATGATTCTCATCAATCATAGATTACATAGTATATGACTGATTAATTACTTCAGTTAACAAGTAAAATAAGATTCGGCTTGTTGCTATCACGAAATTATCTGGTAAACATATTCGTAAACCATTAATTTATTTGCTTACAGCGATCGATTTGGTATTAACGGATAGCATTTACCATTAATTTACGTCAGTTGCCTTGCAGGCAGAATTAGGAAATGCGTAACCTCGAGAGGAGAGAGGCAAAAACGCACTTCAATATATTATTCAGTATATCAGTATATTCATATATGAGTTTCCAATTCCGACTCTTCGCGCTAATTAAATCCATTAACGAATAGCAGACGTGTTAAATGAAATGGTGGAATGAATTTTTTTTTTCATTTTCGAAGTACACACACACATAAGTACTAAAAATCTTTGAAACTTTAGTGTAAGAAATGTTCGTATTTTCAGAGTCTTCTTTACTTCATATTGCTCTATATGGAAGCTGAGGATCCAATGCTTGCCACGCAATACGTCACGTTCCTTCAGCCGATCATGATAATCAGTATACTTCTAGGAATATACAGTTTAACCATCGCTACAAAAACTTTACACGCAGCAGTCCCAGGTAATGAGTATGCATGCTTATTCAAGGTTTCTTTCCCTATACATTTTACGGAAGATTTACCTGCAGTATATATCAATCTATTTCTCAATATTTATACCTCTCTATAAACATACAATCAAGACTTGATCAATATTTTATTTTTTCTTGTAAAACTTTCTTAAAAGTTAAAGATGTAACAGTATTTACGTTAGTAAATCAAATGTTTTATTTATTACAATCTTAATATCATTCTATTTATTGCAATATATTTGTCATAATGAAAAGATGCTCTTCTTCTTCTGAAAGAAGAAAAAAAAAGAAGAAAAAATGCTTGAACTAAAAAAATAATATTTTTATATTTTATTAATACGTTTATTTTATAATAATTTTACCTAATTTTAACTTTATATTATATGTGTACATATAATACTTCTGATAATTTTATTTCATTTTTATGCCGTTGATAAAGTTCAATTAGTATTTATTTCTCGAAGAAATTTTCAACACATCTTGATCACAATTTGTATGTCTGTTGAAGTATAAATTTACCGTTATATTAAGTCCAACACACACATATTTGTCGAACAATAATAATTATCCTGGGATGATCGCTGAGCGTCGCAGGAATAAGTAATTTTTCGAGAAATTGCTCATGCTACATTAATAAGAATGAAAGTTTCTGATCGATATCGTCCGTTTCCGTTTCAGAGGCCAAGCTACATTATAAGACGATGGTGTTACAATTGGTAATGTTGTTCTCTAAGCTGCAGACCGGTATTATCAGAGCCTTGCCCGCCGCGGGCGTATTTCCGTGCAATTCTCCCCTCACTCCGACAGTTTACGCCAACGGTAATATATATATGTTACAATTTTTGTTCTGTTTCTGTTTTATTCATTTCTGCTCATTTCCGCTCTATCCAAAATCAACGATTAAAACTGATTAAAAATGAAATTATAAATTATAAATATAAAGATAAATATCGCAGCTCACCGCAGGTGCCATGAGAAAAATCTTACTATCACATTATTATTAAATAAGATATCCATAATTATTCATATTTAATTATTTATTTACTTATTTGATTGACCTATAAATTTTTTTTAATAAACCTGTTCTAGATTGCCAGAAACTTACGAGGTGCAAATTAAACAACATTTCTAAACATGTTTAATTATAATGTATTTCGTTTTATAAATAAGACATTTCGTATTAACCATGACGAGACGGGCAATTAATAAATTATTTAACATCTTGATTCGGGATAGATAAGCTGCTGGAATCATATAGCTATTCATACACTATCGACCGTATTTATTATTTAATTTACTACTACACTATAACGTTCTTGACCGATAAAAGAACGATAATTTTACGGTCCGGTAGTTTCTTCAAACAGCATGATAAGATCATTCAACTTTGAATTTAGAATACGTCTCTTCTTTTTACTGCTCCATGGACCTACGACCTACTGTAACAAAGAAACTCGTTTCACTGAAAAAAGAGACGTCACGCAGCATCCGCGAGCACCATAAAAATTCACCCGTTACACGTGCTACGAATAAATATTTCAAACTAACATGAGCCAGCATATCATTTGTGTCAAAAAAGGTCTCTTTTAGTGTATGTTTCAGTGATATTTGTAGTGTAGTGTTTGTATAATTTTTTACATTATTATATATTAATATTTTGTTTTTTATTAATATCGACAAAATTATTATATTAATTCCATTAAAAACCATATCAGTTTCAAGTGTAATTTTAAAAAGCGCATTTCCAAATTATTTCACAAATCCACTTTTCTTTTTAACATGTATTATATTTAAAAACATATATAGATTTTTAGAATAATTATAAGATTAATATCGTTATTCACAATCTTAATAAATGCTTCCATTAATAATAGATTAATTTAAACGTTGATACAATTGATAATATCGCTTCATAATTTTCCTGTTCTCGATTTCAGTGACAAACAACGCGCTGATATTAATCGAGATGATGATTCTTTGCTACGCCGCGCGGCACGTATATTACGTTGATCTGGAGAAGAATCAAGAAACAGACGCTACGGATAGAGCGCCGAGGACGTCAGGTCAGGTAGACGCGACGAATAGCAATGACGGTAACAAACAGCTTCCAGCAACAGTGATGACCGCATGAGATTTGACGATTCATCGAAGATGTTATTTATTTGGGAAGACTTTCATCGCGAGAAATTTACATTTCCCGAAGGCACGCTTGACATATAACGGAGAAAGATAATAGAAACTCAAGATAATAGGTAATACTCATCGAGTAAAAATAACTCGAAGTTCCAAGCTCTTATTATATTATTATAGATAGCTTGATAAGATCGGCACTCGTACAGAGATAGAACTGATCTGCACATTTTAACGATTCGAGACTGATATTCTCTAACCAATTATGTATAAAAGAGATATTATGCACTCTTTCCGTTTTTCATTTTTTATCCTTTTAATCTTCCTTGCTTAATGATGCTGATCATAATTTTTGGAATGTATTAGAAATAAGTCCTACGGATAATTTATTAGAAATAAATTATAGGGATAATATATTAGGAATAAGTAGGGACAATGTACGAGTGTGAAACTAAAATCATGAAAAGTATAGATCTAGATTCTCTCGTTTGAAATGTAGTTCTTTGTAAATAGCAATTTGTATAAGATTATATATAGTAACATATTAAGAATATACGAGCAATTGTACATGTATATTTCATCATATAATTGAAGATTTTTATTTCTTAAGACTCAAATTTAAGTTATAATTAAAAAAGTAAAATTTTAATTGTACAAAGTGTATTCTTTGAAATATTTTCTGAAAAATTTAAGAAAATAAAAAAATGTAAATGTTGGTTGAACATAAAAATAAAATTGCAAGAATTATATGTTATCAAGAATTATGTGTATAAATTCCCTTTTTAAAATCGATACTTTCGCGTAAGAGTAACAAGGAAAAAAAAGATGATGATGTACGTTCCGTTCCTATTTATACTTATCCAAGGTGTCATCGCTTTCTCTGTATACTTGAAGAGGCACGTTAATATTCCGATAACATGTTTCCACGAAATATATCAAGTATCTTTGTCGTAGCGACCCTTCTCTTCCAGGGAGATGAACGTCCTATAGATAAGGACTTACATAAAGCCTGCTCTTCTGGCTTGTTACTCTGTCCTTCGATTTACTTACATCACTCTTCGCTCATTTTTTGTAAAATGTTGTCAAATTTTATATTTGAAACTATATATATCTTTCTGACATTTTCCCAAAGCTTAATAAATTGGTTTCTCATCTCGAGAGAATTTCATATTAAACTTAATATTGTCTAACACGTGTTATCAGTATAATTTGTCATTTTATGCAAGAAACGTGTATGATGTGCATGAAAAAAGAATAAAGGTACGATGAATACAATCTTAATATTAATATAGAAATTATTTATATATTTCCATAAATAAATAATTTAATTTATTATTAAGTTAATATTTTATATTATTAGAATATATATACATAGATAAATGTTAATATTAAATGTATTAAAGGGTTTAACAAGTATACATCGGTTGCAGGATATCAGCACCAACCAGACATCAGAATAACGAAATTATCAAACTGAAAGAGTTACAGAGACAAACTGCTACGCAGTTTTCATCCCTTTCACCGCCATTCTTCCACGTCCACCCTCGACGAGAGGACAAACGATTATATCGCGTTTGAACAAGAAAAAAGAGAAAAGAAATGTTACGGGAGGCCTGTGTACCCCCTCATTTTTCGAGTGATTTCAGGGGTCCGTTCGCCGCCTACCTGCGACCTGGCCCACCAAAACTACAAAACACACTTCTCTGTCTCTCCCTCCTATCCCTCCTTTCTTACGAACATAAGATGCAACTCGCCGCTCGAGACTCGATCCTCGACCCTCTTCACGGAACGTGATCGTGATCGAGCTTTACAGCCGTAATAGATTTAACAGTTTCCTTCGAAGGATTGGCTTAAGGGGGGAAGGGGGATTTGCCGAAATTGAAAAAATAGGTTGCTTCCTTTTCTTGTTTCCACGTGGGTACTTCTCGTTTTAATTGTATCGGATTGAAAAGTAAGCGACCATTTTTGGGACAATTCCATATTTTAGCGAGTTATTCATACAATTATTATTATCATACAGTCTTTATTATGCGCTAATAAATAATTAAAATAATTTTTCCTTTTTTTCCTTTATTGTTTGTTTATTCATTTTCTAACAAGGTATCGTTTTATAGACAAAGAATTATTTAATAAAATTTAAAAAAATATCTATTTTATATTTATTTTGTTTTATTATCAAATTTAATTGTAAAAATAATATACAGAAAAAAATGAATTTTTGACATTAATATATTTATACATTTATTTCGATACTTTTTCGTAATATGTGATATGTCTAACGAGCGAAAAATCAAGAAAAGTGTATTTTCGTGTATCAATATCCTATCGGTACACCCTTACTTAAAAAGTCTCGAACGTTATACTCAGCAGGTTGAAAAATCACCGCATCGTAATTGCCGAATTGCTGATTGGTAATCTGCTATGGTGGGACTAATTAAGGCACTACCCGGGTCTCAAATGGGACGTCCAAATTGTTTTCTACGCCGTTCATCTCTTCCCTCCTCCCCACCCTCGCCAGCCTCGACTAGATAGCCTTGGGAAGACGAGATAAAAAGAGAAACCGGACGATATTTCGCGAACTAATGAGCTGGCCCTAGCTGGATTTTAACATAATCATCCTTATGATTTATAATAGAAGATCGTCCCTTCCCACACACATTCTTTTCGCGATGTGTCGCGTCATTTTTACTCCCTATCCTCTTTTAAATTCGTATAGGAATTTATATCCCACGTATTCTAATCGTCAGAGGACAAAATAAATTTTTTTGTTCAAGATCTTTTTTCAATTTCTTGAAATAATATTCAAGATGTAGGATTCTATATGTAAATAAATGTAAAAAAGTATTTTATAAATATCTTTTTAATTTTTTTAATTTAATTTTTTGTTATTTTTTTTGGAATGCATATTAAAAAACTAAAAAACGTGATTTTTAAATATGTATATAAGATATTTTTGCTTATATATTATATTTAGATATTATATTTAATAATGTCTTTAATTAATCTTTAATATCTTTAAATATATATTGTGAGAAATGTCAAAAATTGTTATATTCAAGACCTGTAAAATTATTATCAACTTTCTTATCTTTAAACTTCATTAATTCGAATTATTTCCCGAATAACGACGGTATGTTTAAATCACTATAATCACACACACGCACACACACGCACACACACGCGCACACACGCACACACACACATTATATTATATTAAATAGTCTCTCTCATGTTAGAAGAGACTTAAATCACTCCTGCTTAGATCTCACTCATTATAGTTGTCGATGCTTGTACAATAATCTAATTATTTTATTCATTTTCCTATCTAAAAAATATTCAAATTCTTTACTAACTTTCTCTCTCTCTGATCGTTGTATCTATAAATTCTTTTATCTTCGTTACGGCTTCTAGTTTAGCGTTACGGTTTCTAGTAATAACATTAATTTTCCAAAATGTATAAAGACTTTTCAGACAAATAATACTTTCTAATATATATTTTTTTTTAATTTCAGCGATATTCCGATGTATAATACAAATTGCTAGTTTGTGGCTAGAGAGAACATATCGGAGAAAAAGAATCGCTCCCATAGGATTTTCAGATCCTTCAAGAAGAGGACGAACCGCCCTACCCGGCCATCTGTTGCATGCGAGAAATCGGAAAACGTTTTCCAGGATCAAGTCGACATATGGCACGCGGGCAGATTTATCTTCAGAGAGGAAAAAATACAGTTCCGTCGTGAGTCCACCAAAAATGTTCAGGAGGTGGAAAGAGGAGGGCGTTATTATTCTCTATTTTATGAGAGACGGGGGATTAGAGCCAAAAGAGAAAAATCGAGCGCAAGCCAAAGAGAAAAAGTGATGAAACTGAGCAATTTCTGAATTTGTTACACAATTATTAAAATAGTGTGGCTTTATATCTTAATTCTATTTACCGTAAAGTAAATCTGATATTTCGCACTGATGTGTGCAATCAAATGTTATTGCAACAGATGTAACATATGTGCACTCAAACGATGTCGTATCAATAAATATAGGTTTATAGTCACTGATCGTGCGCGAGAGAACGCTAATTGAGGAAGTGATTAACACTTCTTGCTACACACGTGCGTATTTATTCAACGTTGTGCCGTTTAATAGCATCGTAAAGCCGCGATATTCTATTCCAGATTGCATTTTAGTTTATCACGCCGTTCCCCGCTGCATGTTTCACGAAATATGCAAATCAGGGTAAACGATCCAAGAGCGTTTCAGACGAAATTCGTGCAAGGCTGCATCTGCATGAGAGTATAGGTGTTCAGAATCCGAGGTCTCACTAAGATCTCTCGAGAGCGAGGGAAGTAGCTACTTTTTTAAAGTTTTAAGTCACTTTTTTAAGTAACGAACCGACAAAAATGTATACACGACAACGCTCTTATAAAATGCTACTTAAGTTTCTACGTATATAATATATACGATCTCCATATCCGGTATTTTAAGCCCTCCTCGCATGACTGCGGCGGCATGATCTTATAATGGTGCGTCAATAAAAAGTTTAATACGTCAAGAAAAAGCGACGTATATTAAATCCTAAGTGCTACCAATGTATCACATAGCTGACACGTCGAAGCAAAGTGTAAAGTTACAGCACAAAAAAATTATGATTTATCTATAACATGCGATAACATTATAGACTATAGATACATGATACATCGCTGTAACGGTGTCCCGTGGTATTTAGTATGTTTTAAATTTAATATCAAAATTTATAATAAAGCTCGATCAATTTCTTTACAAGGTTTTAATTTATATATAAAGTTAATAATTATTCTATTTTAGGTTATGCATCAATTTATTTAAGCGGAACAGATACCCTGACACCCATCCGGCGAATCGATACTTTCATCGTAGCAGCCGGTATCGCGTTCCAGGAAGAATGGGGCACGCGGGGAAGAAAAGGATCGTGTGCGCTCCGCTCCGTATTGAAATTCAAATTAAAAATCCCCGGATCATAAAATTATCCCCGAAAAACGAAAAGCCGGGCGAGGTGCGCCGAGTAATTTTCGAGCAATTTCGTGGTGGGCCCCGATCTCCCCTTTCCACGTTCCCTTTCCTCTGGATTTCTCCTCTGAGCAATTCTGCTAGAAAATAATGACCTGCGCCGCCGGCGACCATATGGTCGCGCGCGAAATGGTCTTCTCTCTCTCTCTCTCTCTCTCTCTCTCTCTCTCTCTCTCTCTCTCTCTCTCTCTCTTTCTCCCCCCGAAAAGACGAAGTGCACGAGCGAGACTCGGGGCTTTGACGTATCCCAGATACCGCCGGACACTTCTGCTTCTCTTCCGAATGATGGATCGACGCGCGTCTCTGGATCGAGCATATGACGAAGCCAGGACGAAGCGCGAAGGTATAAGGAATTTCAGGACACGTCGCTTTGAATTTTCCGGATCGTTCGAACGATTTACGCTGTTTTCTAACCCCGCTTCTTACACAAGAAGAATTCTACTAAAGTAATTTATTGTATAATTTAAAACATTAAATGAAAATAATAAAATCCTCGTTATAATATTAATCTTCGTGGATTTATTTAATTTACGCTATTTTATATAATCCGCTCTCTTTTATACAAAAATAATTCTAATGTGACAATTTTAATTTTGTTATTAAACGTTTATATTCTGTGTATGTAATTTCATAATTTAATTCACGCATTATATCAAATTTGTCTATCGGAATAATTTTACAGATTGTGATGGCAACTCTTGAATCGTTTATCTGAAAATAAAATAAAATCTTGCCTGCGCATCTATACACGCTCTCATCTTGCCGAATTTAATTTCCATCCCTCCCGCATCGAACAGCGTTCTACTTTTTCGTTTTTTCTCTTCCGCTCCTTTTCTCTATAAAATATGCTAAACGCCCGCGGAGCCACGGCGCTCCCACCGACACTGTTATTTACGAATTACGAACGTTGTAAACGATGGAGGAGCATAATGATCGCACGATGAGGTCCCGACCAATTTCGCCGCTTCAAGCCTTACTGCGTAACCTTAATGCGGTTAGGCCCGATATGCAGCCTACTGGGGTTCCTAGGATCGACCTGGCTTTATTACCCGTCACGTAACTTTTTAATCCAAAATAAAAAAAATTGTAATTAGAATAAATTATTATATCTGTATATATACAATATATAATAAAAATTATATTAAAATTGAAATTATTACAAAATATGGAAATATTTTTAGATACAGATTCTAAGTGAAGAAATATTTGACATTTTTAAAAGACATATTCTTCATGTGATGCATGTAATTTAATTTCGCAGAATCATAGGTCCTAATTATCTTTTCTAAAATAATAAAAAATTGCGACACGTTTCCTCGTATAAAAAATTCTTTTTGCGGTTTGCGTGGTTTTCGCGACTTTACGATTGTGCCCTCAGCGACGATTAGGCAGCCGGTCCAACAATTCTCTTTTTCATCACAAAATGGTGAATCCATTGAAACACATGGGCCATATAACTGCACATATGCACGTGCGTGCGAATATTAGCCGTGTTACCTTTTGTGAACGCCTTTTGTCATGCAAGACCGCATATTGCAATCACACGAGAAAGACGCGCGGCAAATTAACGGGATGTGAAGAACACAAAATACATTGTTCTTTTGTGCATCGACCAATTTGGAAATTTGCATGTGGCTTTATATTTACAATTTGCGTTTGCATGCGGTATATATACCTACAAAAAATATGAAATACAGAAACTGCTATATAATTCAGTTGTACAGGTTATTTCCGTAAATATTTCGGGTTCTATATTCTAGTACTATCCTGACAATTCTTTAAAAAATAAAACTATTGAAATTGGAGTATAACCACAGCTTCTCTCAAGTATGGCAATGATTTGTCGGTCGTAGTAAATCATAATCGTCACCACATTGTCGGGAAAAAGGACAAAAACTAAAATTAACGTTGACCTTACAAGTGGCGTCAACGAAACCTTGAAGGAAGAAGCTAGAGCATATGAATCTTTTCTGTTTCGGAAAGATGGAACGTGGGACGGGACAATTGACTTTCTGGTTCGCTTGCCTGCAGATCACATTCGTAATTACCGTATCGAGACCTTCGAAAAGCCTGTATTTTTTAAACCATCGAATGAGCTAAGAATATAATACAAAAAACTTTTTGCAAAATCATCCTAATTTCCGTGAAAAGACGACCGACCATAATTTCCGGAAAAAAACAATGAATGAAAGCGATTATGAAAATGTTTTGTGAGAATATTCGAAACAATATCTAACAAAAGATACAAACGGTTCTAAAAAAAATGGTCCTAAAGGAATTTCAAGAATATTTCTATTCTTCACAATATGTGTATTTTTTATTATATGTATTTATGCATTCTCCATGTTCGTTTCTTTTATCGCACGAGAAAAAATATTTACCGCACAAGATTATTGTTATATACTACCATTAAATATTATATACAAGTTGAAAAACTTATAATTTTTTTCCAAAAAGATGCGATAGGTAACTCAATAGAAAAATTCAATTTACAGCATACATAACGTGTGAATGTTAATTCTAAACTCAAAACTAAAAGATTTTGATGGCGATTTTGAGGGCGATTCCCCTCTTTCTTTCACGCTGTGAAGAACGTCAATGCTTTCAAGAGTGAAAAGCTCTGAAACTTAATAACGCTATCTCCTGTAGTAATATACCATATAATGTAGCGTTTACAATATAACGCAAAGAAGTGGAAGAAGGGCGAAGAAAAGCAGAAAGTACGTCTCCCCGCGCGACAAAGTCGTAAATTTCCCAATCACGCTTTTGACCCAAGAATGTCCCACCGGTGGCTGGATGGACTATAAATTCTGCTTTTTGAGAATTTGTCAGATGTACTGTGTCGGTCGATCTCCGCCAAAGTCCTCCTCCGTAGAAAAGTTGAAATCCGAGGCTTCTCAATAGCGACTTCCACCATCACCTGTCGTTTAGAGAAATATGTCTGCGCCGCAGCTTAATCCGCATGACGGCACAAATCGAAGAGTAAGGGGAAGCGAGGCGACCACAATAAAAATTTGTCACTGCCACATTTGACGCGAAAACTGCCTTTCAAAGCTCTCGCTTTCCTTCCTCGATGAAACGAATCGGCCTGAATTTTCCGCTTTGTTAGTCAACGATCTTTAGGCTTATTCGACAAATAGTGCGCGAATGATACCCTAGGTCGTTGTCCTCGAAATACACTATCAAAATTTGCAGGATGTTAATTCTACGTTCAGAATAATTTTGCGTCCGAAACAATGCGGCGCCATTAATAATAAATAAAGATGCCGAAATACTCTCCTTTCTTAATAATTACTTTTTACGAAACGAGATACAAAAGTAGTATTTTGTATAACAAAGATTCTGCAGAACACGAAACAAAAAGTGTCCGGAAGAAAACAGTTGCGGTAAAATACGAGCAATAGATAGAATCTGTATCTCGATCAGCAAGACGAGGAAGGCGACTGACGAGGAAAGATGAGGGTCTTACAAGTTCTGCCTCTTACAGGATAGAACTAAATCCTGGAAAATGGACATAATCGCATGGAAAATCGCACGACCCGAGATAATCTTTCGTGTCCCCGAAAGCCGATAAACAATCAGCGTTCGTAAGAAGTACAGAACTCGTACACTCGTGACAGACGGAATGCGATAATGCGATAGGCAAAAAAATAAAATAAGGCAAGAATGCATAACAAATGCTCACCGAATCCTAGAAAAATATTTTCATGCTATCTACGGCGGATGAACCAAAATCATTCAAAAATGTTGAGGCCACAAACATTGAATGTAGAATGACTGACAAAACAAAAAGGTATTTCGCGGAATAGAAAGAATATGCAAGTAGACAATAAAAAAAAATATAATCTTTTAAAATAAATAGGAAAAAAATAAAAAGAATTCTTATATCTTGCATATTAAACATATTTAGAGACGTCGTTATAAATCGAGTTTTCCGTAAAAATAGTATAACAGTAGTAGTAGTGGTTTCTTCAATTATGGAAATATTTCTAAAGAAATTATCTCTAAAAGAAAAATATAATATAAAATTCCAAAAAGAGCGTAAAAAAATAGCTCAAGAAAAATTGACATAATGCAATTAACAAAGTTTGAAACTTCAAGTTATTATTTCGCATTAGACCGTTAAGGCAATGGACGGTTGCCTAGAACACAATAATACGTTGCGCGAAGCAAGAACCAACTCGATAATCAATCATTTCTAATTGTTATTGACGGAAAACCAAGAGACTAATTAATCACCGCGTAAATCACATGTTATTCTCGAGTTCTGTACGCAGGAGCTATGTGTGCTAAGATAATATTTGTGTGCTCGAGCGAAGCGAAACGGAGCGGAGCTGAGCCGCGCTGGTCCAGGTGTGAGAAAAGCGCGGCGCACAATGAAACGTCACTCTCGCGTCTATTGAAGGAGCCTTCGCGATCCGTGTGCACCACCCCTAAACTACGACCGCCTAGATGAATGGATCATTCGGGCCCCCTTTTTCTATTTTACCGTCGGGCACAAGCGCGAGGGATGCAACCCAGCTTTCTCGTACCTTCGCTCTTAGCGTCACGTATATTTCACCCTACAATCACAGCCGCCGCGGACAAATACCCTTATTTGTACACATCCTGTGCATTGTGACGTAGCGCGCGGCACCCGTAGACCCCGACTTCCGGCGGGAGACGCAGTACAGTCTGTTCATCCGCTTCGTTTTCCCTCCCACTCCCATATCTTTTATTTTTCTTCCCCGATTGCGAGGATGAGTGGAACAGTTCATGTACCTGCTGAATGAGAAGGAAGGGCAGTACGCAACGAATTTTCGAAGTAATATCAAACTTCGATGGGTGGGTCGGTTATTTGATCCGCAGTGCGTCTGTTTCCGTTCAAGGATCCACACTGGATCTTCTCCACCTTTTTTCTTACATTAAGACTCCCCACAGTGGACTCCGGTTGTTGGATAGGCGGAACGCCTAATTGCGCTTAAATTTCGTGACCATAATGGTAAGGTTGAAGCGTGACCGCTCTCTTCTGAGAAATCCAAAAAATCAAAACCTATTATTATTTATAATAATATTAGCAACGAATATGTTATAAATAATTTGTAGAAATCTACAGTTTTTAATACAAATAATAAATACCTTCAGTAATTTCTGATTTAATAAAATTAAATTGTAAAAAAATAGATACATATGTTTCATAGATGCCTTATCTATACCTGACTACTCAATAGAAAAAGTCTATAAGCATAATTTATAATGTAGTTACAGGAAATTCCTCATAATTAATAATCTTTTTTATTCAAAAAAAATTTTTCTTGTAAATCGAGCGTACAAATTTTCTCGAAAAGAAGGATGAATCGTAAAGTGCGTATCTAGATGATGATAGCAAATCGTTTCTACCATCTTCACATAATAATTACACTGGGGACCTATTATAATTATCTACTCTCCGGTTTATGATTCGAGATCCCCGCACGGCATATGGCCCAAAAAACGCCATCTTACTTCCAACACAAACCACTTTTCTACCACAATGAAACTGGCCATTTGGCGGCACTTGGATACGAATCGAAATTAACTCGCGGGACAAATTAAATTTTCTTCCTCGTCGCTCGTGAAATCACGGCGCTTTATGGTTTGTAACAATATGGAATTTAATATTAATTAGAATATAATATGTAAAATTTAATAACAATTACGAATAGCAAGCACATTTGAAAATTATTCTTTATATTAAAGTTTTAATTATATATTTATCTACGTTTTTTTGCATTTTGCATACATTGTGTAGGCATGATTATTCTTGATTTAAAAAAGATAAAAGAATGAAAACTCAATTGTATATAGAAAACTAATGGTTTTTCTTTTGTTCAGTATCGCTATTGTGTCATGTCATGGAAAACTGTTTTCAAGGAAAAAAAGCCAAAAATTCTTTCAAGAAATACCAGTTGTTTTCTATTTGAAATCGGTTCATCAATCACTATCATAGAAAAACCATTAGTCATTATGCTACAAAGAAACTTATTACTAAGTGCTATATACATCAAGCGTTAGCTTGCATTTTCGTATTATTATTATTTAACTGTTTATTAATTCGTTGTTCATTCTATTTACCATTATTATTCACAGAGTCATTCAACTGAAATATTATTTGTTTCACAAAGAATATTCTAATCCGAGCTAGGAAATATTCGTAGCGTCGCGACTTTCCTTCGACAAACTGGCCTACATTTCATGTAGGCTGAATAATTCGGTCAAGACTGAGACCTCGGGGCAGGCCATATGCTGAGAGACGACGACGTATAATTACGAGGGATGCTCTTCACGGTAACTCAGCAAGGGTGGGGACCCAAAAACCCCGCGGAGCGCGCAGTGGAGGGACGCGCGGTTATATAAGGAAGTTGCCGAACCCCGAAGGACCGCAGTCGCACCGAAATTTCGTTCGTGGAACCCACGCCCGTGGCTCTCGTGTCCAGCCGGCACGATCCGTGATCGATCAGATCGCGAAATATCTTGGAGTTTTAATCGAAATAAAATAATAATAGTAATTTTTTGTGGTGAAAAAAGTGAGGAATATAAGGTTCTCTGTTATCGAAAATGAGGATGAAGATCGCATGGCTTCCGGCGCTGATATTCTGCGCGACCTTGGCCTTGGCGGCAGCCAAACTGGATTTCGGACCGTTCATCCAGATCGCGCAGTGCCGATCGATGTGCCTGCGACATCACATGGTCGACGGCAACTGCTGGGAAATAAATAAAATTCCAATAAGTGACTGTCAAAAGGTAATTAAGAACGTCTTGCACCACGTCATCTTTTTCTAACAAATTTTCAACTTAATTGATATTCGATATACGAGAGTCGCGCACGACAGTCGCTTTTGGAAAAATTCTATAGTAAAACGCTTCTTATTTCTAATCAGCAACATGGAATAATTGTGCTGCTTCTAAAACCGAGATTAAAACCAAGAAACGTAAAAACAAATATATACTTCCTGCATTCCTATATATAACTTATCGACAAAATGGTTGAAAATAATTTACGATTTTATTATTCGTTCTAATATTAATATTTTTAATAAAAAATGCCGGAAAATTTTAATTCCAAAAATTTAAAAAGTATCCCAATAATTGCACAAATTAGTTAAAAATAATCAATAACTAAACTTAATTTATTATCTGCCATAGAATGAAATTCGCAATGGAATAGGGTAAATGTAAAGCTGTTAATCTTTTACTTTTTTGAAGTTATACATAAAAAAGTATGATGTGTATATCTTTATTTAACATTTTTCTATATTATATATATAAAAACATTTTTATTTCAAAAAAAGAAATAAACAGAAAGTGTTTGTGCAACATAATCTTGCGTGTGTAATCTACATACGTGTGCGGTCCAAAAGTGGCACTGATCGCAACCGGAAATCGGATAGGGTGCCACTAAATCTTTGGGTGTCGATTTTATGAGGAGAGAGTGCCGTAGAAAATCACCAGGTGTGGTCGCCACCCCCTGAGCACATATGGATGAGAATCGCAGTTAGGGGGGACTTGGAGATCGTCCAACAACGCGCGCGCGAGGGCGTTGCTCATTTTATGTTAAAGGGGGTGTCCATTAATTTCGAGAGATCCATCGATTCCATGTCCCGCGAGACCGAGGGGGCCGAGCGTACAAATTTATGTACGGGCCCCTGTGACGAACACGGGGGCGAGGGAGCATCTCGCATTAGAATAACGGCCTGCAGAGAGGCGGGAATAAACCCTTAACGAACACTATACAGTTGGTCACCTCCTCCTCTTTCTCGAGAAAAGAGGAAGACTCGTGCAGCGATTGTGACATCAAAGGAAAGGGGAGAGATTTCTTCGCAACTTTTGATTCTTTTAGTCCCGAGAGTAAAAATTTCAAAGGAACAAAGTTCATTGAATCAAAATATTATTGATGTATTACAAAAGTTTGTACGTACGTGATGTAATGCAGAGTGTGGGGAAAAAATAATATATTTTCAACGTATAAGATTCGTATTGATTCAAAATACGTGAATATAATATTTTTTGCTTAAAACAAATCCACTTTCTTAAAATATGATATATAAGTTGCAATATTATAAATAATATCTAATAATTGTAATATTACTGAAAAATTAAAATTGAAAAAATAAACCTAATATAAAAAGTTTCTTAACAATAATAATAATGAACGCAAATGTGAAGATAATTATGCTTCTTTTCTAATATTTCTCTAATATATTATTGGAAAAAATATGCATGGAGATATATATACAATATATATTTTTTTATTTTTCTTTTCATTTCATTTTCTCCTATTCTTGGATCTTGCATTATTAAAAATCCCCATTTTTCTTTTGCAAATTATCTAAATGATTGCTGTTCTTTTTTCACCCATTTATTTCACGAGCCCACTGTCGAACAAACGAGTCACTGAGTTTCAGATTAAGATTAAGATGCCTCTTGTTTTATGATTTAAAGCAATAATCGTAACTTGATATTCTAGGCTGATTAATTATTTATCGATCAATAGAGCACGCAAGATCGGCGGGCCTGATTTGGCTGAGAAAACTAATCGGTGTTAAAAATTTAGCAGTTCTGTAAAAAAAATAGTAGGTCGTGTAGTATATATTTTTTAAGCAGAAATGTAATGTGCATTAAGATGTAAAAGTATAATACTATATTATATAATGATATAAATAAAAACATACCCCTTGGGACCTAAATTTCTTTCGAGTTTTGAGCAAGGGAATATTTCGGCATGGCTTTCGGGAAACATCATTAGCGAGAAACCCACGGGGCCCTTCGTTTCTTCGAAGCGGAGAATCGGGCTTAGCAAGGGTACGCGACTATAAGAAGGGTAATCGAGAATCGAAAGAGAGAGAAAAAACGGAGGGACAGAGATAGGCTATGAGAAAAAAAAAGAGGAAAAGAATTTAGGAACAGGGCGAGTCCACTCGAGAGTCGGTACCCCAATAAATATGAAGACAACGACAACGACGATGCCTGTTGTGCCCGGAACAGGTTGGAGCTAATTCAGTTTCCCTTCCTCTCCCCCTGACCCCCATTTCCACCTTCCTCACGGTGTTTCGCCCTCTTCCTCCTCCCTCGCTTCTTCTTCTCTCGCTTAAATCGCCCGATTCAACGTTTTTTATCCTGCCCTTCCCTCTGCATCAAATCCCCTCTCTTCTTTCTCCCTTTAGTAACTCCTCTTTCTTCTCGTGCATCCCATGCATATATGCCGTGAGAGGTTTTTTATTTGCTGCTGAATCTCTCCCGTCTAGACTTCTCAATCTTTTTAAAAAATTAAAGAATTTGACAATTTAGGAATTTAAAACCTATGATAATTCAAATTTTATAAATTAAAAATTTGAAAATTAAAAAAAAAATGTTAATCTAAAAAAATCTGCTATCTTAAAATTGAATAAGATTTTCATTTAGATTTCTTTTTATAGTGTTGGGACACTTGTGAACATCTCGGTTTTTTGGAGAAAGAAGAATATCGAGAAGATATATGCACGACGCACAGTCAAGATGTAAGTAAACAAAAAGTTCTCAATCTATTTTTGGTTCATCGACTGTTATATATATTAATATATTTCAATGTCTATCTCATTTCAATCATTTTTACTTAATTTTAATTTAGACAAATAATATATATGACTGATGATTCAAGGTTTCGTTCCGTTAAACTCGCTAACACCTGACATTCTATTCCTACATAAGACAAAATGCCTATTGCAACATTATTATTATACATATCTATATATATATATATATATATATATATATATATATGATGTTTATTTATTACGCAGTATTTAATTATTTCATATATTTTATTTAATATATATATATATATATCTATGTCTATTTTTTTCACACATACATATATTTTGTCTATATTTATTTTACTCTTAATATTTTTATGTATATCTCTAATAATTGTTATAATAAAAAATATGAAACGTAATATACATTCATAACGGCATCTCAAAGATTTTTCGCTATTCGTATCCAGACTATCTTTTTTTTTAATCTCTTCGAAGCGGATTCGCGCGCTGTTTTAGATCGTCATCTTTGATCAGAATCAGAGCTTCGTGTTTCTGATGCTTTTACGAGTACGCAGGTAACCTAGGTCGATCTGTCTAGCCTTTCATTACGCCTCGAGGCGAGGGGGCTAGTTCGTCCAAGCGCGAGGAAAATCTCGATTGTCGCTTGAAGATAACTTTCGATTCTACGGGAAAGAAAGGAAAGTCTCACACAATAAAGTCTAGTAGAGGACGAAATCCTTAAAACCGACTACCTGCTATTTTCCAAGAAGATCCAATCGCATAGAACTAGGACAAAAAACCGGGATCTCTCAAATGTTTAGGGAAAAAAGCGATTTACTTTTTTTTCTATTTGTTAATTTTAATTTATTATACGAGAATCACAATCACAAAAAGTATAGTCACACAATAGGAAAAAAATTTAATTAATATATCTGTAAAACCTTGTCTCAGATAATTTATGTAAATTGATATAAAAATGTATAAAATAGATACAATACATCCCTTATGCACCTTCTCTGTATAAACATATGCCTTCCTTTTTCAGTGTCAAGGTTGTGAAACCGCGTGCACATTTTTTCAAACACGCGGGATGGAGGAAGAGAAATACGAACCGATCAAATTACCGGCTCCTGAAGAAAACGAAACTATCCGCATGAACGACTATGACGTTGCTGTGTTAATGAACAAGAATTTGGAAGGAATGTGGGAAGAAGAAAATTATTACTACGCAAAACAGCAGCCTACAATGATACCGGGCGGCTGGGTCATCGTCGTCGCGGAAGACGGCGTGGTTAGACACTACAGGTATTTTGTCTTTTTTTAATGTAACCTTTATGCAGGTATTTCCATAAAAAAAATATCAAGAAAATAACTCCCAGCAAAAATACAAAAAATCTAAAAATAAATACACTTGAGACAAAGTTGGGGACTTTAATGTAAGGGGTCTAATATAGTTCACGGTATAAAATGAGAAACAATATACAAACATATGGTCTCGTTTATTTTGATTACATTTGAAACATTTCTATTGCTTACGATAAGTTTGTTTCAATGAAATGTAAATATTATAACCAAAATAATAATTTTTTCAAAAATTGCTTTTTTTAAACAAAATAGCTAAAATTTCTTTTTCTTATTCATTTTTGTCATTAATAAAATCATTATCATTATTATAGTTGGGAAAAGTGGAGGCCAAAACTGGAAACGCTCAAAGCCTACGGTCCTCTCTATCAGGCCTATATTACGTGGCACGACTGGCGAACTCAATTAAATAATCAACGCGAAAGGATTTCCTCAAATTACTTTAAAACTATCTTTGAACACTGGGCCAAGAAGGAGAGGCATTACAAATCGTCCTTCGTCGTTACCTGGCAACAAGAAACAGGAGACGGTGTTATGGGCAACCAGGTAATTAAACATTTTGCAATTGCAAGTGGATTCAAATATGAGCTAACAATAAGTTGTTTCGATCTCTTTGTGACTATTAAGAAACAATACTCGCAAGTAAGTTTAAATTCGTCAAAATTACTTAGAAAACAAAAATGATACTATCAAGTAAAATTGAATACATGTCAATACAATTGAACACAATATGACGATAATCTTTCGTAGTTTTTACTTTCATATGATGTATATTTCGAATTTTTAGTGAGACTGTGACATTTTTTGAGTGGCACTTGAATCTTGGGGATTACAACTTCATTAGAATTCTAAATTTAAAAAAAATGGAAAACAAATAATAGAGTGAAAAAGTAGTTAATGATATATTATTTTAGAGTAATATTTAAAAAATTATAGATTAATATAAAATTTATAGTAATAGTAAAATTTATAAAAAAGAAGGAAAATTTTATCTCTTTATAATAACAAATTAATTAATGGATTTTCAAATATTGCCATACATTCTTGAAAAGTTTGTTTAAATCAAGTTGTGCAAATATGACAAATGAAATTGTACTTTTATAAATAATGCTCGAAATCCATTAAATAAAAAATCAAATAGTTAAAATAATTCAAATTCGTGCATGAATATTAAATTTGATTCTATTCTTACAGGTAACAGATAGCGAATCGGCACAGATTTCTTTGCCATGCGGTAAATATTTGGTTAGAATAGCCACCGATGACGGTCCCGGTAGCTACCCGATCATCATCGACACTGGAGTCTGCGGAACCCTGAAAGTACCAGTCTGGAACCTAAAATACTTTTTAGACGACCCAGCAATCGTGGGGCTCATGGGAATCGTCTCGGCAAGCCTTTTGGGAATCCTCTACTTTAGGCTTCAATATTTAGCTAAAAAGTATCGAATAAAGATTGTAAAATGGAGCGAGATAGAAAAAGAGAGCAAGATAGAGGAGGGGCGGCACTTGACGGAGACGGAGAAGAGGCTGATGAAGGAGAGAAACCTGACAAAGATGCAGAAGAAATTGATGAATCAAGGTGTGCTGAGATTGTGCTCTAATTACAGTCATCCCCCAGTCCAGCTATTGCGAGTCAAGGAAACGGACATTAATGTTAACGCAAGTGTAAAAGTGCAAGACGCGAGTGCGAGCACGCAAGGTGCGAACGCAAATGTGATTCAGGAAACTTAGATACTCTTCTAGAAAAGTTGGAGCTGGAACTTTTTCTTCTTGCTTAACTTAGCGAGAACAACTCAGGGACTTTATTTGCTCTCATAAGAGCGTCGTCTTCCGCTTTCAACAGTGTGCAGGATGAAAGGTACATAAATCAGGTATCTGGCGTTTCTCTGTCACAAAGGCAAACGAATTATCTCAATATTTGCGCACACTATGTATCTATATTATATCATACTTATCAAAAATTTAACACAAACAAAGACACAATATAAGGCAAATGAGAGCTACACTTTGATATTAAAACGAGAGATTTAAAATTTGTTTAATAAATTTTAAATCTTTCGTATATTTCCAAGTACACGAATTTCCAACATACTAAACCGCGCGCCGATTTTTGTCAGACTGAAAACACAGTTTTCGTTTTGGAGAACGTAGAATCCCTTATCCCCCCCTAACAATTAAATCATTTGATGCTAATTTTAAGTATCTAAATTGATATAAAGAATTTATTGCAAAAAATATTACCTCAGCCAGGGTTTGAACCTAGAACCTCTCGTATAAGAGTATCATCACCAGTGGGAACCACCCATGGCACTTACTATTGCTGTGAGATCTTCGAAAGCCGATAAGCAAACTATCACTATTACTACTAATAGTTTATTATATTATATTTATAGAATATTTAAATGGTACAAGAAAACTGCTTTTTCACTCAATCCCCACTGCAATATGCATAGAAGTAGTGTAACACGAATACAAAGCGATGGCAATGTTCAAACGGAATCAAAGCAGTATAGTACTGCGACTGAGGATGATCGAGTCACAATTCTATGTCGGTTCCGACCATTTATGCATCGATCATAATTGTATTTAATCTCGATCATCCTCAGTCGCAGTACTTTTATAGCAGTTATTTACCTCACAGCAATAGCCAACAGATAAATATAATAAAATTTGATTCATTCAAAAATCGTTAAAGTTATTTTGTACTTTGTAGAGTAAAATAACTTGTAAATATAGACAAATAATTATATCTAATATGCACTGAGTAAAACAATAATTTGCACGTATACATCTTTTTTAATTGTACCTTCAAGTAGCAGTTTTCTCTTTAGGCAAAATTGTCATTAAAAAGAGATCAAATGTGTAAATGCATATATTATGTTGTGAGATGTATCGAGCATTATTGGTACATGTGCTATTGAATTGTCTAACAGTATTTTTGTAAATATTTTATTATAAGTAACTACACATGTGTACGAATAAAGCAAAGAATGTGGAAAGATAAAATGTACAAATGAGAGCTTAGTATTATAAGGTATACGAACAGTAAATAAGAAAGTAGCGATTAGTTGAAGTTTTACAGACTCTTGGATATATATTTTTTTTACGTAATGGAGTACATAAACACACGTTGTTCTAGCTCAATGCAATGCAACGAATAGACTGAATTCTAAGAGTTCCTATCGCCGAAAATTGACAAGCAGTGTCGAACTCCAAATATTTATTTGTAAATAGCTGCAGTCTTGTACAATACTTGTATTATATAATTCATAGCAAAATAAATAAATGTCAAGACCAAAAATTCTCACATTTTATGTTATATATTTCTTTACACACACATAACATTAATATTATACTTTATAATACTGTATAAATTTTCTATTCTGTTTTTTCTTTTTACGTAAAAAATCTGATTTTTTTTAATATAAAAATCTCAAAATAAAACATTTTTGAAGTTATCATTTAAAACTACTGTAAGCATCCTTTATTGTCTACAAAAAGAAAAAAAACACTGTTATACGTGTATTATATCAGGAATTTCTTTCCATGCATTAAATATTTTATTAAATATTGTATCGTATATATATATATATATATATACAATATTATGTTTTCTAATTTTTCTCAAATTTTTAATAAATGTACGTCTTAATTTTTTATTTTTTATTTAAATTTGTTTTGTCAGAAAGTTCAAGAGTCGAGAATCCTTTATCGGAAGAAAAGAACCGAACAAAAATGTTCTTGCAACTTCTTGTAGCTCCTGGCTCTAAGGAATATTTTAATCCCCTTCGATTTTCGGAATAACTTTTTTCAAAGAAGACCTTTTCCCTCTACTTTCTTCAGCCTCGCTTCTCGTCCGCAAAGTGCGTTGAACTCGAGTGACTGAGTGACGTACTCGCGATGAGTCGACTAAAAAGTCAGAGCTGTACCAGGCGAACGTACGTGCACGCACATGCACACACGCACGGTGAAAAGTATGCCGTGACCTCGAACAAGGTCCCGTTATCCTAGGCTTCGCCTTGAACGTCTTCGTCCTCCCAGTCTTGACTCGGAAGTCAAGTCAAGATGATGATACTACTGCTCTTCGCCACCTTCTTGGTCAACTTTCCTCATCAACTCGCACAATCGGACGCGAACAATGGATTAATCAGGATTGCGGCGTTAGGGGCCTCCGTGCTGCCCATTGGACTCGCCGCCGGCCCCAGGTATAGGTACCGTAGATTACGATCGTAGTGCTCAGAAGTAGTTCATTCGAAGATAGCGAGAATATATAATCCTAAATAATTTTATATATATATATATTAGATCCATTTTTGTTGTATAATTATTTCAAGTTCAAATTTTATAATCATAATTGTAATTTTGAATACTAAAAAAATTAATTTGTCTGTACTATAAATTATAATATGTAGTTTACAAACTACAAAATTATCTTTTATGAGAATATACTTTAAAAAACTTTCTTAGTTCTATGATTTATTGTAGATTTTTTTCTTTATTATAGAATTATCACATATTTATTATCTATAAAATTATAATTATTATATTATAAATTTGAAATTTCTATAAATAATACTTCTGTATTATTATCAAAAACTTTGGAAAAATTTCACTATTGGAAAAATTTCCAGCTCGTTCTAATAACGAGATGTAATTTTTTTCTTATTTTCTCAATAAACTACTTAATCAATCATAATCTTACCTGACCTTACCGTATTACTATCGATTAGAAAAGACATAAATAATCATAATCGCGATTAAAATAGCACACTGGGCTTTAATAAATCCTAACCGTGTCAATGTCATTCTAACTAATCGAGTTTCTTATCTTCAAGAATTCATCAACCGTAAGTGATTTTTAATTCAGATTATCATATAAGTAGACGGTAATCTTTTCTGTGAGTTAATCACTTTACACATTCTTAAAACATTCTCGAACGTCGTTTTCCTTGGCACAATAGTGATTGAATTTTTCTTTTCGCGCGAGAAAACGTATTTCTCGGATTATTAATAAGCGTTTGTCTGATTTATTAAAACGCGAAGAATCGCGCTGCAAAGAAACATTTGCGATGACATTTCGCAACTTTTGCATATTGATAGATATCGATAAGTATTTGTGTCACTGTTTCCTGATTGGTAAGAATATGAGACCTTGTTATATTAAGTTATGAACTGTTATCTTAGTTTTAGCACTTTATCAAATTTATATAATCATTCAGGTACGTTCCAAAATGGAAAAAGCAAGCGTGCGAAATACCAGCATCCCAACATCCGAATTCGCACTATATTTGCGACGAAGCTGGTGAAGTGAAATGCTTGCCAGGTATAAAGAATAATTTATTAAATTAAATCGAATAAATTTCTACAGCTAAATTAAAATAAATTGAATTTATTTTAAGGTTAAAAATTAATTCATAGCAGAATATACCTTTTAATTAAAAGAGCTATGTAAAAAATAAAAAATAATTAAAATTTTTATTATTTTTTTTTAATACAAATTATAAGACATTGTTTGTAATAAAACATTGTTTAGGATGGACCGGAGATCTTTGTGATGTACCGATTTGCCGCAAGGGTTGTGATCCCCTCCAAGGCTACTGTCGGCGACCAGGAGAATGTCGTTGTAAGCTAGGTTTCTACGGCGAACTGTGCGATAAATGCGTGGCTTTACCGGGATGTCAGCATGGAAGGTACGAGTATTTAATTTAATACGCAATAAAGAGAAAGCGCACGCTTTAAAATGTATACTAACTTCTTATCTCTTAAAATTTTACATTAACATAAAAACTTGAAAAAAATGTGAACTACATTTCAGCACAAAATATTATACATATTTCCTTTCATCGTATAAAATCAAGTCGATTAAATATATTATGTGATATTAAGTTATTACTGAATTTATATTTAATTATATTATTACAAATTAAATTGGTTATATTAAAATAATGTTAATTAAATGTATAATAGCTACGTTTAATTTTAGTATGTAATTTAATTAATTAATCGAGAATTAATCTAATTATTTTACGGCTTTCTTATATTATACATAATAGATTATTTATTTTTATCATTAAAATATATCATTAAAGTTTTTATTTTTTTCTAGTTTTTTTTACAAATTTAGCTGTTTAATTTTATAAAATCAAATTAGATAAGATTTAGATTTAGTACTTTTACTAAAAAAAAAAAATGTTCAGATTTTGCATAAGCATTTCTGTTCTACATGCGCTGAGCGCGAAAATCAAATATCATTCATATCCGCGTTGGAGAAGATTAAACTCTCCAATTAATCCTTCATCGATCTCTTATTATGTTCGATAATTCCACAACAATTATACTAAGTAACAACGTAGCACCCACGCGGCTATAAATGCAGCACAATTTATCGTGCCGCACACGTAACGATATAAATTGAACGCCGCTTGAATAACAACAGCCCGTATCGGCTTCGCTTTGCTTTCACCTTGAGTGAGCGAACGAGCTAATTTCCGTGTAACACGAAACGCTTCCTCGCTTGGAGCAGTCTTTCGTGACCATCGATCGATTCTGTTCGATAGACAGGCAGGGACTTGACGTAGAAATTTTCACTTTCAGGTGTAACGTAAGCTTCGAGTGCTCCTGCGATCCCGGTTGGAAAGGCATGTTCTGCTCCGAGCCCGTTTGCGCGCCCGACTGCCTCTCCAGTCAGGGATACTGCGAGAGACCCGGCGAATGCAGGTGATTAATCTTGCACCTTCTTACACGTGCATGCTCTACATTTTGCAAAGATTTTTGGCAAGATTTTACATACTATTAACAAAATATTAGACTTATCAAACACAGATTTTGTGAATTATAATTCTATATCTTCAAATTTAAAGAATATTCTTTTAGTTGAATAGAGAAGATGTCATCTTTGGTCGAGATGGATCTTGGTGGTCTAATAAGGCACACACATGTGATGATATTTATCGCAATGAAATTCATATCGGTCCAATTTCACTTATTGTTTATTTATGCCGCTTGAAACAAAATGTTCTCCTTGATCGGAGGAAGATCCAGGTTCAAACTTTTGGCTGGAGTAATTTTTTCGCAAAAAATTCTTTACAGATTTAAAAATGTGATTTAAAAATGTAGATTTACTCTTCCAACGAAGAGTTGCGTTTCAAGATCGACAAATAATCGGTTTGCTGAGTTGGAAAAAGTATACAAAATGCACACAAAAATATTATTATTATTATTATTATTATTATTATTATCAAGATCCAGCCCGATCAAAAAAAAATGGCATCTCCTCTATTTAATTAAAAGTAGAATATATCTTTATAAATTTGAAGATATAATAGAGTTATAATATTAGACATAACTAAAAAACTTGATGCGATAAAACGTAATTGCCAGGATTTTTTTATCGACACAAATGTGTCGGAAAGAGAGAAATCAGAATCTATAACGTATTCCTCCTTTCAGATGCCGTTTAGGTTGGCAAGGTCCCAAGTGCAAACAGTGCGCGGTTCTACCAGGTTGCGCCCACGGGACCTGTCAAGGGCCCCTCGAGTGTCGATGTGATCCGGGTTGGACCGGACTGCTTTGTCAAACACGTGAGTTTATTCCCGAGAGCAAACAAAAGAGAGACTTCTTCTCAGAATAAACGAAACCGTGACTATCACCGAGAATCATCTTAGTTTTCTTCTATTCGGATAGTAGAGAGTGAGAAGGATGGAATCATTCCTCAACATATACACAAGATCCTTCGTTAACCGACTTTGACAACGTATAAAAAATATATATACATTGAGATGCGCGAGGCGAGGAGCGCAAGACTTGTCCAAAAAATAAAAATAGTCTTGAATCACGTACGTGTTTGCTGATCAACAATCTTTTCTCGGGATCACTAGAGAAATATTGTTCTCTTTTTTAAAAATTTCTCGGCAAAATAGACGGATAAGTGTTGCATTTATTTCCTTATTTTTGTGATTTTATGAAAGTAAAATACAATATTATTTTAAAGAAACTAATATTAAAATAAAATTATTTGAGAATTATTCTTAAGAAAACTTTCAATCTATTGTAAATAATATGTTTTAAAACTAAGTTAATTGTAAAATTTAAAATGGCAATATAACAATTACAGAATAATTAAAGTTAACAGTTTTCTGTTATATAGGTACATATAGTTATGTACCAACAAATCTCTAATTTAAAACACTCGAATTTAAAACACTATTAAATTTATTCTCTTTAACATTAAAAAATTGGATTTAAATTGGTAATTAAATAATTAATATAGGAGATAAATGCTACACAAAAAATTATTTTTATTTAAAAAAAAGATTAAATTATTTAAACTTATTTTCCAATCTCACACACATATCATTAATGTTAGCTCTAATATAAAAAATGAATAATATTCTAATATAATAGATTAATAGACTAATAGTGCGATAATATATAGTGATAAAATGCCGCATTTTTATTAGCAATCTGCGCGCAAGGATGCAGCCGGGAACGCGGAAGCTGCAGACGACCAGGTACGTGCAGATGTCGCGTCGGCTGGACAGGACCCAATTGCACAGAATGTGTACCGTATCCAGGATGCGTACATGGATCGTGTAAACGACCATGGGAGTGTCGATGCGAGCCAAGCTGGGCCGGCGATCTATGCAATGAAAAGCTCACCTATTGCGATGAACATCCCGGCGTTTGTCGAAATAACGCTACTTGCATCAGCATGACACATGAGGATGGCGATTATAGGTAAGATAGAGCAAAATTCGATCTTATCTTATTCTTAGTTGCAATTAAAACGATATGAGTAGTATAATTTCAACCTGTAGACTTACGTTCGATCTGTGACATAACTTTTCTTTAGCAAATGCAATTAATTCCATAGTAATCTTTTATTACATTATAATTATATTAGATTTTATTAAGATGTCTTTATAATATAATTATAATGGAATAAAAGATTATTATGAAATTAATTACATTTGCTAAAAGAAAGTTATGTCACATTGAATGTAAGGTCTACAGGTTGCAATTACTACTCATATCGTTTTACGTATCGTATACTAAAACCTAATCACATAAATTTATCTTTATAGAAAGAACTTAGATACTCTATCAATTTTTCAGATTTCTAAACTTGTAATAAAATACGCTTACCCATAAAAAATTTACTCGTTTTCTTGCAATATTCAATTTTAACGTAGTTATGGCTATGTTTATGATATCTGTTTATAATACCTCTTTAGAAATATTAGAAGAGATTTTTTGATCGCTTTTCTTGCAGATGCGTTTGTCCCTTGGGCTACATGGGCCGACAATGTCAGATAAAAACTATGGTACCAACGATGGAATTGATACCACCAATGCCCGATGCCGCCACCATGGAATTATCACAAGACGTTCAAAGCCTCGCGGACAAGCCGAGTATCGAAGAAACCTCGAATGAGGATAAGCATGGAGAAGAACCTCCAAAGACGGAAGAACAGACCGCGGAACCTCTTGGACCTATCGTGATGACGGATCCACCGACCACGACTATCATCGTAGAGCCAAGCGCGACTGCAGGGAAATGGCCGATGGAAGAGGCAACGACTGAAAGGGACGACGAGAACGAGACGTAAAACTGGATAACCGGAATGTTTATTTATTTATTCCGTTATTTATTTGTTTATTTATTTAAAGCTGTGTTCGATCAAGTTATCCGATAGAAAATACTCCTTCAAAAAAAATTCGATTCCTGTTTTTATAAATTATTGTATTGTATAACTGTGTTAAAAATGTAAATTGTGCTTAAAAAATTGTTATTTTATAACACTAATTGATCAATTTTATCAATTTATTGTATCAATCTAACGATTAACGTACAATTATAAACCATGTATATTTGTATATGCATTATCTACACTATATATTATTATGTGTTTGGAGGTATCTATTGGAATTTGATTAAGGATTTTACTCATCTAGCCATTTTTACTATCTTTTCTTTCACTACTATTTTTTACTCTTATTTTTTACTTTTATTGTTATTAATATATTAAATAAAACGGAATATAACTGGAATGTCTTATATACAATTATTTTCTTTTCGCGAATTTACAAAAACTTATTAAATAAAAACCCGCGCTTTAAACCGAGGAATATTTTTCGTTCTATCGAATTTCTCCTCTCCCCCCCTCTTTTCTCTCTCTCTCTCTCTCTCTCTCTCTCTTCGCCATTGCGTGGGCGAGAGATCCTGGATTTCGCGACCTAAACTGGCGGAACAGGGAGTTTCGAGAAAGCTGCCTGACTATCTCTGGAGCCGCAATTATTGCTCTCTCTCTCTATGTCCAGTAGATAGTAAATATATATAGGATGTAAAAGGTAAGATACCTAAAGTATATCCTACGAATGAGAAGAACAAAGAGAAAGAGAAAGAGAGAGAGAGAGAAAGAGAGAGAGAGAAAGACACACAGGCCCGTGCTTGGGTACATAAACCGCTCTCGAAGTCACGCTTCAGTGATCACACATTCGATTCGATCCCTCGATTGTGCGTGTACATGTGCCGTTTTCACAGATATACCGCTGCGATCGGCTTCCCACATAATCGAGCGCAGGCAGGAGAGTTACATGCATCGCTTACGTAATGTCGTAACGTCGACTGCATTTCGCCCTCCATTTCGCCGGATAAAGGGACGCCAGTAGAATACGTGAGAAATCGATATTGCGACGTATTTGATTTTGCTTTCAGAAAAAGAATGTCTATCATCTGTCGTTTAATTTTCCATCTCTACGTTGTAATTTTCTTATTGTTCAATTTTATATTATAATTATTTATATATCATAAAATTAAGTAAAGAATAGTTGTTCGCAGTTAAAATTTTAAAATGTTAATTAAATATTAATATATTTCAATGTTATTTAATGAGTAAATGTATAAAGAATTTCACGAGAGTCTCTATTTTCCTTTCTTTCTTGTATTTTTCAGTGATATTTAATTAAGTGGTTATATAATATGATGTATAACAAATAAAGATTATGAGGTTTACATTTATTATACGTTTAATTGGCGATTGCGTTGCGTCACGTTATACAAGGTAACCCTGCAAATCAGCTTTCGTTTATATGAATTCCTCGATTAATATTTGAAATGGATTTTTCTTCAATAAAATATCAAAAAAAATTATTATTTCTTAGAAGTTATCAACTTTTTAAATAAGCTGAATATCTTCTTAAATAAATGGTTTCACATAAACTCTAAATAGATTTATTCTTAAATAGGTATACTACTTTAACTATTTAAATATAGTCAATTTTCTCGAAATTATAAATTTTTTGTCTTAGCAAACATTCAAAATTGAACTTTTTACTAACATTTACTATCTGCCTTCATCTTTAAAAATTATAGCTTCTTTGAAAAGAAGAAGCTCTCTGTCTTCGATAGTTTATAACTTAGAAATTATCGATTCACCAATGATACGAGACAATGTTTTTATTAACGAAAAGTCCAATTTTTTAAAATTAGTCGTAGTCGTAGATAAGATGAAAGTCGAACACCCTGTATATTGAAGTATATATTAGTACGAAGCGTATTCGATCCACTCTCCTTTATGATATATGATAGATCTACTTGCCTCCAGGTATCAATTAGACATACCGATTCCGCATCTTTTGTTGCATATTTTAGCGATAAAACTGATACCGCGATAAAATAACTTTCTACACCGTTGACACACACATACACACACACAGACACACACACACACACACACACATACACACACACACACACACACACACACACACACACACACACACACCACACACACACACACACACACACACACACACACACACACACACACACACACACACACACACACACACCCCACACCTCCCCCCCCACACACACCCCCCCACACCTCCCCCCCCACACACACACACACATACACACACATGTATAAAATGCAACAGCATGTTGCTGTTTTCATTCTAGTTACTCGCGGAATGTAGTTCCGTGCTTTTTTCATGACTTCCAATCCGCATTCGTCACTTATTACTCGCCCGAATCACTGGAAATACTGAAGCTATTTTGAAGTTTTAATAAACCATCATTGCACATTTTCGCTCCTCCTAATATACGAAATTAAACGAAATTGGATTATTTTCGTCGCATGATTATTTCTTTCTCAAGTTTTAGTAGATAATTTGGTATATTCTGCAATGGTTAACCAGAAAAAAAAAATAATATGCATAGAACAGCAATAAGCAATACAATAAAATAATTGCATACTTATTTATCTTACAGGCAGGATTGTAAAAACGATTGCTTTTTACGAAACGAGGCTAATCGTGGCGCTTGACATGACGGGACAAAGGACAACGATCTGTCACAACAGATATAATTGGCACGCGAGGCTCTCCTCGCCTTGTACTTAAAAGTCTTGAACGCTGAATGAATGTGGCCGCTTTATTACCATCTTAACTCACGTAGGGTATCGTAAAAGTCGCTACCGAGTGAAAAAACGCCGACGTTAAACGCCCTAACGCTGTTTGCGGCGTGTTTTGTTAAAATCATCATATCATTTAGATCGACCATATCATCATCAGTTATCCTCAAGCTAAGAAATAAACATGAAAACTCTAGAAATGAGTGATACATTAAATTCAATGACGTATCAGAACTCCCCTCCTCCACCAATAAATTTTTAATTTTATTCAAAATATTAATATTTTAATATTTTAATATAATAAAATGATAACACCAGCTTTTCATAAATTTTCTTCATTTCAATAATTCGTATTTTTCTTTTAATTGGTACATCCTAATTTAACGATGTATAAACGAATAACGGCTGCAGTATAAATATATATAATTTGAAGAATTACTTCCCTAATACTAGTGCTACAATCATAATTGTTGCGCCATAACTGGCACGTGGTGCATAATAAAGAAATAACTATCTTAAAGTGCATAGCGTTAACGTTTATTCGCTATATTCGACACGCAGTTAAATCTATACGTGTATTGACAAAATAACGAGATAGCCGGGAAATATAGTAGAGTAATACATAACCATTACCCTCGTAATATAGCATGTCTGAGAATGCCGCGCCTAAAAAATTCCTCGATTTCCTACCTTGATAACCGCGAAATATCGTCGAAAAACAAAAGGCATTGAGAACGTGAAAACCGCACTTTTCCAAAGTTGCTTACGTCTTATAATTAATTAATCTCTGTCTTACATCAGTAACTTGAAGATCAAATTACGCTTCGTTGAGTTTTCACATATTTTTCATCTCATTTCTCATATAAATAAAAAATTCATATATACGAGTGCAAAATAAACATTATTTTTCATTATTTTGTACACTTACTTAAAAAAAAGATAAAATAAAAATAACATTTCTAATTACTTCCTGTTATTAAATTCATATTAAAACTGCGCGTTCTGAGATTTTCTATAAGATTAATGAAAGGTGTTAAACTACCCTTAAGTTGTTAGTTACACGTGGGAACAAGATCGAAAAAAAAAAGACGCACGAGTGCATCGAGTAAATCGATGACGCGAGCGGCCGGCTGCTTCTAGAGCGAAACGACCCAGATTCTACCGTATGTGCGTTTAATGCGCGTTTAATAAGATTGGTATTACATCAGAAAGAGCAATATATACTCGTATGTATATATTTACCATCGCTAAGGTATGTATATTTACCACTGAGAGCAATCTTTAAAGCCCATCCACAAACTGATGGGCATTCAAGACATCCAAAGAATTATATCTCTAATCTTTAAAGGGTTTAAACTGCCTAATAATCATCAGGTTTACAAATATACAAAGCTATAATAGATAAAATGCTAAGTAATCCTTCAAAAGAAATTCTTATAAATTATATTCTATTATTTAATGTTAAATAGATAATGTGTAAATGTTTTTTAAATTAACTTATTTTTCAGACACTAATTATTATATTGGCTATTGTGTTTGTAGTAGTTAACAGATAAAATATTGGTGGATAAACTCAACAAATAATTCTTCAATGGTTTATTTTTTTTTTCAATTCTATATAATTGGATTCATATTATAATCCGCCTATAATCCGATTTATCTATGAGGTAAGCAGAAAAGAGGAAGTAAATTAATAATGTATTAAATAGCGCAAATCAATATTGCTGCGTCTGTCTTATTTTCTTATCCGAATTAAATGACTCAAATTGAAAATTAAAATTAAACTACTTTCAATATTTTCTTCATTATTTCTGGCTCTCTTATTATTTCCACATTCTTCGCAAAGAATTCGATAAAACATCGATATTCCTTGCGGTATTATGGATACCGCAGTAAAATGCACGGTTAAAAGGAAAATCGATCCTAACCCCCTGATGCGCTACAATATTCGATTTTCATTATGACAATCGCTCAGAAAGCAGCCACGATCAACAGCGTCAGGTTGGTGCAATTGCGGAACTGGAATTTTTTGATCGTGAGTGCGAGAACGGCGAAGGGCGAAAGGGAAACAGCTCTCGTGAAAGCCCCCCCTTTTCCCCCTTCCGCTTGAGCAAGCTCGCTTTTCCTGTTCTCCGTCGTTCCCAAGTACACGCTCGAAATTCCGTCCGACATCCGGCGCGGAGGAAAATATTTGCGCAATATTTCCGGACGAAAGGTACGAGAAGAGTGAGAGAAACATTTTCTTCTCTGTAATCATTAATTTAATTATGATTACATTATTAAAATATAATAAATATTTACGCATATCAAAAAAGGGTTAGAAAAATTATGAAATCATAATATATATCATAAAATTGCAAATTAAAAAAAAATTATTTTAATTTTCTAAAAAGAAAAGAAGATTAATTATAGATTAAGCTCTAGAGCTTAGTCTTTTTGGAAAGCTGAATTAAATTCCTGAACACTCCGCAGATATATTTAAATAGTCTAAAAATATTATAGAAATCTGTTATGTTATATCTGTGCCTTATTTATGATTA
The DNA here is from genome assembly GCF_048541705.1 of Temnothorax americanus. Lineage (NCBI taxonomy): Eukaryota > Metazoa > Arthropoda > Insecta > Hymenoptera > Formicidae > Temnothorax > Temnothorax americanus. The sequence goes on along the minus strand of NW_027509338.1, from coordinate 5,660,835 downwards.
AAAAATAAAAACAAGCGACACATTAATTTCCAGACTAAACGAGACATGCTACGCAGCAAAATCTTTCGTTGCGATATATCGGAAAGTTCTGACGAGACTCGCCTCTCACGTTTGTATTATGCATGCACGTGTTACTTGCTCGCAAGGTAGTTGCACATTGCAATGATTAACAAACCCGGTCGCTTCTGTTTCTTAAGTGCACCCTTCACCAGATTCCGCGCGGATGCAGTCGATATCGCGTTTGTATATCATACATTTGCAATAGAACGATAATATATGTTGTAACGGTTTGCGAATATCGGACGGGTCATCGTGCAAAAGTAAAATTGAGAAATAAATTTTTTTCACGCAAGTTTCTAGTTTCGAAATAATATTGTCAATTTTAAAATTTATAATGGGAAAGTGAAGAAAATTATAATAAAGAATAGAAAAATGTTTATAACAGCTATTCTCTTTCATAAATTTAAACACGAGATACATTATATGTATCTTATAAGATACATTTTTATTTATTTATTTCGAACTATATTTATCTATTTCTTATATTACTTCATATTTGTCTTTTATTTTATTATTTGACATGTTTAGTCGTTTGTTTTTGTTGTCATATTCAATAATAATTTTTAATAAATGTAACAAGATACGCGAATAAAGCATTTCAAAAAATTCACGGCCGCTGCGCAAATTTTCGAAAAATTGCACGCGATATGCAAATCAGCATTTGCGGCACCGAACTTGTAATAGGTCTCACGCGTGAAAATTGAGACAAGTATATCTGATTGCAACAGCGCATAATCCACATAATATCATTTGTGGGAGGTCAACCGCGTAATCAGAATTATAGCATGAAGTAATAAACAGTCGCAGATATCGAGCTGCTAAACTTCGCTTAATATCAAAATCGATTTCGCTTGATACACGTTCGAATAACAACACAATAAACGAAACGTATAATAATAAACGATTTATATAGCTACTGTTTTAGCTTGAAATATTCGATTATCAGTTACAATACTGCGATAATTACCAGTAAAATAATCGGTGAAATCTTAGCAAGCGTTAAACATTTTTCATTCAATTTCTAACTTCCTGTTAATTCGAATAATTATTAACGTCTCATCAATTTGAATAATTATTAACGTCTGCTTCCCTATCTTTTTTTTCTAGCGTGAATGTATCTAATTTTATTTTAAAAAACATCGAGAGAAAAAAGAGCAAGCTTAATACAGCAGATTAATCAGATCGTTTTTCTTTGCAAATATGTAATATTTTCACGAGACTCTTTTCATGTAAAATATTAAAAAGAGAAAAATATATATTAATAATACAATCATATTTTACGCAGTAAAATGTACTTTGATTACCGCCAACGTCAACAAGTCCTTTCTACGTTTACGACGCGTGTACAATTAAATGAGTGTATATTACCTGCCAACGACAGATTCAAAAAATTAGAAAAATATGTATATCAAAAGGTTGTAGATTTCAAAAAACAGAATATATTTTTAAATCTATGTTAAATTAAAAAGTTGCATAACGTGCACGATTTATTTTTTAATGCTTAATAAAAAATCTTTTTTGATTTAATTTATGTAGACTATTTTACGAAGATCTTATTTGATCTCTTTTTATCAAGTCTGAAACATCTTGTTGGTTGATTTGGCTTTGAAACGACAAGGAAGTCTATCTTGGCAGATTTATTACACGAGAGTAGTTATTAGCAATTAGATAAAATATAATTTTTCACATACATATTCTAGTTTCGCAAGCATAAAAATGCAACAAATTTGCATTTTATCGTTACATCATATCTCTATCATATTAATAAAAATATATGATAATCTAATGGGGGGTATTCATGTAATAATCTCCACAAATAAGTACCGGCGTCTCTGTGAATCGCAAAACTAGTCCGCATTGTCGGCGCTATCACGATCGCGGGAAAATAGAAATCGACTAACGACCGATTGAGATTAGTATCGCAAGACTTAATCGTAGGCATCCTGGCCGGGGCTACTTTTCTGCTTAATTGATCGGAACGGTTTAACCTCGCATGCGTGAGATTTCGCAGCTCCCACACGCTCGTTGATGCACAATCTCGTGCACAATATTGCGTAGATTTCGTAAAAACGCAAGTACCGATTGCAAGAAATTTTCAGTTTTTTATCTATTTTTCATTAAAAATTTTTATGGAGATAGTATATTTGAATCGAATAATACGACCTTTATATTTTCTTTAGAAAACTTTCTAAAATATGTAACATTTTAGGATGTTTGGATAGGATATGCCAGTAAAAGAATTAAAAACTTTTCTTCTCAAATTTCCAGGGAAATATTCATAATATGCTTTTCCTCTCTTACCCGATTGTGTAACATTCGTACGATGTACCAAAACTGTAGTATACCAAGTTTACAAAATGTTTATCAATCACACACATATTCATTAATAATGCATCGTCAATTTCAATATGCAAACATTCATCGCGAGAGGTCTAATTTGCGTTGACAAATATTTCGGCGGCGTCAAAGACAATGACACGAAGATCAAATGACACGAATGACTTGAATACGATCTGACGTCGCAGGGAAATTCAATTAGACACGATCACCTACCTCACGTTAACGCAATTTGTTAGCGTTACCCGCCCCCCCAGGCTAAGCCTCGCTGAGTCAATCAAGACGCCAACAGACAGCGGTCGCATATAACCGAAAGAGCCGAAGGGGGAATTACCTTGTAATCGAGGAATACCCCGCAGCTGTTCTCGTGTCAAAGAGAGTGAGAGACGGAGAGAAAAAACGAAGGAGCTAATCTCTCTTCGACGTCCGCGACCTACCGCGATAAGTTCTCTGCCACGGCCGGGTAGCGTAAATTAACGTAACGACTTACCTCGATCTTGCACAGCGCCCGACCTTGCTATTGTTCGTCGCGCTATTGTGACCCCCCTCGAGCTGGCCACTCCGTAGCCTGCACTCGAGGCCATTAGCCAGGTTCCACCTTCTTAATGGCGGACTGCTGATAAAAGGCGGATCGACAGCTACGTGACACGAGCCACGCGCCACCTTTGATTTACGCGAATATCATTGTTACGTGATCGATATCGTTCACGTCGCGTTGTCGTATCTCATGTAGCGAGACGTCCGTGAAATAATCGACGTTATAGTGATATATATGAACGTACGTCTCGCGTAACGCAGATGTGTGTCAGACTAGTTTTATCCCGTGAACGAGTGTTGATTATATTCGCATCAAACCTGCGTCGAGTATAACTCGGAAATGCTCGCGAGGTACAGTGCAACAGATGTACTCGAGAAGAAGCGCAAGAAGCACTATTAATAGCCTGAATTTTGTTTCACTCTTTAATCGCGGCACCTAAAATTACTTCTCCAAAAGTTCCGATAAACGAGACACAAATTTAAATAAAATTACACACAGTTTAAATTTTCGTATTAATATAAAACAATGGTTAAATTAAAATCATGAAATTGCCTACATTACAATAAAACGTGAAATTATTATATATATCTGGCAATTTTTCATATAATACACATAAAGATTAAAAATTTCGAAAGAAAAAAATATAATTATTCTTATATTTTTATAAATAATTAATTTGTGTTATTTTTCATGAATAAAACTGTGAATTTTCTTTTTATATGTGTGTAGTTAATTTACTGTATTCCAAACAATGCAATAAAACATTATCCGGCGCGTGTGCTCCGCGATAATATTTTTCAAATTGCACGAGCAATTATTCGCGAAGCAATTACGCGGGGCGTATTTCATTTCGCGAAAGACAGCTCTTTCAACTTTTACGAATAATTACGAAACGCCTTTTATACGAATAATCACCAGTTTCGCTTCCAAAAACGCGCGCGTAGATTATTGCTGCAATGCACGCGGCGAAGAGGAATTCGAGAGCAAATATCGGCGGCGGCAGCGGCGGCGGGCTCGCAACGCTCCGCCGTAATAATTTTCCCGTTACCACGTATAACGTAATGAAACGACGCGTATAATACTTGTCGCAAGACACCGGCGATACTTAAGCCACGCAACGAGCCACATTTACGAGACGTTCCATTGAATTTTCCCGACATTATGCAACGGCACTTTCGATCGAGCGGGCGCCCGCAACGCGATCCGTATATCGAAGCCTAACATACTCGTATATTTCCACTCTGATCGAGCATACTTAACGATTGTCGCCGGGTTTATCCGTTGACGATAACTCATACTTTCGTAAGCTTAATTTGCGTGAATGTCTTTTCAGCGCGGATATACCGGCGCATTTATGGGCAACGTTATCGAGAATATTATATAGTCTATTTATTTCACGGATGAACGTCCAAACTTGCAAACTTTTCTCTCTTTCCAAATAATAATTGTTGATAATTTTTAAAAATTCAATTTGTTTATTGTACCATTATTCAATAAGAATCGTTGCGCCGATATTCCGCCTTCTCTCTCTCCCCTCTCTCTCTCTCTCTCTCATCATCCATACTTTTTATTTATAAATTATAAAAATAATTAACCCTCAAATCAAAACCTTTACAAAAGTAGGTACTTTTGTACTAAAAGCGTGTAATTTCCGAGATATATTTTTTTTTATATTATACCACAATTACATGCATAGATAACAATAAAAATTGAACATGTAACTACTTCTTATTTTTTAAAATGCATCTTAGACAATTTCAGAAATACAACAACAATAATTAAAATAGATAGTGATAATAACTAATTTGATTAATTAATTTATTGTGTGCATTCTATCATTGTATTCTTCATAATCCCGCCAAAAAGTGAATACGTCGTGCAAGCTTTGAACTATCATGAACAAAATCGTCAAGTCTCAGAAATGAATATGTTTCGAGTTAAGGGTTGAATATAAAAGACACCGGTCACTCACCGATCGCTGAAGCCGACGCAGACGCGAGCAGCAATCTCTGATCCTTCTCCGATACTCCTTCGATCTTCGATGCTCCGAACGCTCCGCGACTCCTTCAGTGTTCGCACCCGCGATATGCACATTCCCGAGTAACGCGCGATACGCGGACACACCCGTTGTCAAAATACGACATCGCTGGATCGATATCGATTCCGAATGAACACGCGCGACAGCGTTAATCAACTCGCGAATCAACGTTAAAACGACCGTCCGCGCGTAAACTCATTCGGCACTCCCGATATATTCGCGTTATCGTTCGACACACGAATCGATTCGATCGACGCTTGACGCTTCCTAACCTTGATCGGCGTCGCGAGATCCTGGGAAGCTACTGCGCCACCGGTGTCAAACGTAGCGTTGTCCGTTAACGGCCGTAACAAGACCTAAACAAATCATCCGCTTCGGTACCTCTCGTCCTCGATGCTCCTCTCGATGCTGGGCGGCATGGCACTCGGCGATAAGCGGGACAGGCGACGATTGCGGAAACGAAGTCCGGCGAAACGACGGAATAGACGGAAGTGGAGCGTGACACGGATCAGTGGTCGAGGATCGTCCGGACCCGGACAGCCGCGTAGAAGCGTAGATCGCGCGGGTGTCGCGGGTGAATCGGAACCGGCTCGGCGTCCGTCTCCGTCGGGCGGTTCCGGCACTCCCGAGCGGAAAAGGCGCGCACCGCGACTCGGCACCCCCGCGCGCGACTCCGCGACTCCGCGACTCGTGACTCGTCTAATCACCGGGGACGCGCGACGCAAACTGACCGGACACGGCGTATTAGAAAATTTCGGCGGTCACGTGATCGCCCGCGACCCGTTTCGCGCGCTCCGCGCGTCACATATGGTTTCTCCCCCCGACGCGCGATATACTAATTAATTAGAATCACGAAAATTACGATCAAAAGAATCTCGAAGCACCGTTACGACATTAATCGAGATATTAATGAGAGTTTTAATCGTCAGATTTGATTTATTCAATTTCGTCTCAATACCGACAATGAGATTTGAATTGGATCGCGCAATCGCGCTTGACGCCAACTTCACGGAACTTGCCACAATTCGTCGTCGGCGCGATTTATAACCGATCGTCGAGACAGCCAGACAGCCGTATTAATAAATGTCGATGTAAACCCGTCGCTGACAATTCAGCGGTCAAAAGGTGTCCCGTACGGGAAAGTACGTCGATCGGATAAAAATATACACGCGCGAACGCAGAACGCGCACAGCGATTTACAAGGCGTCTAATCTCCCGGAAGGTACCGCGCGAACTGACGGCCGATTAAATTCGGGGCGGTGATGTCGCGGCACGTCATCTCTTTTTACGCGGAAAATTTAGTGACCTAGCGAGAGAGCGGCGTGTCCTGCGCGTATATGTTTTGATTCGCTTTGAGGTTGAAAACATCGTCGGTAGTATACAACTCGTGCAACTTTCTCGTATAATATGTTGCAAGTTTATTTACATTTATAAACGTTGATTTACCGAGGCAGCATCGAATTTGTATTTCTATTTCCTTCCTACGAGCGACTGTGGAAGTTGCTCGCAATTATTTTCGCTGCTTTTCGAAAATTAAATATTATATGGATATTACATATATTCGTCTGATATTGAATGGCATTTAATCCAAAATATTAAAACAAGCAAAAAGGTTTAACGAGCGATTTACATCTTCCACATATATTTCCATATTATTATAGTTATTAAAATATAAAAAATGTGGCTTTTAATTATATTACACAATTCTTTATTATATATACATTAAAAAATTCAAAGATACATTCTATGATTTCGTGTATTCTTGTTGCGTGAAAAAAACGTAATGTAACTCACCCCCAAATATAAAATGGCATTGTTCCCCGTTCTGAAATGCGCTTTTTTTATTTACGAATTTAAAAGTGCCTCGTTACGCGACACGATTTCGCCGAGTGTGTGCGTAACATAATTTTTCTCCCGGCTAAAAACAGATCACGCTGAAAATAAGCGCGTGCACACGTGCGTACGTGCGATTCCTCGTGGAAGATAAGCCGGTCGGTTGGTCGATCGCAAACCACAACCACGCCCCGCTCTCGGAGTCCTTGCGAAGAATGCGTGAATGCGCCGTTGCAGTTACATCATCGCGACAGAGTGCAGTGCAACGGGATGTCCATGCGCTGCACGTCGCGTCGAAATACAAAGGAGCACCGCTCGAGCGGAGAAAGAAGAATAGAAAGAACGATAATCGTTCTTGATGTAGAAGAAAACAAATAACGAATTGAGCTATTGTTTTAAAATTTTTTCTCAAAAGATTTCTCGTTTATTATATAAGTGCTATTCACATTTAAAAAATTTTTACAGTGATTTTAAATTAGGTTGCTTTATACATATTAAGGCCATTGCACGTAACAAAGTTTTAGTCATAATCGTAAGGTCGTAAGAAAATAGACCACGCACACTCGATTATTCCTCGAGCTCAAGGAGAATAATCGATTGTGCGTGGTCTATTTTCTTACGGCCTTATATATACGATTATGACTAAAACTTTGTTACGTGCAATGGCCTTTAGCATCAAAGTTGCATCGATTGAGAAGAATCAAAACCCATGGTCGAAACGTCGTGACGATTATAATTAATAAAGATAGTCAGTTAGTTCAAATAAAAAATCGAAGCAAAATTTATTGACACACATATATAATATACGTGCACGTGCACGTGCATACACCTATTAATTTTCTGAAACAATCTAAAAAATTACGAGATATTACAAATCTATCTATAGAGATGCATCTATTTTCTTTGTCACTTTTTATCACGATTCTTGATTTGGCTGACTAAAGTGAGCTTTTATCGGCTTCTCCGATTTTTTTTTAATTACTAACTTTGTAAGTTTCTCGGATTTCTTGGTCTCTCTCTCTCTCTCTCTCTCTCTCTCTCTCTATCTATCTCTCTCTCTCTTTCTCTGTGATCAGTTTCTTTTTTTCTGATACAATTTTAAAAATTGCAAGGTTTTACAAATCTCATTACTGTGACTCTTACTTTCTTGCGACCCGGCCGGTGAAAACTGCAACCGTATTGCACTTATATCAAGATCTGCATCTTACGTAAGTGCGAGACACAGGATCGGGTCCGTCGTTTGTTACGTTACGTACACGTCGATCCGATCGCCGAAAGTAATGCGCTCACGCCTTTTTTATCCGCAATACCAAAAATCGCTCTTATTGCCGAATGTATAACGGAGGCAAGCGGCAAAATCTTGTGGAAAAAAAGCCAACCGACCTGAATAAATAACCTGAATAATAAACCTGATTTATTTATGCCCCGACATTATTTACTTTCGTTTTTATTAATTTCTATATATATATAGGTGCATTTTTATGTAGATGTTATAGAATAATAAAGTTAAGATTTAAAATTGATGTAGGTACGCGTTAGTGTTAAAATTTATATACTTTTATTAAATTTATTTAAGTTTATTAATTTTGTGTGTGTGAGATTAAGTTAGTGTGAGATAATTCCAAAGATTTACGTTTATCTGGCCAATTTATCTGCCATTGCGAGACAAAACCGCAAGGAAAAAAATTCGACCTTTCTCCAGTCCCTGCAGCGAGAGAATGTCACGCGAGGCCCACGCTTCCGCGTATCCTGAGACTTCCGGAAAACCGCAGAAAAATCCTCGTTCCTGCTGGGCCTTTTTACAGAGGGAATGTGGAGTACCGAATGACGATTGCGCAGCGAGCAGCAGGACTCATTGTCGGCGGTTCTTGTGCAGCCTGGCTGCGCGAGAAATGGCTATTAGCACTATTAGCATAGTGACATGTCTCTCATTACAAAATCTCCCGCGAGTCTGTCGCGTGTGACTCATAATTATCGCTAAGGCAAATTCTTCTTGAAGCTTGAGCAAGCAAGCAATGACGTTCGTGTTCTGCAACACGCCTGCCTGCCTGCCTGCCTGCCTGCCTGTTTGATTTTTGTAATGCACGCGCGTGTACGTACGTTGTAGTATCGTTTCGCCGATTTCGCGCCATGATATCGACCCGATCCTGACCAAGAAGCGTGAAGCAAAGAGGAATCGGTTACAATAAAAATTGTAAACGCAAACGTCGTAATGACTTTGTATCAAGTGGTTGTAAAAAACTAATTGTGATCTTTGCACAGTGAGTCTTTATTATACCAATGCCTGATGTAAAACTTGAGGAATTACAAGATAAAACATTATTCAAAATTCTATCTAACTAATATAACAGATATAAAAATTAATATTCCTATTAATTATATTAAATTAAAGAAAAAGTTATGTAAATTAAATTGATATAATAAATTAAAATAAATAAATAAAAACTGTGAAAGATTGAAAAATAAGTAGTTAATAACGATGTATATCACAAATAATTTTTCATTACTTAATTTCTTATTTAATTAATATTTTAGAACCCAATATATATATCATTCAACTCTTAGCTTAATACAATACATAAATAATATGTTAATTGTCAACACATTTTTTTTCCGTAAATGACGTCGCGAAACTTTGTCGCGAAACTTGACAGTTTAAAATCTGTTGTCTCTCTCATAAATATTATATATGTATATATTAGTTATTACGTATTTGCGAGTTATCGAACCTATTCGCCGTTGTCGTCGGTTTCCATTCTCCGCAGCGTAAAGATAACTCATTTATTTTCTCGGCTATGACGTTACGCCAGCGAGGCGTTGCCGAGGCGGTACGCGCGATTGCGTAACGTGATATCGAGATCGAGAACCAGCCTTCTGGCCGGACGGAAATAATGCTCGGAGGTGTGTCACCCAGGTTCGCGACCGCTCTTCGACGTTTGTCTATGATATTCGTCGATCGATTATACCGGATCCACGTTAGACATAAATGCGAGTTCGAGCGTGTCGAAAAACCGCCCGGTTCTGGTTTCACGCACGGGCGGTTCCGCGCGAGAAAAGCTGGGTTGATGCAATTTACATTTGACGTGTCGTCGGTACAAGGCCTACAGTGCGATAACCTGTGAAAACTGACTTATTTGATCAATGTAGCACAGAATATGAGATCTCAAATGATTATTCGAAAAGCTATCTCATTCGAAATACTCGACCCAATGGAGCCTATATAACATAAAACATTTAAATTTTTGAGTTACTCATTTTGGTATTCCGTTAAATTTTCGACTTATGAGACTTTGATCATTTCTTTTTTATTTTGCTTAGATTTTTTAACTATGTTATCTCTTCTACTTGTAATTCTATTACATTTGAGATTTATAATATAATAATACAATTTTTTTATGCATTTTTTATTATTGTTTTATTTTTATATCTGTTCTATCGTTCTTAAAATGTAAGTATTATAAGACGGCCCCGATCTCTAAAAAATAATAAATTTTTTGTATTAAATTAAATCTACAAATAAAACTGGCTTAAGTCGCCTTCCCGCTTTTCTCAAGAAATGACGTCAACGTATTTTTACATCGAGTCTTTATCCACAGTTTCTTTCTTTTTCTTTTCCCTGGCTTGCACAATTGCCTAAATTATTGCAAGTTTAATATCAACTCAAATTTATTACACAATTTTTTTATTATTTTGTTCCAAGGTTAAAACTATAAAAGATCGATGTTCGATGCAGAGTGAAATGATAGCGCAATGGATGTATAATGATTTGTAATAAAACATCTCATGAATAATGCGGAGTTTATAAAAGTATCGAATATCCTTGAAAGTTAAGCCGGTACCGTAGAATAACGGATTTTTCTTTTTTGCAAAATATTATACGCCAGTTTTTACATCTATTTACCTTTCTGCAAAGAAACCAATCATTTTCTTAACGATAAGTGTATAAATCGCTACTTATGTATACTTATCGTAATCGTTATTTGATATAAAAACATGCGGTGATATGTAAGTAATAGCGCAACGAGGCTTATCAAACCAGTCCCTATTACCCTGATGTTTAACATGATATTTTGTACATTATAGCGAACCATTAATGCAAAACTTGCAACAAAATTGCAAATAATAGACAATAATTTTATGAAGATTTTTTAATAAAAAATAATAAATAATTAATAGAATAATTTTTAATTAATTTTGATAACAAACAATTAAATTTATGAGATACTACTAATGTCAAACTGCATGTAAATTCGGTTTTTATCGTAATATTATAGTAACAGCATATAGTTGATAAAAACCACTAAAAAAAATTAGACAATTTAAAAATTAAGGAATAATAATTTAAGATTAATAAATAATATGTTAAGAAAATAGGCAGTGATAAATTATCGCAAAAATTGTGCATAAAAAAGAAATAGTAGTATAAAAGTACAAAAGTATAAAAGCAAGTAAGTAATAATAAAAATGCCGCTAACAACTTCGAGGATTTAAATTGCCACTCGTAAAATATATACAAGTGACTTCTTGTGGCGTTTGTAGTGTGTTCTAAGAGAGACAAATGAACATTAAACCAGGAAACGTTTGTTTGGGCGTAGTGAAACGATAAAAGGCCCATTCTGCGTGCCAATGTGACAGACTTAATCGCCTTATATCAACTTGAGAATGTTACATGTTATTTGTCGTAATGGCGTGATTTAAACAATTCGCTGTTGCCATCTTGTGACTAATGCAATGTAATTTCTCATTATACGATTTATCGTAATATATACATATAAAACAATTTTTTTTAAATTAAAATAAATTTTTATAAAAATTAAAATAAATTAATAAAATATTGATTTTATTAAACATAAATCTGTATTATAGTACTATTGCATCCAATATTTGTAAAAAAAAATTTCCGTTTATTAAAATACAAAAAACCTCATATTCATGTGCTCATTCAAAGATATAATTTTCTTTTTTATTTCCCGGACTGTTGAAGGTGATTTCCCTTCGCAAATAATGATTAAAGTTCTCGTTTCGAAACGCAGATGCGAGGTGTCGCCAATAAGACTTACGGCGAACGTGAGAATAACCAACAATTAATTTCTCAAGAATGAGGGATTGTCCATAAATCAATCGGTAAACAGGGATAAAATCGCCATAGATCAATCAGCTAACGATTCACGCCGTTAATGGCGATTTTTGCCGGCGTAAAACCAACATATCAGTCTCGCAGATGGCAATGATAATACCCACGGAATTGCTACCTTATGGACAACTTGCATCTCTTATGGTACGCGCATATAACGTAATAATAGTGCACCGCAATAGAAGACACTGCGCGTTCCTCGCAACGCATGATTTATTAGCGCGGCAAGTTAACTGCTTTACCTCGTAATGAAGCATTGAGCAATCTTGCGCAAACCGACACAGCCGCCGGACACGGGCGAGAATAAATTCACGTGTTACAATTAGTACTGCGCTATGCGTGCGTTACGTTAGTTGGAAATTCGTTGCTTCGTATCTATATATGATCGCGCGTTGCATTATAAAAATCAAAGATATTTCACAATAGGGAGATTAGAACTATGTGCAATATACCCATATCTCTATCTCTATATATATAAAAAATTAATTTTAATTATTTAATTAAATTACGCCTCGACTTTAATTTCTGTTGAAAAAAACCGCGTTCAATCTTTTAAAGATAAAGAAAAGATATCCTATAGTAATTGCAAGATATGAATTGGAGATATACTTTAAAATACGACATGATCTTATAAACAACAATGTAAACAACAGTCTAATCGAATTCCATTTAATTTCGTAACGAAGAACTCGAACGACGTACGCGAGGAAAAGAACTGTTGTAACTTGTAACGCTGATTGCTAACGAGTTCCCTGCGACTTTTCAATGACGCGTGTGACATCACGATTGAGGTAGATCTCTCGACGGGTGGAAAAATGATAAGGTTGTGGCATCGAAATGCGCTCACATACGCACGCATATCTGCATAAAGTGGTGGCCAAGCGCGCGCTCCATTTACTAACGGCGCGGCTGGCGGCTCGCGCACGTTTAGCGTGTTATACAATCGTTGCACATTATGTGTTATAACATACGCATATCTGTGTGCAGTATATCGTGGGTAAATAGTGTTAGGCTCTAGGTAGGTGTGGCGATAGACCGGCCGTTGGCTTCCCTCGCCACTGGCGGGGCGCAGGGTGCGCGAAATGAAAGTCAATTCCCTATATAAAGGGTGGTTTTCCAGCCCGACAACGACAGAAACCGATCTATTTTACTCACGCGCGAGTATCACGCCAAAGTATCATTCAACATGAGGGCCCTGGTACGTGCTGTCACATCTTCGAGCAAAGTTAAAGAAACAGTGCTGGAGATCCGTTTGATTCTGCCGAGAACATTTCCGTTCGGACATAAATGCTTAATCAGATCGAAGTTTAGGAGCCGATCTAATTTTTCTGCGCTTTCCGTGCTTTGTCACAGTGTTTCTTTTTGCAAAATTGGAAAGCATAAATGAAAATTGAAAATTGGAAAAACTTATTATTTGTGTGCAGTTTAAATCCCGTGCGAAGACCTTCCAACTTTTGAATCGATAGTCTCGATTGTGATAATTGTCATCTTTATCAAATTCGTTAATTGTTTCGCAGATCGATTTGTTTACAGTTATTTGGTCCAACAATGATTAAACTAGATTGTATTATTAATCATATTTACACTTTATAATTCACGATTTCGCACATTATTCAATGTCTCGAGTAATTCACTCGAGTTTGCTCATTTAAATGGCTATAAATAATTAATTTTACATTGGATAGATATCTCAATAATAGTTACTTTTAAAGATTTCGATAAATTTATTCATCCATTTATTATTTAAACTTTTACTCAAGAATCTTTTAATGACATGTTGTTCTTGATTTTGAAAATTAAGAATTGCGATAGTTTTTAATTATCCGTTTGAATTAATATTTGAGTTAATATTAACTTTTACAGATTTCTCGATCGACCCATTCACAGATCTTTAGAGATTTTTTATTAACGTTCCTTTCTTGATTTTGCAGATCTGCCTGGTGCTGATCTCTGCGGCGTTCGCCGCTGAAGAGAAGACGGTCAAGAAGCGTGGCCTGATCGGCCTGGGTGACTATGGACTTGGTGGCAGTCTTGGTGGTTATGGTGGTTATGGTGGTCTTGGTGGATATGGTAGCCTTGGTGGTCTTAGTGGCCTTGGTGGATATGGTGGCCACGGTGTTGCCATTGCCGTCAAAGAGAAGACCGTCGCTGTTCCCTACGCGGTTCCGCAGCCAATTGCGGTTCCCGTCGATCGCCCGTACCCCGTTAAGGTACGAATTAATCAGTTTAATTTTTGACGATGGTGTTGCAACAAATAATAACAATAAAAAATCGTTCATAAAAATTCGATGATTATATAATTTAAACAGAAAATTTACGAAGTACAATTTTATATAACATAAATTTTTAATGTTGCATTTTAAATAAATATTGAATTAATTAATTAGAGTCTAAATTTTAACACTTGGTGTTTATATATTTTTTATTAATTTTAATTAAATATAAAGTTAAAATAGTCAAGTAAAAAATTGTATTAAATATTTTAATGAAGAAAACTGAAGAGTAAATAAATGTTATGTAGGGGAATTTGCCCCAGTATCGGACAATACATATTTGCACACATCTACAGTAGAAATATGCAAATGTCATATTATTTGGTACTGGGGACTGTTCGGTACTAGGGCAACTTCTCCTAATTCGTTTCAACATATAATAAAATTTTTTGTTATTTTTAGGTTCCGGTTGCCGTCCCGCACCCAGTTCCAGTAGCCGTTCCCGTGCCACAGCCCTACCCCGTGGTCCAGACCAAGACGATCACGGTTCCCGTAGAGAAGCCTTACCCAGTCACGGTCCCCGTTAAGGTGCCAGTGCCCGTGCCTGCCCCATACCCCGTCAAGGTAAATTATAACAAATTCTAATCTTCCATTGGCCGTGACATTTCCAAAATTTTTCAATTTCGACGAAAAATTAGAAAATAAATTAATCCGATTTGACAGACAAAGAATTCTAATTAGAAGCCACAAATTTCGCATCAGGATTTATATCGTAGTTTCTAGATAAAAAATGTTGCCTCTTAATATTTTAACGAACGTTCTGATAAATTTTAATTATTTCATCCCAATAACGTATTCAGCTTATTATAATGTGTTGTCCCATTATAATTCTTTGCCTGCTTATAGCGCAACAAGTAGAAATCGATTTCGAGACGTGATTATTAACAGTTTCGTTGTGTACTCTCGGTTTCCAGTATAGCTAATTTATCGTCTACGTTGATTAATTGGTGATCCAATATGTTACGATAAGAATCACGGTTTTGGTCATTTATTTGTGCGTTACGCGATTAGGTGAACGTACGCAAGAGAGGTGCAAGCGACCGCCGCGCTGGTTGGACATAACTTTACAGCTGTGTTGTAATTAAACTAAAATTATACTTGAAGTCATAGGTCGATGATTGCAATTGACGATTGAAATATGCTCGACCGATGTAATTAACGCAAACATATTGGCTACAATTATTTAATCTACATATTATCACGTATTCTGTTTTTAAGCTGTACAATAATAATAGATATGTAATGATGCAAACACTAGCCAGTTATATTGGCTTTTTATATATTTTATATATTTGGCTATTTATATATATATATATATATATATATATATCCGTATTACTCGTATTATTTCCATTATTTAATTAATTACATTAATTACATTACAAACTTTAGCATCGTAATTTTAAATATTGTATTTTAATAATTACATTTAATGTAAAAAATAGCCAATAGGTATATAACAAACGTTTGAAAAGTAGCTATTTATATAATAAGAACCAAAATTATTTCATATTTTCAATTAATATCAATAATATTTTGTCTTTTAGGTTGCTGTCTCCCACCCAGTTCCAGTTCCAGTCGCGGTCTCTCACCCAGTTCCAGTTGCGGTTCCGCATCCGGTCGTCGTCAAAGAAACGGTTCCCGTTTTCGTTAAGGGCTACGGCCACTACTAGATGAAATTCTCCTAAAAAAAGTCACATACACCCCGCTCCATCTTAACCCTTTTCCCAGCATCGCAAAATCCATCACGACGAGCGTCCGTTCAAGAGACGCTTCTCTCGGTCGTGTAGTATTTTAAATTCACGGAATAAATCGATTTTGTAAATGTTTTCGTAAAGAAACAACCGACTTCTTCTTTTCCTTTTGCGCTCATAACTCATTTATTATGCCAAAGATACAAATATGATTTTAAATCACACTGCGTATTAAAATATTGCAATATTTTCATTCTTTTGAATATTTCTAAACTTTTTAATTAAAAAAAATTAAAAAAAATTAATAGAAGAAGCATATTATTTTGCCAATTTGTTAATAAATATGAATTTTTTACTTATCAAATTAATAGATATTATTTTTTTATTTTACACAATTTTATATTTTTATAAATTAATGAATATTATTTTTATTATTGCAATTTCAAGTTTATGTTTAATTTTGAGTGATGCTATTATTAAACATTATATATTTAGAATTAAATTAAACAATTTGGTAGAAATCTAGGAAGCCATATCTAGGAATCTAAGCTATTTTTGAGACACACGGACACACACCCTGTTTCCAATAAGATCTTCGGTTCGCTTTTACAATTATTGATTTGTTGTTTTGACAGAGCTTCGCTACTTCGTTTTACACTTCACTCAAGTGTATTCGCCTTTCACACTCTCTCGGTCTTTTTCTAAGCGAGAAACGTAAGAAATAATGTCCTCAGGCACGATGAAATAAAGTAGTATCTTGCAACAACGTTTGTCTGTGAAATTGCTAGACGAAATTTCGGCAATACGGGCTTTTTTTCACGGTCTGACATTAGTGGTTCACCTTGATTACGGAATAGAGCGAAATGAATGGTAGATTTAGGGAAATTGGCCAACGCCCGAAGGTTCTTTGCCTGAAGATAATAAATAACCTGTTTAAAATATTGCAGGATTAAATATTATAACCGAAAGTTAAACAAACAGTAATGTCATACCTTGAAAGCGTTCTCACGGAATTGTTATTTATTTAAAACAATTTTAGATAACTTTTAATTTTAATTATAATCTTTTTTTTAAATTCTTTCAATATTTTTTTATCTTTATGTAAAATTATATTACTTTAGATTTATTTTATTTTTTTATACTAAAATAATAAAACTAAAATTTATAATAATAATAAAAATAATATTTATTTTAAGTATAATTATATATATATATATATAATAATATATTCAACTTCTGTAAAACATTGATAAAAAATTGTTACATAAAATTTCTTTTATACAAGCTTTTAACTAAAAACGTTAAATAAAATTTACGTAAAATTTTAAGCATATGCAAACATGGAAAAAATATCAATTATAAAAAAACAATATTTTTATGTTTTATGACAGCATCTGTCACATGATATCTTTTACTGACTTGTTTTCTTATCGAAATGCGAACGTCATTTTAACCGATGATGATTGAGCAACCATTTTGCTCTCTCCCTCTTCTCCTCTCCCTTTTCCATATGACAAGATATTTATTTGCCAGTAAGTTTAAATTTTTATATCTATTTCAATCAAGCATCTTCGAGCATTGAATCATGTACATATATCTTAATTCAGTAGATTTTTTAATTTTACTATAATAAACTTGGATAAATTCAAAAATATGATATAAAATGTGTTGGAAAAATAAAAGTATAAAAAAGGTAATTTAACATTAAATTATTTTCTCAAGTATCCGATGATCGTTAACATGTTTCGTTTGCGGAAAACTTTAGAAAGCGAGAGCCAAAGTAAGAATGCAAATATGCAACCGAGAACGAGGCAAATAAAGGAATGTGAACAAAATACTTCAGATACTTATTTCGAGATAAAGGGAAAGCATACATATACATATTTTTTATAATTAAATTATGTTTGTTGCATATAAGATTTGCATAAATTTTCAAAGCGGCTGCGGAATGTAAACGAAATCAAGATATAATTTTTCACGTAACGTTTCCACCTACATTACGTATAAAAATTCTATTATTCATTACCATGTGTAAGATTATGATATATATATATATATATATATATATATATATATATACTTATATATATATATATCACAAAATTTGCACGTAACTTTAACGTTTAATCAAAACAATCCTTGATGAAGGTCGACCACACATTATTATGCTTTTTTGTAGCAAAAGCGTTCCAATCGAAAGGACAAGAAAAAATTAAATTAAAAATGAACATTCCTAAAATACAAATAAAATTAAAAATTTCCAATAATTACAATTGCCGAGAGATATGACAAGTTAAATAAAACAGGCAGATAATCTTTTGAATTGTAATAATCGGATAATCCAACCAATATCTGCAATAATAAGAATTATATCAAACACAATTGAAAAATAAATATCAAATAAGTATCAATTTTGAAATCGTGCATGCAAATAATATTTTATTTTTGAGTTTTAGAATTATATTAATATCTATATAAATGATTTAACAATAATGAATATTTAGAAAGAATAATATTAATTTTTATCTTAAGATATTTTTTTTCTATTTGATAACTTAATAATTTATACAACTAATAATTATAATTATGTAATTACTAATTATTTTAATGCAAATATATTAATTTATTTAAACAAATTATTAAATAATTGTATAATATTTTGAATTTATCATTAATTATTTTCTCTAGTAACTGATGCAAAAATAAAAGAAAAATAAAAATACAATAATTTTTGCACTTTTACATAAGTTAATACAAGGTATGACAAAATTGTCTATAACCGCGATAATCAAACACAATTGACAATGAATGATACAAAGAAGATATTAAGGAACAAAGAAGACAAAGAACAAGCTCAAAGACATGAAATTGACTTTCTTTCTTGGACACCGTGAAACGCTCCGCCTACATAATGATTTCTCGATTACATCAATTTGCACAACAATAACGAGACACTTGATGCTTCATGCCATACTTACGCAGTTAATACATTTGACAACTTTATTTTCTACACGCACAATTCTTTGGCTTTTATAAATTACTGACATGTATTATTTAATATAATCACTATACTTTTGTCATTTACATTAAAAAAAACAATTTATATCATACAATTTAAAATGTTAAATGAATATTAAAGCTATATGCGCAGGAAATGCCTGCTAAATATTAATTTTGTTGCAAAGTTCAATTTTTTTATTTTTATTTTTGTTTTTTACAACATAGTAAATATTTAATATTTATTAATCACAAAATGAATAAATAAAATATTTAATTTGTATTTTTTTGAGATATTTAATAAATTCGAGGATATGGCAATAAACACCGCAACAATGTTCGAATTTTGGTAAAGGTTGCGGCTTGAGCCTTAAGAATGCGAAAGTAATGTCACGGCACTTGTATAATGCAAGTCGTGTGCATTCGATCCAGAATGCGTATACACGTATACTGTATACATACATCGAGGTGACGCGAGGAACGTGCGTGTAATAACCGGTGTACGAACGAAACGTGGAATTTTCGGCGATTTCGCCTGACTGCGGCCGGGCCTGGCGCTCGCGATTACGCAATCGCTACAAACGATTATACATCTCGCGCTTGCAACAAACTACGAGAGGGCGAGCAGGGGGCCTGTTTCCGGTGTCGAAATAAAAAACGGTTGCTGATTTATGCAATTCACGAACGCTCGTCTGTCTCTCCCACCCGGAAATTGTTGGTTCAAAGTGTTTACTGAAGCTCTCGATGAAGTTCATTTTTCAGTACATTGCACAATAATATTAATATTCGATTCTTAATTTTTTACATGAATTTTCCATCTTATATTAGAGCAAGATAAACCTAATTTCATAATTATTTTAATTTTTAATGTTTTATTTTCTTTATAATTCTTTAATTCACTTCTTATAGACGCGTTCTTTGTACCTATCTATATATACATATAAACATAATAGATATAATTGAATAATATGTATAAAACACAATATACATTATTGAATAAAAGTTAAAGAATAAAAGATATCGGAAAGTCTTTTTTCATATTTTCTTCGATTTTCTTTACTTCATGACCAACTAATTTACTAATTAAATTAGATAATATTTTACTTGCAATATATTTTTGCAGTTTATCTTCTCATTACAAATCGGATTTCTAGACCAATACGCTCACAGATATCTTTATTTTCTTCAAATCCTATCGGTAAATAATATAAAATTTACGATAGAGAGATGAGACAGCTAGGCATAAATCTTCACGAAGAAATGTCCAGAAGAAATTTATATCGCAGATCTCGATCGTTCTTTCTCTCGATAAGCGAGAACCATTTTGTCTACGCAAAAAATTTGTCGCTGGCGCCGGCCTTGATAAATGTCACATGTAAATTCGGATCATCCATTATAAGCGTTCGAGAATTGCCAGACATTCTTTCTTCTTAGCGTCACAAAAATCCGGGTTCGTAACGTTACAATATTTATTTTTTATTAAAACGTTCTCGTTTTTTGTACAATAACCGACAAAAGTAAAATCTGTCTCACGTATAAAAGCTGTATTAACATGTAGAGCTTGATATTTCAATAGCGACCTAAAATGAGACACGCTAAAACTTAAATTTAAATAAATAAAATTTTTATGTTTTATTTCTTAATAAATTTTACTAAGTATTTTGTCATTTTAATTGTATTAAGCGTATTACATTTATATCAATTAATTATTTATTGATATCAATTAATTATATATTGGTCATGAATTGTTAATTTTTATTTATTTATTTATTTATTTATTTATATATTTAGACCCAGAAATTTAATTTATCAACAATTCCTTACTTTTAATTATTTAAAAATTAATAATCTTTTGATAATTTTTTCCTAATATCAACTAGAAGCGTTCTTTTATAATTTAAAAAATAATAGAAAATTAAATTTATTATTTTCTAAATTATTAAACAGGGTTTCTAGAAAAAGAAATCTATATTTTGCTAAAATATTAATTAAGACTATTTCAAACAAGTCTAAAGAAAAAGATACTATGGCAAGTATCTTTCGACTGTTTATTTATATCAGCTAACCGGTTCTTAAAAATTAGTTTTGGTCAAATTCGGGATAAGTGTGTATAAAATATAGCAATAAGGAAAATGAAATTACATTCTTTCAATATTTTTTCTAAAAAAAACTATCTTCAAAGTTGCCGATACTAAAATATTTTATGTAAAATACAGAAGCCACTCGTCACCCCTAATTCCCAAGTCATATAATTTATATTTCTAAAATGCGTCCAAATCGTTTGCATTTTAATAACCAGCTAAGACATTCCGCCTATTTTAAATGAGTCTAGACTACCGTAAGCATCTTTCGATCGATTATTTATGTTTGCCAAATGCTGAAAAATCACGAATTCGGATTTATTCAGAATTCAGCGCCGAAACAAAAATTCAATTGCAAATCAACTTTGATTGATATGTTACTAATTAAATGTATCACTTTTTGTGCCGACAGTTGACTATAGCGATAAAAAATAAAATTGTTGTTAATTAAATTGAGGTTGATCTTTATTTAATTAACAAATAATTTCTTATACTGTGAAAGCATGTTATAAAACATCTAAAGAAAATAAGTTAATATTTTTTTCTATGAAAACTCTTTACTCGTATATATGTACATTTTACTCGTATATTCCTATTTATTTCTTGTACAGAATATATCCAAATTATCTTCCTTTCTTTCTCCTTTTTACCTGCACATGTCTTAAATATTAACTTAGAACATTGTTTTATTCAACAAATATTTAATAATATATCTTTTAAAAGCAGTTAGCTTGAAATCGAAATTTTGTTAAACCACCTATCCACAACGACAAGTTAAATGTGGAATAAAAAAATGGTATGTTATTTATACACACTTTTAACTCGCTAAAGATTAATTCACCGAAAATCCCAAAATCGTTGAATCGTTTGTCACCCATCGTTCACGATATATATACATAAACAAATAATCTGCATAAATCCGGTTTAGGTAGTCATTGATTCTACGAGTGGAGCAAGGAATCCGAAAGATGCATTCTGTTGGCGTGTCCTTGCATGCCGCGATTTTGACGTCATCTGGGAATCCACGAACTAATTTACGGAGTTTAATGACAGCGTCCCGAGCGCTATATGTTATTTCTTTCGAGTCAAAAGTACAAAATCATAGTATTTTGTTTCTGTTATTTATTAACTGCCATCGGATATACGAATATATTTTAATTTATACACATTTTTCCTGACAATATTCCCGATTAATATAAAATCCATATAAAAAGAATACATGAATAATAATAAAGTGTAATTACTTATTAAACCTTTTAATACTTTAATAAATCTTTAAATTTTTTGATAACATAAATCTTTTGATAACATAATTTTATTACGTATCTTATGACACACAGGTGTTACATATATGCATTCAAATATTAAAAAAAGCAATATATTTTATTCTTTTTTTAACCAATATAAACAACCATGTTACAAATAATATACCTGTGACACAACATTACTCGTTGTTGAATAGCACGCAATTTAAGTTAATCATAAATATTAATCATACGTAACGATGTCAAGTGCTGTAACGAGGATAAGTGATCCGTTGCCGCAATAATTTTCGTCAACACGTAAACAGCTATATTCGCTCATCTATGAGAAATGTGTTTTAATGATCACGCTCTCCTCAAGTTTTCTGGAACTGGCCAGACAGGTGGAGCCAATTAACGAGCAACGAAATTGCGCGAAGCTGTCCAAAAGTCGGACCACTTTCGGTAATAGCACGGTTCAACCTGGAAAGAAGAGAATCAGGCCAGTTCCAGCATAAGATTCATAAATTCCATAAACACCTCGCGAAAAGCATGGAACAAAAGAAGAGACTGGCGGCGACAGCCGCCCAATTTTGCAATATGGAATCTAATTACAATAAAATAAACGTAAATTATATATAGAATCTTGACTGTGAACACAAAGTATTTTAACTGAATAACTTCTATAACATTTATATTCAAAATATTCAAAATGTTAAAAATATTTAATAGTTTTTGCATATAAAGATTACGAAACGCTTTTGTAAAATTAAAAGACTAATGTTATATGACTAACATTAAAAGACTAATTTTTATATTATTTTCTATATAACTGCCGTTAAAGATGATTAATCTCTCTTTGCATTTGACGACTTTTTTGTATTTACTTATTGCAGAAGAGCCATGGAATCGATTCTCCTTAAGCGTTTTCTCACTTTTCTTTAAAATTTATGAGATTTGATCTCTCAAACGCGTATTTCATGCCTGTCGCTTTTTCTCGCCGACTTCAAGAAGAAAATGAGACATGGTCTCGTTACATGGTAATAAACGACGCAATGATTTATGGACGGGAGGGCATCCAAATGTAATATCCTGCGATGCGCGCAATATATTGTGTCATTTTTATCAAGTAATTAAGTAATTCACATTAAAATCTCTTAAGCAGTGATCTTTTATATCTTTTATAACACTTTTTTAACACGCTGCTATATAATTTTATATTAAAATTACCAAAAAGTATACACACACACAATTAGGTCATAGTTATATAACGTACAATACATAATTATATTTTAATATATTTGCAAATAATTTTTTGCTAAATTATTATTAATCTTTAATAATAAATCATAAAATATATTATTAAGAAAAAACTTAAATTTTTAAATTTTTATTATGAAGAAAGAGAATATTTTAATATAATAAAAAAATTTAATATTAAATAGCACATTAAAAAAAGCTTGAATTTAAACTTTACCTTCTGTATGGGTAGAACTAACTTGATTCACACGACTTACAATCTTGCTTACAGACAATTATTACCCATAGTTAGTCGAGAGCTATGCTCATCATTTATTTCTCATTCTCGTAAGATTTCAATTACGGAATCGGCCGAGCGTACAATTGCACAACCAGATGATTGAGAGAACACCCGGTGCGATCACGATCGCAAAACAAAGATCCACAAAAATTGAATCGGCACGGGGCCTTAATTAGCAGTACCGTGGTGTATAAAATTCTCCTTACGCCACTTAAAATTTGACGTAAAATTAATTACGTATAATAATAAAAATAATATACATAAACAAAATTTAATTGAAACTTGTCTAAAAATGTGAACAATTAAAAAATATAGTACAATAATTTAAATTTCTTTAGTTACTAGTAAAAAATTGTTTTCTTAATAAAATAATTCTATACCAAATTTTGAAGTTGTGTAGAGTAAGAAGATGAGAAAGATTACGAGATATAAAAATATAAAAACATTAAATTTGAGTTATCAAGTGAATGTTAATTAAATTCTATAATTTATCAATCAATTTATTATAAATTAAGGTTCAAACTTTTCTACGATTTTCCATGAGCCGATAAAAGAAACTTACGCTATGAGTTTCGACGCGTGCGAGGTGGTGCATTTGCGCAAGAGTCTTTCTTACGAGCGGCGAGAAGAGTCGCACGGGTGCGAGTTTTTCGGCGGTCCCCTACTCGCGGGACCCGGTTTCGGTTTCTTTTCACCTAACCGCGTTTCGGCAGTAGGCCCGGTTGCCCACCACCTCACTCTCCATGCCGTCTCTCCTTGAGGGTTTATCGTATAAAAGCAGGGGGATCTTCATCGTACTCATCAGTCGCAAATTCGACGAACCAAGTCCGAAACTCGTGCAGCATCATGAACGCCAAGGTATAATCGGATACGAGAGTTTATTCATAAAAATTGATTTGGCGGAGAAATCGGCCGGAGGATCGAAAAGATCTGAAAGATCTAGAAAAAACCAATCGTGTGTTACAACGAGGGTGAACCGTTCTCTCAAGAAAATTGATACATTCGGTTTATTGCAGAAAATAGACGGTTTTGCAACTGTCTAATTGCAACTGTTAATATAAAATTTAAAAGACTTTGTATAGTTGAACAAATTATTCAAAAAATATAAACAAAGAATACTCTTACAGTGAATCTCTTATTTTAAATTTATTAATTTAAATTAATGTATTTTTAGTTAATAAATTTTAATTACATTGAAATTTTTGTTTAATAATATAGACACAGAAAGATAACAAACATATTTTTCAACTATTATTGTCAAATTATTTAAGTTTTTACTTTTATTTTTCAATTTTTTAATTCTCTTTACGTTTTTATTTTTTTCATGTAAATAATTTTAATATATTTTTTAATTCAATTACAAATTATTCGACTTTATATCAAGTTAGAAAAAAATTCATCCTTTATTTTTTCTGATCTTGATTGTTCTAATTGAATTATAAAATAAATTTATATATTATTGTACACAATTTCAGGGTCATATTAAAATAAATTAGAAAATTAATGCTGTTATGTGCGTGTGCAATCACACACACAATATATGATTTTACAAATTCTTTAGAAAACAAAGCATATAACTCTTTGATTTACAGGTGATAGTTTTTTTCGCCCTGGTGGCGCTCGCTTTCGCCGAAGAAACGAAGAAAGATGAGACAAAGAATGTAGAGACGAAGAAGGATAAGCGAGGCCTTTACGGAGCCTTGGGCTATGGAGGCTTGGGCTACGGAGGCTTGGGCTACAGTCTTGGTGGTCTTGGTTATGGTCTCGGTGGATTGAACACGTACTCGTCCATTCCCGCGATCGGCCTCAACCATGGTATTAATACCGTTTTGACGAAGGAAGTCGCTGTACCCGTGCCCCAACCGATCGCCGTACCCGTCGAGAAACACGTCCCGGTCCCGGTTAAGGTATCAATATTCACTATTTTCCATTCCCGATCTTCTGAAAATTCGTTAGCAAGATTTGGCGAAGAGCATCCGCGAGTACAGTTCTTTTCCAACTTCTTGCTTCGATAAGGCTTAATCATATCTCGCTACTGGCGGAAAAAGATAAATGCAGAAGCTTCATTTCTGAGAATCGATTTACTGGAAAGCGCAATTAGATGAAAACAAAGCAATTAGCAAATGAATCAGAGAAATAATAGCTACATGTATGTCTTTCAGTAAGAAAATTGATTAAAGGCGATATTTCTCTGTTTTTCTAATGATATACTTAAGTGAAAGTTATTTTGCAATTACAATTTTTTACATAATTTCAATCTGTTAAGTGGCAACATAAATAGATTATTATTAATTCGACATCTACATTTATGAATTTTTTAATGTTGCTGCATGTATCCGAATGTTTTTGGTGTAAGTTCAAGTTCTACAAATTTCACGAATCCCTCTTTCACATGCAGAAGGAATCTATTTCTCAAAAAGTTTCTGCTTCATCAAGAAGTTTCTTGATGAAGTGCATACGGTTAGTTTCTAAAATGAAATATAATTGGGATCTATGTACATAAACTATGGTAACTAAACTTTCGAAACGTATGCATTTCTACGACACTAAAGTTAACGATCGCACAAAGAGAGATATACTGTGACAATTGGAGCGTGATTAGAAGTGCGAGGTCTTCGTTTCATACTCTTGCGTTGTCTTGTGAATTAGTCACCTTGATCCAGATCTTCCACAATAACAAAAAAAAATTAAATCTATATCGCATACATTTGCATCTTAATGAAATTCACAGTATCTTTCGTATCGAATACTAAAGTAGATGATAGAGTAGCAAAAAATAGTTTAAATTGCTAATTGGGTAGAGTATAAAGTTTAGCTTCTATTAATCAACCAACAAGCCAAAATAAATTATAAAAAACTAAACCTCATATTATAATACAATTCATTTCCTAATCTTTGCTTATTTCTTAATGCAATACCTTCTTAATACAAATATGGGAACGGACCGGAAAGTAAATTTATTCAAAATCTTGTTCACCGATAGTCAAAGATATTCTTTTTCTTCTAGGTGCCGTACGCCGTGCCCGTCGACCGCCCGTATCCCGTCCAAGTACCCAAACCCTACCCAGTTGAGGTCACCAAGCATGTTCCTGTCGCAGTGGACCGCCCCGTGCCCGTTCCCGTCAGCTATCCAGTCAAGGTCCCAGTTCCCGCCCCGTATGCCGTCAAGGTGCCCCAGCCCTACGCCGTCCCGGTCGTCAAACACGTGCCGGTGCCCGTCGCGCAGCCGATCGTCTACGCGAAACTGAACTCCGGTCTTGGATACAATGGATACTACGGCGGATATAGCGGATTAGGCGGATACAGCGGATACAGCGGTTACAGCGGTATCCCCTATGGATACTCTGGATGGTAAAATGGCAGTCCCGAGGGCGACGCTCTTCGACATCATCAGCGCGAAGCATCACTTGTACCGCGTGGATCTTTCAGAGCTTTCAGTGACCACCTTTTTTAAGAAAGCGCTCCCAAAGAAAGATATATAAATATATATTAATGTACGTTAATATATATTCTTCTTCGTCGATGATGAGTGTGGTTAAAGTGAATACCTCTCGTTTCGGATATTGACAGACAATTTTCGCGAGTCTTTCATGTCGAATTCTTTTGGACATTTGTATGATAAAGAGAGAAGGAGAGAGAATGAGTGTCTGGAAAAGAAGAGCGTCCTCTAATTTTAAATAAAAAAAAAAAAAAACAAACAAAAAGACATTTCCACGACAAAAAAGGATCGAGTGGTGCTCGCAAGCATCAAGTGTGACTACTTAGGTCTATGTTTCTACCTATAACGTCATTATACTGATTGTCCATCATTGAAATAAATCTTTTCTCATGAAGCACTCGTATTCTCATTATTACCTCTTATTGTTCATAAAGATAATAATATATTCTTCTTTCCATGAAAATTGCTGAAAATATTTGTCGCTTCACGCATAATGTGAATAAAAATATTGTAAAGAAACGCGTATTAAGCATAAGAAAAGATCAAAAGATCGTTTTTCTTTATATATATATTTTTAGATTTTGTATTTCACATTTATGCACTCATTTATTTACATTTATTTATATAGCTTTTGCTTATTGTTAGTATTAAATATTATGTATAAGATAATCGATATATCGAAAATATCAACGCGATGAATAACTAATAACGAGAACAATTTGAGCTTTTGATTACGTGAACAATCTCTTGCAAGATTACAAAACGAAGATCGTAATTGTATAATCCACGGGCACGAAAGGGAAATTTAAGGCTGTATTATGAGAAATGGTTACATGAACGCGGCGGCGTGCGGCGCGGCGGCAGTGAAATGTCCATTAAATGGAGAACGAGGACACGTTAAACACGCGATTAATAAAATTTGCATGCAGAGCGCACGCCGCACGGAACGTACTCTTTATACGCACATATTGTAAGCGATCCCGTTGGGCAAGTCCGACTCGTAACGCTACTTGCACTCGCACCTGCCCAATAAAAAATGTCGCAATCTGATATTTATGGTTATACGCCGGCAGTATCGCGCTTCGCGAGAAACTACCAGATTCTACAAACATGAGGAATAAAGAAGAGACAGCGCTCCAGCGTGTATACATATATATTTTATTAAAAAATAATACTACAACATTTAAAAAAAGAAAAAACAATCTCACATAACGAAAAACTATAACATCAAGTAGCAAAAACAAAAACTCAACATCTTTCAGAGAACCTACTTGTCTGTATACAAGAATGTATAATACGCTATCTCAACTTATTCTTCAGACATCAATGATTAAAAGTATATTAATTTTATAATTAAAATACGTCAGGTTGAGAGAAATAGCAGCGTCAAAAATCATTAGCACATGATTCTGTTCTTTTGTTTCTTCTGAAGCTATTTGCAGGGCATCTAATTCAGACGAATTGTAAAATTCGCCAACATTTGTGTTACAGTCTCTACAATTTTGTCTCTATTACTACATTCAACTATTAAATTTTATAGAAATCAATTATCACTACTGCCGATTATTACTACTGTAGGAAAGAAATTAGCGTCATTTTTTTCATCAGTAGTAGTTAACGAATTGCACCCCATAATTATGTGTACAAACATATCTAATATTTCCTAAAGTATCCGAATATAGAGAATAAAAATTCTAAACTTTTATAATCAATATCAATATTACATGTATATTGATATGGGTGACGCGTGATATACAACAGTTTTAGTGTTAGAACTCAATATATATTTTTCTGAAGAACGTTACATGTGCCGCGTGTGACCGGTACAGTAAGATGGCGAGAGACTAGTAGAGATGAGAACATCAGTATAGATGCGACACCGCGCTCCCTATTGTGTACGGAGAGCGCCCTCCATAATGCCGAATCCGCATGGCGAGTCGTATACGGGATTTTCGCCAACACTTCCCCTCGAATCGCATCGGTCGGATTCCGCCTATTTGATGGTCTTGAGTCCAATGGACTTCATGCAGGCTTCGTGCTTCCCTCTAGGCAGTCCCTTCGTGAGAATATCCGCCGTCATCTCGTCAGTGGATACATGTTGGATTTTGACCAAACCTCTGCTAACGGCGTCACGCACGAAGTGATGTCGAATGTCGATATGTTTCGACCGAGCGTGATAAACGGGGTTCATTGCCAACTTTAGAGCCCCGTTGTTGTCGTTCTTGATGGTGATTCCATCCAAAGTTATCCCGAGTTCTCCGAGTAGTCCTTCCATGTATAGAGCTTCTTTTGTTGCTTCAGAAAGAGCCATATACTCGGCCTCAGTTGTTGATAGAGCCACAGTGTGCTGTTTCTTTGATTCCCAGCTGATGGCTCCACCGCTCAATAGAAAGGTGTAACCAGTGTAGGATTTACGATCCATGTTGCAGTTACCCCAGTCAGCATCCGCGAACATCTCGGGAGGATTACTGAAAACAGAATAAACTAGACCAACATTATTAGTCCCTTTGAGGTATCGCAACACCCGCTTGGCTGCCCTCCAGTGAGTCTCCGTGTAACAGTTGTTGAATTGGCTAAGGCGACTGACAGCATGAGCTATATCGGGTCGTGTCGATGTCGCCAGATACATCAGTGCCCCAATGAGTTCTTGATAAGGAACCTCGGGTTGATGATAGTCCGTGCCGACCTCCTCCTTGATCAGCTTTACATCCGGATCCATTGGAGTGGACACCGGCTTACAGTCGAGCATGCCGAATCTTGCGAGAATGTCGTTAATATACCCTTTTTGTCTTATGGCAATCTCATTCTTCTCTCTTAAGAATTCCAAACCCAAGCAGTATTTGACGTCGCCCAGGTCTTTGATCTCAAAGTTAGCGCTGAGATGATTCTTGATTTTCGCGATCTTCGCAGTATCGCGAGAAGCGATTATTATATCATCGACGTATACGATGATAAATGTTCCGTCCTCGATAGGTCCGATGAGAAATACACATGGATCGGCCTTCGATTGAACAGCTCCGAGTTGTTCAAGCTTTTCCTTCAGTGTATCGTGCCAGGTCCTACCTGACTGTCGAAGCCCGTACAACGCCTTAATTAATAGACAAACTGCGTTCGGCTTCTGAATGTCTTCCAACATCTTCTTCGCCGTTTCCTTGATGGAACTGTCCACGCTTCTGGAACGAATAATATGTTCCAAGATATCTTCTAGATATTCCGGTGCTTCCATGTAGATTGTCTCCTCAATTTCACCATTCAAATATGCCGTTGCTACGTCGAGCTGTTCGATCTTCATGTCTCTCTGTGCTGCTATGGCCAACACAGCTCGTATCGAGCTCATTCTTGCTACTGGAGCGAACGTCTCGTGATAATCGATCCCTGGTCTTTGAAAAAAAACCGCGTGCTACAACACGTGCCTTTCGTTTCTCGATAGATCCATCGGAGTTATATTTGTTACGCAGAACAAATCTGCTCCCAACTACTCGTTGATCCTTCGGACACTCTGTGATCTTCCATGCGTTGTTCTTGATCAGAGATATCACCTCTGCCGCCATCGCGTCCATCCATTCCGATGAGTTCACATCCAACATGGCTTGCGTTATTGGGATTTCGGCCACACACGCCACTTCCGCTTGTTCAAACGCTTCGTGGCTATATTCCTTTCGAGGTCTCCCGGGCCGCCCGGTTCTGATAAGGCGGGGACGACCTCTTCTACGGACTTGTGCGAGTCCCTCATTTCCACCCTCTGGCTCTTCTATTTCCTCTTCCCCTGGATCCGCTTCCCCTGGTTCTGGTTCATCTGATTCCGCTTCTTCTGGCTCCACAGCAATTTCCTCGATGTTCCTTTGCTCCACGTTATCATAACTGGAGGACAATTTGACGTCCACGCCGTCAATCGGGATCATGTCCGTGGATTGTGAATAGAAATCTTCGAAAGGTGTTTTAGCTCTTCCCAGATGGTTTTCCAGAAACTTTACGTCCCGAGTAATCTCGATTTTCTTGGATTCCGTTAGCCAGATTCGAAAACCTTTCGATTCCTCGGAATACCCGACGAATATTCCCTCCTTGGATCGAGGGTCAAGTTTTCCTCTCGTAGGAACTTTGTTTATACAGAATACTTTACATCCAAAACTCTTGAAGTAACTTACAGTCGGAGCCCTGCCTTTCCAGCCTTCGTGTGGGGTCCTTCCATTGAGCTTACTTGTTGGACAGCGATTCCTAATGTAATTCGCCGTGGATACAGCTTCAGCCCAGAATGATGGAGGTAGACCTGACTGGAGTAGAAGGCATCTCGTAGAGTCCACCAAAGTCCGATTTTTTCTTTCGGCAACCCCGTTTTGCTCCGGACTGTATGCCGTTGTGAGTCGACGTTGAATTCCCTGGGTCTTTAAGTATTCGTCGAATTCCTTATTGACGTACTCGCGGCCATTATCGGATTGAATCGCCTTTATTTTCTTGCCATGTTGTTTTTCGACGAAGATTTGGTATGCCTTGAACTCTTCGAGCGCTTGGTCCTTACTTTTAATGAACCTTATCTCCGTCCATCTCGTATGATCGTCGGTAAAAGTGATAAAATACCTCGATCCTCCATTCGATGTAACTCGCATTGGACCACATATATCGGTATGAATTAGTTCCAATTTTTCGGTCTCTCGTGTTGACTTTTTCGGAAACGATGGTCGTGTCATCTTCCCTTGAATACATATTTCACAGTTCAAGTCTTCAGGCACACGCCGTAAGTCTATACCCCGGATGGCTCCATCCTTTGATGCCTGTATGAGATCACGATAGTTTAGGTGGCCCATCCGTCGATGCCAAAATTCGCCTGTATTCGTCGATATCACCGAATGACAGCTCTCCTCGGACATTGTGCTGGCTTCTTGACAATGATCGGATGACTCTCCGTCGATATAGTAGAGATCACCGATCCTCTTAGCAATCAATCTCGTGCGTCCCTTTTGGTCGGTGACGATGGCCCTCTGTTTCTCGAACGATACTCCATAACCTCTATCTGTCATTTTCGAGACTGACAATATTCATTCGTAGTTCGGGAACGTGCAATGTTTCATTCAGAGTCACTTCACTCTTCTTTCCATTCGCAGTCGTCACGATCGCCGCCACTCCTCTTGCTTGAATTTTCGCGGATGAATCACTGGCCAACTTCAAAACGCCGGATTTGCTTTCGTTGATCTCGGTGAATAGGCTGATATCTTTACACATATGTGATGTGCATCCACTGTCAATACACCACCGATTTTTAGATGTGCAGTCTGCGAACTGGCAAACGTCGGATCTGTCTTCGGTCAATAGAAGAGATACCTTGCTTTTATCATCCGCTTTCTGTGACGGGCACTCCGAGGCCTTATGCCCCTTTTCGTGACACTTGTAGCATTTGAATTTGAAACATTTGTCCTTTTTCTGTTCCTCCTTGTTAGTCGAATTATGCTTTGAAAAATTTCGTTTCTTCCTGTTGATGAGTAAGGCATCTTGATTCGATGTCGCTGTGCTCTTCCTTGCGTCGAACTCTTCGACTATCTTGGTACGTAGATTTTCAGGTGTAGGAAGCTCGTCACGACTTTCGATTGCGACTCTGAAATTTTCAAAGCTTGACGGCAAACTATATAGCATCATTATGGCAAGTTGATCTGGATTTATAATTACGTCCATTTCTGACAACTTATCTACGGCATCGAAGAAATCATGTAGATGCTCGCGCACGTCGCCATCTTCGCACATCTTCTTCAGGATGAGAGTCTTCAATAGTGTGGCCTTTCGGGCGGGTCCTTTTGATTGGAACGTGTTTTCCAGCTTTATCCACAACTCACGCGAAGTTTCGCAGTTTTTAATTAATTTCAACTGACTCGCTCCTATGGATAAAATTAAGTCCGACTTGGCCTTTTCGTCCATAGTGCGCCACTCTCGTACGTCGGCCGTGTTCTCGGGCTTCGCTATCTCGCCACTCACATAACCCCATGCATCATTCTTTATTAGCAGCGCGCGCATTTGTAGCTTCCACGTATCGTAGTTGTCGCGCCCGAGCGCCTCGATACGCACGACACTGTTCGCGGCCATAATCGCGTACCGACGATCTACTTTCTTTACGATATGCTACTATTATACCGACGCGCCCGATGCAAGATGGCCGATTAGCCTTTACGCGCACGATGACTTCCGTGTATGCACAACGCGAAGCCTTTTTCCTCTTCTCTTTCGCGATCGTGTCAATCACTTTGCCGTCTCTTCGCGATCGCGTCGATGTATTCGTTGTCCCTTTTGCGCTCGCGACGATGCACGTTTGCTGTCTCTTCGCGCTCGTAACGATGCACGCTTACTGTCTCTTCGCGCTCGCGACGATGCGTACACGCTGTTTTTTCGCGCTCGCGACGATGCACACACTGTCTCTTCACGATCGCGACAATGCACTTTCGCCGTTTCCTCGGGCTCGTACGATGCACCTTCGCCGTCTTTTCGCGCTCATGCGATGCACCTTCGCCGTCTTTTCGCGCTCATGCGATGCACCTTTACCGTCTTTTCGCGCCCACGTCGATGCTCGTTCGACGTTTCCTCGCGCTCGCACGGTGTAACTCGCCGTCTCTTCAGAAAACACTACGCACCGTATATCTCGTCTGGGCCCATAACCTGATATGGGTGACGCGTGATATACAACAGTTTTAGTGTTAGAACTCAATATATATTTTTCTGAAGAACGTTACATGTGCCGCGTGTGACCGGTACAGTAAGATGGCGAGAGACTAGTAGAGATGAGAACATCAGTATAGATGCGACACCGCGCTCCCTATTGTGTACGGAGAGCGCCCTCCATAATGCCGAATCCGCATGGCGAGTCGTATACGGGATTTTCGCCAACATATATAAATCTTTTTACGAGGCTTTGAGCATAAAATTCTTCTAATTCTTCTTTCTTTTTTCTATAAATCTAATACTTCGAGAGTGATATCTAATTAAGTTTGAGAAATATTATTTTATATTTATATATATAGAGCCGTCAACATTGAAAGTGAAACGAGTGAAGTTTCCAAGAAAAGGCCCTGTTATCTAGTACTCGTATTTTACTTATCGAAGCCCTTTATCATTTCGCTTAAACCGCTTTCAAAGTGATCCGCTCGCGTGTATCATACGTCAATGATTTACTTTTCCTTTCAGTCGCACCAGACCTCGCCCACTGCTGTAATCAATCGAGCTGTCGCATTTCGAAAGCTAATGATTCGCCGAGTAGTCGCGCTGGGATGATTGGAACTGGGCCCGCTGGCCGCTACTCTGCTGATCGTAGGTTTCACGGCCTTGAGAGGTGTAAGTGTTGTAGTTGGTTGTCTCGTGGCTGGCATGATCACCTTCGCCTCCGCCTCCGGCTCCAGCTGAAATACCGCCTTCATCGTGGCTCGATTGTAGAATCGGGATCGCCTTCGGCACCGGGATGAAGATCGGCTTGGTCAAAGTAACCGGATGTGGTACGGGGACCGGATGTGGCACAGGCACCGCTTTAGATATCAGGAACGGCACCTAAATTAAATTAAATTAACTATATTTATAACTTTAATATTAATTTTTTTTTAAACAACTAAAAGAATATACAAAGATTATTGTTTATTAAAGTTGCAATATCAGAAAGCCCATGCATCGTCATTAATTTCTTCTATCTGCTGTTATATGAAAACCAATCAAAAACCAATTTTTATACATATAGCATAAATATAAAATATAAAAAATATAAATACATATATCTCTCTATAACAATATACATATAATAAAAATGTAATTATAAAGTAATTTATAAAATAAATTCTTGGTGCGTCGTTACATGTCTCGAAAGTTTCCTTGGATTACGATTTTAACAAACAGAAACATAATATAATTACTTATTCTATATAGAAAGATTTTATAGATTCTGAAAAAATATTATTAGCTCATAAGATTTTTAAATTAGCAATTAATACCTGCTGATGCAGTTCCACCGGGACGGGCTTCTCCACTGGCACTGGCACGTGCTGCGGCACTTTCACTATCTGCGGTACTGGAACCGCAATGGGATGTTTTACCGGCACCGGAAATGGGATGTGATGAGGTACCTAAAAGACAGAAAAAACTGTAATCGATCAGTCATTCGCAAACATTTATACATGATGTATGAGAAAAAATCAGAAATCTACGATATATTTTTACATACTTTAATATTAAAATAATACAAATTATTATTCTCTCTCCCTTTTATTACACTATATAAATATAATCTATATAAATAATTTACTATATATTATAGAATGTGTAAAAATAAATATAATTATAGAAAATTAATTTGATCGTATTTTTATATAAAAAAAATTTAATAAACATTTTTTTTATTTTTAAGTATTTTCATTCTTTGCAGACATGTAAATTTATTATTTATATATTTATTATTATGTATAGTATATATATATATATATGCATACATATTATTTATTAAAAAAAGAATTTTTATAATATTTTGTTTTTTACTTTCAATATTTACTATTATAATATTACTATTTTACAAATTTGCTATCATAATTTTTACAGCAATTTCTTTACATTTCGATATTCAATTCATTTAAATAACAAATTTAAACCTTGTTAAGGATTTATAAGATGTCAAGCTATTCCTCAATACTTTCAATCGTTAATTAGCTGCAAGCGCTTTCGTTTTCTTAAAAAAAAACTGCTCACCTTAACGGGGTACGGCACAGGAACCTTGATGGCTACTGTTTTGGTGATCTTGATCACCTTAGTCGGCACCTCGTGCAAATGTACCGATTGTGAGATGAGCTTGGGCTCAACTGTCCCAAGACCGTGGCCTTCGTGTATCAAGAACGAGGGTTTCGCCGTGACCGTCATCACTACCAGCGTGAATAAAAACTGCAAAAGTGTAACGTCGTCATGAAAGCGTAACGGATTCGGCTGACAGATAATCAGCGATTGAACGTATTCACGAAGCCGCGGCAATTGCCTCAATATAGATAGATTTCAATAATCAAGATTTAAGTAAAACTTAAGTCAAAATTTGTTTTGTGTTTAATTAATAATTAAAATTTTTTATCTAATTTGAATGAACAGTAAAAAAATAACGGCTAGCAATATGATATATATATTTCTTATATGTATAATGTAAAAATTGTAACTTTTATACTTTTAATTCGTTCTTAAATCTCAAAATTAAACTTTTATCTACCTTTAGAATACAATCACAGTTTAACAAAATACAGCAATAAATAAAACAGATGTTTCAATACGCAAATTTTAATTACAATTTCACGATTATCTTATGTGCTTTTAAATTTCAACACGGTCATATATTCAAGCGATCTCAATACGAGAGAAAAATGTGGAAGTCGTTCGTAAATCGTTTTCGTGCGTTCTTCTCAAGAAATCTATCGAGATCACTATTGAACACACGTATCACAAAAGCCGGTGATCCGGAAACCTCGTGAAGAAATGAAGAAATGCGACGTTCTGAAATCTTCATGATCTTGAAATTTCCGACCGCGGTGGAAACTTACGAGTTGCAACATGATCGTCATCTTGTGATTCTCAATCGAGATCCGGTGGTGTTTCCACACTGACTATTATCGTCTACACGGTGGCTTATATACGAGGACCTTCACCATAGATTAGTTCAGCACGAAGAAAACACTCACTCACTCTCTTTCCGACTGGCCGATCTCTTTCGCTGTCGATCTCGTCTCCTCTTCTCCGCTTTTTGCAATTGTTCTTTTCTGCAATTGTTTCTTTTTGCAATTAGGTCACACGCACAACTATAAGCGAGTTGAATGACCCAGTCGGCCGAGGATTTGATGGGCGCGATGGAAAGGAAAGACAATAGGATAATAAGTCTTAACGTGAACCGGAGATCAAGAGTCACGATGATCACGAAAAGGCACACCCTCGCCAATGGAAAACTCTCTCGACGACATAAAAAATGGATAAATTAAAAATATTTATATATATTTATTTCTTAATCTAAATAATAATATAATATTTGGATTACATTAAATAACGTATATATTATATAAATAAAATACAAATAAATTTTTAATATTTAAAAGAGGATATAAAATTTATATTTATATTTATAAATAATGTAGTATGTTATATAAAAAATTTAATTTAATTTATATTTTATTATGTATATTACTTATTATGTATATTATGTATAACTTTATTATATATATATATATATATATATATATATATATAATAACAAAAGAAGGGTTCATGGATATACATTGTGACTGACAGTAGTTCCTCCGTAGTTTCGTAGAAGATAATCTCATGCGAAAGTCAAAAGCACACTTGCATAGGAAGTAATAATTTCGACACACAACTCGCGTTTTCAATTTCCGGTTATGCACACATAATGTGGAGAACGTGCGATCAATGTCTTCTCAGAAGCAAACGAGCGTAATGCAAACGAGAGTGAAAGGACTATCACCGAATGGTGGCGATGAAACTTATAAAGTAAGAGGGCCTGCGACCTAGTTCATCGGTTTCCACTTGAGCATTCACCATACGTGAATATCATAAGAGTGCATTTGATTGCGCGAAAAAACACGCAAGTTCATTGTCAATCAGTCGCGATAGTAATATTTATTTTATTTATAACAGAGTTTATAGAAGAAAAATGCATCTTTATAATAATTTTCTGCAATTTATAAAAAGAGTATTTCTTATATATTTTAATATATGTTACAATTGTTATTGTTGTACACAATGTATTATTGTGATACAATTACGATTTTCTTATGTTACTTCAATGTGTTTACCTTATTTTATTTTATCAATTATAAATTCCATGTTTTAAAAAGATTTGTATGTATTGGTATTTTTTTAAATTAACATTATTTTATATATATATATATATATATATATAAGATCTAAATAATATTATAAATATATGTATAATCCAAATTTATAGCGTATTATCTCACAAAGATAAAAATAAAAAAACCAATATTTTTATTTTAGATTATTAGTTATTAACACAATAATTTCAATGGTTTATCTCTCTGATTACACTTATCTACTGATTATAATTTATTCTTATTTTAATAAGAACGTTAATCTATTCTGGTTTCAGGATAATTTTATTGTATTTATTTATTTTTTTTTATTAGCAATTATATAGAAAAGCGGGCATGCTTTCTCCAATAATTGCAAATCGTTTACGCGTGTAAACACTTATTTATGTTACAGAAGATTATACTATCAATCTATATCGCGAGAATAAAAACAACAAAGGACAGAATCATGAAACCGAAACCACTATTATATCTACATAATCATAAAGCCGCCACAACCGCAAAAGTGCGAAATAAAATCAGGTAATAAAAACAAATCGAGTTGAAACAAAACAAATTAATTTATGACTATTGTGAGAAACAAGCGAAGATAATGTTTTTTACAATTAAGGACTTAAATTTATTAACTGCAATTAATTGACTATATTTTTAGATTACATGAGCAATCTTTGATGAACTCATCTGCGCATTTATTAATACAAAGTAAACTGCAATCATTAAAGAAGTAGACATTAATTACAATTTGTGCATCGGCGTGCCGTTATTATGAACAATCACAGTGAATGAATTTACCAACTTTCATTGAAAGTGAGAGGAGAAAGAGAGGATTGTGCAAATAATATTACTTTTGCTTTTGTGTCGAACCGGTTATTGTTCTTCTCATTCTAAAGCCTCGCTTTATCGTTTAAAGTACCATTCTATACTACGTTAAAATTTTATTATTAATTCTATACTTACATAATCA
Source organism: Temnothorax americanus (assembly GCF_048541705.1). Lineage (NCBI taxonomy): Eukaryota > Metazoa > Arthropoda > Insecta > Hymenoptera > Formicidae > Temnothorax > Temnothorax americanus. Next base: position 5,621,837 of record NW_027509338.1, on the reverse strand, counting down.
AAATATGTATAACAAAAGTTCAAAAATTATTTTTTTAATATCCTTTTTCCAGTCTTAAACCATTTCTTCATGATGAAACGCATAGAAATATGTATGAAATTAGCATACTAAATTGTTCCCCATTAATTAAATAATTTACTAATTAAATTGTTTAATATTTATAAAATTATTAAAATTATTTTTTATTGAGTAAATTATTTTAATAAAGTTACAATTAAGACATCTCTATTTATTTTATCTGATTCAATTTAATTTAATATGACGTCGATCGTATAAAAAATTAAATCAAAACGTGATTAATATAAAAAGATTGAAATTTAAGTTTACAAGTTTACAGACGGAAACGCGGAAGTGAACGTATTAGGAAAAGGTACTACTTCCTACCTTCACTTGACTTATATTTCGAACATGCTGCAAAACAAAGATTTAATAAAAGAACAACATTTTCTGCATAAGCTATTTTTTCAGCAAACCCGGAGAAAGGTATAAAATGTATATGAATGCCGTTATCTGTATTGACTTACGATTAAACAGGATATGCTTGAATATATTTATATAGAGATCTAGGAAGTGATTTATTGTTTAACAATAACAAAGCACTTTATGCACCGAGGTACCCTTTTCCTTCTGCTCTCATTATTTTCCTTACATATTTCCTGACATTATACGAGAGGTCTGGTAAACGCCAATACTCTCTTTCGACTCGTTCTATACCGTCTCAATAATATACGTTCTCGAGTCTCATCATAATCTTACAGTATTAAAAAAAATGATAATAATTCAAAAAATTATGTTGGAATTGAAAATTTTAATTTAAGAATTAATGTCATATACGTTTATACATTTTATTCTCTCGTTTGATTGATATTCTTATCGTATAATCATAAACTCTAGTTTTATATCAAAACGATGCAACTTGCTGAAAGTTAATGATCCTAAATGGTCTGCTTATTGAGATTAGTTTTTTGTTCACTGATTCGTAAACCACATACATCGTAAATCACATATATTGAGGTCAGCATGCATTAAAATAAATTATCAAGTAAAACTAATATAATCAACAATTTTTTAAAAATAGCAAAATTATAAATTCTTCCACAGCGTAGAACCAATTATTAAAAAATTTCTAAATTTTGATTATTACGAGATAAACATATATTGTTTCTATTTTTGTCTTTAATAAAAATCTAGTATACACCTTTAAAATAAGTTAGCAAATAATTTAAATTATTGATATTTCTAAAAAAATTGATACAGTTAGAAAGAACAAAACAATAATCCTAATTATTAAAGAATTGTCTTTATTAATTTGTATAAAAATTAATGTTTTACTAAAATTATTTGCGATTTGTCAAAATATTTATCTAAAATTGCTATGTATTAAAAAATTAAGAGAAACAATTATTATATATGTAAAAATTTTTATATTATGATTTATATTACAATTTCGAATTCTGCTATAGTTATGACAAAATCTGATTTTTATGATTATGATAGTTTGTATGTATATAAAAAAATTCAGAAAGCTTAAAAATAGATAAATTTAATTAAAAAAAATAATAATTTTAATTTTGAGACATTTAATATTTTAATTTTTAAATTTTACAAACTCAAAATTTTCTGTATTTAAGTATTATTTCACAATATATGAATACAGTTTACCTTGATTCTCCTGATAACATGCAATACTAACGCACTAAAATACCGCGAGAAACATATACGCAGGCGAACTTTCAACCGTGTATACTGTGTGATCGACCGTTTGATATTATCTACATATGTAGATGGCGCAATAATCTTAATTAATTAGTGTAATATACCTACAAACAAAATGCATCAACCAAATAAATTTATTATAATATAAGCTAACGTTTCGTCGAATATACAGGAATAGTTCAAGCAAATTAATTTGCAAATTATATACAATAGTAATTAAATATTATGTGTGATAGTACCCATTACAGTTATAATATTTTAATACTTACACAAACAAGCAAATAAAAATGTTTAGATTACAAAAATTAAAAATTTAATATGTATAATATTATAAATTTATTTAAAAATTTTTTTAAGTAAGAGAAATCTTATCGCAAGATTATTATCACTAGATTATTAATTGTGCGTGCAGAAGCAACTAAAATAAATTTTTATTTTTTAACTATTTCTTATGTCGATTAATCAAGCTTTTGCCAAAGTTCAAATAATAAACATCCGACGAAAGAATAATGCTTAGAATTTCACAAACTCTCGCCAGCAGTATTTCGCGAATATATTATTATATTATTTGTAAATCAATGTGTGTCTCTATGGATATGTTAACGTGCGTAGACAAAAGTACCGCAAAAAATAAACAGAGTGAAAGTTCGGATCTCTTTCGGTTATCAAAGAGCCAGCGATAATTTCTGTGACGCGCTCTTACATCGTGTTTTACGTCGTCTTTTTAAAAATAATCGCCTTTACTTTGTCTTTACGAGATAAAATCCCGTTGTACGCCCGTTAAGTGCTCGCCTTATACACAATCCAGTTTTCTTCTTTTTTTTTTTTTTTTATCTTTATTATACATTATGCCGATTTGACCGTGCGGGCTGATTGCGATTTCTCGATTTACATATCCATCTTAATACTTTCACACTTCTGCGCGACATATCTCGATTCGTTGTAACGGATTGTGTAACAGTTTACGTTGAAATATACACCGCACTAGTTTAATGATATAATTCAAATTTTCTTATTTTGATGCAAAAATAAATGTTGTTTAGGACACCATTCTTGCACTTGTCCAACGACGAAAATTGTTACAATATCTTATTGAATTTAGAAAAAGTTTAATTGTAATTTTTTAATTTTTATCTACACTGTTAACTTTTCGATCTGATTTACTTTTGTATTTAAGTTCGACTATCAGTCTTTGTTACTTTATTTGCTTTTATGTAATGTATTTATTTACTGATCTCTATAAGTTATTTAAATTGCTTCTTTATAAGATTATTGTTTAATTTTATATTTTTCGTAATGTAATTTTATCGAATTGACCAAACGTATTCTGATAAAGACTAATAAATAAATAAGTCGAAACGACTGTTATTTCCATTATTCAATAAATTATTATTTTTTCTATTTAAATCAACAATCCTTGATTGTTTGCTTGAAGATTGACTGTATAACTCGTATATTTATCTTTTTAAATTTGTTTACTTCATTTTTATTTCTGTTCTTACGAAACTATCCACCTTCATTTCTTAAAGCTGCGGATATGGCATGAACTACCTTTTTTAAAACATCGATTTAAGACGGTCTAAAAAAGTAAACTTTTCAATTGTGTAACTCTTCTCGAAGATTAATTAGTTAGGAATGCAAAAGTACTATGATATTTTTTTCCATCTCCTTTTCCTTTTTTAGTAAACGAGTCTGACCGGATACGATCAAAATATCACGAATTGGCCGTTTTGGCCGAGATGAGTTGCTATACCAAGGTTGCATAGTTAACTTTGTCGCTCCGGTCGTAAAAGATGTAACTCGGCCGATCGATTCTACAGGAATACCTGTCCTCACTTATATGCGAAGAAGCCACAGTAGAATTAATTTATGTACACACGTATTACGAAACCATGTTAGTTTTTAATTGCCGAATTTGCTTTCGTTTCTCTATTACTTTCATTTTTCTATAAATTATATAATTATATCTCTTTATCTCTCTTACTTATAAATATTTCAATTTTGTAGTTAGAGATTTTAAAGATATATCAATGACATTTTAAAATGTACGATTGGATGTGGTATTGTAATCATTCTCTTTTTAGTAAAGAATGCGTAGTAACGAAATAGCAATAACGAAAAGATGTGCATATAAAGAAGGCTATAACTTCTTGGTAAGCTTGACGGTACGAGTTAAACAATATTGATTATGCCATTCGATTTATGTCGGAATTGTCCTTAGTGTGAGAAAAAATTCATAAAATGCCAAAATCTTGAATATGATTATCCGTTACAGAAACGCCCAATCTCTCGGCGCGGCGGTGGTCAATTGATTAATGCACGTCGAATTGCTGCCTCAGGAGTTGTATCTCGGATCTCTTGCAACAATCTTTCCGATAAGGCTCTTCTTTATTTTTACAGCTTTTAATTAAAGACGATTCACACAATCTATAATATTTCTTACAAAATTTAGGAATTTAATAATTATAGTATATCATTTCTTATATGACATTTGTGTAAAAAAAACAGAAAATTAATATTAACTATATTAAATATTAAATTTTTAAATTTTTAGATATTATAATATTTTGTTAATATACAAAATTTATCGTAATATTATATTATTTTAGATTATAAAAGATATAAAAAACCATAGAGAGCTATGGAAGGCTTTGCCTAAAATTTAATTTTTATACTTAAAAAGCTGTTTAAACAAAACATTTTTTGAAAGTAAATTCTTGAATTTCAATTTTTGAATTGTGTAAAATGGACTTTAGATATATGTGTGCCACTTACTTTTATATTCGCATGTCGAGAAAGATTGAAGATGATCGAAGAAGATCAAGGGAGGAGATTGAAGCGTTATGCCGACCGTCGCAAATTTTTAATGTCTTTATCGTTTTTATCATCTCGTTTTCACTCGAGAAAGAGACCACCCGTGTCAATTAGCTCTCGGGCCAGTTTATGCAAAGTGCATCCGGAAGCTGAGTTGATCGATTTTTGCTTGATATCTTTTGAACGCACGCATCCTTCGAACATGCCAGTCACGTGCCAACTAATCCTTTTACATCAAGTTCTTCGCCCACGTTTATTCTCATTCGCAAGTAAGTTAATATATAAAAGGGAAATAAAAAGAAATATGAAATAGTTATAAACAATGTTAAAACTTTTTCTTGTTAATTTCTTATTTATCAAACCATTTTCCATAATTTTATATTTTTTTAAACAATATTAATCTTTTAATTTAAAAAGTGAATGTTTTTTTTTTGGAAAATAGGAAATAAAGAAACTTAAAAAAACTATGATTACTAGAGATTATTATTATTACAAAGAATTTATTGCAAATATATTAAACTCTCTTTTTACGCAGTTTTTTTGCGCATTTCTTTTTACGCGATTTTTTGACGCGGTTTTTCGACAAATTTTTGTAATCTTTCGTATATATCTTATTAAAAATTTTTTAATTAGACGTATATTATTCCCCTATATTATCATATTAAAAAACGAGTAATACTCTAGATAGATTATATAGGCAAATTAAATCATAATGCAATAATTAAATAAAGGTTTGTTTGGTTAATTACATATATATGTATCTTTTCATTTAAAGTTTTTATATGATGTCAGCAGACACTAAAAGAGTAAAACATAATCCATTTTCTCAATATACATGTTACAAAATCTTTTTGTCACATGGTTGGCCTCAATACATTTTTTACACGGTAGATGTATACCGAGTAAAAAAATCATGTAGAAAAAGAACTTTTTTATAGTACTATTTTTTTACGGAACTTTTCGAAATAATGCAAATTTTTTTTACGCGGAATGTATCCACAAAAAAAGAATTAACTCCAAGTTAAAGTAACTCTTAATATATATAAAACAAATTTTGCATATTATTTTTTTGGTTTACATGATTATTTAATCAGTACATTTACGATTTATTTTTTCATTATACAACAAAAATTATAATATCATGATTTATATGGGGTATCCCAAAAATAAAGAATTTTCATAACAGATTATTCTTTGAGCGATTAAGTAATCGATATTCTCTACGAAAATGTCAAGGCATCTACAATAAAGTGGTCAAGGAACTGTCTTTTACAGTTAATACATAATCATAATGTAGTTCCGGATACTTATTTTTAATTTAATGTTAGTTTATTTTATTTAAATAGTTTCCTTTCTCCTCGCATTCTTGATTTATTATCCTTTCACACACACAAAGATAAAAATTAATTGAAAAATAAAGATTTAAAGCACAATCATATTGGAAAAGATATCATATATAAATGGACATCTCATTATATTATTCAAATAAACCTGTCTATTTGTATTTTCGAAACTAAAATAAAATGAAATTTTGCTATATCTTAAACTTAAAACATATCTTATATTCTACCTATTATTTAAATAAAAATGTATATTTAAATTCTGTCTGTAAGAGAGTTATTACTTATATTTATTTGTTTACTTATATGTCTGCTATATTGCTATATTGACTTATAAAACTTGTTTTTTAATTCTAATTTTAAATTATGTAAAATTACGAGTAATTTGAGAATTAAGTTGTTACATAAAGCCTTATATTTTTTTTAATTTTACTGATTCAACATTAATTCTATAACATTCTGCATAATTATATATAATTACAAAGATTTTATTTCTATTTTTTCTTATCTTTATAAAATTGTTATTATACTTTCTTAATATATAGATGTAAGCGTAACATGAAAGTCGATCGTTCAACAAATGATTAATCACACAAATTCGTCAATGCTTTTTAACGAAGTAAGCTAATCACTTAATCTTCATACGTAACCTACCAATATATATCAGAATACTATTAAGAAAGTACAACATCCGAGACAAGGAAAACACATCAGCGCGGCAATTAAAGGATTGAGGCAGAAATCGGTTTGATCGAGATGCAATGCGGTCCATTAAACCTTATGAAAATTCGCCGCTCATTCGCTCTTCACACCTTTTAAAAGCCTTCCACGTTTCTCTCAGCGATAATGTCAAGTGTTTGGAAAGTTTGTACGAGTGCGGTTTGAACTGTATCTCAAGGGAAAAAGAAAAAGAAGAAAAAAAAAACAAAAAGAAGCGAAAGGCCAACGGACCTGTAAAAATCTAAGCTAAGCGTGGAACTGACGTATATCCATCTGCTATAAATCATCGTAATCATTTTCACTCGGCGTTGGCTTTAGCCGAATGTTCGTTGAAGGATGAACACCTTTCTTAGGGACACCGGTTGACAAGGGACCGGACGGTGAGAACCACGCCGCTAAAGTGTTCTCACTTCTCGTTGGGCTTTTATTCGGAGATTTCGGAGAGCGAAGTGAACAAATGCCGGACGAGCGGACGAGCGAGCGAGAGAAGTCGAATGGAGTAAATTAAAAAATCTAGTTCTGCCAATGCCATCGGCATTGCGACACGCGGAGGAAGATCATCTTGGGGGGAGGAAGACTCCGGGGTATAAAAGATCGAAATGTCTCCGGGCAGATGCTCAACTCATCGCCCTGACATCACACGGCTAACATGAAGCTCCTCCTGCTTGTGGTAAGAGACCGCCTCACATCCGTCTCTCCCCTCATCCCCGAAATTACATCGTAGGTTTCAAGTTTCACAAAGCGACTTCGCGGCTTTTTGGCTATTTTCAAGTTGTAATTCTGCCTCCTTCCCTCTCTGCAACACTTCATTAGAAAATTAAATACAGACTAAGAAAAATCTGTTTGCATCTGTTTTTTCAAAATTTTATAAATTGAGATTAGTGTGAATCGGTTTAGTGTATATATATCATAAAAATGAAAATGTAATGTTACTTCGCGCAGAATCCATAATATTACACACATATATATTTAATTAATTATTTTAATCATAACATTTTAATATACAGATAGATTTTATCATTCGATTTGCAAAGGTTTTTGAATAAAAAAAAAAATATATTTTAAGTGTTTCAGACTTTACTAATAAAAACATTATAATTAAGTACATTGAGTAAATTAGTTGCAAATTGTAATTTATATATAATAATAATATATATTTTACTTGATAAGAAATAAAAGTAAATTTCTTTTCAGTAATACAGTGATTTTAGATTTACATTAAGAAATATAAATCTTATAAGAAAACAATCTTTTTAACAAGAGAGAGAGAGAGAGAGAGAGAGAGAGAGAGAGAGAAGTTATTAATTGTATAAATAAATTAGAACCAGTTTAAAAGTCAATTATTAATATCACGTTTACATTTTGTGATGTTTCGAGAAAAAATCACGCGGATAAATGTCGTAGACAACAAGTGGAAATTTGAATTCGGTATATTTTTGCATTTAGTCGTTCATTAAAATGCATGGATCGCGTATCAATTTCATAATATTTAAATTTAATTGCCGGGACCGGTTTAAAATTGCATAACAAAATTACAAAACGATAAATAAAAAGGACCCAATTCAGCTTGTCTACAAGTAATATAAATTTATAAATTAATAAAATGAAGTAATATAAGATACTAGTAAATGTCTACAAATATTTCATATTCCATTTTATTGATATATTAGATATGCGCAACACGAAGACAAAAATTCCATCTTATTATATTTTCAAAGCTATAATTTATTTTATTCTGTTTTACTAATATATACCAAATGTTACTTCTTCAGGTCTGCATCGGTGTGGTTCTAGCAGCGCCGGCTGAAGAGAACCCTAAGCAAAAGAGGGACATCCTGCCGGGCGATCCACGTTACGGAACCGAGGAGCATCATCATCATGAGCATGAGCATCACGAGCACGAGAATGAGGTACAGATCTCGAAATCCGCTGGCGGCTACGTAGGTTCTTACACGCTTCCAGACGACACAGAGGACCACTCGCTATTCCAGATACAACCCCAATCGTCCTATGGACCGCCCACTCATACGCCCGGCAAGCCTTTGGGAAGTGATTTCTTAGCATCCGGTGATGCTGACAAAACACAGGCCCCCCTCCTCGTACCATCTACCTCCTACGGGATACCCGATAACAATCAGGTGATTAAAAAACTCGTCGAATAATACAGTCATATTGGATTTACCTTAAATGCGATTTTACTACAAAAGCGAAAATTGTAAAATTATTCATTCTTTACAGTAAAGCCATTATAATTTATTAATACAAGTACAGTATACGTGAAAATTTATGATTTAATTAAAAATCGTTCTACTAATTACGATTTTCTTTTTTGTTGTAGATTTTTAACAACAACTATCTTATACCCGCTAATGATGACAAAAATTCTGCCATTATCAAGGTACATACATCGATCATATCGTATCTTTATAATCATGTAACTTCACACAATTTTGTAAATTAACTCGCAGAATCCTGCGCTTTTTCCCTTTCTATTAATACTTCGCAAAATGATCAATACATCTCGGTGATTCATCTTGCTTACTGGGTTGCTTGTTAAAATGTAATCAGTTATTTCTGAGAGTATAACGTGTTTTAGCAGTCTAAAGATATTATGAACGATAGGCCAATAAACGAATGATTGTTAAAATCTTTCTCCGTTAAAATATTTCTATAAACTTATGTAATTAAGTCTTAAAAAAAAAACAATTTTTAATTAATATTTTAATTTATATATTATTCTTTTCAAAGTATATATAGTATTGATTAATTATTACAACTTGTTTTAAATAGGGATATATTTTCATTAAAAATTTAATAATTTTATTAATTAAAGACGGCGCTCGACTTGAATGGTGATTATCGAGCACCGCCTCGCCTATCCAAGCGCCAATAACTTCCTATAACATTAAGGTCGGCATTACTTCAACGACAACGTTATTTTGAATAACTTAAAATTGATCGGTTAGAGTGACAAAAATAAAATAATTACAAGTAATTCACAGTACTACTGAATTTAAAGCACTTATTAGTGCCACTTACGTTTACGCGGACTGCTACTTTCTATTTTCAACACGAGGAACTTGTTAATGTCCCACAAACTTCGTACGGAACTCCCGCGGTGAAGGTGCGACAATTGATATGTGTTAATTAGCTATGCGTCTATCGTACATTTATTTCTATCTTGCTTATTCATTCTTGTCACTCTAATCTCGAATATCTTTTTAATCCTATACTGAACTGTAGCTTTTTGACATTATAGCAAAATTCGCATTTTACCCACATTCTTTCACTGAACTTATAATTAATATATATATTATTAAAATCTATATTTTTATCATACAATGTTTTAACGCGCGCGTAAATACCGAATTTCCCGTAGACGACCATCCAGGAGCAGCCGAAATTCGACACTGTGCATGTGCAGAAGTCCGCGATTCCCGAGGGTCACGATGAAGCCAACCACGTCCAGCAACCGGCGGTTGTTCACAAGCACGTGGAAAATATTCCGCATACCGTCTCCCTTCCGCAAGTGAAGGTGACGGCGTCTCATCTGCCCACTGATTCCCAAGGTGAGCGTCATCTACCGAGAATTTACGACCTCCTTCGGTCGCGCCGCGCCCGTCGAGAATTTACGGCTCTTCTCTCCTAAATCTACATTAGACTTGTAAAAACAGGCATGAATACCGTTTGCGCCGAGTTACGTAAGATATTCGATAATTTCCATATAAGTAGTGGGTCGAAGCTTCTGCCGTTCGAGGCCGGTCGCGAGAGTCACGTATGGAAATATTCTAATGCTTGACTAATGTCGCGATGACATATGAAAACACTTGTCACTTGTCACCGTGTCTGAGTGATATGCTCGGCTTTCATCGAAGATGAATGCAAATGTATGCTCGGCATATGAATATTTATTATTTATTATGTTATACAATCGGAGATAGTTTCTCCAATTACATGGTGTTTGATCATTTTACTTTCAATCAGAAAGAAATCTGTGTATTTCTTTACATTCTGTTCTTAAAAATGCTGTATTATGTTCAATGTAAATCATAAATTTACGCAATGTTAGAACATCAAAGTAAAAAATTTAAAAAATAGACAAATATTTTAATATATTTAATCGGTAATTTATTTGGCAGTTTAATTATTTTATTTATTACTATTTAATCGTAATTAATTTGATAAATTTGTAGATTCACATTTTTCAAATTTTCGGGAAAGAATTATTGGCAGTTAATTTCTTTTAATATTATATGCTCTTAAAAAAGAAAAAAAATTGTATAACTAAAATTTTATAAACCATAAAATTTTGCATGTAAAAAATGAATTTAAAAATGCTCTGAGAATATTAGTATAAAGAGATAATTTTTTCTGTTTTAGGTGCGATTCAGTACAACATACCTTCCTTCACTTCTGCTATCAAAGACCTCTCCAAATTGGACTACAGCATACCCTCATACAGCAATATACCCGTGAAAACCCTGGATCGTCATGTGCACGTCGGAGTACCCCAACCATACCATGTACCAGTGACCAAGCACGTCGCCGTCCGCATTCCCATTCCGCACACCGTCGAAGTTCCCAAGCCCTACTACGTCCGCGTGCCCCAGCCTGTGCAGGTCACCGTGGATCGTGCATACCCCGTGGAAGTGCCCCGTCCGGTGCCGTACCCCGTACACCATTACGTAAGAACCAGCGTTCCGGTTGCTCATCATCACTTGACGGTGGATACCAAAGACAATCCGTTGCAGACCTTCTTCGAGAACCCCCAGGCAACGTTCCAAAACGTGCTGTCAGGCATACCGACTTTCTCAAATCCTTTCGCCGACTACCAGAATCCGTTCCAAAGCTTCGCATCGTCGATAAACTTCCCTTCTCTACCGTCCTTCCCGTCCTTCCCGTCTTTCCCTGATGTACCCTCTATACCCTCTATACCCTCTGTACCCTCTGTACCCGATGCAACGTTTGTACCGTCAACCCCGGGTAAAAATACGGGCTATCAGGCTAACGTACACTCTTCGAGCAACAGCGACTCGGTTACGATCGACAATGCGGTCCTGAAAAGCGAAACGATTTCCAAGCCCGTGCACATCAAGACACAACAGGGGTATAAGGGGCCCTCCACTGCGTGCGCCGGATGTTCCATCACCTCCGCCAGCAGCAAGCAAGAATATGTGCAACCCATCGATGCCAATGGTGGCTACGTGTACTAGGATGTATATCTTGTAATGGACGTTGAATAAGCTACTGAAACTTTTTTTTAGTGGAAATACATATTGCGCCGAAGAACTACTCGACGACTTATTCCTGAAGTGTCAAATCGAAATCGTTCGTACTTTTTTCCTTTGTAACAGTTTATTATTATTAATATTTAACTTTTGAATATATAAGAGAAAAATGTTTGAAAACTTGCGCTAGTTACTTTCCTAATAACACTCACATCTTTGATTAAATCGAATTTATTTGGTATATTTCTTTCTTCTAGGCACTATCAAGGTACTATTAGTCTGAAAGTAATTGAAAAAAATAAATATTATTAGATTGATTACACTGTTTAACAAAAAAAATCACTTTTTTTTCGAGCACGAGAATAAACCTTGCGGCAGTCGATAATTTTTTTTCATGCTTATCATTCGCATGGATGATCGAATAGTGATGATAATAATGAAGATAAATACGTAAACTTTCACAAGACACAATCGATCTTTAAGGTACTCTCTCGATGTTCTGGATAATTTTTTTGAGGAATCTTAAGCTATCTTTTGATAGTACTTCGTTTAAATTTATCAAAATCATATTTCTGTTGTTTGATCTTTACAAACTTTTATTAAGAAACCACGCATTTAAAAATTAAATATAAGTTAATGATTTTAATTAATATTTAAATAAATAAACTTCCTAAAATTTGAGTTTTATGTTTTCTCTTTCAATTTCTTATTACATAATTTTTTTAACATATATATGATTGTTGAAGCTTTCAAAGTTTAATTAAATGTGCGTTATTCAATTTTTCTCTTTGTTTTGTTTTATCTAATTTTAATTTACTTCCCGAATTTATTTTCTTATAAGCAATTTTCTACGTGACGCTTCTAATACACTAATTTACTAATAAAACAAAAAAAAATAACGAAACTTCTTTATCAATTTATTATTATTGGGAACAGGTATGAGTAAATGTCGCAATGTAAGACAGCAAGAGCGAAATTACTTTAATAACTTATAGCATACTAGTGTAATTTCAGATCGTATATATAATATCCTATATTGCAATAACAAGATTGGAATAACAAGATCAAAGACGTCCTTTAGACATCTAAAAATTGGAAAGATGTCAAAAGGATTATAGGAATTAAAGATTATATATTATTTTGTATGTAAATAAAGCTCTTTTATTACAAACATTATTGGACCACTCTTTGATTTCTCGATGATAATGGGGTGTCCCCAGCGTATCAGTGCAAAAAATCTTATGAAAATTATATAGAAACAATTCGTCACATACTACATGCATATAACGAATAGATAACAATAATTGAAGCGACTGCAACTCATGCCACAAAACTCCGTAAGTCTATATCAATTTTCACTGATTTAAATTTGAAATAGAGAAAAAGAACGTACAAAAACTCTTATCTGTTAAATATTGCTCTTGCATTATTGTAACTTGTCACGAATCTCACGAGATAAAAAAATAATTTTGTTTTAATTTAACGCTGGATTATTATTGTTTTGAGCTCCATATCACGAAATAATAAACATTTGATTAATCAACGATATTAAATAACAAACATTGTCCTTTATCGAAGACGCAGCTGCTACCACACATGACACTTTTTCGACGGATTCATGTTCGATCCAGCGGGACAATTCCACGCGGTGCTAAATTCTTTGGAATTTTTTAGTACAGCTTGAAGTCTCACGTGACCGGGACAATGAGAATCTTCCAGCATCCACTTTAGTGATTTAGCAGTATAAGACTCGCACCACAACTGAAATAATGAAATAATCCAATAAGCATATTTATCCGTAACTTTGACAACATTAGAAGCAATTTTTGCGAAGAACTTAAAATTTAATAAAGAGAAGATAATTAACGAGAGCGAAAACATTTTCATGCTACATGTCACATAATTATATAAAGAAGGAATCTTAATATCGGCAGACTGATTAATGAAATCTAGGCAAGTCAAATATTAATACTATGTAATACCAATATGTAAATACCAATCACAATTAATTGCTATTAGATTGAATACCAATTATAATTTATTGCCATTAATCTCGTCGTTTTTTTTTTTCAATTATCTCGAATGTTAAAATCAGCATTTAAATGAGAGTCACTTTTCAGCAAAGGTCGCCCGTTGTGAAGAGAATTTCCATTCGATTCTTTTACATTGACAAATAAAAAAACAGGCGAGCATAAATCCAGTCTTATAAATTTATAAACCGACGATTACCGAATCGTCGAAGAATTTTAAGATTTAAAAATATACAATTATTCAACAATTTAAATATAAGTTAGACAGGTCCGGAAATTCCCACAGCGCATTTCTCTTCATCTACTACAAATTAAAAAAAAACAACTTTTTTATTATTAAATTCCTCGCTAGACTTAGAATCTATTTTTTTTCCTCAAACTTAAAACTGAGAATAATGTAGAAATTGATGTATAAACAATAAATATTTATATTTAAAATATCAATCAAAACGTCTTTTTGACTAATTTGTTAATTTATTATTTTGCTAAATACTTTAGCTATTTTTGTTTTGGACATATTTAAACATGATAATTGGAACCTGGCTATTATGTCGTAACTTTGGAATGTTGTCTTACGTGCGCGAAAGAAAGAAAGAGCAACTGCTCGTGCGTGAACTGCGTGAATCCCGGAAGTAGAGGTTCCCGACCGTGCCTAGCTTTCCACTTCTCGTAAGCGATGACGGCCTCGCGAAGGCCGCCGTTATCGGCGATGTTCTCGCCCAAGGTCAGTTCGCCATCAATGTAATCGTCGACCTATGCAAGACGTATCATTAACTCATCGATATGCTCAGGTCGTTCAACTCCTTGAAACTGAAGCAGATTCTTGCATAAAAATTAATTCATAGAATTAAGATATAACTGATATAACAGAATATATATATATATATATATATATATATATATATAAATTGATAAATATATTTAAAGAGTATCACTCTGATAAAGTTAAATATTTTTTTATTAAAATTAAATAAAATTCTTAGAAATATACCTGTTTATTAAATATTTGAACCAATTGTTCCGTCATTTTTTTATTTTTTCGAAAATCGCGTTTTATGAAATTAATTTTTTAAATATACTAAACGTTTTATAAAAATGTTACTAGACTTGCCTCGTTCTCGTAATATGTATTATAGTGATCTATGAAGCATTGAGTTCTGTCAGAGTACTCCGAGATGGTCTCATTAGTCCACCACTGCCGGAGATTTCCGTCACTGTCGTAATGCCGACCGCTACTGTCGAATCCATGAGTTAATTCATGTCCAAGTATCGTGCCGATGGCGCCATAATTTAAGGCCCTGCAATTATTTAAAAAAGAATTACTGACTTTGTCACTATAATAATGACCTCACGAAAAATTCATGCTTTTTACTGTTTATTTTCTACTTTTATTTTTCATTTTTTTTATTCGTTTTTCTATTATATCTCTTTATATATAAAAATAATCATGAAGTAATTATTCCTATTCTTACTCAAGACCCAATTCATAAAATGGGAATTGAAGTATTCCGGCAGGTATAGCTGCGTGAATAGTGACAGAAAAAAGGATGTATTAATATAACATTAATAGGTAATAAGCGGAGAACATCTCCGTCTTTTTCAACTAAACAGATTATTAACAGTGTGTAACAAAGTTCAATTAATCCGTGTTTTTTTTAATAAATAGAAGATTAAATTATTACATACTTATATGATTAAGTTGAAACGTGTGGAACGCATTTACATCGGTAGGGTCAGTTGCCCAACTGATTATCCATAATAAAGCGAAGCATGAAGAGAAAAAAAACTTTAGCATTGTTTTTTATTGACAATTCTCGAAATTTTTCACTTACTATGACTCGTTGAATAAATTATCGTCATGTAGGCTCGCCAACGTGGTATTCCATTGCAATCGAATAATTTGAATCATGTTCTCCAGGTATTTCGTTTCCGATAGGTCTATCTAAACATTAACAGATCGATGTTATGCAAAATATCATGCTTACATAATGCTATTGTATTATGTAAGATAAAATACATAAGATAAAATAAATAAATGTACATATAATAAAAATTACACAATTAAATAAAACGTTAAATGTGTATTTTTCACAAAACAGATTTTTTCCCACAAGACTTACGCCCTTATAATACTCATTAAGCTTCTCCTCGTTAAAGAGCCACGTGGGAAATCCAATTTCAGAGCCCATTTTCCGACTTTTCTCGAGTGTCGCCGTTTTCGTCAATTGATCCATCCAATCCGTCTTAATGACAAGCGAGGCGAACGCTTCTCTTATGTCTTCTAGCATTTCCAGTACTTTATTGACTTTGTTATTGTGAAATGTGGGGTCTACGAACAGCCACGATACCGCCATTCCTGCAAGTCGATAATTAATATCATTAAATAATTAAAAGCATCCAAGATATAGCGCAAAAATATATTCATTAATTCTAAATTATAGAAAAAAATTACACATGTCAACGTATTTATTAAATATATTATAAAAAAGATAGTTTAAATTTTAAATAGGGTCGCTGTACATACCCATTAATTCATTGGCAACTGATGCACAGTGCAACGACTTGGATTCCCTTACCTCTACCTCTATTAACTTATTCACGTACTCGTTCCAAATGTTCCTGAGCTTTTCGGAACAGTGAGGCGCCACAATATCCACAATAACCCACCAAATATAGCTTTCTAAATTAAAAATAAATATTGGATTTTAGAAAAACTTTTTTAAAAACTGATTGCAAAAATTAAATATTAATAACAAAAATAATAAAAGTAATTAAATTAGAATTAGTTAAAATTTAAAGTATATAAAAGGTTTCAATGAAAATCCGCACAAATATAGAAAACGGGCTAACTAAGAACCGAGCGCGGTAAATGATGCGCGAAAGTTTTATTTATATTTATATTTTAGATATTTTCCAACCTTTGACTGCGCGCTGACTAGATTTGTCAGACTTGAAACACAGCTCCGGTTGGAGTTTGGAGTAGTAAAATTCCCCCCTTGATTCTTAGTTAGCCCGTTTTCTATATTCGTAGAATTAATTAATATATGCTAAATCAGGAATACATACCGAGATCTTCCTCCTCGAAAGAAGCCAATATCAATGCAACGTTTTTCAAATATTCCAAGTTGCCGATGAGAACTTTATCCTTGTTATCAAGATCCAACGTAAGGATCCCCTCGAAAAGTGATTCAATGAAAGGGCGCCAAAGCGGTTTGGGCGTGAAAGATGAATTACTATCCATTATATACTCGTCCGTCAACTTTTGTAGATCGTCGACCAGGATATAATTGTTATCGCTCAGGTCTTCCATGGAAATACTCTGATTCCGATTTGCACGAGCCACCTGTAAAACAAATAAATTTTTATTTTTTTAATTGAATATATATATATATATATATATATATAATATAATATATATACAATATATACAATATATATATAATATATATACAATATATATTCAATTTTATATTCCCCAAAAAAATATTTAATTAATAAAATTTTGCACTTAATATAATAGTAACGAGATTTTTACTTTGCCCATACGAAAACATTAGTTTAGAATTGATTTAGCCAAAACATACTTACGTAATAGAGGAGGTTGCTAATGTTGTAAAGCATCTCAACAAATTCTTCCAATTCATCTCTATGTATCATAGATTCAGCCTCCGGCCTGCATTCGTTAACAGTGCCATTGCTGATGACTTGGTTAATAACATCAGTCATATAGATAAGTTCGGCGTCTTCATCCTCGCTCAATATAGTTTCATCTAAATCATCTAGTTTTCGCAATCGCGATCTGATGATTTGCAACCGCTTCTCCAATTCTTTATCGCTATTATAAATATAATAAAAAATTTGTTGTTACATGTATTAATTATAACTTTTTAAATAATTTATAAAAGATTTAAAATTGTAGAATAAAAATGCACATACGTGGGAAAAGGATTGGAATGATCCGGAAGGTGGAAGATCAGTAAGTTCTTGCTCTTGTTCTTTGGATCAGCCATGACGTCGAAGCCAAAGAAAACGTCATAACCTAAATTTTTTTTTACCCTTGCGAGTTGTTCGATGTAACTAGTCGTTTTGTTAGTAATAGTCGCGGGAATGATGGGTAAATTTAATAACTCCAACAAATCGAATAGTGGTGACAAATTGAGTTCGTTCATGGAATCTGAAATTTATCTTCTTATAAGAAATATTCAAAATTAAAAAATAATTATATATTTTAATAAATTTTACTAGTTGTTATTTGTGTAACATATTATGTCAATTATGTTATAATTGACATATCTCCGATTATAGCAGCTCTTTCTTTGATTAACATCTACCTAATTAAACAAAAACAGCAACGTACGCACGTCCATGCAGCTAGTGAACAGAGTCTTGGCCTGCATCACTGCCCACGGTACCTCACTGGCAGAAATATTGACTTTTAGCAGATCTCTAATCTTTCTGGATACGCGATCGCTACGCTCGTTGAACCAGGAATTCGTCAGGCTGGAATCCGGAATAAGATGCTCCTGCGGCCATCTGCCGCATGCGTATCTAATGAAGAGAAAAAGAAAAAATTTTCACACATCATGAAAATCATTAGTAATTTAATAAGTTATTTAAACAAGTGAGTTTATAATAATAAGACATCTGTGTTAATTAATACACTCTCCGTCGAAATAACGTTAATTCGTGATGTCTCGTACAAGTGAGTGAAAGTGAAACACGCGAGTGCAGTATTTGCGTAATATAAAAATAATAGATTTGCAGAGTGATTGAGAAATTGCGCGTGTGCATGGTATAATTTCACGAGATACGCATCAGTTACGTCTATTGTACAATAATAGCACGACACGACAATAAATTTACTCACTGATAAAAATCGTCGCAAGGATCTATCGATTCGTTCATAGATTCCTTCAAACTAGCCGCTAGGTGAACAAAGAAGAATAAATAATTGTTTCCAGAATATAGTGATTGCCACACATTTTTTTTCTTTTTATCGTTTATGCGCAATGTTTGTTCACGTTAATAATAGCGCAAGTAATATACATATAATCACCTGTTAGTATAATAACTGCATACTACTCACCTACTCGCACGCAATCCTCGCTATCACATATCTTCACCGTGGTGCTACATGCATCTGCAACAACAGTATGTACAAAATTCTAGAATTGTCAAGGACCTTTTTAATTTTATTAGTTTGTCGCATCTTCCCAAATTTTCATACACATTGATGTAACTTATATTTCTATTTAATCATTTTAGATATTTATTTATTATTATGTTTTTACTTTTGTACTTAAATATTTTTTGGGTATCTTGGAATTAATTATATTTTTTAATTAAAAAATATATAATTTCAATATTTATCTTTTCAACATATATATTTATAAAAATTTTCTGTTATTTTTATTATGTAGAAAACTACCAGATTTTACCGATAAAATTGTGGTTAAAAAATGTTCAGTAATTCTAAGTAAGGAATACTTTGAATAATATAAATTGAGTGTAGAAATCATGGCCACGTGGAATATAAAATATCGATCGTCGCATAATAATGAGCATACAACTTCTTGTTGAAGTTGTTACGTGGAACAACACGTGTGGGACGTCACGTTACACGATCTATACATAACCATGTTCGCTAAAATATTTACACAATGTCAATAGTGATCGAAGATGCTAACTGGTTTCCCAATAATTTGTCAAGGATATCTAATGTAATTGTAAGGAAATTAAAGGGAGATATCTCAAAGCATCGTAAGACTTGAGTCATTTCTTTTTAACTGAAGGGTATTTCCTGTTTTCATACCTGCTACCTAGAGTTATACCTACTATAATCTTGATAAAGTTAGCTCACAGTTGAAGGACTTATATACTACATATAAAACATAAGTTGATAAATGCGATGACATTTAACAGATTTTATCTATTTCTACTTCGATATTCTAACTCGTATGCATTATTATTTTTTAATATATTTTTTTAACGCGAAAATATATTGAACAATATATTCTTATCAAAGCAATATATATCTTGTTTATTGGAGAATTAAGAATACAGGTATCCTCTACTTTTCGAAAGTTTGCTTCACGCCACTTTGCTTTTACGAAAGACCTACGCGTTAGTATCTGTTTTTGCTAACTGAAATAAATCCGAAGAGGATTATCGCTTTTACGAAAAAAATTTTTGCCATATAAATTAATGCTTAACTGCTTCTTTGCTTTACGCCATTTCGGCTTACGAAAGGTTTCATAAAAACGCTCTATTTTTGAATAGCGGAGAGAAGAACCTGCGTATAGATAATACTTTCTTGTGTGTGTAACAATTTTATATACATTATGTAATTTTAATATAAATATTTTTAATATAATTTCATCTATAACAAATAAGATATGTTAGAGAAGAAACTTACAGAGTACCGCGAGCACTACAACTGTTATCAACAAGGAACCCACCAGGAAGCAAAGAATTATTACCATCAGATTAGAAATCTGCGTCCGCTTCTTAAAGCTACAAACATAGTAAATCTAGTTAGCAGAGACTCACATCAGATTGATCTACTTGCAATGAGTAAATATACGTTCCTCGTTTAATGAAGCGATTTAATCATTGGTTAGAAAATTGCCATCTCGCGCTTTCTTATACTTACAAAGTTTTTCTGGATCTTATCGGCACCAGGTGGTTCTGGCTTCCAACCGAGTAAACGGACACTTCATCTTCTAAGAAAAGAGAAAATATAAAAATAATAATAATAATAATCAGTCAATGAGACAAATTACGATATTATTCCAGAGAAGCAGCAATTAATACATAAATTTGTATATTAAAAAAATTTGCTTATAATATATGTATATCTATTATTTATATATATATTTATATATAATTATATTAGTTATTAAATAATGAAAAAAATTAGTATGTATTGAAAACATGCATCAATTTTTTTATGCTACTTTTATGCTACTATATAGATATGTATATCTATGCATATATTATATATATATAGATATGTATATATTTATTAGTTAAAATACTTTTTAGTTTATTGTAACTTTATACTTTCTTTTAAGAAAAACAATGTATTAAATTTAAATAATGATTACATTTACTAAAGATAAAATAAAAAGTGCAAAAAACAATTATCTCTATCATACATACATATTTAAACATTTAAACTGTAAAATAGTGTGTTATAAAAATTAATATTTCGCAAATTTTATTTATTTCTGAAAAGTAATGTTAAAACTATTGAGCGATCTACATTCGTTAATGTAGGCCTCTATTTTCAAATAGCCTGGTTTTGTTATCGCACTATCAAAATAAGGTCATCTTCGCGCTCAATACGATTTCAAAAAGATAGAAGATAAAATAAAATATTTTTCTTGGAATATATCAAAATTGATTATTAATTTTTTTGCTCCTAATTGACTTAAACATTTCAAACAAACGAAATCAGTCTTTTTATATATGTATATAATCTTTTTATATAATTTTTAATATTATAAGATGTAATAAATATTTTTGTTAAATATTTTTAATAAATAATGCTTTTATTACTTATAATAAAAACAAAGATAAAATTATATTGTATACAAAATAATTAAATTAATTAAACAAGTACAAAATAAAAATTTTTACTATGATAAAATAGCAAGATCTATCTATAAGTTTCTTTTTTTATGCAATTTTCTACATTTTAGTTCTTCTTCCATCTTTCTTTTAAATTTTTCTCTTTTTACATTTATTTTATTTCTTAATGTAAAAAATGTAAGGATATACAACTAAAACAAAGATATTATTATTAATAATTAAGAAACCATCGTATAATTATTACGGTTATTTACGCAATTATTATATTATTTTCATTATTATTACGTCCGTTAGTATCGGTATACCCGCGATCGTAGTTCGTATTATAAAAGGCATAACAGGCTCGTAATATAAAAACTGCAGAAACTTTACTTGACTTCAGCTTTAGTAAAATATCACCGGTTACGGGAACATTACCGGGTTATATACGGGTGCGCCGGAAAAGAAAAGCTAGACAGGTTAGCGTATAAAAATATAACTTACTGCGCTCGTTGTTCATGCTGAATGGCCCACTGACCGGATCGAACTGACGACACTGAACACCGAGTCGAGTCGGACAGACAACGTCGGGTGTCCATACGTTCACATTTTCCCAGTGGTTCTCGTACATCGTCGTCGAACCAATAACGGCGACGGAACATCAATTTTCCCATCCGACCATCCGCGATAACACTCACGCGCCTCTGCGAGAAATGGACAACACCCGGTATCTTCCGACCACCATCGATAGCGAGCCTTCAATCCTTCCGATACTATCGAGCATGATAGTTCATACACGTGTCGAGGATAAATCGAAAAACTCCAATGGGATTGAAAAAATTAGATTAAATAAAGATTTCTTTTATTGTAAATTCTAAAATGTGTATATATTAGTTTAGAAAAAAATTACAAAACTTTTTATTTAACGTAGTACAGAAAGAACTCAAACGTGTCACATAAAGAAATAAACTTTCTTACAAAAACTTTTTACAAAATTTTATCAATTTTATAATATATTTTTTTATTAAAAATTAAAAAAGATTTATTTTTAATTATTCAACATAATACTTAAAATTTTTATGTTTACATGTAATTATATTTAATAAAATTTCCATGTTTCTCTACATTTTTTTTACTCTTTTTTTACTCTGTTATTCTTGTATTTTTTATAATTGTATAACTTTTATTACACAAAATAAAAATAATTAAAACATGAATGCTTATGCATTTGCACGATGCAATTACAGCTATCTGCTACGATAAACGTTAAGAAAATATTATTACTACAATTTTTTCAAAGAATATTTGTTCTATAAATATAAATGCACGTGTGTAACTTAAAACGTGTGGCCGATATCGTCGTTTTTCTTTTGAAATCTTAATTCATTTGGAGTTTAATGCTGACTAATCGTAAATCAATGAATATTGCTGTTATATATGTTCGCTCTCCCATTTATGCCTACGTCACGAATCAGATTAGAAATCGTGCTTGACTTGTCTCGTGAATGGCATTTGTCTATATATGATTTATATAAAGCGGCATAAATATAGAATAATTTAGAATAGAACAAAGTGATAAATAAAAATTTAATCTTAACGTTCTCATAAAATTACATTCTTAAATCAAATTATATCCATAGGTATATATCTAATTCAAATCGTATGCATTATCTGAAAATAATAATGTTAACTAGACATGAATAGTGAGAATGATAAGTGTGACCCTAAGCCTTTTACTCTCCTTTCAAATCACTCTATCTCGTACGAGAATGAATTTCCACGGGCGAAAATGAAATTGTAACGATTTCGTAACGACTTCCGTTACTTCCACTTTGCGCAAAGTAAAATCCACCTTTCGCACGCGATCGGTCGTGTCGTGGCGATCGGATTACAACGAACGAAACAATTAACAATTATTATTACGATATGCAGCACGGGCAGAGTTGGTACAACCCTTCCTTAGCGAGCTATAGCCACGCTATTATGAATCTCCGCTTGCGCAAAGGCACTTCCTCAAGGTAGTTACGAAGTACAGTAAACGTTTATGTAATTTTACTTCCGTCGCAAACTTCTAACCGCATATAAGTCTCATTGTACTTTCCAGTCTGGCTCAAGAACAAAGTTCTAACTAAAGCAATCATAGGTCAAATCCAAAGATATAAGCAAGAAGAGAATATCTTCTTTATTAAAATTATCTATAAAATATAATACTACTATTAAAATAAAATCGATAAGCAATACATTGATCATATTATTATACTGCTGCTACTCTACTCATATACCTTACGCTCTACTCATATAATTTTTTAATAATTTTCCTGCTTACAAAAATAATTATAAATTTAATCAAATTTTTTATTTTGCGAAGTAAATTTAGAATATAAATAGCAATTATAATAATAATAGAATTAATTAATTTTTTATGTAAAATAAAATAATTAAAAAATTTTATACATAATTATGTTAATATTAACTATAATATTTATAATATTATTATTCTATTAATTTACAATTAGATTATTATTAATGCAACTAAGGATTAAATGAGAATAGAATTGCATGCTAATTATATAGAAGTTGAATCAAAAGGACCGATAAATGATTAATAATGGCTATCGCATAATAATTGATCACATTGTTATAAAAAGCTGTCATCTCACTATCGTAGTTAAGATATATGGAATATCAAAGTGACATAGGACATGTCAAGATTGCTCGTAGCGCACGTGCAGCGGGCGGCGTCCGAGGAAACACGTTTTATCGCGGAAAAACGTTTATTACGAAGAGAGAAAGTATACAACAACGTGTGCTACGTAATGCACCGCATGCTACATTCATTATTCATGCAACCGCGCTCTATCGGATAGATAGCGTGTGATCGCGTATTCGCGAACGCGCTCCCGTTATTGGGGAAGTTGCTCCAGTTCCTTGGTAAGCGGTCAATAGAAAGGAAATTTATTTCGAGTGCGATACCTGCTGCTCGTCCAGAATTATTATGATTTCGAGACGACGGAGACACGAATATGACGTTACAATCGATAACTGCCTCACGAACGAAAGCAAATCGATTAAGAAAACCGACAACCCTTCGTGACATTATACGAATACCTTAAATATTCCTTGATTTAAAAAATGACTAGAAAAAACGTAAAAAGATGTTCATGATTAAATTAATAAAGTTTATAGTAAAAAAAATAGAGAAAGAAAATGAAAAACAATAGCAAGAGCCGGATAAAGCCTTCTAATTTTTAAAGTTTGATCATTAAAGATGCATTTCAAGTCTTGTTATGGCGTTTCGGTCGCCATAAATTCTCAGTGCATATCATTCAATGCATTGCGTATCATTCAATGCATATCGTAATCCGTCAAGATAAAATATCGTGCCAAATACATCTCTCGATTGCCATATAAACTCGAATAGATTCTTATCCAAATGCGACTGAGATTCGAGCATTAATAGTTCCCCCCCGATTGACCGAGGAGATACATTTGATACATTTGTCGGGATAGTAATCAAGATTTATCGTCGTGAAATATGTGCTACTGGTGCAGACTGGGCGACTGGGAACCTAATTAAATGCCCGTGCATGTAAATTATTATATGACTTGGGGGCAGGACTTGATCATTAACAGGGGCTCGATTAAAATCGGCGATACGCCCCAACCGGTTCGAACGTGAGACGTTTCGGTAGTTATCAGTTGAACATCAACACACATATAACGTATGAGTTAATCTATACGATATAGTAATGTACAGTATAAGGCATTCTGGAATTTAGTTCGTTTTCATCACTTTCTCTTCTCATCGATTTCGAAAAAAAAAATATATATTCGACAGTAACAAAAATACCGTAAAATAAACTTAATAAATATAATAGCAGTTTTCTAGAAAAAAGTTATTTTAGTAAAATAAAAAGCTAACATTATAAAATTATGAATAAGAAAAATTTAATAAAAATACAGAGATTAGAAAATATTGCAGATAGATGAAAGTTAATAAGAAATGAATAAGAAATTATATTAAGAGAAGACCGATAATAAAGTAGGTATAATGAAGCAACGTAGGATTATAATATTTAAAAAAATGAATTGCGCAAATAGGCGACTTTGCGACCGCAATAGATAATATACCTCGCGTGATCGCATTTTGGGGCCATAACGATTCTCTTTTTACGCTGCCGTTGCAGCGCGAGGAAACGACTGCCTATATCCATATGCAGAAAAAGCTTGTCGCAAGCAATAATTCCGCAATGCACCTGGCTGCATAATTGTATATTTGCCAGTCGACTACGCACCGTTGCGAACTGAACGGCGATGTTTTATGAGAGAAACATCTGTTTTCATACATTATTTATTCCAGATTGGCTGGCATTCTACATTCTCGAGCTTCAAACGAAAAAATTGAAAATCTCTGAGCGACGTGCGGTGTAATTATGAGTGGGTGAGCAACGTGGACTCTCCAACATGCCGCGGTTAACGTTCACTTTGCTGCAAATAGCTCGCTCGTGCCATTTCAGAAAATTAATTGGAGAACGTAAGAATTTTCAATGGGATACCGTCATATCTATTTTAATTTCACCTTAAGAGGATATATCTAGCTCATATTACGTTGTTAAAGAATAAAATAATTTTCTGATCTATATTTAAAACTCTGAATTCAAAAGAATCAATTTTGGAAAAGAATTCAGTTTTTAAAAGGAGGATTAGCTTAAAAATTTAATTAATTTCAAAATTAATATATAAGAAAATTAAATAAATTTAAATGGTTGTTTAATTTAATATTACAACTTTTGCAGTTTGATTTAACGTTTTATGTAATTTTTTTCAAAAGCCTGTACTCAATAAACGTGCGCACAAAAGCGCAGCTCTAGTCAGCTTTCTCTCGCGCGAGCATTCGAGGATCTTCACAAGAATTCACAAGAACGTAACGCATTGCTAACATGCACTAACGCGATTACGAGCCGAAATGATTGCATAATATTCACGAACGGAGTAGAAATAGAGCAAAACGATCGTCGTACAAACAAGAACATACAATCGGTGGAACGATCGCGCGGTCGGATATCGTGTCCCTTTTTCCATGGAACAGTTTCACCGAGGTATGTATAATTCCTCCTTTCCTGTTGTGCAATCGTTACTCGAAGCAAGCGGCGCCCAGAGTGTTTTCCAAATGAACGAACAGTAGGCCGTAAAGACACTCGTAAAACTCATAGAAAAGCACCGACATGATGCTGAAATCGGGCGGTGCGACCGCAAGCGATTCTAAGAACCTAACGAGATTAATCAATCGGTTGAATTTGTCGGCATGTTTTACCGATGATTTTGCTTTCCTAATAAAACCTATTAAAATAGATATATATCTAATAATAAATATATAGAAAGAAGATAATTATTAATTAAAATATGAGTAAATAATTTTTAATATAATTAATTCATTATGCTTTGGTATAGTATTATATTAAAGAAAATTAACAGATTTGGTGAAAATGTTCGACACAATCATAAGGACCTTAAAATTAATTCAAACAATTCCAATATGTAAAACTGTTAAGAATTACTACACATCCAAACATATCACCATTGACAAATATACAAGGTTATTTTAAAAGTACAGCACTTATCGATAAAGATTTTAACGAAAATTTTTGCGACATAACAATTAGAGTCAAAAAGAATTCACTAGAATCCGTGTAATAAATCTAAAGATATCATTTTAAAGTAAATATATCTAAAAAAATTTTTGACTTTAAAAGCAGTTTTGAACAAACTTCGAGGTTGATATATACACAATTGAGAACCACATGCGGAAATCTTGTTGATGTAGCAAGCTCGTATCGATGAAGCGCATCGTGACAGTCGTCATCCATGATACTGTCGATGCATTTCTAGAATCCTCGCGAACGAAGGAAAATTCCCTGATGAGGAACGAAGGTGGAGCGCAATTGCGAACAAATTTTACAATCGAGTCGATTAGTTATGCGTGTGACAAAAAACATGAACGATTCGCATCGCGGCTTGACGGATGCACGACACCGGCCGCGCGACGAAAAGAATAGCAACCGGCTTTAGGGTGGCTCTGTTTGGACTATCCGTTGCTCGGCGACGTTAGATTGATTCGCAGTCGAGGCGCGTTTGCATAAAGTTTCCGCAAGAAGAACCTTTCCCGCGGACAAATGGATTATGCAATCTGACGCGGATATGCAACCCGATCGAAATAGATAACATAAGGAAGGTTGCTTGGGAAGTTGTAAACATTTTTAATGAAAAAACGCTTTTTCCATAAAAAGGAAATTCTTAAGGCTATGCGTTTAGATGAATTAAATATTCATTGAATAAACGCCACGGTCGATTTATTCGGCAAAATGTGCGAAAGCACTACATTAAGCTAATATCAGTTTACGCGATCGAATTATGTAGTCGGAACCATGAAATACGGTTGAGTAGCAATATTAATGAAGTTAACTACGCGAAATTGACGTATTGTTTGACCGGTCATTACTGAGAACTCGAACAAACCCGTTATCGAGCTGTTTTGCATGATTGACTTGATATTATATTTGATACGTATTGCACCATTAGCGGTTTCCAGTGGATTTCCAATCTAATAAACTTCAGCAAATGTCAAACAAACTGCGAATCGGTTTTTTTATTTAAACTAATATAGTGTTGCCTTCAACATATTTTTTCTAGTTTGATTTAGTTCTCTCATTTCATTTTAAATTTATTTATTGCTTTATTATCGCATTTTATCTCTTCAATTTAATCTAATCTTATATACGATCTAATTAAATAACTTTCATGACGTAATGCGATATTTTAATCTAATCTTATGTACGATCTAGTTAAATAACTTTCATGACGTAATGCAATATTTTGCAATTACGAGAGATATGCACTCGGGATATTATCGAATAAAACGACGCATTTTATCACAAGACGTAAAAATTGACTTTTATTATAAAATAAATAAAAGTGGTGCTGCCGGAAGACGAATAGAGGGGACAGGAAGAGATGGCCGCAGAGTGATGTTGTACTCTCTTCTTCAATAAGCCGCACAGAATTTCGATGTTGACGGAATGAGATGGAGAATGGGAGCACGAAAGGACCTGATTGTTCGTCGATGTTCGTACGATGCGTGTCATATGTAGCGTCAAGGTAAAACGAAAAAAAGATGAGGGAGTAACGGCGGAGGGGTGGCTTTTTTCAAGTTTCTGATTGCCTGGTCTTTGTGGGAACGGTCCTCGGGAGTGGCCCAAGACAATGACGGGTATCCTGAGGCAGTCGAATTCCATTTTGATCTGCCAATATAGGCAATATATATATTGCAATTTTGCAACGATATTCCTCCGTGATCCTCGATCCTCGGACCGGAGATCCTCGACCCTTCCGGGGCCGAACATCCATAATCCTCGGCGAGCGATCTCGCGCGGAATCGAAACACCTCGCCAGATGAGATAGAATTGTGGCTCTTGGCAGAGGCTTTGCTCGTTGTCTCGTTCACCAATCGTGGTGGTCGCTGATTCGCTGCCTCATATCAGCCTCAGGATGACGCGCTCGGCGTGGACCACTCCGGACCAGCGGATCTGCTGGCTCAGGTCAGGGGATCTAGTAGCCGTGTCCGTGGCCGTGAACAGGCACGTTGACGATGCTGGGCTCGTAATGCGGCGCCGGGATGAGATGATCGACTCCCACCAAGTGTGGATGCCCTACATGCGGGCCAGAGTAGTGAAGGCGGGTGGTGTGGTCGTTACCGTGGAGGGCGAGCGGGGCGGCGTGAGGAGCCGGGATGGCGGGCTGGCCAGCGATGTGGATGTGCTGCGCTAAGTGCCCCTAAACATAAAAGAAGATATGGCGCTTTAGTAATTAACAAAATATTTAATCTCACTTGTCCGAGTAGTCCGTTACGTAATTGAAACGATCGGAAAATCTAAATCTCGAAAAAATAATGATTTCTCCAGGGAACATAGTTCCTCATTACGAAATCGCTCCATCGCGGGTGAATGCAAAAGAGTTTAGAATGGTTGGGCAACTACAAATGGGGACTTTGATACGAAAATTGCACAAATAAGCGCGGTCAATTTGATGCAATTGCAGCTGGGTTTTGACACGGAGATAATGGGCTTAATTAAGTAGAAAATCCAATGATAAACTAATAATTAGATATTGATACTGTCCAGCTGTTGCTTTGCGCTTAATTATCTCGAAATATCTCCGCTAATTTTACTAATTGACAATATAATTTTAATTTTTTGTTAAAAATAGTTATATTATGACTGTTATTGAATAATTATAATATATAATTATACATTCTTTGGAATACATTATTCCAAACATGATAGAAAAATTGCGGAAATGTTGACTTTCTAAAATAATAATTCTGAAATACTTACAGCGCTGGCAACAGCCACGATGGCGAACAAAACAATCTGCAATAAAAGAACGTTATTTAGTACGAAAAATATATATATTTAGAATCTTTAACTTTTTATATATATAGTATGAATTCTAGCAAAAAAGAATGGCGCTTGTAATATATGATTAAAAATAAATAAATAATATAGGAAAGAGATTACTACCGAATAAATGGAAACTTAGAAAAACGCAAGTAAAATAAAACATATGACATATAAGTGTAACGTTATATAAATATCAAATAAGAGATATAAACAATTTTTAAAATACATTCAATAAAATAAAGTTATTTATAAATAATTAAACATATACTATATATAAATATACAAGGCTTAATATTTTCCTTTATGCCTACAATTTTGCATGCAGATAAAAGCATATAAGATGAAAATAAAAGTGATATGATAAATCGACGTGGCGAAATCGCGAGTGAAGGGAAAAACTTACGAAGAACTTCATGATGGCGAGCAGTGGTTTTTCTTGTGTGTTATGCGAACAAACACTATGTCTTCAAGGGGCGACGCGGTATGCTTTTATAGCAGGTCCCTGCCCAAGTCCAGGCCCACTCTCAGGGCGTCAGGCGGGGGCACGACGTTGCACGTCACGCACGGACCCCTTTCACTAACCACGCGACCGACACCCTTTCGGGCCCCCTTGTTAGGTGCCCGCCCAACCGCGACGTCACGCCTTGTCACGCTTCCGATATTTTTGATATCAACGACAGCATCACTCTTAAAGATGCTAAAGATCGTGCGATGCGACCCCCCCCTCCCAAAGAAACAATTGTCGTTAATCTGATTCATTACAGTAATCAGTGAGCGTGAATGTGAATGTGAAATAAAATATGTTTTGCTTGAATATACAAAAAATAGCGTGTTAAATCGCGATGCTAAATTACAATGATTAAATCGATCAATGATTCACGCAATCGCTGCGATTTTTTCTTTAAGGAACTACAGCGTTTCGTAAAATTCCATAGAAGATTCGATCTACGCTGATTGAACTGACTTATCTATTTATATACAATAGTAACACGGTTTAAATTTTAAATTGATTTTACATTAATTCCATATTAATTTTAATCTAATTCTCATTATAAAATTTATTTATCCTCTTACTACGTTTTTTTACGCGAGCGTTACTTCTGTAGTAACTTACAATAATTACTTCGCGTAAACGGGATTTTGTAGTAACTTACGATAATTTACTCCGCGTAAACGAGTGATATATCGTAAGTTACTACAGATGTAACGCTCGCGTAAACGTAGTATATGTCTAATTTTAATGAAATTTCGTGAGGAAATAAGGATGTTGCGCTCTATTATATGATTTGCGTTATTATTATTTTTGTTTTGCGTATTAAGTATGTTCTGTAAAATTGTTGTTAATACTGTATATTACTTATTTTATTACACAATTACAGCCTAAGGCATAATGTCTATACAGGGATAAAATTTAAGATATATATAAAAATTTATTACATTTAATTTTATTTATTTTACCAATATTTTAACTGCAATGTTTTAACTGTAATTTAACTTTCATTTTTCTGATTCTCTAGTTCTACTTAAGTAGCATTTACATATATATACGACATAATTAATAATTTATTTAATAATGCAAGAATCGAGAATAAATCTGAAATTTTGAGGAACGGCAAATGGTATAATGTTCTTCTAGAGAGATAAACTTTTACTACACTGGCACATACCCGGTACTTTTGCTACATTGGCGCATGCCCGGTAAAATTGTTATCGTTTTTTTATATTTGTTATAATAAAATCTATACAAATCGAAATATATATAGAAATTAATATCGAATTAACTTATTTTATATAATGGCAGCTGCTAATACAATAATTTTATTACTCCCTGCCTGGCATTAAAACGGGCTATTATTGAGCATTAAATATTGCTTTGCTGAATTCTTTGCTGTTATAATAAATTTTTTTTACTAATAATAATTTACTTAAATGATAATTAAATCTGTTTGCAAAATGGCCTAGTTTACACAAACGGTACAAGCAAACTTTCACAGGCTTTTAAATCCAACCTCGTCGCAGCATGTTGACTAGTAAACAAATGTCGTTACCCTGTTACACTTGACTGATCTTGGAGACTTTGAGAATGCGGTTCGGAAAAAGCTGAGAGGAAAATTGTAGAACGGTGTAGCACGTGTACTCATTTCATAATTGCGCAATTTATTATTTTGCATACGTTCTATACGTAATCATTCCGGAATTTATTTCTCTCGATCGAGCTATCATAAGTAATCGTTACTACTCTTTTCAAGAGTAGAAGAAAAAATAAATTTAAAAAAAAAACGAACAAAAGTAAGCATAAAAATATTTAAAAAACGAGGGTAGAGAACGGAGGAAAGAAAAACAACGCAATTTCTGGTTTATCACAAGACGTATACAAATCAACTTTTATTAGAAAATAAATAAAAGTGTTGCGGACAGTGAAGAAAAATAGGACGGGATCCGAGAAATGGGGGGGAAAGGGAAAACGCTCTCTCTGATGTTGCAGTGATGTCTTCTTCAATATCACATTGCCGCACGAGAATTTCGGTGATTGGGAAAAACGGAGAAACAGAAAAAGACGCGGGTGTTCGTGTCTATGTGTATTCGTATAAGTGTCATATGTAGCTTTAAAATAAAATCAAGATGAGTTTTTTTATTCTTGAGTTTGGCTGCCAGGTCTGCGATCCAGTGAGTGGTCCACGATTTTCCGTCTTTTCTGAGGCTCTCAAAATTCCTCGGAGATGCTGATTTTGACGATCGTCGTCATCGATGGATCCTTGGCCTTATATTTGTCTCAATTGAAGTTATTTAAATTCCCGAAAAACCAGATATATCGTCGACGAAGTTGTCTGCTGTCAATGCTGTCATTATTATGATTGATAAGATTCGGGATGACTGCCATTTTGGTATGAACCACTTTGGACCAACGGGTTTAATCGAGGAGCATCGTTAGACGGGGGGGTTCTTAGTCCCAGCCGTGTCCATGAGTCTTCACGACGGAGATCGCGGGTTCCGGGGCGGGTACGTAATGCTCGACGCCGACGAGATGTGGATGCGGAACATGGGGACCGCTGTAATGTAGTCTAGTGACGTGGTCGTTTCCCTTGATATGCAGGGGACCCGGATGTGGGGGTGGAATGGCGGGCTGCTGGGGAATGTAATGCGCGTGGTAGACTTGCTGTAAATAATAATAAAATAATATTAACATTATGTCTAGAATAATTATTAGACACGTTTCAAATGCTGCTTTTGGTGTAAGTGTGAGGACAGTTACGCAATTGACAAAACAGAAAAAATAAATCAAATCAAATAATAAAAAATTAATATATAAATAATGTATATAATAAAATTAAAAATTAAAAATTAATGTTATATATTGATGTTATATGTACATGAATTACAAACTAGGCAAGAATATTCGTCTATATTAATTTTACAACGAAATGCGATCACAGTGCGTAAAGTATTGACTCTGAAATTATTTTACAAAACAATATTACAATCAATTGAAAGCAATTTGGACTCAGTAACATTATTAATAATTTATCGTAAAAATTAAAATAAATTAATTTTGATTATTAAAAAATTAATTGTTAATAATTAATTTAATTTCGAGAAACTTGTACAGAAATAAAATATCAGAAATTTCTTAATTAAAAAATTTGTTATATATATATTTATATGTTGTTTCTTTTGTTGTGTTGTATGTGTGATAGAATTATAATAACATAAAGATAATCAATAATTATCAAAAAGAAATTCAGAAAATTGTATAAAAAAATATTTATTTTCCCTTATAAATAAAATGTCAGTTTTAACATTACTACCAGATTTCTGAGCAGTTGTGAAAACGAACCAAACAAAGATAATCCAAGCTGCTTATCATTAATTATGCAACAACGAGTTGGAGGCGGAACAAACGTTACGTAAACGAGTTGCACCGATTATTTCGGTGCAATTGAGCCGGGTTTCGTCACGGCCCCTTTATAGGTCTCCGATTAAGTAGGAAATCCAATTAATTTGCTATCGCGGACACCTATTCCGTTGCCGGTTCAGCTGTAGCGGTAGCGTAAAGCAAGAAAGACACGTAACTGCTGATCAGATCTAGTAACGTAATATAACATTAGAAATCGACTGGCCATTAAACGGAAGGAAAGGCGCAATAAACGACATGAAGTAACAGTTTCTGCTCGGTTTCCCGTTTGGACATTTTCCGAAAAGCGTTATTATTTATCTATCGTTTGTAATTTATATGTGGTAATACTATTATCTTAGATATCTTAAGCCACACATCGCGCAAGATATAATACATCAATGTCTCATTGCCTAGCGAATATTTTTCGATAAATTGTAATTAGCATTTGTTAACTTATTTATTGTTTCAGTTTGTCTTAAATTCACAGAACCGAAGTATATCCCGTTTACTTAGCTTAATGTCAAATGTTAAATGTTTCTAATTCTGAATACTTCAGTGATATTTCTCTACTATCATCACCGTAGCGACTTTAATTTTAACACTTTCCGTTATCTTATAGCGCGTTACCTTCATCACGCAATGAATTATCTAGTCGAGTTGTTTGCAGCTCTGCCAAAGCCACAGAGAGACGATTAAATATCCATCGTGTAATATAATCGACCTCCCTCAGTGACAGTTCTCTACCACTATTACCTTGGCGTGCGCTACAGGAGCAGCGACCTTGAGGTATTTCGGCACGGGCGCGACCCAGGGCTGGGGCGCGTGCACCACCGGTGCGGCATGCACCACTGGAGAAGCGTGCACCACAGGAGCCAGCCAGGGCTGCGCGATCTGAGGTGCGTCAAACAGTCGTTTTTCACATGATCGGAATCGATCGCCTTGGAAACACGGGTGTTACGTGAAGTTACTTTCCCGCCGAGTACGTCCAAAGTTACTCGGTCGCCGGAAGAGAAATAGAACGAGCCTTCGTAATCCGCATGACGTTGATAAATCAGCAATGGTGTTTTAAGAAATGAGGAGTTATCACAAGTCGAGAGAATATAGAATTGCGAAGAATAAAATGAGAATAGTGGTTGATGTAGAAACATCCACGAAGACGAGAATAAGAAAGATTGAAGTAGGCTTTGTTACTGAATGTAATTGTTGTATACATTTATCGATCAGTAGATTAAAACTTACAAAGAAACACAAGAAGTTCAAGTGCCTGTCGAAGTATCAGAATATAAAAAGTGCAGTTAAAGGTTAAATATCAGTCATGCTTGATGAACGACAATGACAACGACTTACTTTTGAAAGATTAATTTGCAAACTGGAAGATTTTTTAAAAACCTAGAAGTCTTTCCCTCAAAAATAGATGAAGAAGAAATGGTGATTATACAGACGGATACCTTATTAAAGTGCGTTTCCTCGTCGAGATTCGAGTCGCTCGAATATCACTTGAATAACGAGGTATGTTAATTATTTAAAAAGACAGAAACGTCGAGAGTCACTAAAAATTAATAATAAGAATGGAATAATTAAAGTTTGATTAATCACAAAAGTGAAATCCAGAGAAGTGGTAGTAACGTTAACCAGGCAATTTACATTGTTACAATAAAATTAGTATTACTACACGTTTGCGTACACGCATTCAAAGAGAAATAATAATATAAATTAATATTTCGGTAAATATGAGCTTCTTTAAATGACGATTATAAAGTACTTGCCTCGTATCCAGCGCTGACGGCAGCCACAATGGCGAACAAAACAATCTGCAATCATACAATAATATAATGCAGTGTAATTGTAATGCATATAATAATAGTATGTAATAATGTAATATATATATATATATATATATATATATATATCTTACATATATATATAACAATATGTTCAGAATATATTCAATCCTTGTGTCGTGATACAATAGAAACTATACAAAAAACTAATACATTTAATTGCAATTTTAATAAATTAAAATATGCAATTAAACATAATTATTAACAGCTTATTAAGATACACATAATAATTAAATAACCAATTAATAGTACAATTAAATATTATTTATATATATTTAATTAATACCTTATGTATTTATATATATAAATTATACATATATATAAATCAAATTAATACTTTTTACCTTTTATTTAATTTTTTTACGTTCATGTATATAATAAGATATCTAAATTCAATTTTAGAATATAAAATAAATTATAAAATAAATTGCAATATTTATATATAAAAATATTATATAAATAAATATTTATTTATATATTTAACATTTATATAAATATAATATAAAGCAAATATAACAGAAGTACTAGGCAAATGCAAAACTTGCGCGACACCGTGCGACAGAATCCCCAAGATCAATTGCAGGGGAATTATTCTCGGGCAACACAACAATTAACTTTTACTTCCTCGTGTAATACTTGCGAGGAGAAACTTACGAAGAACTTCATGGTGTGTGATGACAGTTTTTCTTGTGCGCTACGCGAGAAAACACTACGTGTTCGAGGGGCGACGCAGTATGCTTTTATAGCGGAGCCCTGCCCAGGTCCAGGGGGGCCCAGGGATGAGGCGGGGGCACGATTGCACTGCTTCGGATGCGGACCCCTTTCACCAATACCGCGACCCTTTCAGATCCCTTATTGGGAGCTTGATTCCAGTCAATCACGATGCCTGGCTTCCGGTACCAAGTCGACACCCTTGAAGATTTTTAAGGATCATGGACCATCGAAGGGGGGCACTCCAGATGAAATCCGCTCGTCGTTAATTTGATTCATAGAAAAAGCAGGTCGCTCGAATGAAGAACACAGGTTAGTTTACGATGCGAGATAAGATCTATATATATATATAATTTAAAAAATCTGAAATAAATATTTTTTAATTTTAAGGATTTATTCTATTTCGTAAGATTACGTGGGAAAGTAGATTTATATAAAGCTAAATTATTGCGTTTCGCAAGATTGAATGGGCAAATAGATACATATACGTACAAAACTAAAGGAAAGTAGAACTGGACTGTATATACTCACACACCGCGTGACTTCACTTTATAATTTTTTTAAATGATCGTAAAGTTAAAAGAAAAAAAATTTTTATTCGAAATCAGAAAGTTTACAGTCGTGAACATCTAGAACTGTTGCTACTGATTGTGAGTTAATTTACCGCATAATTTATCGCCGTAAATGATCACAATACTTTAGTCTGTCTTCTACTGTGTTTCTAACGTTAAACATTGTCTATTCCAAAACAAATCACCTTGTACGAACGAATTGCACAACTTTGACAAACGGCACCATATCATGCTCACAATCGTCTTAATAAGCACCGCTGATTTCTGACTTCTTGTCTAAGATTGATCACTCCGGATCCACAGATCACGGTCGTGATGTTATTGATCACGATGTTAAATCGCAGTTACTAACCCAGCATGTAACGAGTAACGTTCGCAAGGAGTTTGCGTATTGCAGGTGCGTCGGCCGTAACGCGCATTGATGAAGTCGGCTGATTAGAGGATGTAACACACTTCAGGAAAATGCGAAGGCACATTTAAGAGAAAGAAAACGTTCGGGTGTTTTTTTTTGTTACGCGACTTGCGTAAAAGGTATACTGTGCAACCATAAAATAACAATTGACCCTATCTTTCCGCGCGATATCTCGCTGTAATTACCTGAGATAAAATATACGACTCGCGTAATAGCGCGCAATTACGTTATGATACTCCTGAAACGGAAAATACGGCGCTCATCTGTTTTTCTCAGACTTTTCACGGCGAAAACTCCCGCTTTTAGGACAATGTGCCTTAACTGGACCTCAATTAAGGCAAATTTAACAGGAAACCGGAGAACAATAGATTTCCGTAACGTGAGATGTCCGTTCTATTGCTGTCGATTTCGCAATCGTATATATACCCCGTACTTATATTTTGAAAAAGACGAGTGGGAACGACGATATAGCATGCAGAGAACGGAAAGCACAAGCAAAATTGATTTCTCATTTCGATTGCGGCATAGGACGCGACTATTCGTTCCGCCGTTTTCTTCTTCAAACCGTAAATAATTTTTTTTTCTCTTTTCTACAATGTGAAATCCTTCCAATTTATGTCTAATTAATTTATGCAGAACACAATTCCGTTTAACATGCAGTATATTAATTTCGTAACGGCGAAATTCGGCGTTTCTTCACTCGGATCGAGCCTAATTAACTGACGATATATAGTTTCGTTCTATATATGTATATTAATTTTGCAATAGCGAAATCTGTGTTTCTTTAATCGGCGTTTAGTTCGCAGCGCGCGAGGAAAACCGTGTGATCTGTTTCTTCTGTCAATCGTTTCACTAGACTTGGGAACGTGTTGAAATCGTTGAAATCGCTGTTACGCTGAGAAATTGGTGGCGCACATGCATATAGAGGTAACAATAGAACTTTTCAGAATTACTATTTCTCCTCATGGATTACTCAGATAATATGTAATATAACGAATAAACCAATATTTTTGCACATGCAATAACCTCCTTCTATATAATTTCTAAAAGAAATAAATCTTTTTAAAACCTAACAAATGTTTTATAAATGGAATATATTTTCTTACTTTTTTATATAGACATAGTAAAAATGTTATTAAAACGTTGACAACAATATGTAAAAAATTATACTAACAGTCTATTAATTAAATGCTCTATTATTTCATTATGTCGATTGTCATTTAATATTTTTCTAAAAATGAGTTTTTAATCAAGTTTTCTTTTGCGTGTTAATTCGTGTTAATGCGTGTTAATTATTTTTATATTCTAACATATACATATAGTAAACAAAAATTGTTTCTCTTTACAGTTTTAATGCAGTTTTAGTAAAGTTTTAGTACACTTTAATACAGTTTCTTTGGAGCAAAAATTCTTTAGTTATATTGTGAAATTGTAGACATATCTCGTATAGTAGCTCTGTCTTTCGATTTTTAATACACGCAGTAGTTCCAGTAATTTTCCCCCTGTGCGTCATTCACCCTCGGGTCTAATAAACGCGCGCTTTACGAGCAGCGTTAATTTCGCAACTACTGCTAGTTACTAGAGGTGGTTATAGCCATGAACGCATTTAGTTCTGGGTCACATCGAAGTACATCTGGCCCCCCCTCTCTCTCCCTCTCTTTCTCTCTTTTGCTTCCTTTGAAAGCACGAACTGCATGGTGCGATTTTTGCGAGCGCAAAATCGTCGTTTCCGAGCGATGGAAGTGAACGCCCCTGCATTTCTTCGTCGTCGGCCGCGCTTTTTCAGACCGATTAGCAATTACCCGCAAAGACTAAGGCCGACGGTCGCCTTTACTCGGTATAAAAGCCGCGGTGTGCGCGATTTGCGCAACTTCAGCCAAGCACGATTCGTTGCATTTCTCACAAGTGTATGCGCGGAACAACCCCGCGTGGATGTAGATACGTCGTGCGGTGGAATCGTTGCAAAACCTGGAAAGTTTAACGATTCTCATTATTTTGTAACGTTTCACGTTCGGATCAGATGAACAAAAGAGGAAGAAAACGATAGAAAGAGAGAGGGAGAAAGAGAGATGGACACGTGTTTGTCGATGCAGGCGGGCGCACGAGAAATATTAACGCAACGCTCACATTGCATCGCGCTGTGACGCCCGAGGGAGATTTCGCGAACGAAACCTTTATTACACAGTCTTTGAATATTTCAGAGACATGGTATGGACGTATCGGAAAGGGAGAGACAACCATATTTATTTCTCGACAATTCGTATAAAAATATTTTGTTTACGTAACGACACATAAAATATCGACAAAATGATATGAGTAGAAATATAACGCGGTGTAAAAGAATAAATAATAAATAAGTAAAAGTATGTAAATAACACAAAAATATGTCGCGCCGTGCGTTTTTTTACCAGTACCATGTATAATTTCGATTACGTTATATCGCGTGGTTTCTTATTAGCCAGGTGCAATTTGTGCAATTTGATTAGATAATTGACATATGTGGATAAAATCTTTAAAAAATCGAAAAATCACCTTCCACTCGCTTATGCACCACTGCACCGCAGCCC
Source organism: Temnothorax americanus (assembly GCF_048541705.1). Classification (NCBI taxonomy): domain Eukaryota; kingdom Metazoa; phylum Arthropoda; class Insecta; order Hymenoptera; family Formicidae; genus Temnothorax; species Temnothorax americanus. The sequence goes on along the minus strand of NW_027509338.1, from coordinate 5,581,963 downwards.
GAACGCGCTTTCCCCCGCGGAAAACGCATTGCGGCAATTCGTGCATCGCTGCACTCGCTAAACCAATCTCCCGTACATGTACGAAACAGTTTTCGCTCGTAATACATAATACATAATACTTTAATCGAATCTATATTCGCTTATCTTCGCTATATCTTCGATGTTAATAGTTCATTATTTGTTTCTTTAATTCACTAATGAAGATACATTTGTTAAAAAAAAGAGAAAATAAGTATCAGCGTACAAGAATATATAAGACAGTATAAAATTTAAAATTTATGCCATTTTCTGACTATTAAAGTTACCTTATAAGCAGAGCCGTTTTCTCATGCGCTCTTTCTGAATAATCCCGCACATGAATGGTAGAAAAGCAAGTGCAAACTCTTTCCGACTTCCGCAATAGCGGCAATTATGCGGTAGCAGCTAATTATCTATTCTCGTCTATTATCTCTTCCTGTGCGCTAAGAGTCAATCGCAGTGTCGGTCGGCAAGATATAAATAAAATGGATGTCGCGATTTACGATTAATAGACGCGCGAATCATCGAGTGAATATTCATCGGCGAGTCACGATTTATCCATCTCATGCGGTATCTCATGGCATTCTCATGGCATCCGGCCATGAAAATCGAGATTGATACAAATGGATAAACGAGTCGTTAAGCATATTTATTTTTTCGTCAATAACACATTCGTTTATTAAATAAACGAACTCAATATCGCGTTATGTTTTTTGCTCATCCCTCCGATTTCCACGGATGTAATTCGATGAATGCATGGACATTCGAATTCCGCTCATTATTAACCGGCGCATTTACGACGATCTTGTGTAATGCATGTTGCATTGTGTTCCATTTGTAGAACGGCTGTTCTATTGCGCTGAAAAGTGATTTCGCACGATAACGCGAATGCGATCGCGCACCAAAACGCGCGAGAATATTCGCGAATAATTGCTGATGAGAAAAAAATCGTTTAGACTCCTTACGTAAGATCGATATTACATAAAGAACTTTCATTGTAAAAAAAAAAGATCGCGGTATAAGAAACGGAGATTCATTTACTTTTAATTGAGCTTAAATCGTATAATTTAAATTCACAGCAGAAAATATAGAAAAGGCATATGTAGATATCAGAATATGTTGCATTTTTTATTTATTATGTATATCTCAAGTTTTGATATACATATATAATATCCGTTATTTGTATATTGATTTCTAAACGATATGGTACACATTTTATATAGATTTAATTTTTATTTTAAAGAAACTAATAACAAAATCCTATTTGTTCTTCACACAAAACTCACTTTATAGCACATAAATTATCCGAAGGAAGCAGATAATAAGAAGATTATCTTTTATACACGTAGATAATGAATGTAAAAAATTATTCAAGGCTTTAGGGATGAAATAAAGGTGATTACAAGCGCTAAAATTAATGAAGCACGGTAATCATCCCGAGCGTGATTTCATTATGCGGCCATTTATGTTCAGAATAATGGTTCAACCAAATGAGGTCAGATTATTATAAGTCTTGATGCGTAGAAAAACTAAATAATTGTCAATAAACTAATATAAACAGATATGTATTTAAAAATTAATAATTAATACTAAATCAATATAATATTAAAAATAAATGCAATCATAACTATATAAAATAAGTATAAAAAATTAAAAAAATAATTATATAAAATCAATCTTGAATGAAAATTGTTTTAATTCCAACTGTATAATCAGTATATACAGTTATTACGTATAACTGTATATACAGATATATCCTGTATTCTTAGGCAAAGAGAACGAGCAGTTATAAAAAAAATTACCAGGTGCGTTCGCTAAATCGTGCTGATCTTGACGATCGACCGGAATGCCAATTGATGACTCTTCGTTTTCATTGCAACGAGCAATGTCGATCAGTTTTTATGTCTGCCAAGCCGAGACAACTGCTCCATATTCCCATCCAAGGATGACCATTAAAAGATCTTTAAACTTCGTTCAAGAATCTCGGGAATCTCACAAACTTTTGCAATCAATTTATAACTAATATATAAAAATTAGAATTTTAGAGACAAAAAGTGGGAAAATATGATTCTACAAAATTTATAACATACTGAACGTTGAAAAGCATATATCTAACGTAAAAAATACATATGTTTCTAAATAATTAAAGTAGTTATTAAAAAACACGAATTTTAATATTGATAAGTTAATAGAATTATATATCTTTAAATTTCCTTTCTGTTCATGTCTCCAAACGGTATAATTGAATCTTAGCAGTGATTCCTCGCGTTCATCCTTCCTCTTCAATCAAGAATAATAATTACTCCGATTCCTCTTCCTCTGTTCTGGCGATCGCCGGCATCCGCTTCGCCTTCGCGAGCGTAATTAAATGATTAAAGCTTGACCAGGCCGGAGGGCGTAGTTGCCCGCGGGCGGTGTGGAAGTTTACTTTCTAGGCGAGAGTGATTCTGTCGTTCGCTCGCGTTCCTCGCAGATATGGGAATCCGCGTTAACCGTCGGGGATCGTGGCGCAATTGCCATCCTTGGACGCGAATCTAGAGCAACGCGCTCGACGTGCTCGACGTGTTGGAAACTGACCTGACCTATCGGCTTGGGAGACCATAAAATCCCGATCAATCGCGATGGACCGTACGAAATTTTATTCAAAACTGAATCTATTTTATTAAATTTATAATATTTCTGTTATATATATATATATATATATATATATATATATATATATATTTATTATATAGAATAGATATTCATAAATAAAAGAATTTATTTATGTTTACTTATTAAGATGTATTATTAAGCAAAATAAGGGGAGTTCAGGTGTTTTCGTGATCATTATCGCAATAGCCACTGCAGACATGACACAGAAGCAAGTGTAAGAACGCGAAAGACTCTTGTCGGTCTATAATTCTTGAATAATAGAAACCATAAATCTTCGTCTTGAGAACACAAAGAATAGCTGAGTGAAAAAGGTTCACGGAACGACAATGCTATTTGTAAGCAAACCAAGCTCAATAATCATTAAATAAATGAATTATCGATCAATGTCCCCGTCCGACTCTTTATTAATTGAAGAAACAACAAGAGGGTCCAAAAATTGAAGGACGACCAATTAAACCCAACGAGCAAATTAACCCCACTTTAAACGATCTATAATTTCAGACGGAATTCCGCAAACTTCTTTTTTATCCACGCAATTAATTATAATTAAATTTCTATTAAATTTTATAATTATACTATCGAAAACGAATTTTATAATTATTCTATCGTGAATTATATAAGAGATCTAGAATGGAATTCATCAGTGACTGAGTGCCATCTAATTGCGCCAGAATGCCCATGCAGCAATGACTTTGAGAGCGACGAACATGCCATGGAAAATGATGCTTCTTATACGCGCGAAATAACACGGTTCTCTCATGTGACGAAATGGGTGGTGCTATCCAATACCCTTCACTCGCGAGTACTTCGAATCGCGCGCTGTGCAAATGACAGCGATTTATTGCGAGCGCTATTCACTCGTGTGAAGAGACATTACTGCACCATGCAATTTATCCATGCTCCGTAAAAATAAAATACAAACGCCAGGAAAATGCAAACCTGACCTATTTTAGCCAATATCAAAGTTTATGCTGGACATAAAAATCCTATAAATTTCAATAAATTGTAGAATTGGATAAAGCGAGAGAGAGAGAGAGAGAGAGAGAGAGAGAGAGAGAGAAAGAGAGAGAGTTCGATAATTACATGGTAATCAACAACAACAAATGTACATCAGGAAATTGCGTGTTAACAGTTTTTTTCCATTTCAACAGTTGTTTATACAATTAAATTTTATTTTCAACAATATGTTTTCACACGTATTCATACGATGGGATTATTTATGCCGGAATAATGAAAGGGTTTGCGCGCTAACCCGGATAGCTCGGAAACACAATCAAAAATATTTAAAGCGCGATCCCCCGAAAATGCGTAACCGAGTACAACGAAACATCGCGATTCCCACGGAAGTGATTCGTTTCGCATTTTTCGCGAGCCCCGCGTCGCTACAAAAACAAATCGTTTGCGAGCGACGCATTGAAACTGTACAAGCCGCACGTAAGTACATATACACATACGAACTTTCATCGCGAAAGCGTGGCGTTGGCGATCAAAGGAGAACCGTATTACCGTATCCCGGAAGAAACCGCGCCGCCGATTCTGCAACCAGAAGCGCGTTGTAAAAGTCATTAAACAGTTCGTAACCAAATTGCGTCGTTCTCCTCCACCCCTCGTCCCAGCTCACCCTCCTCGACGCCCAAGCAACGATGTCCGAAAGCGTTCTGCATATACCTACTGCGCGTTTCCTGCATTCGAAAATCACGCCGCGAAAGGATAAGAAAAAACCGACGCGTGTTATTACACGCCGCTAATCTTCCTGTCGGGCGATTTACAGATTAATAATTATTGAGACCCGCCGCCGGCGCGATTGTCGATAATGGTTTTCAACGCGATATACGATACAGATGTAAGAAACGTAACGGGCTGTTACGCTATATATTCTATGACATTACACGCTTCTATTGCCAAGACACATTTAACATATATTAATGAATTCTGAAGATAAGGAATGTCATTTTTGCACGTTCTTTATTCGCGCGATTCGCAGTGCCCGCGAGTGAAGGGTATGTGCATATGGTACATATAATTTCAAAACAACAAATTAATAAACAGCTATACTAGTCAGGCGCGGTACGTGGTGTGCAAGTAAAGAAATTAATAGTTACAGAAGTAACGAATTACAGTGTATAAAATATACATATACATCTATTTCAACTTGATAAATTGCGCGCCGATAGCTGTGTTTCAAGTCTGACGAATAATCGGCGCGCAATTTATCAAGTTGGAATAGATGTATATGTATATTATATACATTTTGTAATTCGTTACTTCTGTAACTATTAATTTCTTTACTTGCGCACCACGTACCGCGACTGACTCGTATAGCTGTTTATTAATTTGTTGACAATTTCACGAGTCTGATGACATATTTTAATTTCATAATTGTAATCATGTTAATCGCGCGATAATACGAGCGATAAAAGATCTCTTCCCTTTATATATTAAAATTGTGTCAAATTTAATTATTATTAAAAATTGTATTCTCTCTCTGTAAAAAAATGTCTTGTATTTTAGAATATTGGAGACTCGGTAAAGATGTCGGAGATAAACAAGAAGACGAGGCCCAAGTTGCGCGACACAACGCTCGCCATGACGCTGGATAACGATCCGTATAGCAAAACGTTCTTCAGACCATCTATATTATTTTTTGAAAGCAGCTACAACATCTTTCTTAACGTCCTGCCGCAAAAAGTTCAAAGAAACCGAGGGAGAACCGTTTACAGGCATCACCGATCTTTCGTTATAATGCCGGACGTATATACGCATGATTTATTTCTGACAAACCGCGAGATCGACATGCACTTTGAGATATCGCGCGCTACAACATGAATAAAAGAAGCGTTTGATAAATTATCTCGCCTTACATCCGCCGCTACTTGGTTTCAAAAAGCTTTACATTATGTTGAGAATTTATTAATGTTTATAATTTCGATATTAAATCCACTTTAGACGATTTATAATTTGCGTGACGTTAAAATTTATGGGTGACATGTTATATTCATCATCTTATTTAATTATTTATAATTTTTTGAAGAATCAATACACATGTACACAAATATAATGAAAATATATTGAAATGTATGGCGTATAAAATTATATGCAATAGAATTATATAATATAGACTCTTGAAATCTCACAATTGTAGATCGTTTAAAGCTTTAATCTGACAAAGATGCTTTCTTTTGACAAAACAATCTATAATCTAGCCACAAAATCTTTTATATTATAATTACAGTGTGAGATTTTTAGCTTTTTTTAATATACCTCGATTAACAAATAACAATCATGATTCTTGAACAAGAAATAATAGAAATCTGATATTATTAAGCCATTTATTCCTTCATATAATGAGTCATTTTCGCCATATTTAGAAAGAAAAAAGAGAGATGATTAATTAGATGAATGTGCAACCGCCAATCAAACCCCGAAGTAATTAGCGAAGAAAGTCGTAATAGCGCCAACACTTTTCATTACATAAGTATGTTTTTGCCATTAAAATCATGTAATATTCTATATTTAAACGCACATTTAAAATATCTAAAAAATGTACGTTATAGGAAATATTACCACTCGTGCAAGTAGCGCATGAAAACTTATTATCATATTAATTGTCTGCTCTATTGCAATCATTCTGACAAGTTTCTACCGTCCTTACACTTTCTCTTCTTATTTACCGAGTTTACCCACACATTCGTAGATTTTATATTTTATTAACACGTTAAAAGCTGCGCAAAATATTTCTATTTTCTGGATTTCATCTCGACAAGCAGATAATCGATGAACGAATAAAAGAATAAAACTATATAAATAATTTATTGCAAGCTGGCATATTAAGCTGTCGAAAATAACAGAACAAACGCAATTAGTATATTAGGAATGTTTGCAATAAAAAACAAATTTATAGATAATTTATAAATTTATAGCTCTCCGAATAATATAGGTTCGTGGTACTCCCTCCTTCGCCATATCACGCAAATATTACTGATCGCCCGCACCGAATCACGATTATGTAACTTTTCCCTTTTTTTATTAAAAGGAAAATAAAATACAGCTAGAGTAGGAACAGTTCTATTTTTGACATAATTATATATAAAGTTGCGCTTTTTTATAATGCTAATACATGGAGCCGTGTGTAAATATACGTCTCGTAAGATCTACTTATATATTAGGTGAAATTCTTAAAGAGAGATAATAACTAAATGTAAACATATTAAATTATACCAAAATACATGGAGAGATACTTTAAACGAAATTTCGAGTCAAGCATAATAATCTATAATACAATAAAAGATGCAAGCTTATCTGTTGTATTGCAGAAGAGCATGAGAATTGGAGTAAACAAGGGTGCAATTAACACAAAAATGATTATGTAACGAGGAAACGGAACTGCTCGCGCTCTCTGATAGCGCCGGTCGATACTAATCGGTCGCCGACAGAAGGCGTGACCAGTATGTTATTTATACACGAGAAGGAAAGGAAAGAAGAGACAAAATATATATACCTACTGAACTTTAGAATAAACATTATCAACGATATTATGTAACATACAAACAGCAAATTATATCCATCAAACTTGTGGGGAAAACCCACTTTTTATTTATTTATTTTTTTTTTCTTTCGTTCTTTCACAATAGAAGAAAAAATCGAGACAATAGGACAGAAATAACGAAAGCGAGAGGACACAACTCCAGATTATAGGGTCACTAATGACAGAAAAAAAGTTAAAGAAAGAGAAAGAGAGATAGGGGGCAATCTATTATCTCTTTATTCGTTCTCTCTCTCTCTCTCTCTCTCTCTCTCTCTCTCTCTCTCTCTCTCTCTCTCTCTCTCTCTCTCTCTCTCTCTCTCACTTACAATCCGGAAGGCCTGTTCGTTTTAGCTGTACTTCTTGCACGGTTCATCTTTTGTTCTTTTTCTTTTCACGTTGGAGAGAAAAAGAGAAAAGATGAACTGTGCGAGAAGTTCAGCTAAAACGAACAGGCCTGTGCCCATTGTGACTTTCTGCGAGAGGTCTCTACACACTCTATACAGGCGATTTCATATCGCCAGTCGCCAGCGCTGAAAATCTATAGCGTACGTCACGGGTACTATAGATTTCTAGCGTTTTGGCCGTTTTGACACTGTTCAACTGTTGACAGGTGAATTTTGGAACACAGCCGTAATAAATGATAGGTTATGAAGTCACGTATCCCTGATCCCTGCATCATTACGTAGCGCCGACGATGACGATTAATAATTCGATCGTTCGTTTAACGGCAAGTATATCGGCATGAAAGGACGTCGATAAAGAACAATATTCAACACACTGGGCCACGTGACGCTATCCGAGAGAGTAAACAGCGATTAAAGAGAGATGAGCATTATTTGGATTTAAGCAGTGGCATTGACACCAGATTTGTCCTATTTGTTATATTCCGAGTGAACTTCATATCTTCAGGTTTCTTTTTCTCCCGAGCATGGACGTATGTTCGGTTCAAGTACGGAAAAATGCCGCAGTTAAAAAACTTCTTAGCATAACGCTTTATTATATTTTACAATACTCTTAATATCTGAGTTTGTAATATTAAGGTCTGAAACAAATTCAGCTAGTCCTTTCTCTTAACTTTACTGATGTATAATCCAACTTTTAGAGAAAAAGCCACAGAATTTTTTCCTTAAACGATGAAAATTTTGTTCCAAGAAAAAAATGTATAAGTACATTTAACATACAACCGGGTACAAATGTGAAATTGATTTCGAGACATAATATATCTTACGATCCTTTAAAAAAAAAGTTCATAAATAATTTTAAAATATATTGATTCTCAATTGCAGGAAGGCGGCGGAAGAGGCACCGCTGAATCAGAATCTGACCAAGAATGTCCTGAAATTTCTAACATCCTCCCGTTAGAGAAGAGGGACTGGACTTATACAATGAGGAGACACATGCAGGTGATTATGTCAATTTGGCATAATAAGTACAAAATATTCGGCCAAACTTTACCATCAATAATCTATTCTATCGATAAAACAAATGTGCAAATGTAGAACTATAAAACTTTCTTTTTAACTCGCAACTCTTTAAAGTTTACAAAAAATTAATTAACCTAATATTAAATTACTTATTGTAATTTAGCTTAATTTGCTTGCGCTTTCTTATTTTAACAAAAAAAAAATTATACGTCATTAATTTGATGTGTATAACGACTTTTACTGTGTGTTACAGGAGGTAGTACCTGGCGTATTTCTCGGTCCTTACAGTGCTGCCAGTCGCTCCAAATTGCAGTCTTTGCTTGACCATGGAATAACACACATAGTTTGCGTCAGACATACTATCGAGGCAAACCTTATAAGGCCAAACTTTCCCAACAGCTTCAAGTACGTGATCTTAATTCAATCAATCTATCTATCTATCTATCGGCCTCCTCAGAATTTTTGAGGTTTTGAGATAAACATTTGTTTTCTGGGGTGGGTTGTCAGTCTACTGATCAACCCACAACTTTGAGAGTCGGTTTCCTCTCCAAATACAGAGCGGTTCTCGTGGCAAGATACTCTTCGTGGGTTGCCATCACCATCCGAGATGATTGTAGCGATCAAATCCGACGAATTTTTGATCAGATTTGAACCCCGCATCTTCGGCTCGCTAAATCAGCGCACATCACACATCACTCTGCGCCACGATCGCCATATATGATCTTAATAACAATAACTTATTAATAGTTGCTTAACAAAGAAGAGAACAGCTCTATAAACTTAAAAAGTTCTAATTTCTGATTTTCTTTAGTACTATCCTTTCTATTATTTTTAATTACTAATGGTTGCATTTCCTCTTTTTGTTTAAATTTTATTTAATGGTTAATATTTAATTATGGTTATATTTTGCATATTTCTGTTTTCTACAGATACCTAGTCTTGGAGATCGCCGACACAATAACGGAAAATATCATTCAACATTTCAAAAAGGTAAAGGCATTCATTGATGAAGCCTTGATTTCGGGCGGCCGAGTCTTAGTTCATGGCAATGCTGGTATTTCGAGATCTGCTGCATTAGTCTTGGCATATGTTATGGAAACGTATGAACTTTCGCAAACGTAAGTTTTTTCTTTTCTCTGAAAGAATATCTATACATATCGTGTCACACATGTTTCTATACATTTTTGTCTGAATTAAAAATATTGATAAACTGATAAATATGTGTGTGTGTGACGAGATAAATGATTGATAAACTGAATTACAGAATCGTACATTTATTTTACATATTATTCTGTGTAATTATATTAATTATACGTTATATTAATTATACATTCCTGTTTACTGAAATTACAATATCGAAAAATCTGCAATATTTATTTTAGGCGCGCATACATAATGGTGCAGGAAAGAAGATTCTGTATAAATCCAAACGAAGGTTTTATGACACAACTAAAGGAATATGAGCCCATCTACCAGGCGGAGAAGACGCTGAAAAACGACCATCAAAGTTCGGAAATTCAACGTAGCAAACGAACATTCCATCAGATTGAAATGGACAATCGATCGCAAGATATGGTCGAAAATATGATGGACAGTTGATAATAATTTATAAAAAGTGGAGAGAAGACCAAAGTTACCAAGTATTAGATCGGATAAATGAAAATATTTTTCTTTTTTTTAGTCGAGTTTACTGTACTTTCTTTCAATTCTTATTTTTATTTTATTTCTTCTATTCTTTACCCATCGTTTTTACTACGTGTATATAGTACGATAACAACGACTAACGTTTAACTCAATTAAAATAAATGATTGTTTAGATCAATGATTCATTAACACTTAGGAAGTTCTACTTCATTTCTTACTTATAGGTGCTTTAAGGTAATAGTGAAATAGTTACAAAGAAAAATATCAAGTTGGAACATCTGACAAAGGAAAATACCTGATACAGTACTGAATAAAAAATACTCACGGATTAACGTATAGAATTACTCTGCATTATACATATTTTTATTTTACGACATTCTAAATCGTTTATAGTTAAAAACTTAAATGTCAAATTGAAAAATTTGAAATTTAAATACAGGTGTATATATATATCAACAATGTGGATTACCTTTTTATTTTTATTTCATTTATTTATTTTTCTCATGAATATATGCATTGACATGGTAATATTTAAAATTAAATATGTCAAAATATGTTATCTGGAAAATGGCACATTTATATTTATCAAGGTATAATCTTTAGTATTTTTCATTATTTCATAGTTGTTGAAATAATATCTTTTGAATCACTTAACTTTAGCTGGAAATGCTATGCACACTATTTTTTCCTTGTTCTCATTTATAAACTCCCACTTAATATAGACGTTCACCTGAAAGATAATAAAAATTATAAATTTTTAATTATACACACAAGTTTAATAACTTTATTGTACATATAAAAAAATATTCTTAACGGCTAATTTAGTATATTTAATAAATTACAGATAAGGAATTATAAGTTTTTAAATTATTAGAATAAAACTTGTTATAACTAGTTGTTCAAGAGATATAAATTAAATTAAACATTCCACTCACTCAAATTATATCCAAATACTCATAAAATCTAAATAAACTTGAATCTAAAAAATCGAAACGGTTAAATATGAATTTTAAATGTTGGTTACCCGAGGATACTGCTTCTGCACAAGCAGCGTGGTCGTATAATGATACTCTTGATCCTTGTGTAAAGGACAATCAATTCCATCGTCAGGATCCTTGCACGCGTCAGGCTTGGCTAATGGAAAAGGTACCGGAACGTCTAACACCACGCCGTATACACGTGCATTGACTACTGAGATATCTTTATCTGCAAAAGAAAAACAATTATAAAATGTGCACGCAAAAACATCGCAATTATAAAATGACTATCTATTAATAACATAGATCTTAGATAATATGTAATTAATAATTAAAATAGTTTTAATATCATCAATTTTTAAAATCGAATTCTCTTAACGATAAATTGGATATGCGATTTTGTATACAATTCTCGTACTCACTAGGTGTAAATTTGATGGATATAGATGCGTTAGCGCCGCGCTGTAAAACACATTTTTCGTCAGACGTTTTACATCCCGAGACCAATACTTCCGTGAATTTGCCTAATGTTGAGCCTAAAATGTAATGTAAATTAGTAAGATATGAATTATATTAAGTCCTAAATATGTGTTAAATTAAAATCAAAGTCTAAATATATTATATATTAAAAGTAAAAATATTAGGTATATATATTAAATAATATATTAAATATGGTCAGAAATAATATTAAGTGTTAAATAATGTAAAAAATGGACTGCTCTAATTTCGCAATAATTAGATAAAACCACATTCAATTTTATTTGTATAAATTTCCATTAAAAAATAAGTATAATTAATTAAAATTTTGTATTATTATTTTTGTAATTATAACAAAGATTATCTTAAGAAATTGGATTAATAACAAAACGCGTGGTAATAAAATTTCAAGAATTTTAATTATGTTCGCTAACAAAATTTCTCGAAATTTTGTTATAATTTCTAGTGGACAAGTTCCTTGTCGAAAGTATCCTACAATTAGATAATAATACGGTCGACGACACTAGCAATGCGCTTCGTCCTTTGTCCTCCTTTTTGTTATGCATTGATATCTTTGATGATAACTCAAATCTCGTGTAACATGACTTAATAGGTGCGAGTCACCATTTTCAGACTATGAAAATAATATGCGTCACATTCTTCATTTTAAACCGGACACACATTACTGATAACGTAATCAGCCTATGGTTTGATTGGGGGACAAACAACGCTGTTCGGTAAAAAAAAAAATATATTATATATATATTTAATAAAACTTTGTTAGATATTAACAAGAGATTCCCTTGCTGTCTTTTCCGAGGTAGAACATTTTCCTTTAAAATGAAAAATGTGTATATAGTGAATATACGGAATCAAAATAGGCGAAAAAAATAGTGCATCTATAATAAAGAGAAAAAACGCATTATAAATATGTATATTTTTAGTTTGAAATCGAAATAACGTGAATCGTGATTATTTCACAGCGTGGAATTTATTAATTTTAGACAGCAGAATGTATAAAAGAATGATAATTGATAATGAATAAGTTTATCGTTCGTTATCTTTCGGTATTAAAAGTACTTCCTAGTAAATATGTTTAGTTGAAATTTGAACTCTTTGAAATTAGATCCGCTGAATACGCTCTTTTTTAATCATATACATATACATTGCACTTTCCTGCTCGCTATCTGCGACAGACACATATCTATAACTATAAGCTTCGAAGGTAGACAAAAAAAACTTTAGAAAGTGTCGATAAGAGGAGAGAGAGAGAGAGAGAGAGAGAGAGAGAGAGAGAGAGAGAGAGAGAGAGAGAGAGAGAGAGAGAGAGAGAGAGAGAGAGAGAGAGAGAGAGAGAGAGAGAGAGAGAGAGAATGGATCTTTCCTTGCCTCTTTTGTTTCTTAAAATATATACCCTTGTCCCTTTCATAATTCTGAACGATAACGTGACAAATAATTTTCTAAAAATTCAACATTATTTTAGTAATAGTTATTAATTATCATCGACAATAATTGATGATAATTAATTTAACTTTGCATAGTTAATTTGTTTATTGATGTTTTATTTAATTTTTTATTTAATTTATTTATTTGTTACAATAATTTTTCAATTTTTCTATCAAATTTTAAGCTTCTACACGTACAATAAACAATTTACCAAAAACGCAGCACCCCTTCAGCATTGTGATTAGTATTATTAATAAGTATTATTATCTTTTATTCAGCGTGAGTTTATTGCAAATTAATGATTTTATTATTTTTTTTTTTTTCAAAATGATTTGCCCAGTTCCAGATTAGCGATAACAAGCGCACACTCACCGCAATCATCAAATGTGACGGCGTGACAGGACGCAGAATAACATAACGCGTAGAAAAGCGTGAACACGACGATCGTCACCCGACTCATCTTGCTAGTTGCTACTTGCTATACTACAGCTTTTGCGTGGCTAATAACGTGCCACGCTCCGTACTCCGTACTGACACTACTGACTCCGTAGTCCGTACTATATAGTCCGTAGTTGTCTCAAAATATGTCACATCCCCCTACCTAACAAAAGAGCGCCTCGACTCGCTTTTCTTGTTGCGGAGGTACCGATCGAGCTGATTGGAAGTTCACTATCTTTTCAATGATGGATATTTCTTTTTTTTTTTTTTTACAATCAGTTACCTTTTCGAGACTTTTTTACCTTATATAATATTTGTTTCCTTTCCTTTTCTACTTTAATTAGACATCACAGACGCGCGCTATTTATCTATTTCTTAATGTTTTGTTTAACAATAATTTAATTACAATTCATCAACGAATCAATCGTACAAATATTTTGTCAAAACAATTTAATAAAATATATTTAATTTGACTATTATATTTAATTAAAAAATGTTAGTTTAAATATCTTCTGATATGTGACCTGTTTCTATCTGATTTCATCCAATAGAAATAGGTCAACCAAGAGGCCCTCCACCACCCCCGCCGATTCCGACCGGCGGTCCTCTTTTATTTACAATGCATTTTTTTTACATTTTTACATTTATTTTATTTCTCTTACAATTTACTTTACAATATACATTATAAAATTGATACAACATTAAATATATACAACAATAGATACAACATTATAAAATTGAAAATACAATCTACAATAAAATTATATTGACATAAAATGATATGCAACATTCGGCGTATACGCGTACAATAACACAAAATTATCACAATGTAAAACATGTGATTGTTATGTAGCATTTCTTATTAATTATTTAATCAAAAACCGTACGGTGTTTGCATTTGTAATTTTTAACGATTTAGCATATTTAACGCCAAACGTAATTTAAAAATTCGTTTAACAAATATTTAATATTATATGAAATTTTTGTTTTTGTTTTATATTTATCATTTATAGCTTATTATTATTATTATTATTATTATTATTATTATTATTATTATTATTATTATTTATTGACCAGCAAATATTATTTACAATACATTATATACGCAAATAACACCTAAAGAGGCAAATAAATTGCCTGTACATAGGACTGGTGTGCTTATAAACTAATAAACTAATAATTAAAAAATTAAAAAAAAAATAAATAAAATAAAATAAAATAAAATTAGAAAATGAAATATAACATTAAATTCACACTATTGTGTGTTCTTCGCTCGCGTTTTTGCAACTGCATTGATTTACATTACATTTCGTATTATAGTCTTGAGGCTTTTTAGTTCAATCGGCAATAGGTTAAATAATTTCAAAGAAGTTATGAAACTGCTTTTAAAGTTAGTAGTTTTATAGATCATAGGCAGCATCAGTTCTTTTTTCCTAGTTTTGCTAGCGGAGGATTCGAAATTATACTTTTATAGAATAATTTACAATACTAAACCTAAATATTAATACTTAAATAGATGACCATTTGAAAACACCGTGCACTATTGGCATTTTTTAAATTTATTTATTTTATGTAGTCATAAATCTATTTATTTTATATTGTTATTATACATTTTTTATTATATAAAATTAATTAAAATAATAACACATGTGATATATAATATAAATAATTATACATATATATTATCTATTATTTTATAGTTAATTATATAAATATATTAATATCTATTTTTTAATATTAATAACAAATTGATGCATATATATATTTTTTAAAAAATATAAAATAAATGTAACAAAGATTGACAAAGAAGTATGTCACCTCTTTATAAGAAAGACCCTTCGTCAACGGTCAAATCACGTTGGTACACTACAAGTTCTCGTCCGATCACTTAAGTCAAGCAACGTTGAGCGTGGTTAGTACTTAAATGGGTGACCGTTTGGGAACACCGCGTACTGTTGACATTTTTTTTTTAATTTATTTATTTTATGTAGTCTTGAGAATTTATTTATTTTATAATATCTAACAATAAGACACGGGATGTGTTGTCGATTTTCGTAAGCAAAATTCTATACGTAAATGATCATTGCCTTAGCATCGAACCTTTTCACACTGTTATTTAATAAATGATATTATTAGGTGTTTACCTATGAGATAAGTTTCCGTTATACATATATGTGTAGATATAATAGCTTCCTCATAGGTAAACACCTAATACTTGCCATAATAGTTATTTTTTTACAAAATTTTGAGTGAAAAATGTCCCGAATTTATTAACAATTTTTTAGTCTGATAAAAACTTAGTATAATAAGACAAAAATCATGACGTGTTTGGTGAATTTTTTAAAACTTATTTTTATATTAAAAATTATTCAATATAAAAATTAGTATTATTTAACATTTTTTGAGTTGTTATAATTAAAAATATAGTAATAATAAATATCATTATATTTATTATTATTATATTAAAATTTTTATTATTACTTTGTCTACAATTTTTTTTTTAACTATCGAGTTATATCCTCTTATCAGCTTGCCTACCCGAATCCCTACCTACCCTACCTATCTACCTTCCTGTATCCCTATTTCCTATACTGAGAAAAAAGTTGTTAACTTGACTAAATGTGTTCAACTAATTACCATTTTTTAAATTAAAATATTCAAGTATTTAAATTAAATATGACATTATATATATTAAATCTAACATGACGTAATTTGACTTAAAATAGTTAAATATTTTAATTTAAAAAATGATAATTAGTTGAACACATTTAGTCAAGTTAATACCTTTATTTCTCAATGTACCTACCCGTATTTCGATCTATAGTCCTACCTATTCATTTCCCTACCTACCCGTATTACAATCAAATATAAATTTAATACCGCGACACGATTTATAAGGGACTTGTTTGGGGGTTTTAACACACGCGATTGTGTGGGATTTATATAATTGGGAGTTTTTCAATCTCTCGCTCATATGTGAGGAAATATAAAGAAAGTAGCCCTACTTTGGGCAAATTAACAGATATATCAAATTATTTTGTCACAGAAAAAAAGATTATTTTTGATTTAAAAATATATTTTTAAAATCTTTAGTTTCAGCGTGGAAATCTCTTGAAATGAGCTTATATTGCGTTAAACGAAGAAAATTTGCTTGAATGAAGTCATTATATAGGTCAACCAAGAAAAAAAATGTTGAAATATAAAGTTGAAATTCTTATAAGAAGATGTAGATTGTTTCGTATATACGCAAGATTACTACAATCTTCTTATAAGAATTTCAACTTTTTATTTCAACATTTTTTTCTCTCTTGATTGAACTATATAATGATTTCATTCAAGCAAGTTTTTCTTCGTTTAACGCAATATAATCTTATTTCAAGATTTCCACGTTGAAACTAAAAATATTTTTAAATCAAGAATATTTTTTTCTATGTACATACATAAAAATAATTAATCTACAGCCAAGAAAAGCACTGACTTATTTTATTTTATTTCTTTTAAGTAAGTTTTTTTACAACAAAGAATATATTTTTACTAATAGTTTTCAAATATCTTGACACAAGTCTTCGAAAATCAAAATATTGTTTTGAGTAAATGTAATACTTACAATGATTTTATGGTAGATTTGCGGATACTTAACTGTATCAAATACTTAATCCGCAAATCTACCTCATAAAGTCATTGTAAGTATTACATTTACTCAAAACAATATTCTATAAGTTTTCAAAGACTTGTGTGAAGATATTTAAAAACTATTAGTAACTAAGGAAATATTATTTGTTGTAAAAAAGCTTACTTAAAAAAATAAAATAAGTAAGTGCTTTCCTTGGTTGTAGAATAATTATTTTTCTCTGTGTACGTTACCTCATGAATTGTAGTCCATTGTGGTCAACGTTGATCACTTATACCTTTATCGTATCTTATCCAATCTTCTTTCTTCGGGCCAGATCGGACCTACCTTTGTGTCCTGGCCATATACAATCTGGTCGCATTTCGACCAGATCAATAGGAAGGAAAAAATACCTTCCCTATTGGATCATTTTATCATGACCGACAGATAACATTACGTTCGGTTCGAATTATTTGCGAGTATCGATTGTATTGAAAAATGCACACCGAAAAGTTGATTTATAAAAAAATATCAATTTATATAAAAATTAACTGCACAACATTGAATTAAAAAATATTTCTATCACTGGTTCCGTTATGTGCGTATAAGAATACGGATTGACCGTTTCTTTGTGACTCGTTCTTTTAATTTGAAATTGTAAAACTATAAAAAAAATGTTACTTCGCGTTATATAAATATTAATCTTAATTATATTCCGCGAAAAATAAAAATTTATAATATGGATGAAATTAAAAAATTAATAACGAAAAATTTCTCAATGCAAAAACCAACCGCAAAAATCGACCTCGAAAACCGACCGCGAAAACCGACCGCGAAAATATGAAGATGCGTAATATATTGTGCATGTTGTTCATGCGGTACGCATCTTGAAAATATATTAAGCGAGATATACAGAATAAATGACGTGAGATCCAAAAAAAAGAAACTTCTCACACAATTGGTATTATAATTGGATATTACAATTAATGAATAATCGCGTTGTTATAATTGAATAATACTTATATGCAAATCTTTATAAACTTTCATAATCGATATAAATATATATTTCGTTATATTTTTCATTTTCTATATCAAAATTATTTTTGATATAGATGGTTGATTTCTAAAGTAATTGAAAAAGTTTCAACGTTTCTCGATAGAATATTTACAATCTCACGTCATATATATCACTTGACTGGCATAAAGCCTATTTCTCAATCAAAACTAGATGGATAGGCTACAAAAAATTAGGGTCAAATCGATGCTTTGTTGAAATAAATTTTAGTAATTAATTAAAATCATTATTGAGCTTTCTATGAAATAAATTGCATAATAAAATCGAAATATATTTCTTACCCTTTTTATTCATTATATATCTGTATATTGTTTTTTGCATCGATTATTTGTATAATATTTAATCTTAGATAAATATATATATGGAAAAAGGAATACATATAGGTATAAAATAACACATCCTAACTAATTAATAATTTTTCCCTATCTACAGATGTTTTTTTTACAACACCTAACACAATATTGTGCTTACGCTTATCTTTTTTGTTCAAGAAATAATATAAAAATTATTTTATAAAAAAATCGAAATAAAAAATTTATTTAACAGTATGTAAGGCTTTAAAAAATGTATATTTTCCAAATCATTACTTTAATTGTAAGTAGAATTAATTTACGTAACGAAAATTTCAAAAATTTAATTTACTACGTACTTTACTTATATTCAAATTCGCGAAATAAAATTTTGATTCGATAAAATATTTTTATATATATTTTATTTAACACATTTAAAATTTTATTTAAAAATTATTTACATAGAACGCGACAGTTCGTCAAAACATAATTCGCAATAAAATAAACGATAATATGAGCTCTTTAAAAGCTCGGTGCGTGCGAAGTGTGCGAGTATTTTCTCAAGCACAATCGCAAATACAACAATAAACAAGTGACACCAAGATTAAATATTTGCCCTAATCAGTTTTAGCTTATTTAAGGCAACGGATCTACGAGATGTAATATATTTATACTATAATTTATTGTCATAATAACTTGACACGTATCGAGATATATTTGCTCTATATTTCGTAGATTCGTTCCTCAGTAAAAAAAAAATTTCTGACTCACCAACACCCGATGCGCAACAGGCGGAGTTACTCAGCCACGTAGCTACGATGATATACTGTAACATACAAACATAAGATTCAAATTAAAGAAGCGCGCAAAATAATCAACATTTCAAAAAATAATTCTTACACATGTACTCTATATAATTCGTCTTTCAATAAAATATTTAGCGATAAATATCTTTACCGAAAAAGATCTTAACAAAAAAATTTTTAGATGATTTCTCTTTCTTTAATTACTTTTAACTTATCAAGATCAAACAATACGAATTATTAATTTTATGTAGCTAAGAGATGATACACACTTACCCCAAGGTTGCTCCGCCGGTGCCCGATGTCTCTCTCGGACCTCCTCCTCCTCTCAGGACGTCAGGTCTCTCCTTCTCCTCCTCCTCTCGCCGCACAGGACACTCGCGAGAGAGAAACACTCGCGGATAATAAATTAATAAAATTACAATTGCGCGCGGACTAATTGATCGGTGAAAGTCTTTCTCGCGCGACACTGTACGATGACACTCCCGTTTAAAAGGCCCATTCAAATGGGCTTTGAAAAAGCCCTTTAGTCCGAATACTTATATACGACACTCCCGGAAGCAAACGCGACGAACCGGCCGCGGTTCGTTTGTTCAATTAAATCGGCGGACGGAGGGGGTACGTTAGCTTCCCCGTCTTTAGATTTTTATCCAAGCAATTCCGTGAAAATTTGAAAGAATCGCGACGCCGATCGCCCCGATTCGTTCCGCGTTCATCACCGCGCGTTACGTTAACGACGACGAAATGTTCGAAGATGTCGGTAACCTGGCGCGACCGCTACACTACGCGAATCAAGTGAACGGCCAGTAAAGACACGCCAGTTGATTAATAAAAAATACAGTTAAAATTAAATATCGCACGCACGGTACGGGATCGAGCATGATAAATCTCGCGAATTTAAACCTGCATTTAATACCTCGCACAACGAGAAGTCGCGAATCGTTTAAGGACGTTATTCCTTCGTCCTTATAACTGTGAATATACGTTAAATAGATGTGCTTTATGCGTGGTATAAATTTAAGTACCTCTTCCGGTATAAAAAATAAAGATACTGAGCCTCAAAAAGTTTCCAAAAAAAAATTAAAATTTAATTTTTTTTAATTTTGGCATTTTTTCTTATAGAACTCGACGAGAGGAGCAACTTTGGTCCTCTTGGCCAACCTCGTATCTCTTACCGTTTGGCCTGGAAAATCTTTTCCGTAGTAAAAGTTGAAACTTTGAGGCTCAGTATCTTGATTTTTTATACCGGAAGAGGTACTGAAATTTATACCACGCATAAAGCACACCTAAATTAACGTATATTCACAGTTTCAAGAAAATCCTAAGAAAATCGATTTTCTCTAGATATATAAGGACGAGAGAACGTCCTTAATACGCGGCACGAAATACACGAAAATAAGAAGTATTAAACGAACGAGCGTTGTATCACGGCGACATATATGCTATATATTACTCCGAATCACTCGATACGATTTCACGTTGTCACTCGCGGCCCTCTTTTCCCCCTTCGAAGAGAATCGGAGATCGATCGCCCTACGATTCCGGCACAGCGTTCAAAGCGACGACACTATTCGAGAGTTCGGATACATTGCGAGGCGAACGCGATTATCGCCCGCGAATGCACAACGAAACTGCAGATCACTCACATTTGTCGACTGTCGTATATCCTCGCCTCGACGTCTCCGTTTCGAGCGAGCGATTCGTACGGCACATTCGTGTTATTTCGTTCCGACAGACACACTTGGATTACAGATTACACTAAGCGCGTCGATGTCGATTCTTCCCGCAAAACGAGGAGCAGGGATGCCAATCGCACGAAGGAGCGCGTTCCGAAACACACGCAGCAGTGCAGCACCCATCACAGCACGGAGCACGGACATTTAATTCGCAACCGTACGAAATTTATCGGAAGAATAAACGAATGATTTTTCCGCAGGTACTCCGAGTGTCGAAGAAAACAAGCGGCAAGGCCGCGCGCCGACATCAAGAACGATCGATCGCACGCCGACTTCGAATAGAAGGTATGTACGCCGTTTCCAACGTTCAACCACGGACCGTGCGTTCAACGGTAGCGCCTAGTATGGCGTCTGATTTTGGTATGCCGCTAGTGCCGCTACGCCGCTACGCCGCTGCGCCGCGCCGCCGCGTCGGCGGCTCGGAGCGGCGGCGGAACGTGATTGGCCGGACCCAGGGGCTCGACTCGCGAGCCAATCGCGTTCGAAGTCTGTCGGCGGCTCGACGGTAACGGCGCGCGCAAGCTGCTTCAAAAATGCGCATGAACATCGAGAGAGAGAGAGAGAGAGAGAGAGAGAGAGAGAGAGAGAGAGAGAGAGAGAGAGAGAGAGAGAGAGAGAGAAAGAGAGAGAGAGAGAGAGAGAGAGAGAGAGAGCATATTTAAAAAAGACTAGAGTATTAAAAAATATTAGAATATATTAAAAATACAAGTGTTATGGAGACCATTTTTTTCTATCGTTTATTTTAACAATTTTAATCGTAAAGTTTGTATCGACATGCGTTGAAAATGTAGCGAGGTCCATTGTTTAAAAACTAACGCAGGTAACGCGTAACGTGTTTATTTCGATAATAATCTGTCAGCCGCTACAAAAATACCAGCTACATCTTATACGATCTTCACCGGGAATTTTAAGCATATAATCTTCTCGTCCTTCTCGTTTTTAAATTCCCACATAACGTCGACGCTCAACTAAACAAAACGAAACGGAGATGATTTTATTAACGAGATAATTAAAATTTTAAGAATTGAAAAATTTGGAAAATCTGGACTAAATAAATATAGATGAAAAAGGAGAAGCAATGTAGATTAACAATATATGTGACTTAAAGCGAAATTACCGTAGGAGTCTTCTTTTCCACAACGAACGTAGCTTTATAGTTAACCTCCTGATCCTTTTTCAAAGGACATTTGAGTCCGGAATCCGGATTTTTGCACACATCAGGCTTTTTCAGGGGAAAGGGTACAGCCACGTCGAGTATCACTCCATATGCAAATACTTTGACTTCCGTAATATCTGTGTCTGCAGAAAAATATATTAATACGATATTTTTAATTAATATTTTATGAGTAAAATTATTATCTTTATCGTAAAATTATGATTTAAAGTTCTAAGTTTATCGATAATTATACATGCAATGCTCTTCCCAGGAATATCAAATTTTTTCTAACGTTGAAAAAAGTATGCGACTGAAATATTATTTTCTTACTATAAGTTATTATTTTACTAACTTGGCGTAACTTTGGCTTTTACGTGTATGGTCTCGCCACGGGTTAACACGCATTTCTCATCGGACACGTCGCAGCTTGAAATCTCGATCTCATCGATCTTAGCTAACTGCGAACCTGAAGTAGATTTGAAATTTTATTAGGTATACATTATCGTCAAACAAATGATTTGCATTATAAATATATTTGCAAATTGCATTGTTTGTAATAATTTGATGTAATTGAAATTAACGAACTTAATTATAACGATCGTATAAACGTTCGAATCGCGTGAAGGCGATCTCTCTTTATATAGCTGATTTGCTGTAATTACATATCATGATAATAGAAAGTTACGTGTGAGCTGCAACATAATTATATATAATCAGACGAACATCCAAAGCATGCGTAATTAAGTAGCTTAACGTGTAATGTTGCTAATAGCTTCCGGCAGCAGTCTTGATATTAAAAGGATTTATCATTGTTTAAATTCTCCCTCCAATTTATTATAATTAACGATAAAAGCAGAACAATTAATAATACGCTATTACTGACAGGGATTTTCAAGCGATTCCATAAGATTCTTATACATCGTCTGTCATTTATGAAATTAGTCGAATTTAATTGTTGTTTCCTTCGATCAAAATTAATGACCGATTTTATAATGGATGGTTTTTATCAATGCTTTAATGAAACTGAAGAAAGCCAATATAATATACGGGATATTTTAAAATTACTTTTTGATTGCAAATTCTGTGACAAATCTAAAAATAATTTTTCCATAGCAAAGCTAATAAATACGTCGGAAAGATTGTAATTCCTTCAGTTTTCGAACTTACTAATAATATTTATTATTAGATATATATTTTATTAATACGTCAAAGTTACATTTTTATTCAAATAAAGTTGATTTTAAATTGTCCAATGAAATAGCAAAAAAAAAAGAACATCTCACGTGATTCAGGATACTTTGGAGTAGGGAGAGGCTTTTTTGAGTCATGGGGCTCTAATCATATTCCGCATTAATTTATTAATTTTTATTAAAACTGATTCAGTGTTTTTACCTGTTTTAGTTGCCCCCAAAAGCTCTTTGAACCCCTGGACTTCCAAGATTTTTAAATGTCTTGAAAATTCTTTACCCAATTTTTTTTCTCTGACTCAAATAGCCCCTTCTTGATGGAAAAGAATTCTCCAAAATTATTACAGATTACGCACTTACCGCAGTCCTCGAAAACGAAAGCAGAGGAGGATGTTATGCCGCACAGAGCACATAACAGCGAAAAAGCGACACTGATTCGCGTCATGTTGCTTCCACGATTTTCACGCAGATATTAATGACGTTGCGTGCAATCCTCGCGCCTAAATTTATAAGCGCATCGCTGCTTATCTAACGAGATAAATTACGAAAACGTAATCTATCTCATTACGCTAATGATAGACTATTGTCACTGCAAATGGTTTCACGAATGGTTTGACGCGAACTTCATTTCTCGTTCGTATGTGAGCTCACACGTCGAATTTTTGTTACAAAACTATTGAGACAAATTATGTGCTTGAACTTTTCCTTATTGTATATACACGTATAAATGTTAAAAAATCGTGTATTCTTATTTTTATATGTAATTATAAAAAATAAACAGTTCTTTAATTTTCAATTAAGGAATGAAAAGTAGGAACCATTCGAAAAATCTATCTTGCTCTTTGAACCACAACATCTAATCGACCAAAACAACAAGTTTTGTAAAGGTACAAAATAGAAGATTCCCTAATTTCTCAGACAATTTTTAAAGAACCCGTTTTTGAATATCAATCTTTAGGACGGTATTCATTATACTCTTTGAGTCCCCACGTGCAGCGATATCGACTGAGATCTTATCACGGGGGTTTAAGTGACTCCCGCGTCGCGGCGCCTCCAGCGCTCCAAAATAAAATCTATCCGCGCTGCTGCCAGCTGCCAGCAGTGCCAGTGCCAGCATCAATGGTGAGGAAGTGACGTCAGTGACGTCCTGACAGCGCACCGTCCACGTAGCGTTTTGAGTATACTCGCGCATCGCGCAGAGCAGTGCGTCCCAACGTTCATTAAAAACGACATTTCGTGCGGTGTGCTCGTGTGGAACGCGTAACGTGAGTATCGCATATCCCTGTCTCGTTCGATTATCTTTGCGTATGAATTTTGTTCCCTTCTCGCGAGAGTAGTATCTGCCTGCGTGGTTCTTTCGGACTCCCCGACATAACCCAGATCTCATTTGTCACATTGATGCCCAAGAGTACTTCACATACGAATCAAGTATTTTTGGCGAACCGAAGTATCGTGACACGAGATTTGTAGTGTTGTGCAAAATGGTCGATCAATACTTTTCTTTTGCCTACGTACAAAAGTCAGAGGTTCTCATAATACAGATTTTATTTACTATATGAAAATATAGACATCTTGTATCTGCATGCTAAGAATATGTATAGTATCTTTCGTGGACTATATTTTGACACGAATGTAATAGTAAATTTGTGTTTTGCAATCAAATTTTCATCGCTTTTCTTTTTCTCCGTAATGTCTAATTATTTGCCTATTTTATTTCAAGTACGAAAAGTATAACTACTAATATTACCATAAAATATGATCGACCACTGTTGCTCGATATGAAGAATGTCTGAATATTGGAATATATACTTTAGATATTTATGTTGTTCGGTTGATCAGATGTTTTCGAAACTGTACTTCTATTTCTTTCGCAGTATCCCAATTGCCATGGATCAAATCAAGAAGCTCACCGAACCTGGCCGTCAGTTTGCCAAGGATAGCATCCGGCTTGTCAAAAGATGCACCAAGCCAGATCGTAAAGGTAGTTTAATTTTGATGACGTGAATATGAAACAACGAATATATGACGATTAGTCTCACAATTCGCTTTTTATCTATTACAGAATTTCAGAAGATTGCAATTGCTACTGCGATTGGTTTCTGTATAATGGGCTTCATAGGGTTCTTCGTTAAGCTAATCCACATTCCAATCAACAATATCATTGTGTGAGTATTCACAGGATCGCCACTTTATCTTTAATCATTCGAGAAGATAATTAAACGTATTTCTTTTTTTTATTTTCAGAGGTTCATAAAATTAATCCCGAAGATTCTCATCAATATTCTTAAGAAAATTATTGATAAGGTTCTGTAAGACTATTTCCGTTGTTGCACGTCCCTTCTTACTCTTATTTATAATACAAAAATGTATTTGCTATGTATTGATTTAATTTCGTGAGTGAGGTAGGTGAGAGAGACCCGCGTGTAATATTAATGAGTTTTGTAATAAAATAGTTATCTAAAAAATTACCTACCTTCTTTTTTTTACTGATTATATATCCAATGAAAAATAAGAACGAGATTTAAAATAAAATCTAAGAAATGTGTGTGGTTACGATATCTTGAACATAGATAAATAAACTCTAAGACACAATCGCAACAGTCTTGTTTGAAAATACAGAAATAAACGAAATAAATAGTTTCGATTATCTTCTTATGTATTAATTAAGTTCTTTTATGATAACATTTTAATTCAAATCAAAATTTTCATAGGAGTAAAATCCTTAGCGCGAAAGGAATCCTAAAAGTCATTTTTTAGTATTGAAGACACTTTTATTTGAAGAATAAAATTTTTCCTCAGGTTATAACGATAAAATTTTGTTGACCGTTTATCTTGTTCGCGCAGTGTATTAATTTTTTTTTTTATTTTGAGAAAAACGGCCACGTTGCATGGAAAACCATAGCCAGGTACTGAGTAATATACGTAAAATATATAATAATGATCTTGTAAAAATCTGGCACGCAGTTTTCTTTTACTATTTCGCAACTTAACATAGCTCCAAAAAGCGGCGCTTATATTTTCTAAAAGAAAAAAAAATTCCTCGATGATAAAAAAAAAAGAAATAAACGAGTCCTTATAGATACTAGAAGCCACGATATCCGGGATCTTAGTATTGGCAGTATTCGAATAGAACGGGCTATTTAAAATCGCAAGAATTGCGCAAATGTAAATTTACCAAAGCGCTTTTAATGGAGTTCTTAATATCGGAGCTGTGAAACATTAGCTTAATAATATTACTTTCCAATTTCAAAATAAAATATCTTCCAATCTGACATTTAAAAAAAAAATACACATTAAACTATTAAATAGATAGAAGTTTATTGTCCCCCTAAGGGCACATTAAACTATTAAATACTCTGTTCTGGCAACTTGATAAAAATTCTATAAAAAGAAGGTAATATTTCTAGCACCATTCACGTATCGCTGTTGTGTGATACTGGCACGACTGCCATATACTTTCTCTCTCTCTCTCTCTCTCTCTCTCTCTCTCTCTCTCTCTCTCTCTGCGATTTATAGATTAAAAAAGTCATACTTGGATTTTACATGATTTCGTAAATTCCGTATACTATCGAAGGGAAAGAGAGGGAAAAACACGAAAGACTTTGTCCCGCTTTGCTTTGCTCGCGAAGCAGCGGAAAAGTTTCTCGGGTTTCGTATTATTATCAAGAATTATTTTATCAATCTGTAGCAACACACACTCCGAATAGGAAAAGTCGTTTAGTCCGCGGATTTGTATAAGCGTTTTTCTTCGTTAATTAAAATAATTACAGCGCATTCCGCTAACGATTAGACTAACTTCCATAGATTACGTGAGAAATCATCTTATAAGCGTAGCCCAAAGTGCGCTTGCTAAATTAAAAAATAAAATAAAGATGAATCTTTCAAACGATTTAAAATTATTTCAAAACGAAAACTGGATATAAATTTCTAATTATAGGAAAAATATATTTAAATCAAAACTTGTTATTTTTTTTATTTTGAAAGTATTAAGTAATTCTAAAAAATTGAATTTCAACATATAGAATTTGCTCGTCAAACTTGTATAACAATGATTATAGAGAATTAAAAATACGTTATATCGTGCTTTCTCAGTTTTCTTTGGCATTTCCGTGCTGTTTTTATCTATTTGCATAAGTTTTCATATGATTATTGGTAACTAAATCCAAGATCTTAACCGCAATAAAATCTCAATTTGCAAACGCACTGAGGGAGAATAAAACGAAGCTAAATTGAGGTATGTCGTTAGGCACGTAATTCTCGGTTCTCCAACGAATCTAATGTTTAATAATCGTCATGTAATTAAGTGTTCATTAATTGTTAATGGCGTGCACTTATTCATGCAATTGTTCGCGCATTGTATATTATATACATGTATATGTTACATGTATAAATATACATATATATAATATATAATAATATATACGTATATTATATAGATAACATATAATATGCATTTGTATAAAATATATGCGTACGTACATATATGTATAATATTAAATATCATTCTCGTTACTCATATAATTATAAGTATCCTCTGAACGCATGTTATCGACTCCTTGATAATCAATATCAATGATAGAGCAGACTTATCTACACCGGGGTACACTCGCGTGTACTTTCTTTCTCACTGTCGCAAATCAGAGACACGCGCTTCACGAAATTAAAGAACTTATTTCCAAAACGTTTAAAATCCTTTCTCAAATGGGAGTTACCCGCATTACTATTGAATTGATATAGAAATTTTCTAGAATCTCGAAACCAATCTCAAACAAATTTTTCAAATATTAAATCCCATTTCGAGAGTTTTAAAATTTTTCATGCTTTTTCGACAAGTGTGAGTTTAAAGCGCTTTGAAAATAATTCTCTCCAATTGTCGTCAAATATTCGACGCGGTGTGTCTCGATTTTCGCTTATTATTAAACAACGGAATATCTTTTAGCGATGCTCACTCGTCTCACTAGTTTTTTCATCGGCGCGACGAGCATGAAAAAGGAAATAAAGAAGATATTGTATTCGAGTCCGAACTCGCTGAAAAATATAGAAGCAGACTTTCCGAGAGACTTTCAAAGTCTCATTGCTAATAGAAAAGCGATTTATTTTTAGTTAATTAAACATATCGAAACTGAAATCAGTTTCGAAAGAATAAAAAAAAATAGTGTAATTAACATAATTAAAATTAGTAATATTTTTTATCGCGGAAAAAATTGTTCTATTGATATATAGCAAGTTAATAATTTTTATCAGATATCCTAAATAACAGTAACAATAATTCTTGCAAAGGAGTGAGCATCGCTGGACAGTCCGTCTTTATCTTACATTATCGATTATATTATTAATTAAAGGCCTTATAAGAGAATGTCACAGTACGGTTATTACGAAGGAATGTCTTCAAGCGTTCTCTACGTCGAACGTTTTTCGAGTATAACAAGAGCTCGTTAGAAAAAAAAAGGGAAAAGGTGAAACAAGAAAGAAGGGAGAGGAAAGATCGACAGATGAAGAGGAAGACGAAAGATAAAAATCATTGTTCGCGTTTACGATATAATAATCGACTTACGAGCTACGGACTTACGATCGGGAAAGACGAACGGTGAGAAGCTCGGACGGCTCGTTTAAAAAACTAAAAAGTTAAGAATTAAAAAAAAAAAATTAACGAGATAAGAATTAAAGATAATCAACGAAATCACTTTCTCAATTCTCCGATATCTTGTACATGGAATGCTTATAATCCTGCCGTTATCGGCATCCTGACGCCAACCATTTCAACGAGCAAAGTATATTGTTCATTGAAAAATATAACTCAAAAATAAAACTTTTGTGTGTATATAATATTCTACTTAATTAATAACTAGAATTTATAAAATGTGAAATAAAAAATTCTGACATGCAAACTATAAGAATATGTAATATAAAATATACACTCTGATAGATATTAATATCAAATATTAAAATTTCTTTCAAACACTTTCTCATAGCTCTCAATGAAATTTTATACAAAATATCTTTAAAATTGAATTCGCGAAGAGAGTCACTTTCACCAACAATTAACATTCACCATATAATTTTCAATCTTCGTTAATATTATCATCTATCTGTGGAACAAAATATATATATATATATATATATATATATTTTATGAAAGTATGTTCCTCAGATATCTTTTAGAGCGGTATTCATAGTCAGATCTTATATAGATCGTCTCAAGTTTATCTTTAGATGCTGTACGACTCGTTTCATTAGCTACGGAGTATCTGAAGATGATCTGAAGTGACTATGAATACTGGCCTTACAATTAAATATTTTTTGAAGTTCTGTATGGCTAAACTAAATTAATGTTGGCGAGACCGTCTCTAATACTCCAAGAACCTTCAATTAATATTTATTATACACGCGCTCCGGGCTTCTCGACGATCCTCCCTCCCTCGAGATGGCGAAGAAAAACGATTTTCGCCGTTTCGCTAAACCGTACAACCGGCGTCCGACGTTGTCGGCACGAAGGGGCTGCTAACCTGCCGGTAGAAATCGGTCTCGTACTCCTCGACCTTCACCGGATACTCGGTGACGCAGTTCTGCGGCTGATTTAGGGCCGGCGGGGGTTGCTGTGGCACAAAATTGTCCTGATAGCTGGGGAGATGAAGGGGCTCGGCGAACTGCTGAAACGACGTCGTGTCCACGCCCTTCAAGCAGGTAGGACCGTGGAGGCTCAGCATGTCGACCAGCCTGCGCCTCTGCGTCTCCAACTCTTGGATCTGGGACTTCAGGTCGTGGTTTTGGGTCTCGAGGATTTCGGATTCCTGCACGAGAATCACCGTTTTCTCGCGCTTCTTCAGCCGACACTTGGTCGCCGCAATTTTGTTGCGCTCGCGCCGCCGCCGGCGCCGTTCCTCGTCCTCCGGCGTCAGCTGCAACGAGCAAAGGATTTCCGCATTTTTTATCCTGATGTCCATATCCTTTCGGGAGAATAAGGAAATTTCTTGGGTATCTTCAATTGTTTTTAGGAAATTGCGGTTATTTCGGTTCTTCGGGTTTGGAACTTTTGAAAATCCCGGCTTTGAGATGTAAAAATTAGGCCTTGAAGATCCCGTTGAGATCCTGAGATGTCGGAGATTTCGAGATGTCGGAGGCTTTAAAAGAGGCCTTAAAGGAGTTTATACAGGAAATAGTTTTGAACTTCTCTCCAATTTGCAAAAGACAAGAAGGGGTACTCTCGTTCCCGGCTACTTTCTTTTAGAGAAGCAAGATTTCTGAAATCTTTATTTTTATCGTTAAAAGATTTTATTTGTTTGTATTCTTACAATTCGCGAAGCTTTTAATGTCCTGGAGATGTGAAAAGGAGTTCTTAAAAGAGTTGGGAAATTTCGTGGGTGTTCTCCGAATCTCGCCGTTAAAAAATCTAGACGCGAATTCTATCTGAGTTCCTATTTTGAGGTTTTTGTGATTTTGATCGATGAAAATCGCGCAAATATATATTTTATGTAAAAATCCATCGTTTGTCCATTGAATAATAACGATAGGCAAAATCGTTTGAGAGCAGATTCTAATGGTTTGCAGCTCGTTGCACTTTCACGCGCATTAGCAAGAATTAGCGAGGATAGACATAGGAGGTGTTAATCAACGGCGGATTCGAATGGAGTTCGGCATGATCTTTGGATAAGGAGATATGCGAGTACATGTTATAACGTTATAATGCACTTCCGAATTATATATAAGCCGCGATGTTATTATACTTATATTTTTATCTTATTTATATTTATATATCATTTTTTTTTAAACATATCCTGACGTTTCTTAACAATCACGATAAATTTAATGTTTGATTAAAAATATTTATTTGTAAAGTTCACAATGTATACAGTTCTTTACAGATTAATAAATTTCGGTATTATATACTTACGAGTTACTCCAAAAATAAAATACGAAATATATGTTGTGAAATTTTATCACGAAGTTGCACGTACGGTATTCATTATCCTATATTTAGGATAGCAATGTTAGCAGCGTGAAATCTACTCAAAAACATGACATGAAGATAGAAATGGAAATATTAAAAGAATAAAAATGTATATTTTTTTTAAATCGCGATTACAAACGTGATCCGTAGCGATTAAAATGCAAGCGCGTTACTTCTTTGCGCTTTCAAGAGTCCGCTAATTTTAGCAGCTTGCATTTCGGTGCCGTAAACAAACGATTCTATGTGCGGCATGCAAATTCGTGAATGCCGAAACTGCCAAAATGGCTGGACACACGGCGCCTGTCGGAATTAATTTATTCGCGCACGCGAGTTTAAGTCGCAACGGCAGCCAAGGACATAAGGAGAATCGAAAGGATTCGTTGTCTGGTCTGGGAACAAGTCTCTAAGCTATTGCCAGAATTGCTAAGATGGAATCGAGTCGCTATATTTATTCGCGCGTGTTTCATTCAACCACTTAAATTGCTCGTTTTAACTGTATTTTTTTCGATTTTTTCACTCAAAATAACGATGTGTGACATTTCTTTTGATGATCAATTTATATCAATTTATATATTATATATCTAAATAATAAAAATTAAAATAAAACGAGTATTATATACATCTAGATTTTTGAAAGAAAGTAAGAAAGAAACATAGTGTAAAAAATGCAATTAAAACGAACAGATCCAACAATACTATCTCAATCAAATCAAAATAATTGGAGACTTTTTACACGTGAGTGTAAAATATGTAATCTATAATTTAAGAAATAATAAAAATTTGGACGGTTAATTTGTTTTTCTTCGTAAGATTTTTATAGGAATTTGAGTTTGTTTATATCTTATGCTTTTAATTTGCTCGCATATTTTTCAGTTTCGTTTTTGTGAGCAGAATTGTCACTTTTCTGGAAAATTAATACTACCGAAAAGATTCAGGGATTCCTTTTTGCAGTAAAAAGATATCAAGTAATTTTTTACCAAGTCGTTGAAATTTTATATATAATTTCTCCTGATTTTATATCAAAATTATAATCTATTAATTTTCTATTAGAAATTATATAATGCAACGTAACATCTTTTTTACTTTATTACTCCTCCCTGAATGTTCACATTGGAATTAATAAAGGAAGGGACTGGGAAATAAAGTTCAGAGAAAGGCAATCATAAAATTTCATTTATTGTTTATAAATCATCAACTATACATAAAAATCCTAAAAAAAAAAAGAAATTATCTTCTATACAGAAACTGGAATTTTAACCCTCTGTAGTCCAAATTAATTTTATTTTATTGAATACTTTAAATATTTTATTAAGCTATAAATTTTGAAATTTTAATATTAATAGCATTCCTCTACAAAATAAATGAAATTATAAATTATTTTTATTTTCTAAAGATTCCTAAGAGATAAGCTATTAACTAATGATTCTTTACTTTTGTGATACTTAATATCATTTATATAATCAAGTTGAAGAATTAATCAAAAGGTACAAAGGGTTAAGAATGAATATGAAAAGTGACAATTCTTACCAAGAAGCTTTCGAAAAAAAACTGCGTGAAGTTGATTCTAAGGAGAATTAGTAAAGAAATGCAAAGATTTACTTACACCAGCTTTGTTGTTGTTGTTGCTCGCCTCGTCCTCTTCCTCGTCGTCGGCGCCGCTGCCGTCCTCCTTCCTCGTCTTTTTCTTGCTGTCGTCGCCACTACTGTTCGCCCGCCTCTTCGTCTGCAGCGTTAACTTCAGCCCTGTCCAAAGGAGAGTTTAATTAATTTCCATTGATTAATTTCGCTCCCAGGTATATTACCGAGGCCAAAATAGCCATCATTCTCGCTATAAGCGGAGAATGCGAATCCATTAAAATTACCCAGAAAATAATTAGACGCTGTAATGAAAAGAAGGAGTTCCTTTCCTCGTAATATTTCACATTAAAATATAAAATAAAAAAATTTGTTTAAATTAACTCTGATTTTTTATTTCAGTTCCAATATAATTTTAACTTTAAAAGATGGCAAGATTTTTTATTAGCATCATCGAAAGTACTAGCACTGGAACTATCAAGACAATCAAAATAATTGGTTTGTAATTTTTTTTTAATTACTAAAATTTGTAACAGTGCATTTTCTGAGATTTTCTATATGACTTTTGTTGTAAATGATTAACTTCATCAATTTATTTTCCTCTTTTACCCCTTTTTGGAAACCATAAAGAGAACTTTAACTGTAATGTATAAAATATATATATATATATATATATATATATATATATATAACTTGAGAATCATATTTATTATACAAAATCAAAAGATCGAATAGATTGCGCGAATATAATTCTTTATTTCGTCTGTGTTCCTTAATGCTACAATAAATTACAGACTTCCGGAGCTCGAAAATGTGTTGCAACGCACGTATATTATAATGTCATAGAAAATGACAGTGATCGCTAATATTTCTTCGCGGTACAAGGACACTCTCGTGACCTTCGAGGGATTAAATCGCGATAATTAAGGATCATTTGTGTCAGCGATCGCGGCACACAATCAAAGATAATAGATTGTGTGTCGCTTCACTCTACACACATCCACGTATTCTACATTATTCTGCATGTTAAGTCAATTAAAAAAATTTCAATTAATTAATTTGGCAGTTAGTATAACAGATCAGCGCCACCGGTGCGAACAAAACCGCAAAGGCAATTACGATAACGATCATCCTCCTTTGTGATTGCGTGTGTGCGTATGTTGCGTAATCCGTAATTTGAAAGGAACAGGATTTGCCATTTAATGCGTTGCGCTGTGTACATATAGTGAAGGCAAAAAGATTAAAGAGGAAAAAAAGAGAAGTACATTATGATTTTTTAGCTCAGACTTTTCTCGCGTTTGCGTGCTTTATAAGTAATATGAAGCAATTAATATTTGCTCCGAGATTTATCAAAAGTAGATACACATAAAAAAATAAATAGCAAGAGTAAAAGAGTAAAAATTTTTTTGAAGCAGATTTAAAAAAAAATAATTAAATATGTCACTCTTGCTAGATACTAGGTCAAATTTTAATTTGCTTGATAAATATGCAAGGTAAATCTAAAATATTCGACACATCCTACATGCATACGTATATATACTATTTTATTTAACTTTTTAAAAGAGTAACAAATATTTCAATACATTAAATTTTTAATTAACATTCTGTGAAAATCTCACGATTGTGTATTTAAAGATTTTCGTCCGTTTATCTTTGTTATTTAAAAGAAAAGTCGACTTCTCGAGTTTATTTTATAGAAATTCTTCGCAATTAAATTTTACTCACTGGAACACATTCACATATATATGTAACAATTAGTACGATGTAATGAATGTCGAGAATGTATTCTTCATTTACCTTCTTTGATAAGCTGACTACAGGTGTGCTGGACGCTTGGCGGGCTCGGTTCGCCGCTGCTGGTCGAGTCCGTACGGTCCCGCATGCCCTTCTCGTTGCCGCTGCCGTAACCCTCGAAGGGATTGGTCATGGCGATCAGCGAATTTACGATTTCCGGTGTCCTTGGCGTGACCTCGGCCGCCGCCGCCGTGACACCGAGAAGACCCGCGGCCCCGGTCGGGCTGGGATTCACGTTCACGTTCAGATTGTACATGGCTTGCGCTGGGCTCTCACCATTTATCTAACCTGGACATACCAACCAAAGGGCGTCGCGTGAAACTAATTAAGCCTGAAAGCGTGCTAAGCTTAATTGAATGTTTCGAAGATAAAAAGGAAATTTATTCTTGGCTTTTATTTTATTAACTCTTCAGCGAAAAAAAAATGAAAAAAATTTACAGAAAATTAAAGTTTGAAAAGAATTAAAAATTGAGAATTTTGAAATGTATGCATTCGGCGGCCTTATGCTTATTAATTACTTCTTGAGTCATTATATTTTCATAATTTTGATTAAAATTAATTAAATCTGAAAGCGTTCTGGAGATATACACATATAATTAGGCATTTCGAAGATGCTGGATTCTAAAATTAGTTTCAGTAGCAATTTTGATAAGTTGGAGTAATAAAGAAAATTGAAAGAGATTGAAATAAACACAAGAAAGAAAAACAGATATTGATTTGACGAATAAAAAATCAGAATGTAATAGTAATAAAGGCAATTTGGCAGTGCCAAATTGGCACATACTTGTGTTTATTACGATTCAGATAAAGCGCAGAAGATTGAATTGAAACAACTGCACATAAAACGAAACACGTATATTCATAAGGACCAAAGCGAGACTATAATTTTTGGATCTTTCAACGTGGCCTATAATTAAGCCGAGATCCATGGAGACCCGTGCGAACTCTTAAAATAAATTATCCTGTGAAAACCGCAAACGAGGATGTCGTTCTCTCTATCGCTTGCTCCGTGCTTCGGTCTCCGGAATTCCCGAGAAAGACTGACGCCTGTTATTGCGTCGCGTGAAATATATCGTACAATAGTTACTCTTGTTTGGCGCACTATCGCGAAAATGAATAATCCGACTATCTGGAAAGTCGTGAGTCTACTTCGCGCATTTTATCAAAATATTCACGTCACATGTACGTACTATTTCATAATCACGGTGACACAAAAGCGCCAATAGATAAATGTGCAACACATGCTTGTTTTGCATTGAAAGTGTCATTTTTATTATATTATAAATATTTTATATTATAAAGTATATTTAGAGGTGTATATATACATATATACTTATACATATGCTCTAAGAAGTTCCAATTGTATTACGCAACTACCTTCTTCACAATTACATCTCGAATTACATATATGTATATACATATAATAAAGTATCTTCGTAATACAATAAGATTTTCTTGATATATACACAACATATACCTAATACCTTTCATATAAATATCATAGCATAAATTTATTGAACTGTCACATTTTAAAAATATTATATATAAATACTAAAATCACACGTAAATATGTATCTCTTTGCTTTTTCCCGTAGAACATCAATACCGTAGCCGCATCACGGCAGATTCTTATCGATGCCATCGCAACCTTCGCGATCTATCAATGATCGATGTACATGCACCCGCCTACGGACCGAGCCGACTCGGCAGCACCTGTACAATTGAATTGCCGATAACGAGATATGACCAGGAAGACGATCTTGCGTGTGTGTCGAGCGGTGAGAATTCCACCAATTGCGTTTAATAGGTATTACACACAATTCATTTTTTAAAACGTTATAATCTTAAATTAATAATTAAATACATTAAAATATTTGTTCATATTCGACACACTTTTTGCTTGTTTGTTACAATGTAAAAAGTTAATGCGTCAAATATCAAATAATTAATTTTTTCATGTTGAGACAAAAGTATATAAGAACACGAAACTGGATATAAGCGTTTCACTCCTATTTGTTTCCCTTTTTTTATCAGAAGCGTATAGCTTTTAAATTAAATTATAAATATTCACAACATAATATTATATACATACGAACATAATAATTTATATGAAAATTATAAATTGTGAATTATATGAGTGATTTAAATATTTATGAATTATAAGAGTATAATAAATATGAATATTTATTACACTTATGATAATATGAATATTTATTATACTTCGTATTTAGTAAGCGTGGTCGAGCATGTAAAGTAGCCGGGCGGAAAACTGCACGTCTAATGTTCCGAGTCTTTATTATACTTCAATATCTTGTGCGCAAATCATTCGTATAAGGATTACGTAACACATGCTTTTCAAATTGCACAGAAAAATCAGAGTGTCTTATCGACAAACTACATTTTATTTTTTTCTCGATCAAATTCAAGAATTTCTTTACACCGTTTCTCTTTCGACGCCGCGTTTTCAGCCGCGATTAGGCGTTGAAAAATTGACTGATTATATCTGTCTGGTTGCGTTTGGCCGATCTCCGGTGGACGCGTCTATCAAAATTACTCTTGACAGGGATTGACAACCTTTTAGTTCTTGCTCACCGGCTTGCTTGCTTGTGGCCCACCCACGACGAATTTTCTCGCACATTTTTTTACGCACCGGATACACCGGGCATTCATTATACTTCAATATTTTTACGAGCGCGGACTACTGATGACAGGATTACGTAACGCCGGAAAAATGCGTAGAAAAATCGTAGCGTCTTTACCAGTAAATTTAGATCATTCCAAAATAAAGAATTTAAAATATCTCTAAATAAATTAACTTTAAATGTCAACATTAATATGTAGATATAGCTATAATTATATATTATATTATAAAATCGCGCATGATAAAATACATATAATTAGATATAAATATGATAAATGTAAATTGTAAATAAATATTAATAAAAAGAAAGTTTTATTATATCTCGTTTTACTGTCATAATTACGAAGATATTTTGCATACATACCAGTTGCGTTCCAACTCGAGAAATTTATTTCAATTACTATCAACTTTCATATTTAACAACAACTCGTCGCTCTGTCACTTTCACGGTCTTTCGTATCTTATAAATCATCGATTAACGTTACCCTATCAGATAGTGGTAATGAATCGTGATCAGCGACTTTGTACAGAGTATATAGGTATTGATCATGAATAAATTTAAATCCAATTTGTATATCCGTCGAGTATTGATCTGTACGTATCGATTACATGTTGTCTCGAAATTTTATTCCATATCGCGTTCAACTCTCTTGACAAGTCAAGCTCTGTTACAGTAAAAAAGTATTTTAAAAGATGTATGTCTCGCTCGATTATGCCCCGGATTGTAGAAAATTTTCTACAGCCGAAAAAAAAGAATTGTCTATGATCTTTTTGTATATTAGGAAACGTATTTTATCGAAATCTCTCGTTGAATTACGTAACGCGATTCAATTAATGCTTACATACGTGTCGCTCCTCAGCATCTTCGAGCTCTCGAAGATGCTGACACTCTTACATCTCGCGCATCTCGCGTCTTCCACTTCGCTTCGACCTCAATTCACTACATTCCTCTCAATCGCGCCGGCACTCGTAGCGCTGTTTTATCTCCGTGAATAAATCATTATAAAGATAGCATTAAGATACATATTTTCTCCGAAGCGCAAACGCGTCGAGATCTCGCGACATGGCTCATCACCGCGTTCGCTCGCTGACAATCCTCTCGGAGAGAATTCGCAACTTCCGGCCGGTCGCTATTTCACTCTTCTCGCATTTATTTGAACAAGCACATTCAATATTAATACAGGATATTGTAAATCCGTTTGAGCTTTACATCCATTAATTCAAAATCAATAAGAGTGAAACAATACAATTAGAGGAAACTATAGAATATTGTAAGTTAATTAAGAATCAGCACTTGAATAAGAATTTACATCTTCGAAGAAATGACACTTTAGCAAGAAATAGAAACATAGGATATTAAAAAGACATTTATACGATCAATGGCGAATGCCACGTGTTTTCGACGATTAAATGTTTTTTTAACTGGAGACATCAAATTCTCCAGCTATAGTCGCGGAGTTGCTTAATCGCAGAGGAGGAGGAGGACCGCTTTTCCCTTTCGCTGTCTGCACATGCGGGTGTTTCGTAAGAATTTTATCGTTCCGTATTCGGGGGGGCCTAATGCCCTTGCAACTCCTCCTCCTTCTCAACCTTCCACTCCGGTTCTTCCTCCTCCTCTTCCTCCTCCGCCCGTTTCTTCTGCTCGCGAGCAAAAAGAAGAGAACGTAAAAGAAGAAACATCGACTTCCTCAGGCCTGAGATCTTTCGGGGCCCACATGCGCGCGCGTGACAAAGGGTCCTCTCCGGCACCCAGTGACCTATATGTGCCGAGGTGGAAGACGTGGGATGCGCTCGAAACGCAAGAGAACTTGAGCAAACACACACGCTTGTGTGTTTTCTCTTTTCATTTTTAATGGCGGTCAAGTCAGACATTTTACCAGTTGCATTTTGATTTCAAAACTTAAAAAGAACAAGAATAAATAGACCTTGATTTTTAATCTTCGAACTTTTTGAAATTATGTCTTAGAAATATATTCCACATATTTGTAAATATATTAAGTATTTTAATTTTTATTCGTAAATTCTATATACAAGAATTTAGCTCTTAATATATTCATTTGATACGAAAATTTTAAAGTAAAATATTATAAAAAAAGTTTTATGGAATATAAAAAAAAAGAGAGTTAAACAATAAAAGTGGCTTTGCGTAACTTAACGATTAAATGATATTTTTAGCAAAATATTATTTATTTTAGTCGTAAATTAAATTGAACGCGCATTACAAAATCTTATAGCATTCTTCTTTAATATTCGTATAGATTTTGTCGTAGCTAGGTTGAAAGACGATACAAGATGGTAAGTTACTCCCAAAATCGCAAGCGGAGATCTCTGGCGGTTTACTGGCAGCGTTGCAGTTTGAAATAATAATTCACGTTTGTTTGAATGAGAACAGGTGTCCGATCGAAGCCACCGCTGGCTTACCGCGCCGTTAAACTTATAAATAGGAATCGTTTGATTTTGACGTATGGCACATTCAGATTCGCCGGTATTCGACCGATTTTCTCTACCTAAGATCTTTCTCCGAAACACAGTGCACGAAATTTGTTCAACCCAGAAGGACAAGAATACATCATTTTAAGTTAAAAAAAATTATATTATCGAATTAAAAAAAAACAAATCTAAAAGTCAAAAAATCTTCTTTATAATATTCTTTACGGTTTAAGCATAAATATATGCATATCGTTTAATTTATTTCTGCATATTAACTTCATAATTATCATATAGTTATATCATGTATTCGAGAACTTTTCAAAACTAGACAAAAAATTGAAATAATACATATGTTTAGTCCACCAAATTTACATACTTCTTATATCTTTTTCTGTATAAATATATATATTTCTCATAAATATTATATATATAAAAAATTAAATTTTATATATAATTAAATTAAATTTATTTTTATAGAAAGTTCAATTAACTTACACATACACACGTGTGTGTGTGTGTGTGTGTGTGTGTGTGTGTGTGTGTGTGTGTGTGTGTGTGTGTGTGTGTGTGTGTGTGTGTGTGTGTGTGTGTGTGTGTGTGTGTGTGTGTGTGTGTGTGTGTGTAAGTTAATTAAACTTTCTATAAAAATAAATTTAATTTCTTCTCACAATCAGTAAGGACAAAAGAAATGGCCATTCCAAACAATACTCGCGAAATCAAACATCGTTTCTCTCTTAAATATCTCTTGAGGATTAATCTGATATCAATGGATAGTTTTTTATAAATAGACTTCTTCATGTTATATTTATAAAAAAAATAACATATATATATATATGCACATATATTATACGGCATGTGTTGCGTCTTGCCTCGTTTCTAGGAAGCAGCCGGTATCTAATTCTCGGAATCCCTCTGCATTGCTCGATCTCGATCCCAGCATCCTTCCCCTCCTTACGTATATTGAGTAGATGATAATTAATCTTTCCCTAAAGAAAGAGAGAGAGAGAGAGAGAGAGAGAGAGAGAGGAGGGAAGGGAGGAAAGAGAGAGACATTTGGAAGAGAGCTTCTCGAAAGAACATATGTGTTTCACATTTCTAATAACTCCAAATTCCGTACACGATGTAAAATTACCTCTTATTTCTCTTCTATTCTTCTCTCGGATTTAGATAAAAATATTCTATCTGTGTCTTGTTATAAAAAGTACTTTGTATTATATATAGAAATATTACTTTTTTTAATGATGGAATATGCGTATGTCGCAAATCAAAATCGCTTTCGCATTTCTCGTAGAAGCAGGAAGATAGATCGCGACAAAAAATGAAGAAGAAGGACAAGGAGAGAGAGAAAGAAAGAGAGAGAAAGGGAGAAAGAGAGAGAGAGGGAGAGAGGGAGCTTGCGCAACCGGTGCCCATCTGGCCACCGAAAGCTTTTATAGCGCTTTTTTGACGTGTCGACGACGAGCGAACGTGGGCGGCCTAATTCCGACAAGATAGTACCGCGTGTAACGCATGTGATCTCGAGTGCAGACTTCAGAATAATTACATATCGCGATATAGAACGCGGAACCGACCGCATATTTTGGATGGCGGAGGTTAGTGAACCGATTGACGCGCGATTCAAGAGTATCATTACGTTTCGCGTCTGCTATACATACATATATGTACAATATTCATAAATTTATGTGATTTAGGAAGACAAGAATATTCTTAAATTAAAGATGTTATATCCACCACGTCAAGAAAATTCGCAATTTAATCAATAAAAAAATGAAAAAAAAAAGCTTAAAGAGAAAATAAATTAATACGCGTAACAAAGATTTTAAAAATTATTTTTAAACGCATTATTTAAAAAATAAATTATTATTTACATCCTTCTAACAATATACGTGATTTATATAAAGATTTGCTTTTACATAATCGCTCTCTTCTCTACCTCTTATTTTTGTACAGATTTTACAGAAAATTCTTTCTTACATGGAATATTTTGTTCTAAAAAAAACCCCGTCGATAAATTTTGTGAATAACTAAAAATTATATATATATATATATATATATATATATCGAACTGTTGAAGCAACGTCAAAAGAATAAAAGAAAATAGCAAAATCTTCTTGCGGAGGAGGCGAATTGGACTACACGTCGAAATCCCATGAAAGCCGCATTAAAGTCGAACGGTTTTACGAGCGTCAATTTACGACGACGACTAACATCTTTTTGCCTCTTTCGTGTAAAAAACGCGGATGTGGGCTACGGCAAATTTCCGCCTGTGCCGCCTGTTTTAGAGATCTCTACCCAAAAATGAATACGCAAAAATCGACAGTCCCACAATGGAGACTTTGTCCTCGCTACGAGACAGGCAGCTTCGCCACCTCCAGAATGCTAAAAATCCGCCGGAATATCCATAAAGTTGCTAAAACGGCGAAAAAAATAATAAGAAAATTTATTAGATCACCTCAAACTTTATTTTTAAAGAAAATAAAACAACGAAAATATAGTTATATTATAAATACGTATAACAATATAATTCAGAACAAAGTAGTTTTTAGAAATAGATACGACTTTTATGTTATAAAAATAAATTAAAAAAAAAACAGAAGGAATAGATTAAAATTGTTAAAAATTTGCTGGCAAATGAACACGGATATTCGCTTGATTTATGGCGGAGATGAAAAGATTAAGATGATATAGATTTATAGAATAGACTATTCCCTCATATACGAGCGAACAAACTGTATTTTACACACGTGCCACATGATCGATCGACATAATGTCCCGGAAGTTTTATCGTGCGATAAGTATGTGTCATCGTATGTGAAAGCCCACAAGAAATATATAAAGTTCCCTAAAATCTTGTCGATTTACAACAGACGGAAATCATTGTCGTATAATTATTATTATTACTTTTATATCAACGGTAAAACAATTCTTCAGTTACAATTAAGTATACATTAATACAATTAAGTGAAAACTCAGTAAAAGATAAAACGGAAGAGTAATTATATAGGTAATATAAAAAAGATAATGAAAAATAATGTAAAAATATATATATGGAAGTAAATAAAAGAAAATAAAAAATAAAGTAAAGACAAAACTATATATATATATATATATATATATATATATATATATAAAAACAAATTAATATTGCAAAGATATTTTTAACGAGATATATCAATATTGAATATAGCGATGTAATAATCGTCGAAGATCTGTGGCTTCTGTCGTTAATTGTAAGGTGGCAGCGATAAGCGCGTGCCATGGTTTCTCATCTTGCGGTTGGGAAAAGTGCATGATAAAGCACGAGCCAGTCGAAGAGAACAATATACAATATGCTCGCGCAAGAATTTCAACGAGAGAAAAGAGTTCGAAAGGTCAATGTCTCTCCCCTCGGGGGATTACAGGCGAACTCTTACCCGGTATGCTGCAAAGAGTACTTTCTAAAAATACGAATCCCGTTTCGAGAGATAGGCGATTCTTTTCAGAATTATGCCGCGCGCGCAGCTCGAAAATTCGCGATTGCAACACGTGCAAGCGCGGGACCTTTCGATGTCGCGACATCGCGTCGGGAGCGCACGCGAATGCGCAAGGGAATAGACTTTGAATTATGATTCCATTGAAGTTGAACCGACATTGAAATTAACAATCGAACAGGAAATTTAATTTAACTTTTCCTCGGAAATCATATAATTTATCTTCCAGCGGAAAACACGATTATAAAG
The DNA here is from genome assembly GCF_048541705.1 of Temnothorax americanus. Classification (NCBI taxonomy): domain Eukaryota; kingdom Metazoa; phylum Arthropoda; class Insecta; order Hymenoptera; family Formicidae; genus Temnothorax; species Temnothorax americanus. The sequence continues at coordinate 5,538,395 of NW_027509338.1, read as the reverse complement.
TAGAAAACGAGCATTAACATTTTTTCAGTCTTGTTTTTTTAACGTCCGACACGATGTGCGAAAAGCCGGCAAAAATTAGCAACGCGCACAATTAAACAGAATTCATGTTGCGCTTTAAAAAAGACATGATTATTTTCGCTCCGCCTCGCGCCTCTCCAAATGGGACGAAGAGGAGTAGAGAGCAAACACACAAAGGCCTGACACGAGACGAGGGACGCGGCGGCGCGACGCTATCCATCCCAATTATATACCGCTTTAATTATGGCGAATTACCGTCCTTTTTCTGTCCTTTTCACCGGCGCGGCGTCGCGAACCGTGACGCGACACCCGTAAACCCGTGGCATTTCTGCACTTAGTGAATTTAGATTGTGCTTAATTCAATTTTAATAAGCGAGGAGTTTACCTTGAAAAACCACTAACTTTTGTCTCGTCCGCGGTAAAATGCCTACAAGTAGCAATTTGTGAATATATTGCAAACAAAAAGAAAAAAAAATGAGAAAAAGACTAAATCTGAATTATTACAATTATAAAAGTTAAATCTTTTTAACTTTACGCCATAGCTTGACTGATGTTTATTTAAGAAAATGAAAATGATGGAAGCTACTCCGAGGCTTCAAAGTCTTCAAAATCCACTTTAAAGTCCATTATATCTAAAATTTATCGCAAAATTAATAACAGAATTCGCGACATATGAATTTACACTCTAATATACTCTACGTATTTCTATATTCCGAGCTGCACACAGCTCCGTCGTGAATTATAGATCGTCAAAAAGCCAGACTTAGAATAAGTCAGTTTTACGAACGACAAACATTGAAATTTTATTTCTTTGCTCACCGCGTATCGGCTCGCAGGCTCACGCAGATCCTTTATTTTTACGAAGCTATTAGGAACGTAGGAAACGTAGCACGCACGCACGCACGCACGCACGCACGCACGCACGCACGCACGCACGCACGCACGCACATTATTGTTGCTGTGTCCTCTCGCGCAACTGTGTTTAAAGTTCACGTCGAAAATTTATGCTTCCTGTCCGCGAACGACAAACATGTGTACATGTCGTCCTGCGCACGTCTCGCGCCTGTGTGTATATACGTGCGCGCGTCCTTGCGTCCTTATAACCGGGCGCGCGCGTGTCTCGCCTATAAACCCATTCTAGATGATCTATCATCCGCGGCAGAATTTTATTTTGACCTTATCCGAGACAGAATATCCTGAATATCGCGGTTGAATATGCAGGCCGTCCGTTATATAAATACCTGACATTTCTTCCGTATCGAATATGACAAGATTACTATATGTATATGCAAATGATTTAAGTCCTTTAACATCCGTTTTCGCAACGCGGTATCGCTGTCGCTAATTATTATCGTGTAAAATGACACTTTCTTTGCTTGAACACTTAAACTCTTCTTCAGCTGACCGAAAGATCACCAGAAAAATTACTAAAACGAGTTTACACTGCGGCAAGTGGCATTGTGAGTGCGCACGCACGTTCGTAAAATCTTTTTATAGCGAGAAGCTTTCAGTGATTTTCACTGATTTCTTGCGCGACGTGTCCTTCACCCGTTTTTCAATTTTATCGCTAATCTATTAAATGTGTATTATAAAATAAATATCATCATTTATATAATAGATTTTGGATTTATATATTCTGTGTGGTCAAAATTAATAGCGATATAAATAGTATCATATAAGTCTTAAACTGTGCACTTTTACGTCCAAATAAGAATATAATTTTTTAAGTGCGCGATAAAAATAGGATTTTATTCTTTCTCGAAGATGCGCATAAAACAGGAGAGCAGATATTATTAAAATTTTATTCATTGGACGAGGCTCGCATGGTTCAACACGCATCGTACGGCGACGTAAAGGATTTTTTTAAAAGGGCTGAAAGAAAATGGCAGTCGCCATGGGTACGATATCGGGCTCCCTTATATGCGCAAAGGCGAAAATGAAGCGATTCGGGAACATTGCGTGGGTGGAAAGTGGCGCAGGTGAATGCAGGCGTGGTGTTTTTCGATCGGCAAATCGAATAATCCGCCAACACACGAGGAACACATTTTGCGCTTCGATGTTTTTTTTTCTGATCGCTTTAAACACAGATTTATAGCAGAGTCTTGATTATTGGAACGTTATCTAAACGCTCCATTAATGTCTTTATGGAACATCGTTATTCGTACATAATCGAGCAATTTACACCCGCTCGAGAATAATCAAACATTCGTTAAATAACGCTCGAATAATCGAGCTTCTGCTATGTACGCCGTTAAGATTATTCTGCAAATTACAAGATGATTAATCACAATTGCGAACCGCTCTTGCTGGTCCTGATATATCGACGACGATTCCAGATCGAGAGACCGCTTGCCGCTGGCGTTTCGAGGAAAGTGAGAGACAAAACCTTAATGGAGACGAACGATTAATGATGGGGATCGAGGCCTCCCCCAAGCCCGCATCTTTCGCCCTCTTCACAAGGAACTGGTATACGGGCGCGAATTTGTGAGATAACTCAGCTCTAAGGAACACGGGAGAGCTAGATTTTATGGATTTTCAAAGAATCGTAAAGCTTAACAGCATTTTTACGGCTCTATGAAATTCTTATAGTTAATAGCAAAACTATCGGAATGCACTTCCAATTTGCAATTATATTTCTAATTAAATGCAATCGCGTTTATACGCTAAACTCGACGATTCTCGACAAATATTGAGAGATAAAGTAAAAATAAATAATAAATAAAAAGCAAGGCTGCAGAATTTTAAATAAAGGTAAGTTGAGAAATTGGGAAAATTTGAAGTAAAATATATAAGAAAATTAAATTTTAAATAAATAATCTATATGTATGTAGATACGCGAAGTTATATCTATTTTTATATCTTATAAGTTAGATATGGTTATTTAAATTATAGAGAGATAGACATCGTGCTATTTAAATTTGATATCTATAATCACGCGCTTTTTTTTAAATGCACATAAAAATTTTTATTACAATAAATAATAAAAAAATTCATAAAAAACAAAGATAACATAATATAAAATTTTTTCCTCTTCCTCAAAATTGTTGTTACAAACAGAATTTTCTAATTTTTCACTAGACATAAATTCTTTCCGACTTACTTATTTTCCGAAAATTTATCGAAAAATTAACGAAAGACGGAAGGCACGAAAGATTTGCGAACATCACGTATTTCTTAATCCCTCAAACTGTCCTGTATATTTTTTTCCGCGTGTCGATCGCTCGCGCCATGCCGTTAAAAAGCGGGTTAGAGCTAAATTTACAGTCGCGCAGCGCATACTAAGAAAAAAAGTAAGGAATAAAGACGGGGCAACCGATTTATCAACGATGAGCTACTCGGCTTACCAGCAAAGCTGAGAGATGATATAACTGTGGATTTGCGAGTAGAGAAAGAGAGAGGAAATGAGATACGGACAGAGATGAGAGGGGGGAGAGGACAGAAAGGGAGTAAGGGGAGAAAGAAAGAGTCCATTACCGCTCAAGGGCGTCAATGTCTCGCGATTGAATTTAAAATGCAAATATACAACGCAACGCGGAGAGAGAAATGACAGTACGGCTCTTTCGAGAAAGGATATACCGGGTGAGGAAGGGAGATTTACCTTACATGCGTGTACAGATAAAAACGGCTCCGCTGTGTTAAGCAAACATATCGATTCGTATATTGTTATACGATAGCGATATTATCGAGCGGAATTATTCGTATAAGCCATTAAGCGATACCGATCTTATTTGCGACGCTTAACGATAAATACGTAATCAATTTATTTCGTATATTTCACGTAAGTCCGGATTTGTTGCAAAATCAAAGATCACAACACGAATAATCTTGAATCAAAATAAAAAAAAGAAACTGGAGCAAGTTTTTGCCTATATAATACGTATTTCTCGAAATTAATTCAAGTTATTAAATCAAAAAAATTCTAAAATATATATGTATTGTCGTATAAAATTATATTATATGCACACGCGCGCCGTCTCTATATGTGATATTAAAATAAAAAATATAATTCTATCTAACTACAATGCCAGAAAATAGCTGCCTATCGCAACTCGTTTGCGATGATGCTGTTCGTAAGGGACTCGCTCCAGAATAAACAGATATTCGTGTATCCACATTTATGGCATGTCTAACGTCTTATTCAGGCGACAAAAATTACGGAGTACGAGAGAGAATAGCCATTCATTAGCGAAGGCGAAGCGTGTGATTTAAGTTACCCGATGATTATCCACGCTTCGCATAAGACGGGGTAAAAAACTTTTCCCGCCTGTTCCGAGGAGCACATTCCACATGAAAGGGTTTCCCCATTCAACAACGTTTTTTAATGCTCAGATTACTCGTTTTCGAGCAACAGATACGTATCATTAAATGACAGACGAATCGCCCAGCCCAAAAACGTTTATAGCGACGATTGTGTCGTACAATCGCGATTGTTAATTTTAGATAGCGCCGATTAAGCTTGAAAAATGCAAGCATATAAAAAAACCGTTCACGCACCTAAGTTGGACTTGAGACTTTGGCGGAGTTATAAATTGGGAATTAGTTAAATAAAAATTTTTAATGCGGCAAATTGATAATTTTTGACCAATGACAAATGGATTCATTTATTTGTTTTTCTTAATTATTATTTTTCGTAATTCTTCAAGAATTATTTCAAATTACTCCGCACATATATATTTAATTCGAAATTTAATCTATACGTGAAACTGTATTTATGATATATATTAGATCTTTTGTTTACATTTAATGCGATAAAGATGTTTCATAATTTGATAATCTTATTTAATATCGTTATGAAATAACTAGTTTACAACATCAATACGATTATTACAGTCAGCGCCAAGTTGGCATTCATTCGCAAGTAACGTGATACCGAAACTATATAAAAAAAAGATCGTGCAACATTTCGAGAACAATTAATATTTATTTCAATTCAAAAATAATTATTAATTCGAATTTCCTTCAAATGACTAAAGAAATTTGTTTGTCACATCACACATGTTGGCTTTAACCTTCTAACAATAATTATGGAGCAGATAGCATCGAGGTGGTTACCTTCGTAACTTTGCATAGCAAATGCGCGAGATAAGATTATTATTCTGCAAAGGTTATCAACGCCGGAGGAAGTTTGCCGGCGAAAGCAAACATTGGAGACGTGCAATTTAATGCCATAACTGTTTGTGTGACTGATAAAAAAATGCGCTGCGAAAGTTTAGCTAACTTTCATCAATATTGTAACTCTTTCTTAATTTTTATAATAATTTCTTTCGGTGTTACAAACTTAAGAATATTTTTCAAGAAAAATTTAATATACACATAATTAATTTCTCTCATCCTTTTGCATTCTCGAGATTATCATATAAATCTATATCGTTTTCCTAAAATAAATTTCTATTTACTTGTCCTAGTTTAGATTTCTACTTTCTGTAATTTATGTAAAAAGAAAAAAATACACACACACACACACACATATAATATTTAAAAAATAATTCTTTAACTGAATGTTCTTTTTTTAAAGCGCTTTTTAGAATCCTTTCTTTTAGCGCTCTCACCCACGCGATCTTAACTGATAATCTCACAAGTATCGTATGCACGTATAATGGTACTCTATTATCCATCATATAATTTAGTAACGATAGTTTTTACACGACACGCCCATCCCATCTCATACCTGGTTCATTTATCTCATCGAAAGGAAGATGTGCAATAATGTTATCGCATTGCTCTGAGGAAAATATTGTGCGTGTGCAATGCACTGTGCATATACATATAATATATATATATATATATATATATATATATATATATATATATATATTATACATACTTGAAATTCAGAAACAGGAAATGCAGCAACAGTTCAGTCTATAATAGACTGAACTGTCTAATTTTTACAACTCATCAAATTTTATCGTTTTTATTACCTACAACTATCAACTTCAGTTTGCAAAAGTATAGATGGTATTCATAATCATTTCTTAATGAATAAGAATTTCTTATTTATACATGTATACATATATATGCAGGTAATGCAGGTATATGCACACATGCGTAAAACGAGCAATGCTTTCTCAAGGAATAATCATGCGCGTGCCGTCCTACATTAATAACTATATTTTTGTACCTTATAATAAATATTAATTGTCTTGTAATTATTACATTGCATATTGTACATTGGTAATATTACGTTTCATTAATTATTATTTTCTTTATCTCTTTCAGCTTGATTCTGGATAAAAAGAAAATCGAGGAATGGCATTGATTAGCCCGATTAAATATTCGTCGCGTTTTAATTTTACCCTTTTGTTATCGCTGTTCTACTGACAAAATCGCGGAGGAAGAAGAACGTTTACAAAATCGAGGGATTTGTCAGGAGCGGTGTCGATATGTCGAAGGTACGTCACACGGAACACGCGAACGAGAGGTCGGCGGCTCTCTGGGAAACAAATTATTTTCGGGCGCGTGTTCTAAATTCCGAAATAATTTATTCCGGGCTAACTACACACAAATCGTGGCGGCTGCTAACCCGCGCTCGTTCGTCCGTGCGCTGCAAGTCGCCGTAACTCGTAAACGCGATAATAGATAGCCAACTTCAAAGACACGCGCTTAGACACGAACGATTGCGCATTCATATTCATGAGAGAGGCGCACAATGCGCGGAGTGCCTCGTCCCACTTTACTTTATTCTCTCTCGCGAACACCAGTTTCGAGGAAAGAAACTCGCTCGAAAGTTCAGAGACATTGAGAGATAAATATGAGATAAAATAGGGCAAAGATGAAACAAAGATAAAACGCGGCAAGGAATGTAGATACTGTGAAATAATTCTAAAATGTAGTAATCGTAATCTAATTGTTAGAAATATCAAATAATAATATTCTTCGTAAAACGAGTGCAGAAATCATTCTCTGAGATAATCGCGAGAAATTCACTTCATCCGTTAATCTCCAATAACAAAAATTGAAAATCGGAAAGAGAAACAGTTATAACTCTTCAATTGTAATGATTAATGAATGACATTGTGAGATAAGATGTTTAAAATACTAGCAGATAGCTTGAATTAATGCCTCAAAAATAGGGGTCCTCAACCTATGGTCCGCGGGCCCCGTGAAATTTTATCTGACCCACCAAGAAATTACGACATATTATATATCTATATTGTTGCGCCTTTGAGTTTGTGATTCGATTGTCGCTACGTTGGATTTTTATAAGATCAAAGAATTTTAAAATAAAGATCTTTTGTCTTCATATAATTTTCAAAAATAAAACTTAGCCCCCCGGTCATTATACTTCCCCAGAAGATTTTAATTTGATTCTCTGGACAAAAAAGTTGAGAGCTCTAAAACATGCTTTTGGAACAAGCGAGTTTTTAATTCTCCTTCTCTCTTGTTCTTAAAATGTTTTCAACGAATAGGAGCGAGTGCACACGAGGCGCGTTTAACGCGCGATATGTATTCCACCGCGAGCTCTCGTGGCAACATTGCAACTACGATGGCAGCGAAGTTCTACTTCGTGGCGTCGCGACCTTGAGCAATTGCGAGCCCGTGGCTATAAAACCCACGTAAATCAATCCAAATCGCGCTCGCGATCGGTCTGACGTCTAACTTCGAAGTATCGGCGGCGGCCGGCACTGCGATTTGAATCTCACGTGCATACGCGCGAACCCCGCGTATCGGGGAAAAAATACTCCGTGGGAAGAAATCGATCGCGCGACGATCGCGGGAGATCACGCGTGACTACAAAGCCTTAGGCGCATGGGCATTATGTCAATCCGACACGTAATAACCTTATCGGATGTAACGTCAAGGCATAAGCGTACTGCCGCTAATCTCTCCCTTTGGCCCCGTGACGCAATACCCTCGATATATCGAACGCGATCTCGATATCTCGCGCCCAATTTGAAACTGCTGCGTGCATCCGCCTGTCGTATTTAACGTCGCGATCTTTATTTATTTGCTTTCTTGCGGAAACAATCCTTCGGCAATAATATATCGTAATTAATATGTGTTTATTGTTTTTATATATGTATACATAAAACAATGTTTGTTAAAGTAATACATTATATCAAATAATCTATTTCTATGCGAAGTTAAGAAGACCGGCGCTTTCGATAATGTCAGAAAGTCAAGAAAAATGCAGAGAAAGCGATTAAATCGCACAGATAGTACAGATCACGCGATGCTATCGAACGCGCGTACTTCGATCTTCTCGCGTGCGCAACGTCACGCCGCGCCGCGCCGCGCCGTACGTTGCGCACTTCACGCCGCGCTCGGCGGCGCACTCGACCGAAATCCACGCCTGGCCAAAAGTCGCGAAACAATTCAGCGATCTGTCCGCCGATCTCGGACGCGGCTCGAGAATAGCCGTACGAGCCGTGTTTATTGCGAACGGAGCTCATGGTTATTATGGCGAACACGTGCTTCGAATTTGACGCGAGAGCACCTCCTTCTTCCCTTCCTTCCTTCCGCAGCTACCTTCTCGCGGTCGGTTTGTTTCGACGCGAAACTTATTGGGTTTAAACGAAAGAGACGGACGTTTCGATTTTGAAAGGCGCATCTGTATCGGATTCCTACCTTCGAAACGTCCCGGTGTCCGGCGTCCCGGTGTGTTCGCACTTCGCGCACTGCGCACGCACTTAAAATCCGCTCCGTTCGATAATCCACTTATCCTCCTCCGTCGGCCGCCGGCGCGCGACTGTGGATAATTCGCGGTCGCGACCGGCCTAGATATATACCGGCTATATTTAGCCCGCGTCGTCACCGCGGCGCGCGCCGATTGGCCGGCGGTGACGTCGCGCGTCGCCGCGATTGGCCGCGGCCGCGACTCCGCGAATACGCGCCGGCAGATCTCGCCGGGGCTGATGGCTCTGGCTGGCTGGCTGGCTGGCTGGCTGGCAGAGGCAGGCATCAAGCAGGCTGGCTCTGCTCGACTCGGCTGGGCGCGACGCCTCGGCCGCGACATTTGTTGACACGAAACTGTCAGGGAGAGTACGCGCACCGCTCCCTTACCGCGTCACGCCGGCACATTCGATCCGCGTGCGTGTGTGTCGCGCTCCTCTCTATAGGCACTCCTAGAGCGCCTCAATTCTGCCAGAAAACGTCAGTCTTCTGACAGCGCGAAGAATTTTTTACTGGCGCGGCCGCCTGGACGAAGACTAGACAAACAGAGCCCCGCGTGAAAAATATTTACATAAACTTTACGTTCTAATTTGCAGAATTGGAAATCATTTAACGCTAGCTGTTGCGATGTCAACCTCGTTGTTCACGATTAATGGAGATGTAATTAGCTCCATAGAGAATATATTTAATTTCAGACAGAACGCAAGCGTTAAATAAAACAGATAGAAAATAGGCAAACAAAAAAAACGATAGTCTGAAAAATGAAAAAGCTATAATTTTATTACTTCATCGCGAAAGAAATGGTGTAACGTACGAAAACTGATTTTTATGACGTTTTTATTAATTAGTAACTTTTTCTGCGGTCTCTAATTTGTTCTATAATTTTTACGTGTATCGCGATCGTTAATTTTTTTTTTGTCGACTGATAATAGCTTTTGCTATGCGTTGACTTCTTTTTCGAACGCGACGACGATTTGGGTCGATCGAACAGCGATCGATACGCGACGACCGTCGCAGGTGCGTGCGGGTGAACAACGGATTTAGCGTGTGGTCAGGTTAGGCGGGTGGGCGAGATTTATGGCGAATAGAAGCGCGACGGTAATGGACGATCATTATTACCGCGGCCTGCCGCGTCTATCAATTTACTCGCGGTATAGAGGCTTTCGAAAAGCCTTGAGAGGCGCTGCTGCACGCGGTGCCCTGCCCTGCTCGCAGCTATCCTATGAAATCACGCCGTTTCTCGGCAATGCCGCATTATGTGAAAAATCGCACGCTAAAATTAGTCACAAACGATTATTGCACACGTCGCGCGAACAAGTGGCGGATTTAAGATGACTTGGATCAAACTCCGATTAACTTGGGCGACGATTAATTTACTCATTCATAAAGAGTATAATTCGTGCGATCGTATTAGGAATGAGTCAATTTTTTTTTTACAAAGATCGCATAATTTGAAATATAACTTTCCATTGATTGCTTGACAGTTCTGTTTAATAGTCCTTGATTTTCAATTGCGTAAATGAAACATTATATATTACAAATTACATTACAAACAACAATAAATTGACACAAATCTTTTGAAAGTATTGATCTTAAAAAACATAAATCTTTTTTTATTCGACCAATATTTAATGTGGACGAGACAAAAAGTTTGGGAATTATTTTTTGTTTATTCTCATTTTTGGGGGGAAATAAGTATAATATAAATAAATTATATTATTGTGGAGTTATATATATGATATAAACAAATTTTTTTTTTTTATTATTTTCAGATTTTAAGGAAACTTTCAAAACTCGATGCTTATAATAGATGTTAACTCTAAGGCCTCCGAATACCTCGGGTACACAATGTGAGAAAAAACGCCACGACTTTCCCGATGTAATCTCGCGCTTGATGAAGATATGCAAAGTATATTGAGTAATAATAGTGGGTGGCGCATATAGTTTACGTGTCCACCCGGTTCGGGCACGTTTTTCCGCTCTTAGTCAGACAGTATATCCGCGAGCGTATACTGTCGATACGCTCCAACACGCATGGTCTAAGAATCGAATTATTTACCGCGCAAACGCGACAATCGAAATTTTGCCAGACTTTATAAAATTAAGTTTTATATCCAACACATCTCTTCAATATTCGATATTTATACCTATTTTGTTTGCGTGTGCTATTATGTTTCGTATCAAATATCCTATATACCCATTTTCTGTATAATCCTTATGGATGTATAGGATGCGTACAGATATATAGTTTCTGGACCCAGTTACATAAAATGTGATTATAAAATGTCACGTTGCCCGCGCACACACATAACTTCTATATATATATTTCTTTCCGACTTTTTTGGCATGATTTGAGCGCGATTTCAACCCCGCGTGTTTAGAATCGTATTTCGAAATTCGACGAAAGAAAGCGCCCGCAGACGTCATCTGAAAATCATCTCGCGTTTGGCCGCTGGCGCTAGCAGCTCTAGCAATTCTAGCAAAGTACGAAGGAAACATGGCGGCCCGCACGATCGAGGAGAAATGTTTCGGGACAGTTTCAAATACTACAAAAGCCGAAATCCCACACCCGATCTCGGCAACGTGATCGATCTCGAAAGTCCAGATCGCGTCAGGGTACGTGATATCGCGATTCGTATATCCTATTTCGAGAGTTAATCGCGAATGTTGTTTTTAGGTTAGAAAGATCGAGGCGCGCGTAACTGGCGAATGGACCGAGTACAATTTCGGCCTCAATTCGCTGAGGAAATGGAGCATTTACGAGTTATTGGCCATTCCTGGTGAGCAAATTTTTTATAAAATAACATTAAACTCATTTTTAAATAACAATATCGTCAATTAATATTGTTTTCATGTTACATCAATGCTTGTTTAAACTTTGTTTATACAATATTGCTTTTAACTAGTAATAACACCGTTTCGTAAGAGATTGTAGTAATTAATATACTTGATTCTATATACCTGCTTATCTTTACTTGTCTGACTTACTTATATCTTTACTTTTAGGATTCATCTTTATCCAGAATCCATTTACACCTGATGGCCAACGATACTGGATCACGAAATGTCTGAAAGATTACTCTAAGGAGCCATACAAGTTAAATATAGACGCTCATAACGTTTTAGATAACGAAACGTGGTGGGACATATGTTTTCAGTAAGGAATGATTGTCAAATTAGTAGTGATGTAACTTTTATGGTAGAAAACTTAAATTTGAAGATTAATATTTTTAGTGAATATTTTTGTAATAATTCAATATTGCTGTCTAATGAAAATCTGCATTGATATCTATATTAAGATTTTGTTGGTTTTTATTTGTTGTACATAGAACGGACAGGGCTAAAATTCTCCTACCCAAGCTGCGATGGGCGACACTGGGATATCATCACAATTGGGACACAAAATTATACTCGGAAAACTCGAAAAGCAACATGCCGACGGAATTATCCGGCCTAACGTCCGTTTTGGCAAAAGCATTAGGTTTCTCGGACTTCAAAGCGGAAGCTGCGATTGTGAATTACTATCGGATGAGCTCAACATTAGCGGGGCATACGGATCATTCGGAAATGAACGTTACAGCGCCACTTTTCTCCATAAGTTTCGGACAGACAGCGGTATTTCTGATTGGTGGTCTTAAACAGGAAGATCCGGCTAACGCTATTTTTCTGCGAAGTGGAGACGTAGTGATAATGTCGGGAAGCTCTCGTCTGAGATATCACGGAGTGCCGCGGATTTTACCAGCGTCCGAAGCACCCTGGGACGACAATTGTGAAGGTAATAGTGAAGGTCCCGCGTACAATCTGGACGATTGGCGCAAAGCACGAACTTACATCACCGAAGCTAGGATTAATATGAATGTAAGACAGGTTTTGAAACCTGAGCAGATTGTATTATACTGAACCGTATTGTGATTTTATGTACATAACTATTAAAGATATATATGGAAATGGGTACACACAGAATTATAATATTGTTTGAATTATAACATTAAGTTACACTGGTGATTTTAAATAATTTTAGACAATTCAGTTACTTTACAGAATTTCATAAAAATTTAAAGATTGATAAAAAATATATGAAAGATACTGAATAATGTATAACCTAATTTTTTTTATGTAGTGTTCTGCATTTTTATAAATATATCTTCTGCCTTTTCGGAAGTTATTTTTACTCTACTGTAACTAAAATATTTTTGTCATCATTACTTGCATGATTATAATAGATAAAAGTACCTAACATCGCGATCATGATAACATAATGTGCTGCATTTCCCAAAAAATTAAATTTATAAATTTATTTTTGTGCAAGAATGTCGCATATATATTGGAAAAATGTTAAATAAATTGTTGATAATTGTAATACAATTAATACGATTTATCAAGTACATATAATCAGATAAGATAATTCGCGCGAGATATGTGCTTACAATTACAGACATCATAAAGAATCATTGTAAAGATTTATGAGACACATTTCCCCAAGCAAAATCAGTCAGACTTCGTATCTATATTATAAATAATAAATAACATAGAGGAGATTACAAATGTAAAAATTATGATTTCATAAACATATTTTCACATATTCGAAAAACTTACATCTGCAGGTAATAATGTTGATGACGCACACCCTTGTCTCAGCCCTTTGGTAACTTCAAATTGCCTGCTTAGATCTTCAGGTTTTTATTTTACATTTTGATCCAAAATATTAAAGATATCCCATACTAAACTGTATGATTTTGGTGGTTTGTGGAATAATTGTTTGAATGATTTCAGTAACATTTTGATACCCAAAAATCCTTTAACTCTTCTAGTGTTCCGTTGAATTTATTTCGATCACATGGGCCAATCCCTTTCACAGAATGTGGTTCAGGTCCTAATTGACCATTAGTGTATTGCCATAGAACCCATTTTTTCCACCCTTTTGGTAACATTGGTCTTACATCCCATTTTACCACCCACAATAGACATTTTGTTAAAATCGGTGTAGCGAAATCCTTGAGAAAATAAGGACTTCCATAGATCAGTGGAAAACGCCCAGTTGCCTCGTGAACTCGATTAACAAACTCTTCCGCTTGTTTCGGCGTTATATTTTTCCCATTTGGGTTCTCTTCGATATCAAGGACTAGCGTCACTTGAGAAACATTTCCGACTGTTTTCAGAAAATGTTCAGCTTGGTCTTTGCCGTCTTCTCCTACTCCAAAATGATACGCACCCCACATCAAATTCTCTTCTTCAGCGGCTTTTCTTCTTTCTGCATAAATTGTATCTACATATTTTAGCCCTTGGGTTGCTTTGTGAAGTATTCCAATTATTCCATCTTCTTTTGCTAACTTAAAATCTACACATTGGTTCCAGTGCGACAGATCCACAATTACGTTTTCCATCATTTGTTACTATTTGGAATTTTATTAAGTATGTAACAAGTTTCTTTAAATTACGGCAATTGCATTTCTGTTCACGTTCTTCATCAATCGTTTCTGCAGGCAATATTTTATCCCAATCCACATCCTCAGCTCCAATTAACTCTGCACCTGAAACGTCACAATAATGCAATATTTTTTGACAGTTCTATATCCTCTTCTAGTGCTTCCCTAACCAGATCTATTAAAACTTTTTTTGCACAGTTTTGTTGTCAATCTCTGTTATATCATCAAGATATTTAGTCAATTCATTTTCAAAACTTACATTATAATTAGTTGATTTTGAACCAACTATATAACCTTCACTTACATTCCTTTATTCATTTAAAAAAAAATACAACTTTTGGTATTAATTTTTTCCATCTGAAACTTTAGATAACTCAGCTTCTAATTTCTCTTTATTTAGCAGAGCTGTTTTTATGTTCTCTGCTAAATTTTCAGTTATTCGATATTCTACTAACCTTATATATATATATATATATATATATATATATATATATATATATATATATATATACCAGTTTATTTTGTTTACGTCCCTCAGTTTTGATATTCACTGTCGGTAATGCCGGTATTCGCTGAAAATCTTGTACATACATACGTGTCGTAAATTATAAATTTTCAATGGAAACCTGTATATGTACATATACATATTTATTATAGCTAATACGTTATCTTTTAACTTACATAAAATTATTCCTACAGACAGTATAGACGGTTGATCAATTTAATGTTTTAGTAAAATATCTGCTGAAAGATGAAAATTCTGTAATAATCAATAGAAATCTTTTTCTCCAACATTTAAGTTAAATTGTCTGCCAAGTATCATGATAATATTCAATGATAATATTACAGAGATTTTATTTTGACAAAAAATACGGGACTTCTACGTTACATTTGAGTATGACTTTATGTATTTTTCATTCCAATTATATTTACGTTTGATTTTATATGAGCGTATCAATTAAAAAATGTACATTAAAAATCAAATAAAGGTATATGTTAAATTAACTATAAAGAATATGTCAATTTTCATTTTGTACTTGTTTTTAGCAACCGCATTGGTCTGCACGTATACGTGTACATACATACGTTTTTAAAGTCGCGCGCCGTTGAGAACGCAACTGTCTAGACTTCCGGTCTCTCGTGTCAGCTCAAGTCAGCTGATCAATCCCGTTCCTGTCTGCTGATGCACAGTGATCGAGAATGTCAGGCAGAGACAGATTACCGATTTTCCCCTCTCGGGGGTAAGTTACTTGTTTCAACATACTAATTTTTACAAAATATCGACGATTTCATTCGTATATCATGCGTCGTCATTATTTTCGAGCAGAATTCCGTTTTAAAACATACTGCACCACTGGGTGTAACCCCAGCCTTCAACTGTTAAAGGAACGTGAATGTTTATTTAAGGATTCTGACTCTGTTTTACTTTACCAGAACGTCTTAATTTTCGTGAAGAATATTAATTTGCAAATTTCTGTTTGCAAGTGTTTGTTACACGATACATTTTAAGGGATATTTCGTCGAGATGTTTGTGTAAGAGAGCGAAGTTCTTTATTTCTTTATTTTCCCTGCTTTGCAGCAAAAATGTCAATTGTTTGTCAAGAAATTTAATTTGCGAATTTGTATATTTAATGACGTAATACAAAATTTATGAACAGTAATATGTATTTTAAGTATACAAGATTAGTATACTTTAACAATTTGGAAAATGAAGATACTAGTATGTTTTAAGACTTATAACATTTTATTATTCTTATTTATTTATCATAGACTGTGCACTTATTAAAATTTGTGTACTTAGGGCCCAAATGTTGATGAAGTTTCGCTTACAAGGAGCACAAAAGGGACATGGATTGTTGAAGAAAAAGGCAGACGCACTGCAAATGCGCTTCAGAATGATACTAGGGAAAATCATAGAAGTATGATTAATTTTTGTCAATTTTATTATCTCTATTGTACACTGTCTATCATATTATTTACTCTAGTTTTAATTCATCTATCTTTTTTTATATATTATTATTGAATTTTTATATATTGAACTTTTTATATATTGTTATTTATATATGTACTACATATACACATACATTTATATATGTATATGATCTAATTTGTGCATTATTATTTTTCTTATTTTTAGACCAAAACTCTGATGGGTGAAGTGATGAAGGAGGCAGCCTTCTCGTTGGCAGAAGCAAAATTTGCTACGGGAGATTTCAATCAGGTGGTTCTGCAAAATGTGACAAAAGCACAGATCAAGATCCGTTCTAAGAAAGACAACGTTGCCGGTGTGAACCTACCGATATTCGAGTCCTATCAGGATGGAACGGACACTTATGAATTAGCAGGTCTGGCCAGAGGCGGTCAACAATTGGCCAAACTGAAGAAGAACTATCAGCGGGCAGTGAAATTGCTCGTAGAACTGGCGTCGCTGCAAACGAGTTTTGTTACTCTCGACGAAGTTATCAAGATCACGAATCGACGTGTCAATGCTATCGAGCACGTTATCATCCCACGAATTGAGAGAACGCTAGCCTATATTATTTCAGAGCTTGATGAGCTTGAAAGAGAGGAGTTTTATCGGCTGAAGAAGATTCAGGATAAAAAGAAGATTGCCAAGGCAAAGGTACGTTTAGATAATTTATTTTATTAATGCTATTAATATTTTTTTCTACTTATTATCACCCTAAGAATGTGTTCCATTATTTATGTGTTTTTTTAATGGTTTATGTAGTAACTAAATCTCTGAATTCTCCTTTCCGCTGTTATAGGCTGAAATAGAAAGAGCAGAAATGATTGCAACTGGACAATATTCTGACGCTGCAAATCTGCTTGATGAGAGCGATGATGATGTGCTGTTTTAAATACTGTAAATAATACATTATAAATTAAGGTGTTAATATCTAAATAGAAAGAACATCCATAAATTACATCGGAACCACGACAGTCTCGTTTGTACATTTTAGAGAATGTCGTTGGCAGTCCCTTTTTCGCTTTAAAAAAGCCATTGTTAATATTGTTTATTTTTCGAAAGATACATTTTTATAGTATTTGTTGGGCAGCAATTTGTATAAATTAGTAATTATGTATCATGCATGTAATTATGTAATATGCATGCAACATCAACGCAATTACTTCTTACAGTTAAAAGTATTCCGAGTATTTTAATTTTAAATAACGAAGAGAGTTTACTATTTTAATTCCATATATCGCAAATCATTCCATCATCATTCGTATCATTTCTGGCTTTTATGATGCGAGGAATTGTACAATCCGATAATAAATAAATGTATGTATATGTATATATATTTTGTACTATCTTTTAATTATTAATTACCACAATCTGCTTCGTCGTTCTTATTCTGTTCTTTTCAAATTTTTACAGAAATGTGAACGAGATATTTAAAATAGAAAAAGACGCCGAATCACATTGAAATGCAAATGTTATGTTTACAATCTCGACATGGTAGATAGTGATAACTCTTTTAAAAAAAGAATACAAATTGATTTAATAAAATTTTTTTTACAGATTGTACCTGATTAGACTAATCAGGTCATTTTAATGTAATTCTGATTAATCTCGTAAAATTATTTTATTTCCTAATTAACGTGGCACAATCGACGTGTACAACTGACCCAGTGTACTCGCCAGTGAACTAGGTCGATCAATATTTTACGGGAGGAAGGGAGACAATTTTCTCACACGAGAGGTGGTGACCACCCTTCTTCACGAGGAGATGCGCGTGTGGAAATTGCTTTCAGTGCGCGGCATAAAATTCGCCACCCGAAACATGTCGTCGTCTTCTAGCGAGGATTGTCTCACGGTCGTGGATATACCGGAAGATCGCTACGAGGAGGCGATTCACCATCTGAGATGGAACTTCTTTGCCGATGAGCCGCTCAACAACGCCGTAGGGCTTTGCGCGAGGGGGGAATCTCAGCGCGAACTTGAGCGACACTGCCTTTTCACCTTGAAGCAGGGTTACTCCAGGATGCTAGTGAATAAGAAGGGAGCGGTGAGCGACTTCCTTCCCCCCCTCATGAAATACATATAATAATTGCTTCATTATTACTTCGAAAGAAGAATTAACTTGTTTCAAAATTTTTTGTTTTTATTTATTTATTTATTTATAAATATTTTAACAATTCAATATTTTTTACATTGTTAGTGATAATTATTTATAATTAAAATAAGTGATGATAATAAATTTTTTTATTTTTAAATACTCTATTAACCATTTTCTTCATATAGGAAATTCATCATTTATAATTTTTATTTGTATAGAAATTATTAATTTGCAATACAGTTAAAAAATGGAAAGAATTTTTTGATTAATTTAATATTTTTTAAATTTATATAGTTTTCTCTGTTTATTCTCATAACTATGTTTTCTTATAACGATAATTAAAATCTTTTAGTTTTATTTCTATTTACTTTTTTATTTCTGAAGGTTGCAATATCTGGTTTTAACATAACGAAGAATCATTGAATTAATTTAGAATTTACTTTTATCAGATAGCGGGAATGGCACTAAATGGTATTCTGAAGAAAGGTGAGCGCGAGGAAGCAGAGCGGCGTCTCGACGAGTTGGATGACGAAAAGTTCAAGACGATCTTCAGATTACTCTATAAGTTGAACGACAAGGTTGATTTGTTCGCCAAATATGATGTGGATGAGCTATTCGAGTGTCGGATTCTCAGCGTTGACGCGGATCACCGCGGCAAAGGTTTGGCCAATATTCTCATGGCCGATAGCTTGAAAACCGCCCAAAATGGTGATTTCAAGGTAAATTAACTTGATTTTCACTTATTTAAAATTTATTTATTCTTTCATTTATCTTTTATATTTAACTTATCTATTTCAATTTATTTGTCTATGAAATTTTAATTATGAATCTATATAATTCTATCTCTTCTTAATTTCAACTTAATCATAAAGTGATCTATTTTAATTGTGAAATTTTATTTGTTCTGTATACTTAGAATATCACAGATAGAAATTATTCATCAATTCTTTTTGCAGAGGAAGAAAATCAATGTAATTTTGTGCGACATTTACGAAGTTTGCAAAAAAAATTTTTTTTATCAAAGCGGCAATATATATTTATGCAGTTATTTTATTGATTTTACATGTTATAAAGAGAGCTTCTCGCATTTTTTATTTTTATTTTATTAATTTAAGATCGTTGCGTTGACGCGTGATTGGTTTGCGTACACAGCACACACTTTCCTTTTGTTTCAGCATGCGCTTCGGTTAATATGCATGGGATGATTTTTCGTTAACTTCTTCATGAGGTATAATTGCAATTCATCACTCGTTACTTTTCTGAAAGGTATTTCTTGCACCCTCATTCTTCCCCACCCACAGCAAAGGGGGGAGAGAGAGAGAGAGATCAGATTAATATAATGAATAAATTAAATATTATAAGTAAATTATAAAATATCATTAATAAATAATACGAATAAATAATATAATGAATAATAAATCAATGTAAACGAATAAATGCATTATTTTTATTATTAATAACTTTCAGAATCTAGTGGCTAAAATTTTAATTTGTCGAATAACATTGATTCTAGAAATATATCTTGGTTAAGTATGGGTATATGTAGATGATATTTACCGTAAAGTCGATTAACAGTCACTATTAATTATGATTACTAATACTTTTGTTTCTTTTAATTTTAATCATTACAGTTAAAAAAAAGAGGTTATTGATTTATTCGTTAGATTGTTTATTCATATTATTAAGCTGACGCTAAAAGAAGAAAAGAATTTATCGTAGTTTAGTAAAGTAATTGAGAACGAGATACTATATATATTTCAAAAGTATTTCTATTTCTCAAAACTTCTTGCTTCAATCCACTTATTTTAGGAACTTGTTCAATTTCCTTTAAAATACTTGAGAGAGAGAGAGAGAGAGAGAGAGAGAGAGAGAGAGAGAGAGAGAGAGAGAGAGAGAGAGAGATCTTAATTTTATTCAAAATAGAAATTAATAAAGAAAATAAGAATCAATTTGGTATATTATATCATTGTAGGTGTGCAAGGCCGACACAACCGGCGCATTTTCACAGAAGGTCTGTCTGAAGCACGGTTTCAAGGTGGAGGCAGAGATCTTGTATGCGGAATTGGACAAGTCCATCAGACCGGCGCCGCCTCATCAGGCGTTAAAACTGATGGTGAAGTTGCTAGATTGAAGATAAAATAAGAAAGTCGTTCGCTCGAAGAGCTTAATTAAATTAAACCGTCAACACGAAAGCGCAAAGCGCGAAGTAGATAAAAGATATGTATACTGTCGTCGTGTCGTGACAATAACAGCACTGTTAATGCATGTCTCGGTGTCGTGAATGACATGACGCCTTCTTATAGAATATTTCTATTTAATTATCTAAAACCAAAAAAGAAAAAAGAGTGTATCATGCGTTTCACGCATAATACGTGTCGAAACCGGATATCATTTCCGAATGATTTCCGGTATTACTGCCCCACGGGTATATATGTTCCGAACGTGGAATCGTCGTTAAGAGAAACGTCGAGAAAGAAAATGATTCAATAAAATTGAATAATTAAATGTAGCGAAAGGGCTGCGAAAGTCTAACTGCTAAAAGTCTAACAAATGTTTCGCATTTGGATCTTTCATTCTTGCCCTGCGCGGCTGACAGTCAATCTAGCGAAACAGAGAAGATATATATGAAATATCGTATGTATTATTTGACTCTTATATACGTTAAAAATAAACGTATAAAACGTAGATACGTATCAATGATCAAATTTAAAATTAAACGATAAATATAAAATATATATAAGAATCTTTCTGAAAATACATCCCGTTGAACAATTTTGGCACATTTTTTAAGAAAACAAAACATTAGTTTTATTATGTGTATATATATATATATATATATATATATATATATATATATATCGTAATTTATTTAATAAAAAAAGTAACAAGAATACAAAATATATACATATATATACAATAGCAGGAATTTTTAGAGAAGATATTTGAGAATTAAAAAGGAATATTATTTACTGTGAACGTATAGCAAAATACCTATATCTAACAATAGGAAGGAAGAAACAAAAAGAAAGTTACAAAGTATCAAATACTGTCTCATTTTTTTTTCGCAACTCGTAATTCGCTGATGTCGCAATGAGAAATGGTCCATGGTGCATTAAACGTCCAGTTATATCTCTTCCCTCTTTCTTTCCCATATGAACATCAGGGAAATGCGATGATGCGTGAATCATTTTAATCTTGTATATTTATTACATTCTATTGAAAGCAGCGACGTGTGATATGGAGGTGTTGCTCTGGATATAAACGGGTCC
The DNA here is from genome assembly GCF_048541705.1 of Temnothorax americanus. NCBI lineage: Eukaryota > Metazoa > Arthropoda > Insecta > Hymenoptera > Formicidae > Temnothorax > Temnothorax americanus. The sequence continues at coordinate 5,517,005 of NW_027509338.1, read as the reverse complement.
ACATAAATTAAAAAGGAAAAGTTATTTGAGAAAAAATAAAATATTTTTGTCGATAAAACATGTTATGAAAGAATATCTATAAAAATTATAAAGTATACACAAGTTATTTTGTAAGAACGTCCATCAAATGCGAATTATAACGCGATTTATAATTATTTGTATTGCGTGATAATGTATATCCTTTAAAGAATAATAATAAATTTTGATTTCGTAGCAATTGAAATGACGCGTTATGAAGTGCTTGTACTTGAACTTGATTTTAAGCTAGAATTAAATCCATCATTCTCAACAAGTGGTTTTATCCATCAATTTATAAGCGATTAACTTAAATTACGTTTTTTTGTTGTTGTGTGTATAGAATAACAAAATATAATAGTATAAGGATAATCAACTTCATCTTCTGTGCAGTGCATTATATTTTTTAATCATTTACATACGTTTTTTTTATTAAAAATACGATATACATACGTAAAAATACAATTAAGTATAGTTCAAAGTTCATTGCTGCTTTTTTGCTCCCGCAGTTTGTTCTGTTTGACTTTTAGCTGCGTCGAGTGCTTTACTTGGATTTGTTGTAACAATTCGGTTTTAACATAATTTTTTTTTATTAAGCGGTCTGAGATAGATCATATGGCATACTTTCTTCTACGTTGTAAACTTTTTGAATTTTTGCAATATCTTCAAAATTGAAGAAAATATAGTACATGAAAATGTGCTGTGACGTCATATCTTATATAAGAAATGACGTCATACCTTTTGAAGTTGCCGTCATCAAAGAAACTTTAGCAAGCTATAACTTTTTCAAAAGGTTTTTTTTTTTAATTCAAAAAGTACTCTAAAAATATCGGCTTAGATTCTCTACATTAATTATGGATACCGCTTAATTAAAAAAGAAAATGTTAAAACCGAATTCTATGAATGTCTCGCTTTCTTTTTTCCCTGGATTTGCGTATTATTTTTATACAGTTTATATCCCTAAGCAACATTATACAGGGTGTCCTAAAACTAATATACTTTCTCTTAAAATATGGCAGGTTCTTTAGAATATATTTCAAGACGAAAATCCTAATACAAAAATGTCGAGGTTATATAATATAAATTTTAAACGGGAAGCGATTATATTTTACGAAGGACAGGGCTGAGATTTCACGCGCTCAGGCACGGTAAAAGTGGTCCATCTAAGGCCTGTGTCCACGATGCTAGAAATTGCCAAATTGGTCCGAGTTCTCGATTCAAGTTCTCGAATAGAAGTAGGCCTCAAAAAGGAAGCTTTTTTGATGCTGTTTCTTAGTTTCCTCTTTGTCTCGAGGTCTTGCTTATACCGCTTAATTTTATGGAACAAAGCACTATTCATAAACCTGCCAGGTGTTAAAGGTTGCTTAGCCTTGTTAACGTCTGATGATTCCAGCAGCTCACAATTAGCTTCGTGAACTTTCGGCAACTCTTCTGGTTCAGCAGTCTCGTCGTCTGGATAGTTGTCGTAAATATAAAAATTGAAATAGTCATAGAACTTTATCTCGCAGTGGCCCTCAGCAATCATATGCATCCTCGCTGCGTTATAATTTTTCCATTTCTTTTCTGTAAAAATATGCAAATTTTAATTCAATTCGAAGTTTTTTAAACTGTGATTCCTTTCAGTTTAATTCAATTTTCTAGTTTAACTCTTTATTTTAATTCTAATCAAAATTTATTTTTAGAATGTTTACAACAAAGGTTCTAATGGAATATAACGAAAAAAGTAGTTGATTGAATAATAATTATTTTATCTACCTGAGTCACAACAGGAAATACACTGGAAATGAAAATAAACTTTCTTTGCCAAGTGCAATAACAGGCGTTTTGGATTCACGCAGTACTTTGAATCATCTATGACAAACGAATGACTCTTCGCCATGTGTTCCATAATGTACTCTAAGGATTGATTACGTTCGTCGCAGAACAGACAACGTATTATATTCTTCTTTTTATGAGCTTTCGAGGCTAGGTGATTGTCGTACTGTTTCTGACAGCTAAATTTCTTTCGGCAGATTTCACAGAACCGCTTTTCCAGTCCCTTCCTGGCTGCTTTTTTATTCTCGCGATCTTCTTCTTTTTCTTCTTCTACTACTGTTTGATACTTCTCTTTCCGCTTGGACTTGGACCCTCCGTGTCCAATGTGGTCAGAATCAAATAATTTATCCTTACGATCAATCGTTTCTACCCTCTCGAAATATATGAGATTAATCTGAGGATTAATCCGAGGATTAATCGGAGAGAATCCATTCAACGTTTCTGGTAAATTGTAAAGTTTCCTGATATTTGTCAATACACGTTGTTGCCAATATGCATTATCATAAGTAGTAAAGTACTGAGTATTCTCCATAGTATCTCTTCGTTTTTAATAAACTCCAGTTAATGTGTGATGGAATTTCTGTCTTATAAAAAAAAAAGAAAAACTTAATTTACGATAAAAAAGTTACGTGATTGTAATTTAATTTTCGATTAAAATAAAAAAAGTAGATTTGCAGTATATAACTACAATCTCTCCGATTTATTTAAAATTTATTTTGTGTATTATTTTGGGTCAAAAAGAAGATTCTGAGAAGGAAAATTGTGGCTCGCATGTTTTTGTTATAAACATTTCTATTCTGCTAAAAGATAAAATTCGATAAAGGATACAAAATTTATTCTATTGTATTGGAAAAGTCTATTTTATTATTATATATTAACTCAATATCAAAATCATAAAAAAAGTATGAGATAATTAGTTAAGTGAGTTTGTTTATGGCCGGTTTATATTTATAGTCAAATCTTATGTATAAGGTATAAGATCGTCTTAAGTTCATCTGATGAACTCTCTGATGTGCAAGAAATTCCGCAAAGAGACAAACTCGTCATACGAATAAACAGAGCGTCTCTCCGTGTGTGTGTGTGTGTGTGTGTGTGTGTGTGTGTATGTAGGTGGAGGCCCAGAGGGGGAACCGGAAAAATTGCTAGCTCAGGCTCGAAATCGCAGAACAGCTGCTCAACAATTTCTCACTTATACATATTTAATATCGTCTTAAGTTTATCTTTAGATGCTGTATGACTCTCGTTTCATTATTGGCTACGGAGTATTTAAAAGATGAACTTAAGACGCAGCCTGTATGAAAGAAAATAGTGGCGCGCGGTTTTGATGACGAAACATATTGTGTAATGGTGTTACATTCAAAATTTCAGTATATTCATCACTAAATTGCCGGCGTGGCCGCTCTCAGTCTTCTCTCTGATGATTAATAATATGAAAAATTCTGAGATATTTTTCCACCAGGGCTATCTTTTTTTTGTCGCAATATACTTTTTGATTCAACAATTCACGGCCACGTGTGGCACCGACCGCCATTTTCCCTCATACAAACGATAACCACGTGCGAACCTCGTGCGAAGCAACTCCAATTTATGATATCAGCAGATTTGTATATTTTTCTAAACTACTGTACAAAATCGATACACATACACAACAATTTAATTTAATTAAAAAATTCCCATTGCATATTTATCTGAAATTTTCAATTCGTGCGAATAAAAGGACTACCTTAAATATCGTTTTTTGCATCATTTAAAAAAAATTGAAAAAAAAAAAAAAATTTGGAAAAAGTTGAAAAAAATTTGGATAATCTAATATATAAATTAAAGTATAAATTGAGACTTTGTTATACCTTTATGTATTTAGGTGCTGATAGGTAATTGAACAAGGCTTTCTTCTCCAAGAAATAATAATCAATATCTATCGCATAGAGATCTTCAAGACCACGCAGCTTCGTAAAGCTTCTTAACTCTTGTGAACAAGATTAGCCGTGTCCCGCCGAACCTCTGCTTAGCGAAGCGAAAGGTAGCAAGTAGCAAGAGTAAAGAAGTCGCAAGAAATTGACCAATCATGCTAGGTCTACAATGCGATTCGTAACGTGAGTCATAAGAATTGACCAATCACAGTTGATTATTCTCCTCAAATTCGATTGTGATTGGTCAATTCTTACGACTCACGACTTTACGACTCGCATTGTCGACCTAGCATGATTGGTCAATTCTTACGACTCACGACTTACAACACCCATTGTAGATCGGCCCTTAATGCTAGGTCTACAATGTGAGTCGTAAAGTCGTGAGTCGCAAAAATTGACCAATCACAACGTCTTACGTCTTCCGTCGATTCGTGTGTCCGGGGCGTAAAGGCTTTCACACACGATTCGACGGAAGAGGTAAGACGTTAATCGTAAGAAAATCCACCAATCAGAGTCGACTATTCCCCTCTTCTTCCTTTTTAAAGAGTGGAATAGTCGACTCTGATTGGTGGATTTTCTTACGATTTACGTCTTACGTCTTTCGTCGATTCGTGTGTGAAGGCAGGAGAACTACAAAATCGTGCGCATTACCTACAGACAATCTCTCTGCTCGCTGAACTCGCTGACAGCGACATCTGACCTGGACGCGTCTAATTACGTGATTGCGAGCGAATGATACAAGAGAGAATTTTATTCTTTGCAGGCGCTACTTGCGCTGAACGACACGCGGCGAATGTGCCCTTTTTTTGTTTTGTTTTTTTTTTCATGTAATTGTCAGATCGCCGATCGTGCCGATCGGTAGTTGTGTGTTGTCTGTGCGCAGTTGATTATGGGTTTCGCGATATTCAATGCGTCCGGCACCAGTAAGTGCGTCGACGTCATCAGGATTTTTCATCCATGTATAACCTTATCGCGACGTATTGACAACTCGACTAAAAAAGAACTAACTGCTCCGTTTTCGAAGAATGAACGATCATTCGCCTTTTAGCGATAACATTTCGCGACAGAGGCAATGAGGCGATTAGCGAAATTTATAAAATATATCGCGCGTTATGTAACGTCGTTAAGGACGCGTTCAATGTATCGTAAAAAAGTATTTGTGATCGTATGTACGTAAATATTTTTTTGTCGCTCATTTTCCGCGATCGTTGAATCGCGTTTGCGCTATTTCGTTAATAAGTTTATTGCCTGGAATAAATGCAGTGGTGTTATTTAATTTGCATTTTTGATCCCTTTGTCTTTTATTTCATCAATATCGAGCGTTTAATCTCTCGGAGCGATTGCGTTACGTGACAGACAAACATAAGTGCCCTTTGATCCCGCGATATATAAATATCTCTTAACTGCTTAAGGTCCACTTTCTGCACTTATTCTGCACATTCCATCACGGTCCTCTTTTCAAATTGCGAGAACTTGTTATTTTTATATTTTTATAAGCGCTGAAAGCTCGCAAAAGAACTTATTCGAGGAAATAAATTTTTGTTTCTGCCACAGTAGAAACGTATTTTTTATTCCAAACAAAAGAAAAACAGGAGAAAAAAGTATTTGAAATTTTGCAGTTAGAATTTCGTGATCGATATGTCGATACAACGGTTACACGTGACTGCGCATATGCGCCAATAATTCGAAATAAAATTTGGAAAATTTGTGATGTATATAAATTCAAAATTTTTTAATATATAATTTTTTTTATCTTTCATCCGTGTGTACTTTTACATGCAAATATAATGCGTTTACTGTATGTACATTATACACAATAAAATGTTCTAATTTAGAGTACAGGAACCTGGATGTTCTAGTTTAATTTTGGTTGCATTTTGGCAGTACAGAGGCTGCAAAGGATTTTTCAGAGGACTTACTCGGACGCGAAATTTCCTGAGATCACCACTCATTATACGGTGAAACCCAGGGAGACGGACTCAAGATGGAAAGGTATATCTCTCTCTTTCGATTTTTCTTATTCATCAAAACAATACGGATAATACACTGAGAATGTTTTTTTCTTCATCTGCCAGATGTGAACATGGAGAGATACGTGGACGAAACCGACATTCTAATTGTCGGTGGTGGTCCAGCGGGATTATCGGCAGCTATTCAGGCCCGTAGACTGGCTGAGAAACATGGCAAGGAATTCAGGGTTACTCTTGTTGAAAAGGCATCTGCGATCGGTGGCCATATCCTCAGTGGCGCTTGCTTGGACCCGATTGCCCTGAACGAGCTCTTTCCAAATTGGAAGGAACTAGGGGCGCCGTTAAATACTCCTGTCACGGAAGATAAATTTGCATTTCTCACGGAAAAGAGGAGGATATCTATACCTATCTTCAAGGGGATGCCAATGTATAATCATGGGAATTATATAGTAAGGTAAATTTAAATTTAACGCGGGTCATATATAGATCCACGAATGGTTATACTGTAAACTGTATAGGTTTGTCCCGATTGTAAACATTTATATTTCTGTATGTAGATTAGGCCATGTAGTGACATGGCTTGGCGAGCAAGCAGAAGCTGCTGGCGTCGAGATATATCCTGGTTATGCAGCGGCAGAGATTTTATATCACGAGGACGGATCCGTTAAGGGAGTGGCCACAAATGATGTTGGTATTGCTAAAGACGGCTCGCCCAAAGAGACGTTCGAACGGGGTATGGAACTTCATGCAAAATGTACCATATTTGCAGAAGGCTGTCACGGTCATCTGACGAAACAGTTAACAAAGAAATTGAATCTTCGGAAAGATTGCGAGCCGCAGACATACGGCCTCGGATTGAAAGAAGTAATTATCATTGAGTTACACCTAAACAAACTTAAAAATTATATAAATATAAAATGTTTTATATTTTAAAGTATGATATTTTTTTGAAAGGTTTGGGAGATAGAGCCAAACAAACATCGACCCGGAGCAGTGGAGCATACGGTTGGCTGGCCACTTAACAGAAATACGTATGGTGGATCGTTTCTATATCATTTGAATGAAGAAACACCTCTGGTTGCAGTAGGCTTTGTCGTAGGATTGGATTACACCAATCCTTACCTATCTCCATTTAAGGAGTTTCAGAGGTTTAAGGAGCATCCTAGTATTAGACCAACGTTTGAAGGAGGGAAAAGGTTGGAGTCTTTAATACGAAATTTTAATTGCACGTATTGTTTCGTATTCTCTACGTATTTCTCTACTCTTCTTGATTTTAGGATAGCTTATGGCGCTAGAGCGTTAGTGGAAGGCGGATTCCAATCTATTCCCAAACTCCAATTCCCAGGTGGTTGCCTTATTGGATGTACGGCAGGTTTTCTAAATGTGCCCAAAATTAAAGGAACTCATAATGCTATGAAAAGTGGCATGTTAGCTGCAGAAAGCGTTATTGAAACGATCATAGACGCGGAAAGTAACACCTCACCAACGAAAGGCTTAGAGCCGAAAACATACACTGACAAAATAAAGAGTAGTTGGATCTATAAAGAATTGAAGGCCGTAAGAAATATGAGGCCCAGCTTCCACTCTTCTCTTGGACTTTACGGCGGTTTAATGTACTCTGGTTTCTCCATGTTACTAGGCGGAAAGGAGCCGTGGACTTTATCCCACGGAGGTAAGAAAAGATTATGCAGGAACCTTTTAAGAGGTTTCTGGAAAAATACTGCAAATGTTAATTTCAAATATGCTATTATTGAAATATTAGGCTCGTTTTATGCAAAGCAATATGAGGGAATAATGGACCAACAATACGAGCTAAATTCAAGATATTATATTAGAAATAAATTTTATCTATAGATGTAATGGATATAAGGTAAATGTTTCGACTTCACTTACAATTAGTCTTCTTCGGTACTAAAATAGAATTTACGAGTATAAGATCAATGATTGATCGTGTGATGCAATTAATTTACCATATTATTTTCCACAAATACAACGAAATAATAAATAATACATTGCTTAGAATAAAATGAAACTTAAAAACTGATAACATTGAGATACATTACACGAAACGCAAGGTCACATGAGAGGTTGACAATGGCAAGAAATATGGTCCTTTTTATAAAATTAGAATTATTAAACAAATCGAATTCGAGCCGTTAAGTTATGTAGTCATTAGTTAAAATAAATTGTGATTTTTCAAATGGTATTTTAAACATTTTTATACCGTGTGTTCATAGGTCCTGATCATAAGAAGTTAAAATCCGCAGCTAAATCGACGCCGATAGAATATCCTAAACCGGATAATGAAGTATCCTTCGATCTTCTGTCATCAGTAGCTCTAACTGGTACCAATCACGAAGCTGATCAACCAGCCCATTTAACTTTGATGGACGACACTGTTCCTGTAAAGAGAAACTTAGCTGAATTTGCTGGTCCGGAAGGTCGATTTTGCCCTGCTGGTAAGTCAATTTACTGCATGATTATCATTTATCGTTTTAATAATGCATTGTGTCTACTAATATGTTTATGAGTTCTCTTTGATTGTATGTTAGATATACTTTACTTTTGCAATCGTGTAATAGATTGACATAATGAACTTTATAGATAGTTTTAATTTATTGAGTATATATTTAATATTATTTATATAATCTCTCTATGAGACGGTTGCTGAAAAAACTTAATTGTTTTAAATTAAACACTCTTTTGTTCGATAAATTAACTTTAACGTAATTGATATGTTTTCGCGCGTATATGCATTCAGTGAATTTATATCGCAAAAAGATATACATTTCTAGAATCGTGAATAAAATATGAGACTAGTCTCTAGAACTATAAATCAATAATTACATATTGATTTGCCGCATTTTTAATATTGCTATTTTATAATGTCTATATATATAACTTCTTTCGTAGTTATTTTTACTTATTTGACTGCATGATTTAAAAATTACAATATATAATGTCTTTCATGAAATGCTTTTCTCTCATAAATGCTGGGAGAGAGGAAGTACTCATTAATATTAATATCTATTTGTTCACTGGTCTTATTCTGTTGGCGCAAACGGAGAAATTCATTATGTTATAAGGATGAATGAGTAGTGTACTTACCGCATTGCAGAGTTTGATATTTATCTCTCGTAATTTTATGCCGCTCGTGTCCTATTTCATTTTCAGATATTTTTTACAGATAATTCTAAAGCAATTTTTTGCATTTTTTTCAAGATAATAACAACAATAATAATAATAATAATAATAATAAATTGCCTACTATATATCTTAATAATAGTTAAATCCAAATCTGTCATTAAAATTTGCTGGAGTAAAAGTAAAATACAATGTATCTGTTGCACGAATCTATTGAATTTTTAACATTTTTATTTCCGTATATTGTTTAAACATTTGCTCGCTTTCCACAAAAAATTTAGCTGATGCAAAATTATTCAATATTCGAAGGGTATTGTTATGAAGAGAGATCAATTTCGCCCGCAATAAAATTTCGCAGTCTGCAGGCAATCCAGCTCCTTCCTCTTCCGCTCTCGAGCTACGTCTCCACCCTCTCCCCCTTTTCCAGTCTTGTCGGGGGTTTATCGACCGTTGTGTCCTTGAACCTGAGCCACCCGGACAACCCCCGCATGGCTAGACAACCCCGGACCAAGCTCAATCCCCAAAATCGAACAGCGCCCTGGAGCTCCGGCCAACAACCTCACTGTCGATTTGTCCTTTCTATATCTATTCCTTCAGAATCTTCCGATATTATATTAATCTTGAAACAATGTTCCAAATAATCAACAATTCTTTGTTAGCAACAATTCTTGAAAATTTATCTTATTATTATAGTAAAGTATATATTATTTATATATAATATAAAAGTAATTATTTTCTATAAGAGAAATAAATTACAATATTTATATTGATTATTAATCTGAAAAACTTGGAAGATAATTTTAATCTGAATACATTTTTATTTTTATTATTAACTTATATTTTTTGCAAATATAAATTTTACAGTTCGACGGTAATATGATCCTGCATCGCGCACACAAGGCGCACACTGTAATTGCTGTTAAATTTAATAATATAATTTCGTAGAAGTTATACAGAGATGTGTTGTTGCTGTAATATGAGAAATTCAAAACACACTCGTAGTTCGTACATTCGTAGTTCGTAAAATTAATATCGTTCAAACACGAAGGATGAAATTAGAGATATATAATTAAGAATGAAAGACTCATTATTATGTTGGAAAAAATAATATTAAGCGTGTTCGTACAAGCAAGTAACTGTGATTAATTTACATATTTATTGATGAATTTGAGATTGACTTTGTTATAGTTATAATTTGTAATTTTTTAATTACCATTAAATATTCTGGAATTTAATTTGTGGAACTCTAGAACTAAAATTTTATTAAGAATTTATTTAAAATTTATACGAAAGAACAAAGTTCTATCATTTTTGCTAAATCTTTAAAAACTTTAAATTTATATTGTTCAAATCAGTGCTATATATATACAACATTATAACAAGGGGAATTTTTCTTAATTTAAACTTTGCGGCTGAAAGCTTGCGTAGATATCTTATTATGTCACATAAACCCCTTCGAACTAGACAAATTTATGCGTCTGCCCTCTCACCATTGTTTCGTGAACATCCACCTTTGATTTTTACGACGTATTCCTTCTTCATTCCCGGGCTTTTCCCTCCCGTCTCCGGGGTGCGTCTCTCTGTTTCCTTTCACGGGCCTGGCGAGTCGGGGCATCGGCGAGGAATTCGTCTGGGAGCTTTCCTACAGGATAGCTGCGCCGTCTGGAAGATGGTGGGGAACCGGGTTATCGACTGTCTGGCCGAGGGCACGACGTGACCTTCGCGGCGTAAATCTCACACTCCGCAGAGTGCCGAGAATATATGCGTCTACTGAATAAATCGCGTTGAATAAATCATCCCGCGCATTGCGACATTATTAGCATTTTCGTAGGACAGCCGGACGTAGGACAGCCAGTTTTCACGAATAAGTTATAACTTGAAAAGTTAAGTTAGTTACTTACATTATTACAATTGGTAATCATTTTTATGATTTAGCAAGCCAGGGAGACGCTCGGTGGTTTTCAAATATTTCTCCAACTCTCCATTGTAGTCGTTGAAGAGGAAGATGTGTGAGGGCAGTTTGTTCCGCAGGTCCAAAACACGTGTGTGCAATCTGGTTTTAGGTGTCTACGAATTCGTGCCGTTGGAAAGCGGAGACGGCGAAAGATTGCAGATCAACGCGCAGAATTGCATTCACTGTAAGACCTGCGACATCAAGGATCCGAGCCAGAACATCAATTGGGTCGTGCCGGAGGGTGGCGGCGGGCCAGCTTACAACGGCATGTAAAAATATATCAATCGACCATCATTGGTTGATTGCGTGAATATTCGATGGTCCACATTATTTTACCGTTCAATGTTGGTTTCAAATGCTTTTCAACGAAACTTATGAACGTATTGCGGGATGGTAATCACATTTTTGATCGCATGCTGTTATAACGGTCTAATTATTGAAATTGAAATACGAACGGTGTAATTATTTCCCATTCGAATGAATCAATACAATTACGGATTAATCCCGATTCGTTAGAAACGGGCGATATATCTTTCCATTGCTGCTGGCGTACATACGACCAATTTCGTGACATTATATATATCATCGATATATATAGATCTATATATATAACTTTTCGACCATTGGGACAATTTACAAAATTTATCCTTTGCTGAGATAATATTTATTGAAATGCATCGTTGAACAATTTGAAAGAATATCAGGTGGGAGTACATTAATTTGATGAAAATCTCGGAAATATCTTTGTGTTCTCCCTCTTTGCGAGGGGCTTTTATTAAATGAAACGTTTCTCTCGGAGAGACGCAAGAGAAACGCTTCCGAAGCGATTGCGTAACAGTGCTGTTGTTATTACTTTTTGATAGAGTTTGTATAAATCAATTTGTATATTATATTATATTTTTATACAGAGAGGCGAATCGAAATATACATATGTACAATCCAATTCATTGCCATGTAATTTTTGCTATTACCTTTGCTATCGTCCTCTTCCACATTAATAATCTACATTCTTTTTTCAGAGGATATTAGGATGATGGCAGCGATGAAAATTCTTCAAGTTCCCATGAGCACAAAATTTTTATTTGATATTTTCTAGACTAGAAGATTCAACGTCTTAAAAATTCTACTGAAAAATATATCGTCATTCCCCTGATTAAGTTAGAAAAACAGTCTTTGTATAACAAAAATATGAAGCTATATTCCCTATGATTTTTATAAATGTAAAAAAATATTCTTCGGTATCCTTCGAGAGAGAGAATCTCTATTTTTTTATTATATTAAATCAGGATTTCGTTTGAAACTTATTTCGCGCTTTTGTAACTCATTGGAGAAGAGCTATGATTCTATAAATTATATTGAAGTTCTAACATTAAATTCAAAAATTAGAACAACATAAAATTCACAAAGGTGGATTATTACGCTGAGAAAATCTTAGAACTGGATTTAAAATAAATATAATTTTACAACAAAAGTGTACAGAAAATTTGAAAAAAATATTCATTTAAAAATGTTTATGTTAAATATAGATGCATGCTCACCTTTTTATATTCTGGATTTATAGATAAAACACATTTTCATCCATATGAACAACTCGATATTGTTCAATCTTGCTTTTATACTGAAATTCGCGTCTCAGAGGTCGCGTAAATTTTTATGACTCGCGCATTATTTCGTATTTGTTTGCCAACACCTTTCTACCGGCATCATGATTTCCTATGAGACCGCGGATGATGACCAAGCGTATGCAGTTTGCAATAACTTAACTGCAAGGATGATTTATACTATTTATAGGAATGATTATGACGCATTTTGAAACGAGCAGCGAGCGTAAAAGTTGGTATACCTACCTGCGATTTATCCTCTCGAGTGGTTTATTTTCTCGAAAAGTGAATTTAATAAAATCGAGCGGAGGCCGGATCGTTGGCTTGCAAAATGTACGGCAAGAACGTATAGCGGGGAGATATCATCGCAATTTTTCGTCGGGCGTGGAATCGAGTCGATTTTCATCGAGGACACGCGTAACGTTACAATTTTTATGTTCCATCTGCGCTTTTTTTATTTTCTCTCAGAAAGTTGGAGAAATGTGACGGAGATGACGTCTGTTTATTGCGCTCCTCGGAAGGTATTGTTTTAAGCGATACGTTTTTCCCTCAAAACGACTGCAGTGCATACATTTACGTGAGATATGAGCGAATCTTATATACATCCACGCTCGTGCGGCACATTCACTGTCGCTGATACGGATAAAATTTATTACGTGATATAACTTCAGGAGCGGAAGTAACCGCTGCCGCTGCATGCGCGTTGTAAAATTGTCACGTTACATCATGGAACTGGAGGTACTGGAATTCTCACAGCCGTGAGTTATTGCAAAAAAGCCCAACGATATTTATTTACTTACTGCGGCTGTTTCAGATCGTAGTCGAGGAAATACTTCCTGAAAAATTGTTTCTGCCGGTTACAAAAGGAAAAGAAAATAATATATGTTTGAAAAATCTATGAAGTTCACAGTTCACATTTTCACACAAAAGAACGAAAAAAGATACGTGTACACATGGTTGGGAAAAAAAAAAAAAAACACGAAGTTCACATTTTCTTTAATTAATTTCGAATGCATTAAAAAAATTATTTTGATATATTAATCTGTCAGAACGAAATGATAAGGTGGCTGATGCGAAAGCGTCGCTCGAGCGAGTCCTCCATGATGTATAGCAGACGCGATGCGACAAATTGAACTATTATGGCTCGCCATTATATTTCATTATCCGCGGACAATTGTATTTTAATTTTCCACATGATTGCCCGAGAGTCCGCGGAACGATTAGATAGATTATAACCGTGCATTTTTAAAGCAAACGTCTCATGATATCTCGTCGGCGGTGTCGCGTGTCGCGAGCGCACGACGGAGTCGCTCTATCGCTCGATTGCTCTATCTCTTACGTGTCCCTTTCTCCGTTGATAGTCAAAGCGGTCGTTATATATTTAATACGTGCGCCTCGTATATATAATGGTCTTAGATAATTGCAGTTGGACGGTAGTCGTTTGCAAGCAGCACTTTATCCGCTGCCTCCATGAGATCAATCAGGCCTCGTGGAAAGTTTTTACGGCGTAACATGGCGTTCAGCTAGCCGCGAGATTCCACCCGATATATCAGTGCCCGGTGTACGCAAGCACGTGACTCACGGCTGGTCGCACTTAATCAGGAAGGGGTCCGCATCAGGGGTCCGTCTTCTTTTCCGGAAGGAACGTGATAGAACTGCGAATCTACGTCGGTTTTGACCGGAGAGACGGCCGGTGGTCGGGGCTGTAACAATTGTCGGAATCAGTCAATTAATCGAGAAGCACGGGACAAAGAGGGAGAGAATGATACCTACGAGCACCATCGGCGGTCCGATGGAATTCACTTTGCGGCTGATCGGCGTTTGGCCGGATTCCTCGTGTAGATACCTGATGCGCGTCGTTTGGACGATGGCGATGGTTGCCTCGCAGTTCTTGCAGTATTGGTACCTCTTCGCTCACATCGGTTCCGATACTCTGCCAAACCTCATGGACTCTATGAGTCTGTGCTTATCGAACAGCCTGTTGTTTCTGAAGTTGAGCCTCCTCTGGCTGAACGGGCGGTAAGATTTGTTAGAGATGTTGTCAACTGGCGAATAAGGAATGAACATGCGTGAATATTTCTATTTAAAACTAACTAAATATTTTTTTTTAACTCGAGGTTGAATGTGTTATAGCGAAACAGTTAATTTGACACCTGCATGGTCATGAAAAAACTGTTCAACATTAAAACATGTTACATCGCGACAGATTTTACCTTAGACATGTTCTTTTTAATAGAAAATTGAATCGAGGTTTTTCCGAGTGGAATTTAATTTTTTGGAAATTTAATTACTGCTTTTAGTTTGTGTTTATTAATAATCTGCGTGTATATATGCCGTGTTATCCAGTATTATTTATGATATTCTTACGATGATGGCCGAAGATTGGAACGAGTGCGCGTCCACTCGATCAAAACTGCAGCCGATGGTAAACAAAGCGATTTTATCCCATCGATTTTCGAAATGCAGCATCGGTGCATATACAATCGCGCTACTTTTATTTGGGGCGAGTGACGTGATCGCTCAAAAGAGCGCGGGCTCTGAGCAACTTGTCGAAGAGAAGCGGTTTATTGTCAAAATGAAACTGCCGTCCAAGTGCAGTGCGTCGCCGTTTTACGAAATTGTCATGCTCACGCAATTTCTTCTGCAATTCACGGCGGCAATCGTAGCGGGAATGCTGAATGCTCTCATGGTGACGTTCGTAAGTTGGTTCCGAAACCGAAGAGCGCGTTGCGTTTCTCCCTGAAAAAGTCCAATTTTATTCAGTCATTATTTCACTCCTCTGTTTAAATTTTTTTTTAAACGCTATAACATAAATATTAATGACAAATATTGATATTATATTGTTAACGTTAACATAATGATGTTTGTTACGTTAGCGTTATCAATATAACGCGTGATTGTTAACGAAACTTGACATCGCAATGAAAATGAATTCTGTGTTAACGGAGAAATTTGAGTGCCAGATATTTGAGTTAACAGATTCCTAACGTGCCCTAGTCGTTGACAGATTGTATATAGCTTTTAGGACAATTTTGGGTCATCACTTTTAGATACTCCACATCGCCGGTCAGATCGACGTAATGTGTTACGAATTGCTGGAGATCCCTGTTGCCGAGGACAGACGCGACTCGCGTATAGTCGCATTGAGATCTGTCGTGAATAGACATCAAAGGATTATTGCCTTAGCGGACAATATCGAGGATGTGTTCTGTTACATGGCACTGATGCAGTTTCTCTCAAACACGTTCGTTATTTGCTTCCTCGGATTCGTAATTGTAACTGTGAGTATTCCCGATACGCTCGTCCCGATCAAAATTTTACGATTTGTTCGAGAAGAATCCGTCTTTGAACCGTAGTCGTTAAACTCTTTCGACATCGCGATGATGAAGATCTTACCTTATTACGCCGTCGTGAACTTGGAAGCGTTTATACTTTGCTACAGTGGCGAATATCTCAGTTCCAAGGTGATAAAAAAGGGTAAGAGAAGGATTGCGAAGTTTCACATCGTGTTAATATCTTATTTCTCTCTGTCTTAGAGCAGGACTATAAATCGGGCGGCGTACAATTCATTTTGGTACGAATTAAAGCCTACGGAGAGTAAAATTTTGTTCCTATTAATATTGAGATCTCAGAAGGAATTGGCAATTACAGCCGGAAAATTCATAGATTTATCTTTGGAGGGTTTTACGAGCGTAAGAATTTTGAGATTTTCGTTTTCTTTAATTAATGATAGCAGTGATATGATTGTAAATATGATATTTAAGTGCTACGAATTAAACATTACTTTCGTAATTTAATTGATAACTTTTATTAGCCAGCAAGATTCTTGGTAAAGCAGATTCAATTATTGTTTCAATATTTATTTCATACATTCTACTAATTAACTCTCTCTTTATAATTACAAAACTATGAAATTTAATTGTTAAACAACAAAATTAATATCATGTCTTTTTCTCGTAGATTCTGAAGGCATCTGCGTCTTATGCGTCGGTGTTACACGCCATGTATTGAAACAAAAAACTGTAAAAATCTTGTACAAATATAGATGAAAATTAAACTATTGCAGTGCAATAAATGCCTCAAATCGAACTATTAACTAATGTATAGAAAGAATTGTATAAACGAATATTTAAATATGTGCAAAAGTACTTTTTTGTGCGGCTTTATTCGTTTCTCGCTATTTATATTGCCTTCATGCCAAAATAGAGATAAGTCCATCGATTAATAAAGAAAAAAAGAACAAAGAGAGGCCAATTTATAACAAAATTATTTGTCCGGTAACATAAAATATATTGCAAGAAACATCAATCAGCCATTTCTCTTGAGTAAATAAGTCTATTGATTAATGTCTATTATGAAGTAATAAATTTAAGAACACAGCACATATAATACACACAGCACACTAGATATAAAGCAACTTGAAATATCCACTCTTGACACTGCACACTGGGTGGTTGAACACAGAACACTGCGTCGCGCTTCGCGCATCGGTTGTGTCGAAGATGTCCGACTCCCTCGGCTCCCTCCCTTGCGAAGTTCTCCATCTTACTTTCGATTATAACTCGGTAGTGCATCACGATGCACAAGCTTACCCGAAACGCACCTTTTGCATTTTTAAAGCAAATAACATTGCGATCGCACACCTGGAGATATTCGACGTGGAGGAGCACGAAACTTTATTACCTATGATATATTATTTTCCCTTCGGCAAACCTGAAATCATAGCCGTAGTACTTTTCCTCTCTTATAATATGCCACGTATGTGTGCGATGAATAATTTCGACTGGTCGACGATCACCGGGTTCATGCCTGGGCGACGAACCCTCTGGAATTCTTGAGGATTACTCGATGTTGCGACGTGGTAACTTTTCGACGGCTGCTATTAAAAGGCGATATTAAGAGAAGCTTACTGTCAAACGCGCCGAATACGGTTTCTATGTTAAAGTTAACGTAAAATGGATCTTACGTCCACCGTGAGCCCCTTGGTTGAGTTCGGGCTGCGCGCTATCGGGATTTGGCCGGGATCTTACAATATCTTATATCGGATCTTGTGGACGATTTCCTTAGGCCTCGCTCAAACATTCCAGTTCAGATATATCGTCGTCTGCATCGAAACCGCAAATTTTCTCGATCTAGTGGACAGCGTCAGCACCACGTTGCCTTACAGTTTGCTCTGCTTGAAGCTGATTATTCTCTGGCAGAATCAGAAGTAAGAAGCTGAACTTTTGCGTACCATCGAATAGTTATTCGTCAATATTTGACGCCCCTTTTTTAAGGTATAGAAAAATGACAGAGAGAAGAATTTGGAAACTGTAGTAATCCCGTTTTCCTGTCCATAAAAAATTTGTAGTTACAATTTTCTTTTATATATACTTTGAAATCTGCAATCAGACTAATTAGTTTGTATGATATGGAGAGATAACAATCTTTTCAGATTGTTTAACGACATTTTGACATTGATGTCGCAAGACTGGCGCAACTGCGGCACCGTCGCCTTCAACGTGCGCGCCATGACGAATAAAGCAATTCTTTCTCATCGTTGCTCGATGTTAATTATCGGGGTGTATTCGACAGCCGTTGTGATCTACGTCTCCGTCATAATGGAATTTAACAGCAACAACGGGTCCGGCACAGGGGAGAATCAGCTCTTTCTTAAGATGGAATTCCCTTTCGTTTACGAATTCTCTCCTGTTTACGAAATCGTTATGTTCATTCAGTTTATACAGTTGTTGAGCAACGCCTCGGTAATTGGGATGCTGGACGCACTGATCTTAACACTGGTAAGTTTCTTTCATTTGCTCTTTTAATGAATGTTTTGTATTAAATATATCATTTAATAGTGTATAAATGCGATGATCTGTATATATGTGAAATGTGAATATGTGAATATATGTGAATATATGATATGTGATGATGATATGTGAATATATGTGAATATATGTGAATATATGATATGTGATGATGATATGTGAATATATGTGAATTTGTCCGTTTTTCAAAGTGACTTAAACTTTTAGATATTTCACATAAGCGGGCAAATAGACATTGTGTGCCGAGGGTTACTCAAACTCTTCTCAAAAGACTGCGAATATAAATCATATAAGGACGCAAAGAGCGCAGTTATTCGCAAACATCAAAATGTCATTGCGTTCTCAGACAATATCGAGAATCTTTTCTCTTACATTGCACTAATGCAGTTTCTTACGAACACGTTTGTTATATGTTGCATAGCATTCGTGATCGTGATAGTGAGTTTTTTTAAATAAATATCTCGCGCTAGATAAGTGATATACAGCATATGTAGATAATATATATGTACATATATGCATGTATAATAATATACATAGCTATAAGTGAATTATATAAACTCGATATGTAACATACATATATATATACGTTAAATGAAGTAAACTCTTTTTTTCAACGTTTCAGTCTATCGAAGGTAACGAAGGGTATATCATGTTATTGAAGTCCCTGTTCTTTTATATCGCTATCACTTTGGAAGCGTTCATCTTTTGCTTTGCTGGAGAATATCTTAGCAATAAGGTTTAGATTAAATATTTTGCCATAAATATATTAGGTTGGCCAATAAGTCCGTGCGGTTTTTTACTTATAAATGTTACTTATAAATAACCGCACGGACTTATTGGCCAACCTAATACTAGTGATATGTATAAAAATTAATTTTTACTTTGTAGACAATTGTTTTATTATGCAAATTTTTCAGCATAATAATATAAATCTTTAGAAAGCAGATTCTTTTCGCAAACGATCTGCTTAAATATTTTATGAATGGCACGATTTTATTGCTAGTTTTTTCTTTTTTTTTGCAGAGCAAGTCAGTCGCAAAAGCAGCTTATGAGGCTCTTTGGTATAATGCGAAGCCCAGCGAAAGTCGAATTTTATTAATTTTAATATTAAGATCACAGAAGCGATTGACTTTAACAATCGGGAAATTTAACGATCTATCTTTGGAAGTTTTTGCGAGTGTAAGATATTAAAAATGTTTTTTAAACCACAAGATTCTTTCAAATGTAAAACGATGTTATGTTTCAGATTCTGAAAGCTTCTGCTTCTTACGTATCGGTGCTGCTTGCAATGTCTTGATCAACAAAAATATATCATTTGCAAAGTCTACATAAACGTACACATATTTGGATATTATATGTATACATGTATTGTATTATTTTAAGTCATTATGTGTGCTACGTAAATATTTTATTTTCATATAATTTTACTCACTTTTATCATTGCTTACATGTTCCGCTTATCTCTTTACAAACTTCAAGAACAAGATGAAGAGATATATATCTATATACATGCTAAATGTTCTTATGATTTAAAAATATATGAAGTAGTATTTACCTCGCCATTTTTATCGTACAAAGTTCTATTTTAATGCTTATCGTCTTCAATTTCTATTAAAATTCTCTTGTTCAGGGCAGATATAGACATCTGTATCAGTAGACACATAAATATATCAGCATATAGATTGCCGATCCAAAATCACTTTAAATTCACATCCAAATCAAAATTACATATGATTTATTTTCTTCCTGTTGCATTTTTTTATGCATCTCGACCGATCATTCGCGAAGATTCAGCACTATGTTCTTATAGCTGGAACTTATGTTCGCTACTTTCAGAAACTTCTCTCGACGACGGTCATTCTGGCGATTTTTGCTCTTGCACTGGCACGCCGCAACTTTTTCCTATTTTCTTGCATTATTAAAGTAAATCACTCGGCAATAACGGGCGACAGGGGGTTTTCCCGTTCCGGAAGCTACCAAATAGCGCCCTCGTCGATTCTTCGCTCGTTCGAGACCTGCAATCATCATTCGATCGTTGTAACTTTTTCTTTCTGCATTTCTAAGCACACCACGAAAATACACGTCTAGCGTTCGCGATTGGTCGGCGGCCGTTAAGGTGGGGCCGTATCTGATCTTCATGTTAATATCTTGAAGCTTATCCTTCAGCGAGTACGTGCAGCGATCGTACGGAAGCCTCTCGTCAGGAACTTACGTCCGTTTCGTTCTGCTCCGTTAACGGAGTGAAAAAAAAAGGAAACGTGGAGTTTTACGCGCGATGATACCGATCAGCACTGTCAGTCGACCGGTCGAAATCGGCCTCCGTCTTACTGGGATATGGCCAAATTCATCGATTTTCTTCAGACTGCTTTGGACACTGGTGATGGGAACAGGGTTGATCTTCCAGTATCATTATCTTCTGGCGCACTTCAGCGCCGAAGAATTGCTGAATCTGATAGACAGTTTAAGCACCACCTTGCCGTACAGTCTTCTCTTCTTTAAGCTGATTGTCCTGTGGACCAATAACCGGTAATGTGCTACTTATAAATAAAAATTCGTCGTATTTTCATGTTAAATTAATCCTTAAAAATTGAAGATAATAATAATAATATGTGAAATACGTTGATTGCCAAGCAACAAAGTGTCACTAAATTAATGCCTAGTCGGGCTGTTTGAAAAAAAACGTCTTGTGCTGTAAAAATAATGTAAATGTTATGATTTTTTTTACTTTGCATTAATTAGTAATATACAGTGCAGCTATTCAGAAACATTTAATAGTCAGAAACTTCTGTCTTTGATGAAGAGAAAAGAGAAAACTAACTTGGCAATTGACTTCGTGTTTCTCTTCTCTCGCGAGCTGGAGGAGCGCATTTCTCCGCGAATGTAGATTAGTGTTGCGTCGCGTTGCGAAGTGTTGCATTGCAGAATATTCAACGATCTTCTGACAGCGATGTCCAACGACTGGCGCGAGTATTTCAACATGTACGCCATGATCGACAAGGCGGTCCTCGCGCATCGCTGCTCAAAATTGACCATCGGTGTTTATTCGACGGCGGTGTTGCTTTACAGCACCGGGTCCGTCAACTTTCGCAAGCAGACTGATGACGATTGTCGAGAGTTGCTTATAAAAATGGAACTGCCCTTCGCATTCTGCAAATCGCCGATCTACGAGATTGTGGTGTGCGTGCAATTTGTTCAGTTAATGGCGATCTCCTGCGCCATAGGCATGCTCGACGCATTAATGGTTACGTTGGTGAGTTGCGCGATCGACAGCGTTTACAATTTTTATTGCTGTGTTTCGATCAACGCATTGGAATATTATTTTTATAATTTTGTAATGCATGCATGAGTAATTCTTAATGACAAAAAGAAGCAATTTCTTTTATTCTTAATAAAAATCCCTTTTATCCTCTCTGTAACATAAAAATGCGTCGTTAGATAAAAAGATATTTCTACTTCTGGAAGATTTAATAGACAAAGATTTTACGAGATAATAAATATTACAAATATTTTGCATGTAGATATTGTGTATATATACAATAATTTATGAAACTGATCAAATTATAGCATATCAATTTTTTTTTGAACAATTCATAGTTGAACGAAGATATTTTTAATAACATCATAGATATTTGATTGTTTATATGTTATGTCGATCCTAAAAAAACCGATATTGTCGATACTGAAAGGATTTTTTCATCGATTGCTTTCTTCGAATCAGTTAGTCGTTAATAATTTGTAGCATAGTATACTTGATGAGTTCTGTGTGACTTTCAATTTCTATTTTATTAAAAATTTATTTCTTATTGTGATTTAATTTAGCTGTCTAAATTCTGTCAATGCGTAGTGCAAATATATAGTAACTATTTATTATTTCTTCCGTTATTGTGTATTTTTATAATATTTTTGTGCTTCACTTCTTTCACATTTACAATGAGATCAATTTCGCAAGAAACAGTAAAAGAGAAATTGTTAAATAATTGCGTGACGGCGTCTCTTATACTTTTAGCAGTTGAATATAAATGATCTGTATATAGGAACAATACATAATATAAGATAAAAATATGCTCAAGATATTATTTAAAAACTCAGGAAGTCAAAAAGAAGAATTTTCCAAAACTGTAAAATGTGGAACGTTTTGTTTTATATATTCGAGTGAAGTAAATAATGTCGTTTAATTGAAGAACAGATTGAATCAAGTCAATAAATATTAATATAAATGCTGAAGGGGAATACGTCGCGTGCTGCAGAGTCTGATATGAGAGAAAGAGCCAAGATTAAAAAACACTTTGTTGCTTACTGAACAACATGTAAAATTGTGTTTAAAGCGTTTTGATTTAAAGCGATTTGTTTTACTTTTATCAGACCATATAATACATTTCTCTTATATCGTAAACTTATTGTTTTGCGAACTAAAATGTTGATTTATTTAATTATTAAAAAATAAATGAATTAGTATTTTAATTTCTTTAAAGAGTAATAAAAATATCAATTAAAACAAACAAACAATTCCTATATAGATAAAACTAATCAAAAGCAAAAAAATCAACACAATATTGTATTTGTTATTTAGATCGCGATTTATGCGCGAGGTACGAATGCAAAAAAAGCATTTTAAGAAAAAGTAAATTGCACGAAAGATAGCAAAACAGAAGCTAAATGGCACAAAACATAGGCGCAGGTAACACACGTGTCATATACGTGAAACGTTTCGAGACAGTTTCTCGATCGCTAGGAGTTAGGAGCGATCGATGACCGCAAGCCGGCGCAGATCTCAACCTTATCCCCTCTTTTGAGTTCATCAGGCTCGCGTCGTTTACGCTTTCGATCTTAGATCTATGCGCATGCGAACGTAACGTCGGCTCCACGTTGGTTTCCATGCTTGGGAGGGGTGGTCCCTTTCCCGGTTGCTTCATGTCCCATCACTCCCTTATTCCCATATATCGCGAGGTGAACAAGACCTTGCGACCACATTTTGCTTCGTTTTAATGCTTTACCGTGGGCCGGCTGGCGTTTCCATTTATTTTGACGACGTTAGTACCTGAAAAAGAGTTTGAAACGGTCAGCGTGGCCATCTGTTTCTCCCTTTTTTAGGCCAAGTACAGGCTTGCATATATTGCAGGATACCTGCGAGACAAATTATACATCGCACTTTATTTAGCAGAAATTTTTTGTCACAAATTAATAGAAATATGCCGTTTTCGGTCGGGCTGATTAATTGTAGCCTAATAATATTTGTATACACGTTTCATCCTTAGATTACGAGTTGATCATTTGTCTGTCTTGAAACACAGTTAGAACAGTAAATTCAACATACTTAAATTGATAATCGATTTAACTTTTTGACACTCAAAAAGGATCCTTTTAAATTACTGTGTAAAGAATTTACTGTAAAAAATATCACTCTAACCAAGGTTCGAACCTGGACCTCGAATCCCTCCAATGGTAGATGGATATGTCTTTATCAATTCGGTCTTATTTATTTGTAAGAATCACTTATCGGTCAAAATGTTTATACTTATTAACTATTTTTTCTTATTTGTGTGTGTGTGTGATAAATACACGGAAAGAATAATGGTTTCCTGGAAAAAATAAAAGTATATAAAAATTGGACCAGATACGTATACAGATCTGAAAATAATGATGTTGGACCATCAAAATAATTACGTTTTTGCTAATTATAGGATTATTAAATGTGATGCTAATATACTGTAAAAAGTTTTGACATTTTCTCAAGCAACTAGCTTGAGCGTTTAATATAATTATTTAGAGGAGGTCCACACACAATATAATTATTGTTATACGTATACGTTCTTTCTTTCATACATATGCTATATTTTATAGTAATGTCTAAAAGTTATATAAATGACTAAAGATTGTTTTTATGCAATATTGTCGACACAATCGAAATACTTTTGTTTAGCAGCCATGTAACTGAATAATTATAACGTTTATTTTACTAATAATATACAGATGCTGCACATTGGGGGGCAAATAGACCTTATGCAACAGGAAGTGGAAGAGATTTGTCCTAAGGATAACGAATATGATTTACCTTCTGCCATCGTAAGATCCTTAATCAATAAGCACCACAAGATTATCACTTTCTCGGAGAACATCGAGAGTCTTTTCTCTGACATCGCGCTGATGCAATTTCTTTCGAATACGGTGATTATATGTTGCATCGGGTTCCTCATAGTAACCGTGAGTATCCGAGATCTGCAAACGCAAACGCTTTGTTAAAAAAATTTAGATTTTTCGTACATACTTTATAATTTTTCCACCGCACTAATTATTGTGCTTTATAAAAGTTATGCGTATTAAGTAGATCTGATGATGACAAATGACGTGATGCATATTACACTCGCACATTGCACAGACACGTGGAACATCTGGATCGGAAACAAATGACAATATAAACTTTTAATCTTATTTCTAGACGTACAGTTATTTATATGTTACTATATGTTACTTTACGTTACTTACGGTATTATAAGTTACTTACGTTTTATGTGCTACACGTGTTTTTGCTTCGAGCACTTCATGGTATTCGAAATGGCAGCTGTCTCCGATTCACACACTCATGTTAATTTATTCAAACCGCACGGTAGACACGAATCGCCATTACCTCGCCGCAGGCAGAAAGCAAGTAAAAAGATTTCTATATGTGAACGTATTGGCATGATTTCGAGCTCTTTGAAGATTCATCTCTCCATCTCGAAAAGCAATAAGTCTGACCGGATATCCTCGATCTCCTTTTCTTTTATCCTTCACACAAGGCCCATTGCGACCCTCGCGAGTTGGCAATGTTGGCACGATAGTGGGAGATGACCGCTTGCTCTGCCCGCGCGTCTGAGATCTCTGCTTTACAGCGAACGTCGAACTTTCTTTCTGACTCTTTTCTGGATTTGCAGTCATTGGGTACAGATGAAGGCACCAGGATGTTAGTGAAGACCCTATTTTTTTATATCGCTATCACTTTGGAAGCGTTTATCTTTTGTTTCGCTGGCGAATATTTGAGTAATAAGGTGAGTACCCGAAATCATTTTTGTCAATTTTTTCTTTTTTCGTGTCAGGTTGTTAAAAAAGATCGCTACGTTGTGTTATAAAAGATTGGATCGTTTTGGAGAGATTGCTAATGTAAAAATGAAGCACTACGTGACAAGGACAACATCTCGTTTTTCTACGTGCACTTTTGTCATACATTTGTATTTTAGAGCCAAACGATCGGCGACGCTGTATATAAATCTGTTTGGTATACTTTCAAGCCTCGAGATTGTCGCATTTTGCTGTTTGTGATAATGAGATCGCAAAGACGGCTGACGATCACTGCGGGGAAATTTATGGATTTATCACTGGCTGGATTCACGAACGTAAGATTTCAATAAATTGATGAAATTGTGGACTTTTCTCATAGCTACATATAAGTTAAGAATAGACATATTGTAATATATATCAGATGTTTATATTATATCGTTTTTACTATGAAAAGAGAGAATGATAAGAATTATATTTTATACTTTACGTTTAACATCTCATTTATCTTATAATACACGTTTATTTTGATTGTGGGATCAAAATTAGCCATTTGCATTTCTCATTTGTATTTCTCATTAAATGTGTGAATATAATGTAAAACAGATTTAATACCATTTTAAACAAAACGATAGTTTAAGGATACAATACAGCTGACCGCATATTATGTGAAAGCAACTTTTGGTATCTCGCACTTTTTTTATGCCATATGTATAATTATTGTTAAGATGATAAGTATATTATACATAATTTATATTATTCATATTTGCAATGACAGTACTGTTTTATCGATCTATTTGCACAGACTTATTGCACTGATATATATTGCATATTACTTAATTTTTCAGAGTTTGAAAGCATCCGCGTCGTACATATCTGTTTTATACGCAATGTATTGATGTCGAAGAAGCTACACACGTTGTGAGAAAGTCAAAATATTATTTATTTCTTTATATAAATTGATTGTAACAATTTAATAACGCACATCGTGGATACAAAGAAATATAAATTGTTTGCTTTTATTATGATATCGTAGTTGATCCTGTGACACAGATGAGGGAGAAATCTTATTAATATAGTTATATTATTATATGATTTTTTTTTTTTATTATCTCAGAACGTTTTCTCTGCCGTATTTTTACGTTTCTTCAAAGAGCCATTATTCCAGACCCGAGCTCGATCGCTACTATGAAGCATATAGGTAGAAAAGCTGTTTCCTACATTATTCAAGTAACCAATTTGTCTCGGAGACATTTTTTACGACAAAATAAGGCAATCATTGTACACGTTGTGCGATTATGCGCTCATAATCATCGCTCGATTGTTGCAATTTTAATCCCCTGGTGTAAACCACCAGAACACTTGTTTTCAGTTGGTTGCAATTGATCGGTGATTACTTCTATGGCCACGTTTACTCGGCGACCCTTGCGTGATCAACTTACCGCTCTACAATCGTTTTAAAATCATACGCAGCCATTGGCATTGTAAGTCGACTTTACGACGTTAGTAGTCGAATACTAGGCTCCAAGTTATACATTTCGGATAACGCAAATGTCGAATCGTCTGCTAAACCTTATGTGGGTATAAATTGTTATATCGGTATTGGTATACTTTGGTATAAAATGTCACGACGTGGTAAAATGACGACTACAAGCACTGTTGGTCTTTCGGTGCAAATTTGTTTTCGAATTGTTGGGATTTGGCCTATGCGCCGTATTGTTTCGGGGTGTTTGATGGATATACTGACCACTGGCGTAGTGCAGACTTTGTCAGTACGAGTGGGTCGTTATTCACTTAACCGACGACATATGTCGCATCTGATGGACGGTTAAGTGTCACCGTGGAATACAGTGTAATAATGTCACTGAAACTGAT
This sequence comes from Temnothorax americanus, assembly GCF_048541705.1. NCBI lineage: Eukaryota > Metazoa > Arthropoda > Insecta > Hymenoptera > Formicidae > Temnothorax > Temnothorax americanus. Next base: position 5,489,879 of record NW_027509338.1, on the reverse strand, counting down.
TATTTTGTGGTCAAATAGTCGGTAAGAGAATATTTCTCACGCAGTCAAAGGTGGAAACCGAGTTTATTTGATATAGATCATTCCTGAAAGCCATGATTCTCACAGCAAAACTTTTTTTTTCTTAAGTAAAGATCTTGCGTCTTCTTCTATCTAATTTTCAACAAAAGTTTCTATTTATTTAATATAAAATCAAAATATATATATAATAAAGAAGATGCAGTGTATTTCATTCAAATGTATTTGCGATTGTTTTTAGTTTAGATTGGTTTGTTGATTATATTGTTTATATAACATTGCCACTTTATTGCAATAATATTCAAGTGCAATCAATTTTTACATAAAACTATGTTTACCGCTGTATATTTTATATATTTTATCATTAAATGCGTACACTAAAAAATCAGACCTGCTCCCTTCCTGGGAGCCATTCTTTTCTATCTTATTGTGTTCCTAATCTTAGTGCGAATTGTTTATCCTTACATTCGGATAGAATAAACTACCACAGTATATTTTACGACATTCTAGCTGCGATGGCTGCAGACTGGAGAGAATTTTGCCATTCACAAAATTCAGACCACGACGACTAAGGCAAATCTGTAGCGACGCTTCTCCAACATGATAATCGGGCTTTAGGAGCTGCGTTTTCCTATAGTTTTGGCGTGCTCGTATATCAAACCATCAGACCAATAATTACGACGTCGATGGAATCGAGACGCTCGTTCGTGAGTTTACATTGAAGCTACAGCTCCCATTCGGATGCAACGAGTCGCCGTGGTACGAGCTCGTTATGTGTCTGGAGTTTCTTCATCAATTGGCATTTTCCGCCATGATTGGTGTACCGAACTCTCTGATCGACACGTTAGTGAGTGCAATCTGCGAAAGAAAAATTGTCTCTTTATATGTTTAGGCTATATCTATCTAACCAGACGATATCGTGTGACGGAAGTTACTGTATCTTTTACGACACTGTACTTATTTATTAGCAATATGTTTATTTTAGCATATATACTATTGAATGTGAAAGAGAACAATGGATATCCGAACTTCGGATTGTTATATGACACTGATATATTTAGATACAAAAAGAAGACTTTCTTCTTATTTTTTTCCCACAATTAGATTTTGTAATATATATTCCCAAGTAGCAAAGTGACGTCAAATGACGTCTTAATAACGTCTTAATGACGTCAATGTGTGCTTTCAGATTCTTCATACGAGCGGTCAAATAGATATTTTGTGTGACGCATTGAGGGATGTCCCGAAAAAAACCAATAAGAACGTCTCGCTGTTTCTATTATGAAGGAACTTAATCGGCAGGCATCAAAAGATTATTATCTTTTCGGACAAAATCGAAAAAATTTTTTGTTACATAATCCATGTCCTAATCCAATTCTTGTCGAGCACTTTGGTGATCTGCTGCTTAGAGTTCATGAGTGTAACAGTAAGTAATCGATCGTCAAAGCTGGAAAGAAATAATGATCTGCGTCTTGCAGCGGTAGCGATCTATACTCCGTTCAACGAGAGAGAGATTGAGACTATTGAGACTATTGGTTCTGCGCATAGGCGGGCAAAGTGGAGAGAGCGTAAGCGCGCTCGTATACGGCACGGTAGTCGGTAGTGTGTGGAGGAGGGCTTTCTAGGCCTTCCGTGGGAGAAAACCTGCGCGTGACGAACGAGTTTTCGTCCAACCTACCTACTCTCAATCTCTCGTTGAACGGAGTATATATCGCATTTCTATATTGCAATATGATCGATGGCATTAATGAAAACTATTGTGTTTTATAGAGGCGTTTATCTTCTGGTTTTACGGAGAGTACCTTAGTACCAAGGCCGGAAGTACATTGAGACCCTAACGCTTGATTTGCAATGTAGAGATGTCAATTTACATACGTGATTCAGTCATACATTGTTTGACGATATTAAATAATGATAATTTGTATGGTGATATTAAATAACAATTTTATCATGGAGAATGCATAACTGTTTAATCGACAAGTTAAATTTTTTTTTTTACAATATATATGAATGTGTTGCAATACCTACATCTACAATAATAATTATACATGTTATTTCTTAAAAAAAAGAAGTGCTGTTTTTTTTACATATTAAGTAATAATTATTAAAATGATTAATACGTATATTGTTTAAATGATAATTACTTTAATTAATACCAATAATTCCGTAATTATTTGGCAAATATATATATTTTTAAATAATTGAAGCACATGATGTCTTCCGTATGTACTGTATTCATATTACGCTTGAATTGTTGCTTTTTTTATAGTGTAAACGAAGTCAATTTAGTCACTTATCTCATTGACAACACAACATTTTTCAGAGCAAAATGATCGGCGATGCGGCGTATAATTCAATCTGATACGACTTCAAACCCAACGAGTTTCGTTCGCAAGCTCGTTCTGTTTATGATATTGAGATCACAAAGGAGGCTTACTATTATAACCGGAAAGATTATGGACCTGTCGCTAGAAGGATTTACGAACGTAAGATTCCAATACTGAATTTTTCGTTAATAAAATTCTTATCTTGATATTATTCTCTGACTAAAGTAAATCGAGTCTTTGCGGCATAATTTCTTGCTCGAGAGACTTGTCAAAGTTTCACTTTTGGAGCGATTAATGATGAAAAATAGATTCTACAGTTCCGGAATAATTCAGTTCGTCTCAAACAGACTTGGAAAGAAATAAACCCATACTAAAAGCTGGTTTGCACCCACAGAAGGTGACGCTATCTGTTTGGTGGGGTTGTAAGGCAGTAATCCTTTTTTTCGCTCCGTTGGCGAAACGATTCATTTCGAAAAGTACCGTTAACAGTTGGATAATTTGAAAGAAACAATCTACAGGAGAAGCATTCGGGCATTCAGAAGGCCATTTTTTATCACCGTTGATGTAAACTCAGCGCAAACTTAGACAGCTGAATTGAGATCTTCTATTGCACCTTCATCCTAACATTGCACCATCAGAAGATTATCACTTCTTCAGTCATTGCAGAACACTTTGAATGAAAAAGAAACTTTGATCTTTTGAGGCCTTAAAAAAATATATTTCAAAGTTTTTTGACAAAAAATCGCGCGAAATTGTTTGGTCAATTAAATATTTTTGTATAATATGACAGATAATTTTTGATAAAAAATCGGGTATGAATATTTTGCACTCTGAATAATCTTCAGTACAAAAGAAACGCGTCTACACAAATACGATCGCACAATATATTGCCCGTCACATTTCCGTTCATTTTTATCTCGATGTTCGTTTTACGTCTTTTAGTATATTTAATGCCTTTCTTGAAAGAGCTATTATTCTAGAACCGCGCTCGCTTCAGCGCAGATCGTAAGAGGGATTCACGAGCGTAAGATTTCAGCACTAAATTTTTTGTTAATAAAATTCTGCTCTTGATGGGTCAACAGTTATTTAATTTATTAACGGACATTATGCCAAATGATCACGATTCACTTTAATTACTAAGAGATTTTATAAGACTTTTAATTGACATGTTTTTATAAAAAAGTAATTCTTTTGTATAGTGATACATTCTTTTTGTTTTATATATACATATATATATATATATATATATATGTTTAAATAATTTTTTTGATATAGAAAGAAACGTTGACATATACACGACCGTACAACATATCGCTCAACTTACGTTACATTTTTGTATATCTTAGCTTCAATATTCGTTTTACGTTTCACCATCAGTATATTTAATTTGTTGCTCTCTCAGCGAGCGCCGAGCGATCTTCAGAGAAAGCTTTATGCATCTTTAAAGTAAATGACTCGGCAAATTAGCGACTCGGAAAACTCGGCGTTTTTAAACCGAAGAGAAAAAAGAAAGAACCGAGACGGATCGCTTTTTCTACATGTGACATTTTTCTTCCAAGTCTATAATCCAGCGAATTGATGAGCATCCAATTTCGATTTAATTCGCCATTTCTGCGAAGTACGGGTAATTACGATTGATCGACAGTTTATTATCGTGTATTATCTCATCTCCCCCTTTCCACTGTCTCGACTTTTTGCTATATCCAATGTTATTATGTCGAGGAGATTTTACACAGCTCGCGGAGGTGACAGTCTCTCTCAGAAGAAACATGCTGGAGTTAGACAAAGGTGCGATAGGACGCGCGAGCACCATCAGCGAGTCGGTCGAAGCAGGCCTACGTTTCATCGGAATGTGGCCGCGTTGCGTATACGCGAATATCAACTGGTGGAGTTATATTTTGTCGGTGGCAATAGTGCAGTACTTTCAATATTCGTATATTCTGGCGCACTTCGACATCAGCGATCTCTCGGTTTTCGTAGACGGCCTGAGCATCACGTTGGGCTATAGCTTGTCGTTCCTCAAACTGATCAATCTCTGGTACAATCGTCGGTAAGATTTTATGCTTAATGGTCTCCGTGCGGACAAGGCGATCGATCGATCGCGCTCCTCTCGTTCCGTTTCAATTCCATTTCTATCCCGGCGCGCGAACGATATCGGATGTAAGAAATGTTCCGTAGAAAGTTGTACGTCATTCTGGATACGATGGACAAAGATTGGAGCGACGGGATCGCAATTCGTTCGGACGTATCCACGATGATCAGACACGCCAACTTGTCTCGTCAATGTTCCAACGTGATGATCACGACGAATGCGTTGGCCGTGTTCTTTTACGTGATCGGCGGCCCAATACTCCGATCGATGATTCAAAAGAACGATCGCAAAAGTTCAACTCGCGAGCTGCCCATCAAGATGGAGTTTCCCTTTAAGGTCAACGACTCCCCGATTTTTGAGCTGGTATTGGTAGCCCAATTTTTTCATGATTTATCGGTGGCTTGTGTCATCGCTATGCTAAACGCTTTGCTCGTTACGCTGGTAAGACTTGACTGTATTTCGTATTCGTGATCTAAATCGGCTTAAAGATTGTCAAAATTACTTGTTGAATAGGAGACATGAATAATCTTGCATCTAGCTATGAAAAAAGATATACATATGTATATGATATATAATATTTTTCTCTTGTGTGTTATTGTTATTTAACTCTTTTGCAAAATAAAGACGATCGAGTGAAGAAAAACTCGATCAGAATTGGAAAATTGATTTTACTGGTACTTGTAACAATTATGAGAGATCATATTTTTATTTCCATAATGTATTGCAGATCTACTTTAGACTTCTTTGTCTTTTTAATGGCGATTACATTGGGAATCTAGTGTTCCAATGAATACACTAACAATACCTTATTTTTAAATACAGTTTTGTGTGTATAATTTTTCAGATTTTTCGCGAAGGTAGCGATACTGCTCTAAAGTATCTGTAAAGCTGAAGATGTTTTTTAGGTACTACATGTAAGTGGTCAAATTGATATTATGCGGCAAGGCTTCGTGGAAATTTCCTCTAAGAAGCACACATCAAGATCTTCTCTAGCTGCTATTAAAGACTTGATTAACAGACATCAGAGAATCATCGATTTATCGGACAATATTGAAGACCTTTTCTCAAACATCGCATTGTTGCAGTTTATCTGGAATACTTTAGTCATCTGTTGCATAGGCTTTGTAATCGTAATAGTAAGTTATAACTTTACACATTTTTTGTATAATTCTCTCTCTCTCTCTCTCTCTCTCTCTTTTTCTCTATATGTGCACACTGAGAAAAATTTTTTCTGCAATTTAGTAAATATTAGTTTACGTACAACTGTGACTCCATTTATTAAAATAAAGAAAATTTTCCTTTTTATTAGTATATTTTTTCTCAGTGTATATACACATATACTAATAAAAAGGAAAATTTCTTCTATTTCAGTAAATGGAGTCACAGTTAATTGTATGCAAAATAAATGTTTACTAAAATGCAGAAAATTTTTTTCTCAGTACACGTGTGTCTATACATATGTCGTTTAATTTAGGATATTGTTTCTAATAAAATACATAAATTTATGTATACCTAGATGTATGTACAAACTTATATACTGTACATATATTGTACACATTGCAGTCTATCGGTACGGAAGAAGGTGCTACTATGATAACAAAATCCCTCATCTTTTACGTCGCGATAACTCTTGAGGCATTCGTCTTTTGCTACGCCGGAGAATACCTCAGCGCTAAGGTCAGCGTAAGGGAGCGTAATGGTAGCGTCGTAGAATTTTGAATTTTTGGAAGTTTCACATTAACTCCCAAAAGAGGATTCGTTAGACGCGATTAATCGTGAAAGCTCGTTTGCCATTGCAGAGTAAGTCCATCGGCGACGCTGCGTACGAGTGCTTCTGGTACGATATGACACCCAGCGAGTGTCGAGTCTTGATGTTCCTCATGCTGAGATCACAGAAACGATTAACCATCACTGCGGGCAACATAACTGATCTGTCCTTGGAAGGTTTCACGACCGTGAGTTTATTTGAACCGTCTGGAAATCTTCGTCATTCAAATTAGAACTGAAACAAAAATTTCAACATGCTTAATTGCTTCAGATTATGAAATCGTCCGCGTCGTACATATCCGTTTTAAGCGCGTTGTATTAAAAAAGAATGAAAAGTTGCATTTGGGTGCAGAGGTAAGAAAATATTTATTTTTCCAGAATAGAATACTAAATTGGACTTATCTCCACGGTAATAACAAACGAATATTTCATAAAGAAACAGTCGCCGTGACTTCTATGCGATATGACAGGGATAGTTTTAGTCAAATGTTCGATTCCGTTGAACGGATTGTTGATACGTATATTAGTACAAAGAAATTTCGCAAAAAGACATTTTGTATGTTACCATATACTCTGCAAAGGTCTAATTTTTGAATAATACAATTTAAAGTTTTATTTACGTGTGAAATAATATTACTACTTATTTATAAGATGTTATCATCGAAAATAATCCAGTTTTCACGCGCATACTAGACACCGAATGTTCTTCACTTTTCTCTTCCATGTATTACCTCCATTTTCTGCCTGTAGATAATAACATCTTTTTTTTCGAAAATATGCACAGTTTTTTTGTTGGCTATAGAGACGATTGTAGAGATGATTATCTTCGCATTTAGAAATTTTCATTTTTTCAAGCAATTATCAAGCAATATTACATGAGCTATTTCATAGAAACAAAGTATAGATACGTTTTGTTTTTTATTTGGTGCACTTATAAGTACATTTGATAGACTTATAAGCTCTCAAGAAATAATTGGATTGGAATAGTCGGCGTATAATTACGATTGATCGAGGGTGGACCTGCGCTTTATCGTCTCTCCCTACGATTATTCGGAGAGCGACGTTCACGTTGCGCGTTACGGTGCATTATTGACATCTCAATAGCCATCGTTTCGTAACGTTCGGTGATTGTCGGCAGAACGATGAAGCGCACAAGTACCATCAGCCGCCCGGTCGAAATCGGCCTCCGTTTCATCGGCATGTGGCCGGATTCCGCTTACGCGACTCTTTACTGGTTAATTTACATGACGACGATGGTGATAGTGCAGTATTATCAGTACGCGTACGTTCTTACGCATTTTGACCTGAGCGATATCTCGCTCCTCATGGACTGTCTCGGTCTTACCCTGGCGTACACTCTCGCCTTTCTCAAGCTTTTTGCCTTATGGTGGAACCGCCGGTAAGACGCATTTTGTTGCAGACGTAACTCAAAAACAAATAATAGCGAATCGGGGCAACGTTAGCTAGAGCTACAATTATCACTGAATAATTTCAACGAAACGAATGAAGATCGAATAAGATTTACCATTAGTACCATGTTTAAGTAAAGTCAGATATTTAAATGTTCTTCTGTCCCTTTCTGTGAAGAAAATTTATTAATATATACAATACTCGATATATAAGCTGCTTCCTGCAGGATATTTTACTATATTGTAAAAGTGATGGATCAGGATTGGAAAGAATGCGTCATCAACGGTTCATATAACGCCACAATGATGAACGTGGCGGATATATCACGTCGTTGCTCCAACGTGATGATTACTATTAACGCTTTTGCTGCGTTTTTTCTATCAATCGGCGAGCACTTGCTTCAGTCGATGGACAACGCCAGTGGAGTTGACAATAATTCTCGAGAACTCCCTATAAAGATGGAGTTCCCTTTCGATATCAGCGACTCCCCGATTTTCGAGTGCTTTTTAGTCGGGCAATTCTTTTACGAATTGGTGCTGGCTTTTATAGTTGGTATAATGAATGCGTTACTCGTCTCATTGGTGAGTTCGCGATGACTCTGCGAAGCTATTTTTACGTACAATTGTACATCTTGATTAATATAGGTATCTTTTCTTCAACTTTTTTGTTGTTAACAATTATAATAGTGTCCTGGTTTAATATAATTGATCTAATAAATCTAATTAATAATTTATCTAATTAATTATTAATTAATAATATTAATAATATTGTGATCTAATTAATAATAAGATGCGTTTTAACGTTTTAATAGTTCCACATTTATAGATACTTCACGTAAGCGGTCAGATTGACATTATGCGACAAGATATAAATGAAATTTCCAGCAGAAAACACGATCCTAGCACATCCTTAGTTATCATCAAAGCACTTATTTGCAAGCATCAGAAGATTATTACTTTATCAGAAAATATTGAAAATTTATATACTTATATCGCATTAATGCAACTTCTATGGAATACTTTAGTCATCTGCTGCACTGGTTTTGTGATTGTAATCGTGAGTAATGACTTGGCTGCTGTTCCACCTTTGATGAAGGATATTTCTTCATCGTTATTTTATTGCAGACTATTCGTACCAACGATAGTGGGACAACTTCGATCAAATCTGTGAGTTTTTATATCGCAATCACTCTAGAAGTTTTCATACTCTGCTTTGCCGGAGAATTTTTGAGCGCCAAGGTTTGTAGAGAACTTCGTGAAATCACGATTTCATCATCTGTTTTTAATCAAAAAGTTAATTTTCATAAAAAAAAGAAGTTAAAAGATGTATTTTGACTGATGGAAAACGCTTTTGAGTTTGTCGATCGTTCGTCTATTGTGTTCGTCTATTGTTGAATTTACCCTGTTTTTAGAGTAGGTCAATTAGCAATGCGATATATGAGTCACTTTGGTATGATATGCCACCGACAAATAGTCGTATTTTATTGTTTGTAATACTAAGATCGCAAAAACGATTGACGATTACTGCAGGAAAATTTGTTGATTTGACTTTGGAAGGATTTACAAGCGTAAGACATTACATTAAATTCTGCGTTCTTTGACATTTTGGGTTATATATTTCTTAGTTTGTGCAATTTTTTAGATTATGAAGGCATCAGGTTCTTACGTATCTGTATTAAATGCGATGTATTAAGTTCAGAAAAGTTCAAAAACACAAGTTACAAGAGAAGGCACAAGATTACTTTAATATAAATTATTTTTTATGAATTCAGTGAATAATTATTTTTATATGGTAACTAATTTATTTCACACTTTAAAACATCAATAATTTATTCCACTCTATAAAATATCAATTTTCTATATTTCAATTTATAATATGTCGTTAATAAAAATTACAGATCTAAAAAAAAAAGGTGTACATGTGTGTGCGTGCATTTCAAAATAAGATTTGTCCACGCTTATAATATAAACCTTTTGTTCCAAATTCCAGTCATTGCACTCATCAAATTCTTGATTTACATATCTTTCTATCTTCATTAATATAAACATGTAATTATTATTCAAATAATATATATCGTATTATTGTATTACTTTTAATTATCTTCCTTAAATCTAGTTTTTTTCCTGGAAACGTAAAGCTCTACGTGCATATTTATAACAGATATGTGCTTATATATTATAACACTATTACACTTGTGTTGCATTTATAAAGAGAATTATTTACTATTGTTCTATTCTCTCTTCTATTGTATTATTTTCTCTTAATCCTTCAACAAATTGAAAGAAACGCGCGCGTCTTTTCTCCTGTTACCTGTCTTGTGAAGCGATCTATTGAGAGAATTTCGTATCGAATCTTTTTCGTTTATGGCGACTCAATATTTATTTGAAAATCAGCAACAAAAATGATTTAAATCGTTAACAATTTATATTATTATATCACAGTCTATTATTATAGAAAAATACGTCGGCGAAATCCACAAATCTTATTGACCATCGTAACTTCGGTGGCTTTTGTCTTTGTTTGAAACAGAAGCGGAGTAACATAAGAAAATATACGAAAGAAAAGCATAGGGAATTTAGCGGGATCGGTGTATACCACGAACACATTTAATAACTATAACAACTTTCTCTTGCCATTTTTTTGCGTTCTGCAGATGTCAACGCTTTTACCAAGATATTGCACATATTTTTTGTCTGATGGATATAGACAAAACTGCTCTTTGGGACAGAAATGCACAGTTCTAAAGCCATTATCTATTATTGTGCAAACCAAAGTGTTCATTAATTCAGAGAAGAAATGGACATAATCGTATCTTTTTTCTCATCGGTAGAGCTATAAGCTTGCATTACCTAATGCGATGAGAACGTTCGAGACGTAATTACGATTGATTCACGTTCCAAGTACCTTACGTTTTAGAGTTTCTCCGTTGCGATTATTTAGTGTTTTAACCATCATGTGGAACATATCGATCGGTGCACGTACATGCTTTTCGCGCACTGACGTCTCCGTAGTCGTTGATTTCTAACGTTCGGCAGTTAACGAAGAACGATGACGCGTGCGAATACTATCGGTCGTTCCGTTGAGATTGGTCTCCGTTTCATCGGCATGTGGCCGGACTCGGCATATCCAAATCTCTATTGGTTTAGCTACATGACAACGGTAGTAATAGTGCAATATTATCAGTACGCGTACATATTCGCACACTTTGACTTGAACGATCTTTGGCTCCTCATGGACTGCCTCAGTCTTACCCTGGCGTACAGCCTCGCTTTTCTCAAGCTTCTCGTTCTGTGGTGGAATCGTCGGTAAGATGCGTTTATCAGCGAGAATGATGTAGAATGTATCTATATCTATAATTCCAATATAATTACGTTAACATTTACATATGTCGACGAGGCAAATGTGAGGCGTGAGGATATTTAATTGTTACTTCTTGAATAAAATTGTATATACACAATATCTTTCGTGACTCGTTACACATAAAGAAATGTCCTGCAGGATATTCTATTATATTGTGAAGGCGATAGATCAAGACTTGAGTGAGTGCGTTAGTAATGACTCGTATAGCTCCACGATGACGAGCATGGCGGATATGTCGCGCCGTTTTACTAATATAATGTTCGGTCTCTATGCCTTTTCTTCTTTCTTTCTGTCGATTGGCGAGCATTTGCTTCAGTCGATGGACGACGTCGATCAATCCGGTAACAGTTCCCGAGAACTTCCCATAAAAATGGAATTCCCTTTCGACGTTAGCAAATCACCGATTTTCGAGTGTTTCTTAATCGGGCAATTTCTTTACGATATGGTGATAGCTTTCGTGGTCGGCTTGATAAATGCGTTACTTGTTGCGTTGGTAAGTGTATAATGAGATTGAAAAAGATTATCGGTCCAATACGATCGATTCAAATTCATATTAAAAGACAAGGTATTACTTTAGATATAACGTGTACATAAATTATATAATATTCATAGGTACTTCACGTAAGCGGTCAGATAGATATTATGCAGCAAGACTTAGTCGAAATTTCTAATGGGAAATATGATCGCAGCACATTCCTACTTGTTATCAAAGGTTTTATTTGCAAGCATCAGAGGATTATCAATTTATCGGAAAATATCGAGAATCTGTATACTCATATTGCGCTGATGCAAGTTCTGTGGAATACGTTAGTTATGTGTTGCACTGGTTTTGTGATTATAATTGTGAGTAGTGTGTCGGGCGTTTCTTTACATTTCAGATAATAATGTTCTTTTCTTATCTTATTGCAGATCATTAGCTCCGGCGAAGATACAGCAAATTTGATCAAGTCCGTGAGCTATTACATTGCAATAGTTCTGGAGGTTTTTATATATTGTTTTGCAGGGGAATTTTTAAGTGCAAAGGTATGTAAACGAACACCCTTTTAGTATTTCAGAGGCATCATTACAAATATGTTTCTTTTTATTTATGTTGTACTAGCATGCCCCGCCGGGCTTCGCCCCGGCCCCGGTAATTTTTTTTGTTATTCTGCTATTTGGGGCGGAGACGAATCCAACAAATCATAGTTCATTAAAATCTGTCCAGCCGTTCTTGAGTTATAAGTGCTGTAACTAACCCGACTTTGTTTTATGTATATAGATTAAACGGGGATTAACTATGTGTCATATTTTGTGTTTTAAGATGACTTTCATCATTAAAAGATATTGTAGTGCAAAAACCATCAATGACAAAAAATATTTTTAAATTTATTGTCACTCCGTGTGTATGTTTCAAACGGTTCATCTGCTTTCAGAGTAAGTCGATTAGCGACGCAATATATGAGTCACTTTGGTATAATTTGCCGCCAAGCGACAGTCGCGTTGTATTATTTATGATATTAAGATGTCAAAAGCGATTGACGATCACTGCAGGAAAAGTCATTGATTTGACTTTAGAAGGATTTACAAGTGTAAGGCGTTATGTCATATATATAAACAATCTAATACACTACGCCACATTAATCGAGGATAATTCTTTTTTAGATAATGAAAACTTCTGTTTCCTATATATCAGTATTAAATGCAATGTACTAAAGTCAGAAGAAATGTTAGACTATTAGAACTTCTCAGTCCAAATAGTTTCATCAATAGCTTGTCGTCATTATTGTCGACTGACTGATGTTACAAATGATGATAACGTCATTTTAGTAGGAATTATTTTTAATTTATTCAATACTTTAACTATACTTTTTTTATTGATGATAATTTCTCCATGTCAAGTAGACTTTTTGCCTAAAATATTATGATAAATTATATATTTGAAGGAGAGAACGCGCATGCGAATATGTATATTATCAATATTATACGTATGATTTTACTAAATATATATATCTTTAGAAAGTTTTTGCTTAAAAGTAATAAGATCTTGTTTGAATTATCCTCTGATATTTCCTTCTTTTTTTTTATATAAATATGCTTTTTCTTATATTAACATATTATAACTAAATCGAATTTACGTTGTTGACAATTACTTACATTTCTACATCGCATGCTGAGAATTTCATCTTTCTTGTTTAGCTTTTGTACTTGCTCTGAGAGCATTGGTTGTAAGAGGAAACTTAGCAAAACAAAACGAAAAGTGAGCGAGTCTATAAGTAAGGGACAAAACGTAAACGTAACAAAAAGTAATTGCAACATCAGTCGCTTCTCAGATATCAGACATTTTACTATATTTTTAAGAGTGGAATATATTCTTCACTTTTCTCTTTTTGCTTACATATGCCCCGCATTCCCAGTAACGTTAATTTCTTCATAATTTTTTCCATCGGATATAACTGAAACCGACATTTAGTCGAGTTAAATATTCATTTTTAAAACAATTATGTGCCATCATGCAACTACTAAATTGGTCACTGCCTTAGAAGGGGAGCGAGCATTGTCGTCGCTTTCATATATTATACCCGCGAGCTTCCAAGAATAAATGCGACGAAGCGCAATTACAATTGATCGTTACTGCCTGCGCTTTATCGTCTTCGTTGTGGTTATTCAGTATTATACTTTTTTCGTCACACGCAAAGAGTACAACGTCCTGTGTGTGCTTTTTGCGCGTTGACGTGACTATCTATTTTTACCATACCGGTAGTTTTTAAAAGACCATGACACGCGCAACCACCATTAGCCGCTTGGTTGAAATCGGTCTTCGTTTTATCGGCATGTGGCCGGACTCGGCTTACCCGAATCTCTATTGGTCTTTATACATGACGCTGATACTGGTATCGCAATATTATCAATATTCGTACGTTGTTGCGCATTTTGACCTGAGCAATCTTCCGCTTTTATCCGATTGTTTGGGTCTCGCTCTAGCCAACACGCTCGCGTTTTTTAAGCTGCTTTCTCTGTGGTGGAACCGAAGGTAAAGTTCTTGGTTGTAATATCTGAAAAAAGATGACATTTTTACAAACTATTATAAATGTTATAAATCTAGAGAGAGAAAAGAGAGAGAGAGAGAGAGAGAGAGAGAAAAATAAATTTTTTATTATGATATTTATATGACGATATATTTTCATATAAGTTTCATTTGTTGGACGATATTTGTTGTCAAGAATTTTTTAAAGGCGTGTATAAAACCGCATACGATTTAAGCGTAAAAATATGACCATTAATGTGATGGTAATATTTGCTATAAATATTTTCTAAATAGAGTTATATGTTGAAACGTTTTTTTGATACTTGAGGCTTCTTTTTTTTTCACGATAAAACTGATTAACGCGTGCAGCGTTTCGATAAAAAGATGAATTCTCTGCAGGATATTCTATAATATCTTGGCAACAATGGATAGAGATTGGAATGATTGCGTTATCAATGATTACTCCACCATGATAACAGTCGCAAATCAATCGCGTCGTTGTTCCGTTGTGCTCATCGGCGTCCACCTTGTAACTGGTTTTTTCTTAACGATCGGTGTTTACGCGGCTCGCATGATGAGCAATTCTGGAGGTCCTCGAGCATTCCCGGTAAAAATGGAGTTTCCTCTTATGGCTCTGGAATCGCCGCTTTTCGAGTGCATCCTTGCCGGGCAAATATTTTACGTATTGTCGACAGCTTCTGTGGTCGGTATGATTAATGGATTGCTCGCTACATTGGTAAGTATACAATGATTTATTATAAGCCAAGAAATTCCTTTTTGCTATTTTAGATACAAGAACACTCTGTAATTGCAGATAAAAATGAGTTTTTTTTTTCAATAAGAAAACTTATTAACGTTCAAAACAAAAGCTAATAATAAGAGATACGAGACAATTTACGGAGCAATAAAAGATGTCTCCATATCTAAAAAAGAGATGTAAAGTTTATTGTTGTCGCTTTTCCGCGATGCCGATTGGTTCTCTTGCTGCGCTTACTTCGTTTGCAGCTGTCATTGTATATTTTGACAGTTGTGTGTGTTAAGGAGTTAATAGTGTAATAGTAATAGCATAATGCTAAAGCTAAATAGCGCGCGCGAAGCGAGCGTCTGTAGTGTCTAGTAGAATAAATTTAAAATTTTAAAAAATATATAGCGTTTATTAAACAATTGACAAACTTACGTCTCGTGCCATACTTGTTTTTTAAATTTATTATCAACTGTTTTATATTTACAGGTAATTCATGTAGGTGGCCAGGTCGATATCATGCGGCAAGTTATAACGGAAGTACATAGTAACAACGACGAACTTGGTACATCTTTATTCATCATCAATAATCTCATTTATAGACACCAAAAAATTATTACTTTATCGAACGACATCGAAAGTCTATTTTCGTCCATTGCGCTGTTGCAACTCCTGTGGAATACTTTAGTCATCTGCTTTAGCGGCTTTATGATAATACTTGTAAGCGAAATCGATTGTTCCGATTTTCGATCTTCCGACCGACAATTTGCCTTCTTTCGCAGACTCTCAGTACCAACAAAGGTGCAATGGTTTTAATAAAGTCGATGTTCCTTTACATTGCAAAAACATTAGAAGTCTTCGTATTCTGCTACGCAGGGGAGTTCTTAAGCTTCAAGGTGATTAAAGAAATGTTCCGTGCCCGCAGAATATTTGTGATTATGTATTTCTTCCTATTTCTAACGCCGCAAATAATAAATAATTAATTAAAACGAAAACTATTATTAGAAATATATAGCTATAATAACTTATTTTGTTATTATAGCTACATATTTCTAATAATAGTTCTCGTTTTAGAATTTATTGTTAATAAATTTTATTACGCTATTTATTACTTGTTAATGGTTATTGATAGATATAAAATTATGTAACAAACGTTATTTAAATGATTGTCTCATTCACGTGTTCTGAAATCGGGTCACGCTTTTCAGAGTAAATCGATTAGCGACGCAATATACGAGTCACTTTGGTACAACATGGTACCGTCCAACAGTCGAATTATGTTATTTATAATGATGAGATCGCAGAAGCGACTGACAATTACTGCGGGGAAAATCTTTGATCTCACTTTGGAAGGATTTATGAGCGTAAGACGAATTTCTTATTGTTCTACTGTGTAGACGAATCTCTTAATTTTCCAAGTTTCTTTTCTATCACCGAATTTTTCTTAGGTCATGAAAGCTTCTGCCTCGTACATGTCTGTATTGCATGCTACGATTTAAATCAGGAGAAGTATTATATCTTATTCCCATAGTATCCACAGTTTTAAATCAACGCTCCGCGTCAGTGATAAATTATCCGTTGTGAACTTTTTGAACCTATGCGAAGAAAATCGATTGTATGAACATATATATACATATTTTAATAATAACATTAAAACTTTATTTGCATAAAAATATAATAAATATATCTTCTTATTATGTCTCTTTATGTTCGATGCGCAATCGACGTTTTAATCTTTTTATCTCTGTGATATTTTTTTTTCTTTTCTTTGACGTAAATATCCTACCATTTGATGACAAATGCTGTACATTATTTGCGCAATTTATCTTATGGCTTGAAAATATTTAATTTTCAGATCTATTAGAGACACAGCATCTTTTTTTCAAAGAACTTTTTTGTAACGAAATTATCGACTACGCCGACTGTCTGCGTTTGCATGTTTAAAAATGGTTATTTGAACGTAAAGATACACGTGTATCTTTTTTTGCGCGCTGAAGCCCGCAATCATTGATTATCATCGCAAATTATAGCTTGCTTCGTCGCACAATTTATTACAGCGAAATACGTAATTGCGATTGATCGTTGCTAACATAAACGTAGCGGTTTTACCCTGTAAAATTGCTCTACCTCCCTTGCGACATTGTGGAGAGGAGTGCATCACGGAGCTAGACCGGAGGACTCGTTTCGTATACACAGTCGTTATTCAACTCGTTGGAAAGAGAGATGAGACGTGCACACGGTTTCCCGGAGTGATGGTTTAATGTGACGTTACACACTATTATGTCGACAAGTACCGTAAGCCCGTTGCTGAAGATCGGTCTCGGTTTGATTGGCATGTGGCCCGGCGCCTCGCACGCGACGCTTTGCTGGTTCTTTTATATGACTACCCTCGTCGCGATGCAGTACTTTCAGTACTCCTACGTCTACGCGCACCTCGATTTTAGCAATCTGACGAAGCTGATGGACGGTCTGGGTCTCACTCTGGACTACACCCTGACGATACTGAAGCTACTAAGCTTTTGGTTTAATCGTCGGTAAGCCTAGCTATCGCTTGGTCGGCTTGATCTCTCGATCTCGATGTTTGATCGTCTGCGAGAGATGATTTGAGAGACACATCGGTGATCGGTTGTAGGATATTCGTGGATATTTTGGTCGGGATGGATAACGATTGGAAGGATTGCGGGACCGATTTGCGTGAATGCGTGATGATGGACAAGGCTAATTTGGCGCACCGTTGCTCCAACGCCATGATATCCGTCAACGCTCTCGCCACTTTTGCTTCTTTATAGAGGAAGCATTGTTTTCATAAACTTCGTATATGGACAAAGGTCCCTTTGATCGGATATAAAGCTAGGTCTAATCAACTAAATTTTAAAAATTATATATGAAATAAGAGCAGAAAGAACAAAAAAAATTGTTTCCTTAGTTTGTTATGCCAATGTGTTCAGAATGTTCTAAAACGTCAAAAAATCGTAATTTTATAAAATGTCTGTGTGTGTGTGTGTGTGTGTGTGTGTGTGTGTGTGTGTGTGTGTGTGTGTGTGTGTGTGTGTGTGTGTGTGTGTGTGTGCGTGCACCTTTATCAAAATTTCTATAACTCAAGAACTGATGAACCAAATCTTAAAGAATTATATATGATATAGGGGTAGAAAAAACTGACGAATATAATAGAATTAGAAAAATTGCTAATAATAAATCGATTTCTATCTAAAAAAAATCTACATGATTACTCTAATTCCCGCAAATTTTGAGATTTCAAGCTTAATTTTTTTTAATGGATAGAGTATCATTAAAGGCAGATTGATGTTGAATTTGGCAATGATCGGTGAAGGGGTTCTTTTTAAAAAAAATTTTGAATTTTTTTAGATGTGTCCGTGGATGCTCTAACTTCCGCAAATTTGGAGATATCAATCTATTTCTAATTTTATTATATTTTTTCTACTATTTCATATATAATTTTTTAAGATTTGGTTAATTAGACCCAGCTTTTATACGCGATCAAAGGTCTATTTTTTTTCTGAAGGTTGCAATACTTATCTGGTTTTAACATAACGAAGAATGATTGAATTAATTTAAAATTTATTTTTATTAGATAGCGAGAATGGCACTAAATAGTATTCTGAAGAAAGGTGAGCGCGAGGAAGCAGAGCGGCGTCTCGACGAGTTGGATGACGAAAAGTTCAAGACAATTTTCAGATTACTCTATAAGTTGAACGACAAGGTTGATTTGTTCGCCCAGTATGATGTGGATGAGCTATTCGAGTGTCGAATTCTCAGCGTTGACGCCGAGGTTGACGCGGATCACCGCGGCAAAGGTTTGGCCAATATTCTCATGGCCGATAGCTTGAAAACCGCCCAAAATGCTGATTTCAAAAAAATTAACTTGATTTTCACTTATTTAAAATTTATTTATTTTTTTTCATTTATCTTTTATATTTAACTTATCTATTTCAATTTATTTGTCTATGAAATTTTAATTATGAATTTATATAATTCTATCTTCTATCTCTTCTTAATTTCAACTTAATCATAAAGTGATCTATTTTAATTGTGAAATTTTATTTGTTCTGTATACTTAGAATATCACAGATGGAAATTATTCATCAATTCTTTTTACGGAGGAAGAAAATCAATGTATTAATTAAAAGACGGCGATACGAGTCAAGCGCGGTACGTGGTGCGCAACTAGAGAATTAATAGTTACAGAAGTAACAAATTACAATGTATATACGTATATACATATATTCCAACTTAATAAACTGCGCGCCGATTGTTTGTCGGACTTGAAACACAGTTATCGTTGGAACATTAATACCCTTCCCTCCCCGGAATTAAATCTATACGATTTAATTATTTAAAAAACTGTAAAGAAATTATTGCGAAAAATATTACCTCAGCCAGGATTCGAACCTGAAATCTCCCTCATTCCGCGAAGAGCGTCGTATACCAATTCGACTACCGAGGCATGTGGTAATATTTATCGCAATAACAGCGTTGATAAGTTTAACAAGCGCATGTTATGATGCATCAACTGTTGATTAACTACGTGTCATAAATTATGATTTAAAATTACTCTTATCGTTAAAAGGTATTAGAGTAAAAAATTTTTTACCACAAAAAATATTTTTAAATTTATTGTTACTCTCTCTGTATGTGTCAAACGGTTCATCCTGTTTCTAAAGTAAGTCGATTAGCGATGCGATATATAAGACACTTTGGTATAATTTGCCTCTAAGCGACAGTCGCATTATATTATTTGGAGAGGTTAAAGCCATAGTGGTGTAAGTTACTTTTTTTTAACCTATCGAGTTAAGTTCATAGATGCAGTCTACACATGCAGATATGTTGAAAAAAGAAGAAAAAAAGTGGTCAAAAAATTGACTTACATTGCACCATTATGTGGCTTTAACCCCTCCATTTATGATGTTAAAATGTCAAAAGCAATTGACAATTACACGCAGGACGAATCATTGATTTGATTTTAAAAGGATTTACAAGCGTAAAGCGTTATATTATAAACAATCTGTTTATTTAATACATTATACATTCTATATATTAATCAAAAATAATTTTTTAGATTATGAAGGCTTCTGTTTCCTATATATCGGTATTAAATGCTATGTACCGAAAATCGGAAAAATGTTAGAATTTTTCAGCCCAAATTGCGTTATTAATTGGTCGTCATTATTGTTGATTGAATAATGTTGCACAAAAAATTATTAGCATATAGTCTTTTTATAAAAATTACTAGATTTTTCGCCCGCGTTTTGCGCGCTCTTTTACTCTCTAAAAAATTATTCATTAATAAAAAATTAAACTTATCTTTCAAAAATTAAAAAAATTTTGGCACTGGTTTCAAGAAAATCGGTTTATTAATACTTATTATTTCTCAAAAAAATTGAAAAATTTTAAAACCGGTTTTTAAAAAATTGGTAACATAAAATTATCCATAAAAATTATGCATAAGAAAAAAATCAGCTTGATATCTCAAAATTTGCGGAAATTGGAGCAATCACGTACATTTTTTTTTAACAGAAATTGGAAACCCCTTTATTATTAGCAATTTTTCTAATTCTATTACATTTTTTTAGTTTTTTCTACTCCTATTTTATATATACTTAATTCTTTAAGATTCGGTCAATTATTTCCCGAGAAATTGGAAAAATTTTGTAACCGGTTTCCAAAAAGATCGGTAACAAAAAATTATACACTTTATAGCACTCTCCGGAAAATTCTACCTCTACTTCATATACAATTCTTTAAGATTGGGGGGGAGGGGGTCAATTATTTCCCGAATTAACCATATCATGGCACTCCCCGAGAAATTCTACCCCTATATACTTCATATACTTTTGATAAAAATTCGGTCCACTAACGAATGAGTAGTTCGCGTTCAACATACATACATACATACAGACGTCAGACACTTATAATAATAATAGATAGATGATTTATAATTTATTCAATAACTATATTATAACTTTGTTAATAATACTTCATATCAAGTGGACTTTTCACCTAAAATATTATGATACATTATTTATATTATATTTAAAGAAGAGAACACGCGAGCGCGCATGCAAACATGTATTTGACTAATAATATACGTATAAGATTTTATTGAATATATGTTTAGAAAGCTTTTGCTTAAGAATAAGATCTTATTTTAATTACCCCAATCTCTAATCTGTTTCTTTCTTTTTTTATATTAACAGACTTTTATATTACAATATTTACAATTAAATATAATTTATGTCGTTGACAATTACTTACATTTCTATATCGCATGTTGAGAATTTCATATTTCTTATTTAGCTTTTGTACTTACTCTGAGAGCATTGGTTGTAGGAGGAAAGTTAGCAAAGCCAAACGAAACGTGAGCGAGTCTATAAGTAAGGGACAAAACGTAAACGTAACAAAAAGTAATCGCAACATCAGTCGCTTCTCAGACATCAGACATTTTACTATATTTTTAAGAGTGGAATAATATATTCTTCACTTTTCTCTTTTCGCTTACATATGCCCCGCATTCACCGCTACGTTAATGTCTTAATAATTTTTTTCCATCGGATATAGCTGAAACCGACATTTAGTCGAGTTAAATATTCATTTTTAGAACAATTATGTGCCATCATGCAACTACTAAATTGGTCACTGCCTCAGAAGGGGAGCGGGCATCGTCTCGTCGCTTTCATATAATATACCCGCGAGCTTCCAGGAATTAATGCGATGAAGCGCAATTACAATTGATCGTTACTGCCTGCGCTTTATCGTCTTCGCTGTGGTTATTCAGTATTATACTTTTTTCGTCACACGCGAAGAGTACAACGTCCTGTGTGTGCTTTTTGTGCGTTGACGTGACTATCTATTTTTACCATACCAATAGTTCTGAGAAGACCATGACACGCGCAACCACCATTAGCCGCTCGGTTGAAATCGGTCTTCGTTTTATCGGCATGTGGCCGGACTCGGCTTACCCGAATCTCTATTGGTCTTTATACATGACGCTGATACTGGTATCGCAATATTATCAATATTCGTACGTTGTTGCGCATTTTGACCTGAGCAATCTTCCGCTTTTATCCGATTGTTTGGGTCTCGCTCTAGCCAACACGCTCGCGTTTTTTAAGCTGCTTTCTCTGTGGTGGAACCGAAGGTAAAGTTCTTGGTTGTAATATCTGAAAAAAGGTGACATTTTTACAAACCATTATAAATGTTATAAATCTAGAGAGAGAAAAGAGAGAGAGAAAGAGAGAGAGAGAAAAATAAATCTTTTATTATTATATTTATGTAACGAAATATTTTAATATAAGTTTTATTTGTTGAACAATAATTGTTATCAAAAATTTTTTAAAGACATGTATCAAACCGCATGCGATTTAAGCGTAAAAATAATGACCATTAATGACGGTAATATATTTGCTATACATATTTTCTAAATAAAGTTATATACATTGATACGTTTTTTTGATACTTAATTGAGGCTTCTTTTTTTCGTGATAAAACTGATTAACGTGTACAATGTTTCGATAAAAGAATGAACTCTCTGCAGGATATTCTATAATATCTTGGCAGCAATGGATAGAGATTGGAATGATTGCGTTATCAATGATCACTCCACCATGATGACAGTCGCAAATCAATCGCGTCGTTGTTCCGTCGTGCTCATCGGCATCCACATTGTAACTGGTTTTTTCTTATCGATCGGTGTTTACGCGGCTCGCATGATGAGCAATTCTGGAGGTCCCCGAGCATTTCCGGTAAAAATGGAACTTCCTCTTATGGCTCTGGAATCGCCGCTTTTCGAGTGCATCCTTGCCGGGCAAATGTTTTACATATTGTCGCTAGCTTCTGTGGTTGGTATGATTAATGCGTTGCTTGCTACATTGGTAAGTATACAATGATTTATTATAAGCCATAAAATTCCTTTTTGCGATTTTAGATACAAGAACACTCTGTAATTGTAGATAAAAATAGGGTTTTTTTTTAATAATAAGAAAACTTATTAACGTTCAAAACAAAAGCTAATAATAAAGAGATACGAGACAATTTACGAGCAATAAAAGATGTTGGAATAAATTCTAAATTTAAAAAAATATATAGTGTTTATTAAATAATTGACAAACTTATGTTTCGTGCCATACTTGTTCTTTTAATTTATTGTCAACTGATTTATATTTACAGATAATTCACGTAGGTGGCCAGGTCGATATCATGCGGCAAGCTGTAACGGAAGTACATAGTAACAACGACGAACTTGGTTCATCTTTATCCATTATCAATAATCTCATTCATAGACACCAAAAGATTATTACTTTATCGGACGACATCGAAAGTCTATTTTCGTCCATTGCGCTGATGCAACTCCTGTGGAATACTTTAATCATCTGCTTCACTGGCTTTATGATAATAATTGTAAGCGAAATAGATTGTTCCGATTTTCGATCCTCCGACCGACAATTTGCTTTCTTTCGCAGGCTCTCAGTACCAACAAAGGTGCAATGGTTTTAATAAAATCGATGTTCCTTTACATTGCAAAAACATTAGAAGTCTTCGTATTCTGCTACGCAGGGGAGTTCTTAAGCTTCAAGGTGATTAAAGGAATGTTCCGTGCCCGCAGAATATTTGTGATTATGTCCTTCTTCCTATATTTCTAACGCCGCAAATAATAAATAATTAATTAAAACAAAAACTATTATTAGAAATATATAGCTATAATAACTTATTTTGTTATTATAGCTATACATATTTCTAATAATAGTTCTCGTTTTAGAATTTATTGTTAATAAATTCTATTACGCTGTTTATTACTTGTTAATGATTATTGATAGATATAATATTGTGTAACAAACGATATTTAAATGATTGTCTCATTCACGTGTTTTGAAATCGGGTCACGCTTTTCAGAGTAAATCGATTAGCGACGCAATATATGAGTCACTTTGGTACAACATGGTACCGTCCGACAGTCGAATTATGTTATTTATAATGATGAGATCGCAGAAGCGACTGACAATTACTGCGGGGAAAATCTTTGATCTCACTTTGGAAGGATTTATGAGCGTAAGACGAATCTCTTAATGTTCTACTGTGTAGACGAATCTCTTAATTTTTCAAGTTTCTTTTCTTTTATTGAATTTTTCTTAGGTCATGAAAGCTTCTGCTTCATACATGTCTGTATTGCATGCTACAATTTAAATCGGGAGAAGTATCATCTGTTCCCACAGTATCCACAGTTTTAAATCAACGCTCCGCGTCAGTGATAAATTATCTATTGTGAACTTTTTGAATTTATGCGAAAAAGATGGAGTATATGAACATATACAATATATACATATATATATTTTAATAATAATATTAAAACTTTATTTGCATAAGAATATAATAAATATATCTTCTTATTATGTCTCTTTATGTTCGTTGCACAGTCGACGTTTTAATCTTTTTATCTCTGTGATATTTCTTTTTCTTTTCTTTGACGTAAATATCCTACCATCTGATGACAAATGCTGTACATTATTTGCGCAATTTATCTTATGACTTGAAAATATTTAATTTTCAGATCTATTAGAGACTCAGCGTCTTTTTTCCAAAGAACTTTCTTGAAAGAAATTATCGACTACACCGACTATCTGCGTTTGCATTTTTAAAAACGGTTATTTGAACGTAAAGATACACGTATATCTTTTTTTTTGCGCGCTGAAGTCCGCAATTGTTGATTATTATCGCAAATTATAGCTTGCTTTGTCGCACAATTTATTACAGCGAAATGCGTAATTGCGATTGATCGTTGCTAGCATAAACGTAGCGGTTTTACCCTGTAAAATTGTTCGTACCTCTCTTGCGACATCGGGGAGGGGAGTGCATCACGGAGCTAGACCGGAGGACTCGATTGCCATCGTTTTCTTCGCGACGCCACTTCTCGTCTCGTACACAGTCGTTATTCACCTGGTTGGAAGGAGAGACGAGACGTGCACACGGTTTCCCGGAGTGATGGTTTAATGTGAGGTTGCACACTATTATGTCGACAAGTACCGTAAGCCCGTTGCTGAAGATCGGTCTCGGTTTGATTGGCATGTGGCCCGGCGCCTCGCACGCGACGCTTTGCTGGCTCTTTTATATGACTACCCTCGTCGCGATGCAGTACTTTCAGTACTCCTACGTCTACGCGCACCTCGATTTTAGCAATCTGACGAAACTGATGGACGGTCTGGGTCTCACTCTGGACTACACCTTGACGATACTGAAGCTACTCAGCCTTTGGTTTAATCGTCGGTAAGCCTAGCGATCGCTTGGTCGGCTTGATCTCTCGATCTCGATGTTTGATCGTCTGCGAGAGATGATTTGAGAGACACATCGGTGATCGGTTGTAGGATGTTCGCGGATATTTTGGTCGGGATGGATAACGATTGGAAGGATTGCGGGACCGATTTGCGTGAATGCGTGATGATGGGCAAGGCTAATTTGGCGCACCGTTGCTCCAACGCCATGATATCCGTCAACGCTCTCGCCACTTTTTTGTATTTTATTGATAGTTATGTACGTGGAAGTATGCTTTCCAAGAATGGACAGTTGCGCGAGTTTCCGATACAAGTACAGTTTCCGTTCGAGGTTCGTGAAACGCTTGTTTACCAGCTGGTCGGCCTGGGATTGTTTTTTCATGTGTTAGAAACGGCGACCGTAATAGCGATGCTGAATGCTTTGATCTTAACGTTGGTAAGTTAAGATAAGTCAAGAGACAAAAGCGGTTGTGAATTCTTTAGCTAAGTATGCATGAAGTAAAATTAATGTAATGTGGTATTTAAAATGTTCTTTAACGGGCTAATATTAAAGTTTTTGTTGGATTTGTCAAACTCTGCTTGAAACGTTAGTTTTTGTTTTGAGGTACTTCACGTAAGCGGACAAATCGATATCGTGTGTTTAGAGCTAAAAGAGATTCCCCCTATATCCAAATCTAGCTCGGTATCTGCCAAAACGCTCGTCGTAAGGCACCAGAAGATCATATCGTTGTCGAAGAACATCGAAAGCTTCTTTTCATTCGTTGCTTTGTTGCAATTCGTATGGAACACTTTTGTTATTTGTGCCTTAGGATTCATGGTCGTGATAGTGAGTAAGAATTAACTGGTTCGGCTGCTGTAGTAATAAATCCTGTCATGTTTCTAGGACACTGATGCCTAAAAAAATAATACACTTTAAAAATATATATAATTAAAATGTTAATTATATTCACAATTATATACAATTACAATTATATTCGATTTAAAATATAATACACTGTAAACAACATATGAGAGAGAAAAGTTAGTTTATATTCAATACAATATTTAATTTACAAAGCAATTGTAAAATAAAAGAAGGATACGTGTTATGATATTTAGCAATAATATCTCGGAACATGTATTTTTATGTGGATATTTATCCAATTCTGATATTATCTTATACTATTTGTAAACATTATTCAATATTCCAGTCTTTAGGTACGAACATGACGAGTAAATCCACGATATTAATACAATTTATTATTCCATATCTCGCAGTAACCATAGAAGCTTTTGTATTTTGTTTTGCCGGCGAATATTTGAGCACTAAGGTAAGCGTGCTACTTTTATTTTTATAAATTTTTTTTGTTATATTAATAGATAAATATAGATATAGATAAAAATTGAAACATAAGGCAAATAAGAGCAAAACGTCGATGTTAAAGCGAATAATATAAAATACAAATAAAAATAACTTGGAATTTGTTATAATTTAATTGTACGAAATGACTAAATCATATGTGTTGTGATTGCGTTTATCCAAATGGATATCTTTGTGTTCCTCCGGTCACGTGTTATAGTCTCATGTAACAAGTAGTCTATAATCTTTCTCTCTTTTTCAGAGCAGGGCTATCGGCGATGCGGCGTATGAAGCGGTTTGGTACGATTTATCTATTAGCGAATGCCGAACTTTGTTATTCGTAATCCTCAGATCTCAAAAGCGACTGACGATCACAGCTGGGAAAATCATGGATCTGACACTGGAAGGTTTTACCACTGTAAGTTTTTTGCTTTAAACTTTATATTGTTATTTTTCTTAACATATTATGATTACCGAACAAATACCAATGTTTTTTAATAATACCTAACACGTTGGCTGTCGTGTAACGCCCCGGTATGTCACATCCCATTTGCTATAAATTAAGTGAACTATCGACGTGTCACATCACGTCTTATTTTATATTGTAATTTTTGCATCGGCAAAATATATTGTAAGTTATTTTGACAGTTACGTGACATATTAGGAATACTTGTTTTTCACCAACTCTTAAGATGCAATCCAACAGTATAATATTTGATTATATATAATAAGTTTTTTGAAAAGCTATATATGCTTATTTTTTGATATGTTGGCACATGTAGAATAAATGTGATAATACATTGTGGCAGCCAACGTGTTAATATAGGTACTCAAAAAATTTATTAATATGTATATCGTATTGAGAGATTATCTTTGGACTTGGATTAATTGTTTTTGTTAGTATTTCTTTCTGCGTGACATTCTTTTAGATCATGAAAGCTTCAGCTTCATATATTTCGGTTTTATACGCGATGTATTGAAACACGAATTTATCTATGCTGGTCATACGTATATCGTCAAATCATCGCGAGTGAAATAATAATGATGTACACACATTTGTAGAAATACTAATTGAAAAAGGTGATTATTATAATAGTTCTTCTTTTATTTTTAACAACCGTTGTTGGATCTTATTTATATAAACTTATTGTTAATAGAATTTCTATGTATCTCTAAGAATCTCTTCTTTTTAAAAAATTTGAGATAAGATAGCAAATTAGTAAAATCCGCGAAAATTCTCCTCTGAAATATTCCGTTGATAATAAATAATGTGCTTTGAACATTAATATTTTACTTTCAGTTCTCTGTTAAGTTACAGTATAAATTATTGCAAAGTTTAAAAAAAAAATAAAAATGATTTAACAATAATATTAAAAAGATAAATTATATATAGTTTAGCCAACTGAGAATTTAAATTGCCAGTGAATAATGAAAAAATTTAACGTAGGTATCGTTTACTCGACCCTATGTTTCGCTCTATGGTATACTTATAATATACTAAATATACTAATCACTATACAATTTACTTACAATTTTAGCTTACAAATTTTCGACTAAAAATTATAATTCCCGTTTTTATCGCCTGATTTCTCTGCACAAAAAAATATATATTTTCTTTTTCCGCAAATAACAGGCTAATATTCAACAAATTAATATTCCTGCCAATACGACTAGTCATTTATATGTCGCACGATATGTCATTTATATCAATTGGTCGTTTTTTTAAATTTTCAGATCTGTACACAATGCATAATTTCTTGCTCTTTTCATACTGGAGAATCACTATTATGTTTTTAAGGAAAATCATCTATCAATTCTCTGTATTACTGCGTTCAGTTTATATGTCACATTTGATGATGATATTTTCCACGTGTATCTTTTTTTCTGACTGCCAGAAAAAAAGTTGTAATCGCCTGTCATCGCAATTTAATTTATTATTTCATGACTGTCGTCGTACCGCAAGATACATAATTGTAATTGATCGAAAGGCTCACGCTACCTCGTATTTATTTTTCTACGGGGTAGTTTTACTCTTTGCGAAATTGCTAACTGCGTGTAGTGAATGTGAATTTTTAAAACTATATTATAGATGATTAATGAATAATGAGTAGTCAGTTTATTAGGATGCCGCACAAACTCTCTTTAATCGAATTAAATAGAATTTTTTGAATTGTTGCGAACGTGTCTCGAACCTTCAGTTCTTGTTTCAGTTCTTGTTACTTTATGTAAACGGATAGATCGATATCATATGCCCAAAGACTGAGAGAAATTTCCACTGACACAATTTATATGAAACATCATTATAATTTGTTCCATAAAAATCGTGATCGTGATAGTGAGTAAGAAAGTTTTATCT
Organism: Temnothorax americanus; assembly: GCF_048541705.1. Lineage (NCBI taxonomy): Eukaryota > Metazoa > Arthropoda > Insecta > Hymenoptera > Formicidae > Temnothorax > Temnothorax americanus. Next base: position 5,461,187 of record NW_027509338.1, on the reverse strand, counting down.
ACCGCGGAAATTCAGTGTTGCTAGAGGGCAAAAAATTTGTCCCGTTTCGCGGTATGGCAATCTTTCCGTTAAACTGCTTTTATATCGCTATACTTTATTCGCTCATTTTGGAACTGTTTGAAACGTCTGAAAAATAAAACAATTTATAACTTGATTTAATCAAAGCAATTTTAAAGAGAGAAATTTCGTAAAATCTCGTACTTGCATAGCAATAACACCATTTCTCTAAGAATAATGCGTTATCCCGTTTCCTTGACACTGAGATTATATTCTTAGAGGTTGAATATAATGCCGATCCACTAATTAAAAGCACGAACATGCACGAGATATTACGACTTACTGCTCCTGATTAACATAATATAACTAACATTCTGCATAATCATTACGCAGTCTGTATATAGGCACGAACGTGGTAAACCCGAATTATAATTTATGTAATCCATCATTCTGTATTATCGCTGTTACATCGTTTTCTGTTTTGCTGGCGAGTACCTAAATATTAAGGCTAGCATCCCTTTGCTTTTAACTGCTTCTAGGTGTGAGTACCTTTTTCTATTGTCTATAAAAGTATACTTACTTTTTAATTTTACGCGACGAGGCTGTTACATGGTTGCATGATCCTTGCATGCGAGTTCAGCTCGTATTGCTGTACAACGTTTTAAACAAATATTTTTTCTTTCTCACAATCAGAGCAAGTCCATCGTCGATGCCGCATGTACTTTGGTACGAATTGTCCACTAGCGAATGCTGAATCTTATTGATAATCATCAGAGCTAAAAAATGATTGATGTATCACAGCTGGAAAAATCATCGATTTGATTTTACAGAAGGATTTACAACGTAAGATTCTTATCGTTTTTAAGCGTGGCGGATGATTAATAGATACTATTTATATACGTAGATTAATACTATTATATACGTAGAAATTCACAAGTATTGCAATTAGATACAATATTATTGAAATTGTACCGTGGTATATACATTATAATAATATATAAATTCTGGAGAATGTCCATTTGCTTCTCGATGCTGTTTGTATAAGGACATTTTTTTCCTGATCATGAAAGTATTGGCGTCATACATGTCACTATACTAAGCCAATACTAAACGCAATTTATTGAAATCAGATCGACTTATCACGAGTAATTAATTTTTGTTGATTAATTCTATGTAAAAGTACTCATAAAATAAAAACTGATAAAATTTATTAGACGGTTGAACATGTTTTGTACTACTTGTTGGAAAACGCGAAACTGAAAATAAAAATTATGATTTAACAAAACATTTGTGTCAATATCTTTATGCGACAATACAGAAATAAATTATATTACTTCTTATTAAAAAATCCATTGCGTTGCAATAAAAATATACATATATCAAGACCTTATTCAAATTTCTAACTGTTTTTTATATTGTATTGACGTAAACATTTCACAATCAGCAACTTCTTTGTTGAAACCAACTTTTTCAGAATCTTTTTACTTCGCCGGTACATATTTTTTCAAATTATTACCTACTTCAAATTACTTGCAGGAGAGACGTTACGTATATATGCACGCATATGCAAATCATAAGAATAAATTACTCGCTATTACACGATTCACCTCCAATCCGGGAGATGTACTTTAATCTCTTATTTATTTAAAAACTTGCAAACGAATATTACGAACATAATTTAGTTCATTTACTTAGAATGCGTAATGCAATAATTACAATAATTCAGGCAGAAAAAGAGATGGATACTTGTATTTTGTCGACGAGAAATTGCGTTGTCAAAGAGACAAGGTTGAAATAGAACTGACGCGTAGCGTTGTTCACCTTTTTTTTTCGTTACTTTACAATATCTCCGTTACTTCACGATCGGAATAAACGTTATCAGACTGTTTAATGGGATCATATAGGACGTCTATACGAATGATATTCTGTCTCTACTTATCATTATACTACGCGACGTATAATAACGATTAATCTATATTCACCGCGAGTGGGGACGCATCGCGTGGGGGTGCACTTGGGGAAAACGGTCGGTGCAGTTTCAGTTTCTTCTTAAACCAGCGCACCGAATGTGCCGATACTAATCTTTATTTTCTTACGTATCGAAAACTATTGGCGAATGAAAATTACGAGTTCTGTCAGCCCGGCGCTGAAAATATGTCTTAAATTTTTCGGCGTGTGGCCGGATGTATCGTATTCTACTGTCTGTTGGCTGAGCTTTATGTTAAGCATGTTAATCGTACAGTACTTCCAGTATCTGTATGTACTCAAGCATTGTAATGTCAGCGAACTCTTGAATTTTATTGACGGTCTGACAGCATCTTTATACTATAGTTTGACATTTTTGAAATTGGCTATTTTGTGGATATATCGTCGGTAAGTTATTATATATTACGCTGTGTATAATGATACAACTTCGCGCATATCACCGCAAAACAAAATTTCTTAGTTATTTAACACATATCATTAATCTGATGTTCTCTAATCGGAAATGATATAAGGTTTATTGATATTAAATCGATAAACCTGAGCTCGAACATTGGTGCATACAATATTAGTGGTTTCGTCAAAAGATATGCAATGTTTCTATCTTAATATTTGACGGATTAAAACAACACATTACAGAATTTTTCATCAAATCCTGACTGCTATGGATAATGATTGGCGCGAGTGCATCAATATCGATCAGCATTTGCATATAATGACAATTAAAGCTAATATATCGTATATCTTTTGTAACGCTATGTTGAGCTTCACCGCGGTCGCTACAGTAATTTATTTCTTAGGCGAATATGTAACTCGTTTTATATTTTTAACTGAAGATTACAATGACACTTTACGACGGTTTCCCGTAAGAACAGAATTTCCTCACGAAACTCTACAATCGCCGATGTTTGAATTTCTCTTTGTGATATTATTGTTACACGCAATGTTACATGGAGGCGCGGCCGGTACTGTAGACGGATTGATCTTTACTTTGGTAATTCTTATATTTTACATCTATGTCTTATTTATTTGCAATTAAATTTTACGGAGTGATTTGTGAGGCAAGTTTATAACCATAAAATATTGTTACATTAAAATATTGCTTCAAATAACTTACATAATTTTATTATCTGCTATGTTTTTGCATAAAAATTTTGAAGTACATATGGATATTAATGTTCGTGTCAGAAAAATATTATATTTAAGTTAATATTTTATTTTAAAAATACTACGCTTATTATATCGTTGTACATAAAAAACAATTTTTAAGAGAAAATTCTCTTTAATAATTGAAATTTTTACAGAAATTTTATTTATTTTAGGTGTTTCATGTGAGCGGACAAATCGATATAATATGTCAAGAATTCAGAAATATATCTGAGAATATTATTCTTCACAAATTTTCCGTATATGAATTAGGAATGCTGATCGAAAGACACAACAGAATTCTTTCATTTTCCGAGAATATCGAGAAACTCTTCTCCTTTATCGCGTTAATGCAAATTGTTTGGAATACGCTAGTTATTTGCAGCTTAGGATTTGTCTTCATAATTGTAGGTACTGTTATAAATATATATATATATATATATATATATATATATAATAATTGTTTTCATATATTTTATTGTTCTACATTTCTATTTTTATTGTTCATTGAACCAGTCTACTCATACTGATGAAGTTGGTGTTTTCGCGTTAGTAAAAAACTTTTTTTCTTCCCTTGGTACAATAATAGAACTCTTTATTATTTGTTTTGTCGGAGAATATCTTAGCTACAAGGTAAGCATTTAAAAGTGATTAACCATAATAATGTAATTTTTTAATAGAATAATTTCTCATAATGATGGAAATATAATATAATATATAATATAGGTATGTATAAAATATACATAATATGTAATAAAACAAAATTAATTTCTAATAAAAATATTTTAATAATAAATGAATTATATATTAATATAATTATTAATATAATTAATATAATTATGAATTACTAATATAATTAAGAATAAATGAAGAGCTTATTATTTAATTTTTTAACAATTATTCTTTAACTATCTTTCCTTACTTTTTAATACTTTACTACAATATTTCTTTAATGTTTACAAGAATACTAGTAAAGAATTTGAATGTCAAATAAATTAAACAAATACAAATAAATATGAAAGAAAAACATCTAAAACTAATTGTATGGTCTTTAGGGTAAATCAATTACCAATGCATCATATGAATCGCTGTGGTATAATATGCCGTTGAATCATAGTAAAGTTATAATATTTATAATAATGAGATCTCAGAAGCGATTGGCGATCACGGCAGGAAAAATGATGGATATGTCATTCGAAGCTTTTACGAGTGTAATCTTTCAAACTATTTGTACAGAAGAGCAAATTTATTTCATACTTATTACTTAATTTCATACTTAATAGGTTATTTTATAAAATTTATAGTTAATTTTAAAATTTGTTGTGACATGAGTTCTTTGTGCATGAATGTAGTATGTTGAGAAAATTTACTTAATAATATTATTTTTTTAGATCGTGAAGGCATCAGCGTCATATGTATCTGTCTTGAATGCTATGTATTAATACAGAAAGGTTGCTAAAAGTGTAATGTAATCAACCTCAACAGTAGACATTGTGATAATAAATAAAGAATTAAAGCGTTATTAAAACAAAATATAACAGTCACTTATATCGTTTTATAGTTATTGAATGTAAATTGTAAAATATATAAATTTTACAAATTAAAATTAAATTTAATGTAAATGTAAAATAAATTTTTTGTATTCTTTTGTATCATTATTAATCGTATACTTTTACTAAAAAAAATGACATAACTGCGGAGCGCATCGAAAGTTTAAACCATTGAATCTTTATTAGAAAGTCATATATAAAAAGTAAGATACGTATAGGTACATTTCATTGCGTGTATTTGTAAACGTCTACGATATCTCCAATTGCATACTTCTTATTACTGGAATATATTCCATAAGCGAGCACATTGCACAATAACATTTCTTGAATTATTGAAAACAATTACTCGTCATTATATGATTCGACATTCGATCTTGGTTCGAGAGTTTTATTATTTTTTTCTCATTTTATTTCTTTAGAAAACAGAAATTGAACAGTAAGAACACAATTTAATTCCATTTCGTTTAGAATACTTAATGTGTAATTACCGTTGTCCTGTCGCGCGTTTAATGATTTCCACGATTGCTGTGAAACGCGATGGGTATCTGTTGCGGTGCAGAATTATTTCCGAGAAAATAAATCGTAAAAAACTAAAGGATGAAAAATTATTCTTTTCTTTCCGTAATTTCATCTATACGTCTCTGTTACTTCATGATCGAAGTACACGTTTTGCTTCCGATGTAGACTGTTAGTGTGAAAGCATAGAATATTTATTAAAATAATGAGTTCTGTCTCGACTGACCATTATACTACGCAAAGTATAATAGCGATTGATCCATGCTCACCTGAGTGGGGATGCACTGTGTGGGGATGAACTGCGTGGGGAGAATCGGATCGTGCAATTTTATTTCTTTCTGAACCAGAGTACCGAACAAATGTGACGAGGCTAATTTCTATTTTTCAATAGTTTCTAAATTATTTGCAAATGGTGATCACGAGTACCGTTAGCCCGACATTGAAAATGGGTCTTCAATTTGTTGGCATGTGGCCGGATGTACCGTATTCTACTATTTATTGGTTGAGTTTCATGTCCAGCATGCTGATTATACAGTGCTTCCAGTATTTGTATATTTGTGACCATTTTAAGATGAGCGAGCTTTCGAATCTTGTCGATAGCTTGCCTTTGACTTTAGATTACAGTTTGACTTTACTTAAATATACCAGTTTGTGGATGTCTCGTCGGTAAGATGCAATGTCACACTGCATAATAGTACAACTTTGTTCAATAGTCACATTCAGAGAATAAAGATTTACCGAAGTACAAGATTTTTTCTCAGTTTTTTAATACATATAGTTGATTCAATTTTTGATAAATAAAAATAAGAAATATTAACATTATATAAATATTAATTCAATATTAGTACATATAGGGGTAACATCGGTATTTCTAGGAACAAAAGTGTGATATTTCTATCTAAGACGAATAATAATAATAATATATTGCAGAGTCTTTCATGAAATCCTTGCTACTATAGATAATGACTGGCGCGAGTGCCTCAATATAAATCAGCATTTGCATGTGATGACAATCAAAGCTAATATGTCGCACTCCATTACTAATGCTATATTTAGCTTTAATGCGATCGCCGCCGTATTGTACTTCTTAGGCGACTACGTAGTTCGTTCCGTATTCCTAACTGCAAATTACAATGACACTTTAAGGCAGCTTCCTATAAAAATACAATTGCCTTTTGATAGTCAACAGTCGCCGATGTTCGAGTTTCTTGTTGTAACGTTATTTTTACATATAATGTTACACACATTCACAGTATCTATTTTTAATGGACTAATTTTTACTTTGGTAATTTATATTTTGCGTCAATATTTTCGTACTTGAACAATTTATAACGCAAAATTGTAACTGTGGAGTATTTTTATATCAAAATTTAAATAAATTGTAAAGTTTTATAATATATAAACTGCTCTCTAGTTCTCCTTTACAAATTTTAAGTTACAACACTAATGCCAGTGTTAAAGATATTTGGAAGTCAAGTTACAGTATATTATACATTACGTAAGAATTATCACGCTATATAAATATATCTCTGACTAGAAAAACATATATTCTTTACAATAATAATATTTTTTATATATGACTGAGATTAAAAAAAAATATAAGTATATTTTAGGTGCTACATGTAAGCGGACAAATTGATATAATATGTCAAGAGTTCAGAAATATTTCCAGGAATACTTTTCTATGTTCCCTATCTTCATTTGGAATACTAGTCGAGAGGCATAACAGAATTATTTTATTTTCCGAGAACATGGAAAAACTTTTCTCCTTTATCGCGTTAATGCAAGTTATTTGGAATACATTAGTTATTTGTTGCCTAGGATTTATCGTCATAATTGTAAGTACTGTAATTCATGTATAATGATTGATATCGTATAAATTATTTATTTCTATTTCTGTTGTTCTTTGATTTAGTCTATCCATAATGAAGCCGATACATTTGTATTCGTGAAAACTGTGTTTGGTTACTGTGTCATATTGATTGACGTCTTTGTCATTTGCTTTGCCGGAGAACATCTTAGTTTCAAGGTGAGTATTCATCAGAAACAGTTAATTATAGACACACAATTTTTTAACACAATATAGTTGGCTCTCTTAATAATGCAAGTGCGTAAAATTTCTTTCTAATAAAAATATTTTAATGTATTATATAATATATAAACAAATTAAGTAATAACATAAAAAAATTGTTTTAAATAAAAATGTTTGTTATTTTATAAATTTATCTTAACATAATATATTATAATAATCACACATCTCTTTAAAAAATACTTTATATATTGCAGTATGTTTGTGTCATTAATTAATTGTTTATTATGCGTAAACAATTTTTGTATTTTAAAAATAACAATAGACAAATTAAATAAAACATTTCTAATATAAATTATATTATAATATTTTTGTAACGTTGGTGTTAATACTAGAAAAAATGTTCTGTGTTAATTTATTGATTTTCAACAAATTTATTAAATACGCGCGAATGTGAAAGGAGCCAATGTACTTAACACAACTTACATTATTCTTTAGAGCAAATTAATTGCAAATGCAACGTATGAAACGCTGTGGTACAATATGCCATCAAATGCGGGTAAAATTATAATATTTATATTAATGAAATCTCAGAAGCAACTGACGATTACGGCAGGAAACATGATGGATATGTCATTTGAATCTTTTACAAATGTAATTTTTCAAACAATTTGGACTTCTTATTAAAAGACAACTTTATTCTACTTATAGTTAATTTCGGGATATTCTAAAACATTTTTTATGCATAAAATAATTTATAAACTAAATTTAATTCTTAACTATTTATCGTTGTAGATCATGAAAGCATCAGTGTCTTATATATCCGTCTTAAATGCTATATATTGACACAATAAAAGCAAGTATTTTCTGAAGTTATAACATAATTAATATAAAGTATAAATTAAAATAAAATAAATTAAAAAATATAAACAACAAATTAAAATGTTTATTAAAAGAAGTTGTCAGCAAGTTAGTAATTACCATTTAATATAACTATATGCACATGTTAAAAGAAAGCAACTTACGTAACTATAAATAAATTTTTGTTTCTTATATATTATTATTATAATTTACATTCTTACTTGAAAAGATATATAACTGCAGAGTGTGTTAAAGATTTAAAAGATTATATGGCATATGTATACAAGTTTGCGTAGACTTATCTATTGTTTTTTTAATGTTATTTTTTATTGTATTTTTGTATTTTTTACTCTTAACATCTATAATATTTTCAATTGAAAACTTTTTATTATCAAAATATATTTCATAATCAAGTCTTGCACAGTAACATTTTCTGAAATATTAAAAGTAATTACTCGTTATTATACGATTCAGTCCCAGTCAGAGTTTTGCTATTCTTCTTTCGCACTATATTTCTTTAAAGATCAGCGGTTGAACTACACGATATAATTCCATTCGTGTAGAATACCTAATCTGTAATTACCATTGCTTTGTCGTGCGTTTAACAATTTTCGCAATTGGTAGTAAGAAACGCGACATTTATCTTTTTTCGATGAAATTATATTTCCAAGAGGTATAAGGTTGCAAAAAAAAACGTAGTTAAAGCAAAGATAGCTGTTTTCTTCTTCTATGATTATGTATGCAATATGTCTCTGTAACATCATGGTTGAAATACACTTCATGTCTTTCTGACATAGACTGTTAATAAAATTTTAAAATGTACGTACAAATAATGAGTTCTGTCTCGGCTTCTATCTCATTGTATTACGCGACATATAATAGCGATTGATCCATGTTCACCTGAGTGGGGATGCACCGGTGTGGGGATGGACTTGGAGAGACGAACCATGCAATCTTATTTCCTTCTGAACTAGAGTACCGAACAAATGTGCTGAGACTAATATCTCTATTTCTAAATATATTCAAAATTATTTGCAAATGGTGATCACGAGTACCGTTAGCCCGATGCTGATAATTGGTCTTCGATTCTTTGGTTTTTGGCCGGGTGTATCACATTCTACCATTCATTGGCTGAGCTTCATGTCGAGCATGCTGATTATACAGTACTTCCAATATTTGTACATATTCACTCATCTGAAGATCAGCGAGTTAACAAATCTTGTTGACAGTTTGATGGTGACTTTAGTTTACAGCTTGACATTTCTGAAATTGATTGGTCTGTGGATACATCGGCGGTAAGATAATCATAATGTAATATACTACGTTATAATTCAATCTTGCTAAATCGTCGTGTTCGAGAAATAAGATTGTCCTTCAGTTTCTTAACATAAATTCGTAATTCTGTTTTTCCTAACTAGAATAGCCGACTTGAATATCATTATTTAAATCTTATACAACATTAATTTCAAGAAAAAAATAAATATTATTTATATTTATAAGAATCTGACTAAAAAATAACGTATTGAAGTAACGTATTGCAGAGTTCTTCATAAAATTTTGGTGGATATGGATAATGATTGGCGCGAGTGCATCAACGTCGATCAGCATTTACATATAATGACAATCAAAGCTAACGTATCACATTTCTGCTCTAACGTCTTGTTAAGCATTAATACGATCGGTTCGGCACTTTACCTCTTAGGCGATGACGTAGTTCATTTTATATTTCCAACCGAAGATTACAACGTTACTACACGGCAGCTTCCTATAAAGATACAATTTCCCTTTGAAACTCAACAATCGCCGATATTTGAATTTTTCGTTGTATCAACATTTTTACATGGGATGTTACAAGTATGGTCGATCGCTATTCTAAATGGATTGATCATTACTTTGGTACTTCATATTGGATATTTGTTATTTTCAGTGTTTATTAATTTTTTACGCAATATAACAATTTACATATAAACTTAAGCGTAAACATTATTCCATGGAAATTTTATATTCATTAATTTTCAGAATTTTGTTACGCGTGACACACAAATACATGTTAGATTTTTATATTAGAAATTTTATAATTTATTGTCAGCGTCAAGAGTATATATATATATATATATATATATATATATATATATTTATTTTACTATGAAATAATATAAATTAAATATATTATGTAAAATTTTTACATACGTGTATAACAATAATTTTTGCAAAAATTTAAGTATATTATAGGTGCACCATGTAAGCGGACAAGTTGATGTAATATGTCAAGAATTCAGAAATATTTCCAGGACTACTCTTTTGTATGGATCTTCCCTATCTTCGTTTGGAATATTGGTCAAGAGGCATAACAGAATCATTTCATTTTCCGATAACATCGAAGAACTCTTCTCCTTCATTGCGCTAATGCAAGTTGTTTGGAATACACTAGTTATTTGTTGTCTAGGATTTATTATTATACTTGTAAGTACTGTAATAAATATACAATAGATGTTGTTATATATTTCATGTATTTCTATCTTTGTCATTTATTGAACTAGTCAATTCATAACGAAACTGGTGTTTTTGCGTTAATGAAAACTATGATTGCTTATTTGGCTATAACAATGGAGGCCTTTATTATTTGCTTTGCCGGTGAATATCTTAGTTTTAAAGTAAGTATTCGGAAGAGTGATTAATCATAAAGTTTTGAATACGTTTACGCTGATTTAATGATAGAAATTTATGCCATTGTGTTTAAATAAAAATATATTAATATGTTGCAAGGCAATATAAAATATTATTTAAGCTAATCAATTTTAAGTAAATAGAAATGTTTTTTATTTTAAAAAAGATTTATTTTACCAACATGTAAATATCTTTTAAAGTACTAACAACATATCTGCCATAATAAAACATATAAATTTATGTATTATAAGATATTTATCACTTAATAGTTTATTGTAAATACAAATAAATTTTCTATAATACTTAAATAAAAAGAGTAATGGAATCAGTGAAGAATTTATAATAATGTTACTACAATATTTTCTCGATATCGGTAATAATCTACTGGAGAAATCTTTTTAAAAAAGTTACATATGGATGAAAACAAATATAAAAAAGCCATTATATTTGATAGTATTTGCATCATTTTTTAGGGTAAATCAATTGCCAGAGCAACATACGAGACGCCATGGTATGATATGCCGTCAAAACAAAATAAAATTATAATATTTATATTGATGAAATCACAAAAGCGACTGGCAATCACGGCGGGAAAAATGATGGATATGTCGTTCGAAACCTTTACAAGTGTAATTTAAAACATTTTTCAATCATCTATTTATTAAGAGACAAATTCATTTTACTGAATTAATTTTGAAACTGCTACGACATGTGTCTTTATAGATAAATATAATTTACAGATTTAACTTATACATATATGTTTAATATTTATTACTTGTGTTTTTTTAGATTATGAAAGCGTCAGTATCATATGTATCAGTTTTGTATGCTATGTTATGATATGAACAAAATCACAAGGTATCTATTTTCTGAAAGTATATTACGTAGTTGAAATAAGCCGCAAAGTTAAAATAAGTTAGAAATATTGAAAATAAATTAATAATTAAATCAATATTGTTGGTTAATAATAATTGTTGTTTCATAATAAAGAGTTAAAAATTCACAAATTTAAATTACTATGTATAAAAGTATTTATGTATAATAATGTTTTATTTCTCGCGTATGATATTATTAATATATTTTATCTTCGTAAAAAAGATACGTAAATGCAAACGTTTCGGACATTGACTTTTTCCTTAAAAAAATCGCATACTCTGTTTATATTTCTTATTTTGTATATTTTGTTGCTTATATATATACATTCGTACTAGACGTAATATCCTCAATTGCAAATATCCTACTTTAAAAATTCTTTTCAACAACGAGTTTCTTGCAATAAAGCCTTGTGTCCACTGTGCTAGAAATTGCTCCGAGATCTCGGACGGAGAAAGAATTAACCAATTGCATTGGTCAATCAGCCAAATTGTTTAAATGTGATTGGTCAGTTCTTCCTCCGTCCGAGATCTCGGAGAGATTTCTAGCATCAAGGACATAAGGCTTAACACTTTTTGAATTAAAAAAAATTACCCATTATTACATCACCAGTTAGAAAGTTGAGTTGTCCTTCCCTCATCATATTTCTTCAAAGATCAGAAATTTAATTAAAAAGGTTATGTATAGTTGCAGAGTGCACAAAAGAAATTTATTATATTGACGTTCCACTAGAGACTAAAGGACCATGTGGCATATACAGTGTGTATAACTTTATTTATTAATATTTTAATATCATTTTTTATTATATTATTATTGTATATTTAACTTAACATTTATAATATTTCACACTGCAAACTTTTCATTATCAAAATTTATTTTATGATCAAGTTTTGCACAGCAACTTATCCTGAATCATAAAATGTAATTACTCGTTATTATATACGATTCAGTCCCAGTCAGAGTTTTGCTATTCTTCCTTCACTGTATTTCTTTAAAGATCGGAGGTTGAAATATACGATATAATTCCATTCGTTTATAATACCTAATGTAATTACAATTGCTTTGTCGTGCGTTTAATGATTTTTGCGATTGGCAGGAAACATGGTGAACATTTGTTTCTTTTCGATAGGATTATATTTCCGAGAAACAAGGTTGCAAAAAAATAGTTGAAGCATAGATAGCTGTTTTTTCTTCTGCAATATCTATACAATGTTCTTGGAAATGTTACATGGTTGAAATGCACTTTAAGTTTTTCTGACATAGACTGTTAATGAAATTTTAAAATGAGCATACAAATAATGAGTTCTGTCTCGGTTTTTGTCTCGTTGTACTACGGGACATATAATAGCGATTGATCCATGTTCACCTGAGTGGGGATGCACCGTGTAGGGACGCATCGTGTGGGGATGAACGTGAAATAACAGACTATGCCATCTTATTTCCTTCTGAACTAGAGTGCCGAACAAATGTGCTGATAAACTAGTATCTCTATTTCAGAGTATCTTTATTACATTAAATATTCAAGAATATTTTGCAAATAATGATCACGAGTACCGTTAGTCCGACGCTGATAATTGGTCTTCGATTTTTCGGCTTTTGGCCGGGCGTATCATATTCTACCATTTATTGGCTAAGTTTTATGTCGACTATGCTGATTATGCAATACTTCCAATATTTGTACATATTTAATCATCTGAAGATCAGCGAGTTAACAAATCTTGTTGACAGTTTGATGACGACTTCAATTTACAGTTTGACATTTCTGAAATTGGTTATTCTGTGGATACATCGTCGGTAAGATAATGCATACTACGTTACATAAATTCTTAATCTTGTTTTCCGACTGGAAGTGGCCGAGTTATAATATCATCGTCTAAATCAAATTTCAAACATTGGAATATAGAACATTAAGTAATTTTAATATAGAAAATAAATATTAATTATTTACATATTTATAAAAATTTGACTAAAAATACCATATTGATGTAACTTATTGCAGAGTCTTTCATACAATTTTGGCGGATATGGATAATGACTGGCGCGAGTGCATCAACGTTGATCAGCATTTACATATAATGACAATCAAAGCTAACATATCACATTTTTTTTCTAGTAGTTTATTGAGCTTTAATGCGATCGCTTCGGCATTTTATCTTTTAGGCGACTACGTAATTCGTTTTATATTTCTAACCAAAGATTATAACGCCACTTTAAGGCAGCTTCCTATGAAGATACAATTTCCTTTTGAAACACAACAATCGCCGATGTTTGAATGTTTCGTTGTATCACTATTTTTACATGCGATGTTACAAGTATGGTCGATGGCTATTCTAAATGGATTAATCTTTGCTTTGGTAATGGCATATTTCTTATTTTCAGTTTTTAATAATTTTTATATAGACTAATTTACATAAACTTATAAACGTAAACGCTATTATATGGAATTTTTACATTAATAAATTTGCAGAATTTTGTTACATAACACAACACTTGCTAATATTTGTTACACTACTGTATTAGAAATTTAGAAATCTATTGTCAGCGTCAAGACTATATGCGTACATATTACAGTAAAAAAAATAATATAAATATTAAATATATTATATGTATTATAAAAACATCAAAATTTTTTTTACATGCAATAATTATAATTTTTGCAAAAATTCAAGTATATTATAGGTGCTCCATCTAAGCGGACAAGTTGATATAATATGTCAAGAGTTCAGAAATATTTCCAGGACTATTCTTCAGTATGGATCTTCCCTATCTTCATTTGGAGTATTAGTCGAGAGGCACAACAGAATTATTTCATTATCTGAGAACATCGAAAAAATCTTCTCCTTTATTGCGTTAATGCAAGTTGTTTGGAACACATTATCCATTTGTTGTCTAGGATTTATCATCATAATTGTAAGTACTGTGATAAATATGCAATAGTCGTTGATATATGTTTTATGTATGTCTATTTTTTTCGTTTATTGAACTAGTCAATTCATAATGAAACTGGTGTTTTCGCGTTAGCGAAAACCGTGATTGCTTATTTTTCCATAATAATGGAAGTCTTTTTCATTTGCTTTGCCGGTGAATATCTTGGTTTAAAAGTAAGTATTCAGAAATGATTAATCATAAATTTTTTAATACAATGACGCTGACGTAATAATAGATATGTGTATAATGCTGATTTTTTGAATAAAAATACAATTATGTTGTAATGTAATATAAAAAAAGAGTCACGGTGTCGGTTTCGCTCCGCGTGTATTTGGCGCGAGACACTACCGTGTCTTTTGATATTATTTTTAAGCTAATCAATTTTAATTAAATAAAAATATTTCTTATTTAAAAGTAAATTTATTTTACAAACATGTGAAAATCTTGGAAGTACTAATCATATATCTGCCATAATAAAATATAAAATATATACATTTATAAATTATAAGATATTTATCACTTAACAGTTTATTATAAGCACAAAATTTTTTATAATATTTAAATAAAAATAGAAACAGTAAAGAATTTTTGATAAATTTACTACAATATTTTCACGATTGGTAAAAATACCGCAAAAATCTTTTTCTTTTAAATAAGTGAAATGAATAATGATGAATATAAAAAAAGCTGGCACATTGACAGTATTTACATTTTCTAGGGCAATTTAATTGCTAGGGCAACATACGAAACCCCATGGTATGATATACCGTCAAATCAAAGTAAAATTATAATATTTATATTGTTGAGATCACAAAAACGACTGGCAATCACGGCAGGGAAGATGATGGATATGTCATTTGAAACTTTTACAAGTGTAAATTTTTAAATTATTAAATTATTAAAGACAAATTTTTATTTCACTTATTTAATTTTAGATGTGCTTCGACATGTGTTTCGACATGTGTATGTGTATAGACAAATGTAATTTGTAGATCTAACGTGTATAATATTTTACTTGTGTTTTTTAGATTATGAAAGCGTCAATATCATATATATCAGTTTTGAACGCTATGTATTGATATTAACAAAATTGCGTAGTATCTATTTTCTGATATTATATATAGGTATATCACGTAGTTAATGTAAACCATAAAGTAAAAAAAAGTTAAATATATTGATAATAAATTAACAATTAATATAATATTATAAGTTAATAATTGTTCAATAATTAAAAGTAAAAAAATTACACAAACTTAACTTACTGTATAATATATAAAAGTATGTGTAAATGCTGTTTTATTTCTCGTGTGTGTGCTATTACTATTATATTTTATCTTTATAACAAAGATACGTAGATATAAACGTTTCGGATACTGACTATTTCCTAGAAAATCGTATACTATGTTTATATTTTTTATTTTGTACATTTTGTTCCTTACATTTGTACTAGACGTCTATAATATCCTCAATTGCAAACATCCTACTTTTTAAATTTTTTCAATTAATTAGTTTCTTGCAATAAAGTCTTGCATTGGTCAATTGGCCAAATTGCTTAAACATGATTGGTTAATTCTTTTTTTGTCCAAAATCTCGGAGCGATTTCTAGCATTGTGGACACAAGGCTTAGCACCACCTAAATTAAAAAAAAAATTACTCGTTATTACATCCCCAATAGAAAGTTCAGTTGTCCTTTCGCGCGTCATTATATTCCTTTAAAGATCCAAAGTTCAATTAAAATGGTTATGTAGTTGCAGAATGCATAACAGAAATTTGTTATTATATTGACGTTCTACTAGGGACTAAACGGTCATGTGGCATATACAATTTGTATAACTTTATTTATTAAACTTTTAATGTCATTTATATATTATTGTATTATTATATATTTAACTTAACATTTATATTATTTTACATTGCAAACTTTTCATTATCAAAATTTATTTTATGATCAAGTTTTGCACAGTAACTTATCCTAAATCATAAAATGTAATTACTCGTTATTATACGATTCAGTCCCAGTCAGAGTTTTGCTCTTCTTCCTTCACTGTATTTCTTTAAAGATCGGAGGTTGAAACATACGATATAATTCGATTCGTTTAGAATACCTAATGTATAATTATAATCGCTTCGTCGTGCGTTTAATGATTGTTACGATTCTCAGGAAACGCGGTAGACATCTGCTTCTTTTCGATAGAATTATATTTCCAAGAGACAAGTTTGTAAAAAAGTAGTTGAAGCATATGGATAGCTGTTTTTTCTTCTGCAATATCTATACATTGTTCTTGGAAATGTGTTATACATGGCTGAAATACACTTTATGTTTTTCTGACATAGACTGTTAATGAAATTTTAAAATGAGCATACAAATAATGAGTTCTGTCTCGTACTACGCGACGTATAATAGCGATTGATCCGTGTTCTCCTGAGTGGGGACGCATCGTGTGGGGATGAACTTGGAGAAACGGACCATGCAATCTTATTTCCTTCTGAACTAGAGTGCCGAACAAATGTGCTGAGACTGAGTATCTCTATTTCTAAATATATTTAAGATTATTTGTACACAAAATGATCACAAGTACCGTTAGTCCGACGCTGATAATTGGTCTTCGATTTTTCGGCCTTTGGCCGGGTGTATCATATTCTGTCATTTATTGGCTGACTTTTATGTCGAGTATACTGATTATACAATACTTCCAATATTTGTACATATTTAATCATTTAAAGATCAGCGAGTTGTCAAATCTTGTTGACTGTTTGATTGTGAATTTATATTATAGTTTGACATTTCTGAAATTGGTTATTCTGTGGATATATCGTCGGTAAGATAATCTAATACCAATATGCTACGTTATATTTCAACCTTGTTGAATCGCCATGTTTGAGAATTAAGATTGTTCTTTATTATCTTAGTATAAATTCTTAGTCTTATTTTCCAACTGAAAGTGGCCGACTTAATATCATCATCTAAATTATATTTTAAACATTGGAATATTGTACATTAATTAATCTTAACGAGAAAATAAATATTAATTATTTAAATATTTATAAAAATCTGACTAAAATAACGTACTAATATAACGTATTGCAGAGTCTTTCATACAATTTTGGCGCATATAGAAAATGACTGGCGCGAGTGCATCAGCGTCGATCAGCATTTACATATAATGACAATTAAAGCTAACATATCGCATACTTTCTCTAACGGTTTATTGAGTTTTAATGTGATTACTGGGATATTTTACTTCTTAGGCGACTACGTAATTCGTTATATATTTTTAACCGAAAATTATAACGTCACTTTACGGCAGCTTCCTATGAAGATACAATTTCCCTTTAAAACTCAACAATCACCAATGTTTGAATTTCTCGTTGTATCACTATTTTTACATGCGATGTTACAAATATGGTCAATGGCTACTCTAAATGGATTAATCTTCACTTTGGTAATTTATATTGCATATTTGTTATTTTCAGTTTTTATTAATTTTTATGTAACAGAACGGTTTCTGTAAACTTATAAGCGTGAACGCTATTGTATGGAATTTTTACATTAATTAATTTGCAGAATTTTGTTACATTTCTGATGCACGCAAATACATGTTACATTTCTGTTTTAAAAATTTTGAAATTTATTGTCAACGTCAAGAGTATATTACACAGTGAAATAATATAAATTAAATGTATTATGTAAAATTTTTATTTTATCTATGTATTTTATCATTTATTGTATCTCTGTATTGAAAACATAAAAATTATTTTTACATACATGTAATAACTATAATTTTTGCAAAAATTTAAGTATATTATAGGTGCATCATGTAAGCGGACAAGTTGATATAATATGTCAAGAGTTCAGAAATATTTCCAGGACTACTCTTCAGTATGGATCCTCCCTATTTTCGTTTGGAATATTGGTCGAGAGGCATAACAGAATCCTTTCTTTATCCGAGAACATCGAAAAACTTTTTTCCCTTGTCGCGTTAATGCAAGTTGTTTGGAGTACATTAGTCATTTGTGGTCTAGGATTTATCATCGTAATTGTAAGTACTGTAATAAATATGCAATAGTTGTTGTTATATGTTTTATGTATGTGTATTTTTTTATTGAACTAGTCTATTCATAATGAAACTGGTGTTTTCGCGTTAGTGAAAACCATGTTTGGTTACTTTGCTATAATAATGGAAGTCTTTTTCATTTGCTTTGCCGGTGAATATCTTGGTTTTAAAGTAAGTATTCGAAAAAAAATAAATTACCATAAATTTTTCAATATAATTACGCTAATATAATAATAGATATATATATATATATATATATATATATATATATATGATATTGTTAAATATAAATATATAGATTAATATGTTACAATGAAATATAAAATATTATTTAAGCTATTCAATTTTATTTAAATAGAAATATTTTTTATTAAAAAAAAATTTATTTTACAAACATAAAAATCTTTAAAAGTACTGATAACGTATCCATGCTATAATAGTATTTAAAAATTACATAACATTTATTAATTAATAGTTTATTATAGTTACACAATTTTTTATAATATTTAAATAAAAATAGAAACGGAATAGTAAAGAATTTTTGATATATTTACTACAATATTTTCACGATTGATAAAAATGCCGCAAAAATCTTTTTCTTTTAAATGAGTGAAATGGACAATGATGAATATAAAGAAAGCTAGCATATTGATAGTACTTGCATCATTTTCTAGGGCAATTTAATTGCTAGGGCAACATACGAAACGCCATGGTATAATATGCCGTCAAATCAAAGTAAAATTATAATTTTTATATTGTTGAGATCACAAAAACGACTGGCAATCACGGCAGGGAAGATGATGAATATGTCATTTGAAACTTTTACAAGTGTAAATTTTTAATGTTTCAAATTATCAAATTATTAAAATATAAATTTATTTTACTTATTTAATTTTGGATCAATGTGTGCTGCGACATGTGTATAGATAAATATAATTTGTAGATCTAACATGTATAATGTTTTACTTGTGTTTTTTAGATCATGAAAGCGTCAGTATCATTTATATCAGTTTTGAACGCTATGTATTGACATCAACAAATTCGCGTAGTATCTATTTTCTGAAATCATCACGTAGTTAACGTAAACTTTACTACCGTAAAGTAAAGAGAAGTTAAATACATTAATAAGAAATTAATAATTAATATAGTGTAAGTTAACAGTTGTTTAATAAGAGTCAAGAAATTACATAAAATTAAAATACTGTATATAAAAGTATGTGCAAATACTGTTTTATTTTGTGTGTGTGCTATTACTATAATATTTTTACTTTTTAAAACAGCTGGAAACTTCATCGGGCGTTTTGGCCATTGAATTTTATTAGAAAATTGCATACTGGGTTTGTATTTTGTGTATTTTGTTAGATATATATTTGTAACTAGACTTCAATAATGTCCTTAATTGTAAACTTCCTACTTTTTAAATTTTTTAATTAAACTAGTTTCTTGCCATAACACTTTTTGAATTATTAAAGAAAATTACTCGTTATTATATCCCCAGCCAGAGAATTCTGTTCTCCCCTCATCATATTTCTTCAAAGACCAGAAGTTTAGTTGCATGAACACAATTTATTTTCCCTTGCATGGAATATCCAATACATGTATAATCACCATGGTCGCGCATTTAATGATTCTCGTGAATGGTAGAAAATGTGATAAACATGACCACATTTCTTGTCTGTAATATTGCACTGTCAAAGAAAAATGATTGCAAAAGCGCAGCATTTTTTTTTGCTTTAGCTGCAGTACAATATCTATGTATGTTACTTTACGGTCGGAGTACACATTCTCAGAGTGCTTATGGGATATTAAAGTAATGAGTTTTTTTTCGACTCATCGTTGTACTATATGCGACATATAATAGCGATTGATCCAAGTGTGTTTGAGTGGGGACGCACTCGTGTGGGGGATGCACTTGGGAAAACGGACGGTGCTCCTCATTTCCTTCTCAACTAGAGTAGAGAACAAATGTGCCGGAACTGATTTTTATTTTCTTACGTTTTTAAAGTTATTTACGAATGATAATCACATCTAGTGTTAGTCCAGCGCTGAGAGTTGGCCTTCGATTTCTTGGCATGTGGCCGAATGATTCATACGGTACCATTTATTGGCTGAGTTTTACGTTGAGCCTGCTGATTATGCAGTACTTCCAATATTTGTATGTACTTGATCATTTGAAGATGAGCGAATTGTCAAATCTCGTTGACGGTCTGATTGTGACTCTAGATTATAGTTTGATGTTGTTTAAAATAACCAGTCTGTGGGTGCATCGTCGGTAAGACATTATATCTGTGTGGAGCGGTTTAGCTTTGCTCTGTAACCGTATTTAAGAAATAAAAACCTCTCTCCATTTTTAAGCGCTTATTATTGATCTAATTCTCCCTGCAATCATAATATTATTCAAATCTTAGCTCCAACATTAAAACATATAATATCAGTTGTTTCACGAAAAAAAATAAATAACGCATCTATTTGAGACATATGACGAATTAAAGTAACATATTGCAGAGTTTTTCATCAAATCCTGGCCGATATGGATAATGATTGGCGCGAGTGCATCAATATCGATCAGCATTTGTATATGATGACAATCAAAGCGAATATGTCGCATTTAATCTCTAATGCTTTATTGAGTTTTAATGCGATGGTTGCGGTACTTTACCTCTTAGGCGATTACGTAATTCATTCCGTATTCCTAACTGCAGATTACAATGACACACTACGTCAGCTTCCTATAAAGATATATTTGCCCTTTGAAACTCAACAATCGCCGACGTTTGAATTTCTCGCTGCAACATTAATTTTACATGTGACGATAAATTCATGCATAATCGCTATTCTAAATGGATTAATCTTGACATTGGTAACTTATATTCGTATATATGTACATATTAATTTCTTAATGATTTTTTATGTATCTCATGTGTTGTAACGTAAAGACGTACAAACTTACTCTTACATTAAAATGTTTTTGTAGTTTGTAGAATTTTGTTTTAGAAAAGTTATAAAGTATAATTAATGCCAGAAATGTTAGAAAAATTTATAATAGTTTTTTTATACAACAAATTTGTAATTATTGAATATATTATTTAAAAATAATATATTTAATTGTATAATTGCATTTGAAATACATTTTTTTTTAAATAAATGTTCTTAATATGTAGTAATTATAATTTTTTTTAAATTTAAGTCTATTTTAGATACTTCACGTAAGCGGACAAATTGATATAATGTGTCACGAAATCAGAAATGTATCTAACAATAAATCTACCCTTCTTCGTGAATCTTCCGTACCTTTATTTGGAATGTTGATCGAGAGGCATAATAAAATCATTGCATTCTCCAAAAACATCGAATCACTTTTCTCCTTTATTGCATTAATGCAAGTTGTTTGGAATACGTTAGTTATTTGTTGTCTAGGATTTGTCATCATAATTGTAAGTACTGTAATACATATTCGGTAATTAATATTATATGTATTCAATTATTTTTTATAATTTATTGAATTAGTCTATTCATAATGAAACTGGGATTTTTGTGTTTGTGAAAACTATTTCTGGTTACTTCGTTATAATGATTGAAGCCTTTGTCTTTTGCTTTGCCGGAGAATATCTTACCTTGAAGGTAAATATTCGAAATGATTAATCGTATATACACAATCTTTTAATAAGATAATTATATTAACATAGTGGTGGAAATACATAACTGTTTTCTAATAAGAATATTTCAGTATTCTTGAAAGAAACTTTACCTGTGCTATAAATACTTTGGATAAATAAGACATAAATTAAAAAAAAAACGCTGTTGCACTTGACATTACTTATATCGTTTCCAGGGTAAATTAATTGCTAACGCAATATACGAAACGATGTGGTATGATATGCCGTCAGGTCAAAATAAAATTATAATATTCATAATAATGAGATCTCAAAAGCGACTGACGATTACGGCAGGAAAAATGATGGATATGTCATTCGAAACTTTTACAAGTGTAATCTTCAAAATCTTTGGATTACTTAATTATAAATAGACAAGTTTATTTTATTTATACTTATTTAATTTTGGGTATACACTAATGCGACATATATCCTTTATGCATGAATATGCGTTGTAGAGATCAACTTAATTTCCAAACTTTTATTTTTTAGATGATGAAGGCATCAGCATCATACGTATCTGTTCTGAATGCTATGTATTGACAAAAAAAAACGCGGTATACATGTGCTGAAATGATAACGTAATAATTATAAATCAATAAGTTAAAATAAATTGATAATAAAGGCGATTAATAAATTAATAAAGGTCATTTATCACTAGTTAATGAATTACACAAATTAAAATAGTATTTAATAAAATTGTAAATAATTTTTTTCGTATGTTATTGTTAAGTTACGTTTAATTTTAATTAAAAAAAACTATTTGGAATTGCTACTGATTGCGTTCAACACGCTTCGACTATTAACCCTTTATTAGAGCTCGCACATTCGTTTATAAACATTTATTTTGTTGCGTGCATTTGTAACAAAACATTAATGAATTTTTAATCGCATTCTTATTATTTTTCAAATTTATTACATAAGCAATTTTTGCATTATAATACTTCCTGTATTATTAAAAAAAAAATTATTGACCATTACATGATTTGACTTGAGTCGGTTGTTGCGTTTTCCCTTTATTTTATTTCTTTATTAAAGACCAGAAGTTGAACACTGCACAAAGAACTGCACGACGAACATAATTCGGTTTCATTTGCTTAGAATATTTTATGTCATCATTATCGTTCTGTCGAGCATTTTATAATTTTCATAATTGGTAAAATACGCGGTAGATGTGCTTTTTGTCGACGTAGTGTTGCGTTGAGACAAGAGACAAAAGCAAGAAGAAAAGTTTGCAAAAAAAGCTGCCGCGCAGCAAGCTGCTTTTCCTGTTACGTTAGCTCTTGGTCAAAGAATACATTGCGAGACTGTTCATGGAATTATAGCATTTTCAAATAATGAGTTTGGTCTCAACTTCTGTATCGTTGTACCACGCGACATATAATAGCGATTGATCCATGTTCGCCTGAGAGGGGACGCACCTTGTGGGGATACACTTGGAAAAAAGGACAGTGCGTTCTCATTTCCCTTTCAACTTGAGCACCGATTACATGTGCTGAAACTAATTATTATTTTCGTAAAGTATCCAAAATTATTGGCGAATGACTATCACAAGTACCATTAGTCCAGCCGTGATAATTTGTCTTCGATTCTTTGGCCTTTGGCCCGGTGTATCATATTCCATTATTAATTGGCTGAGTTTTCTGTTGATCATGCTGGTTATACAATACTTTCAATATTTGTACATATTTGATCACCTGGAGATCAACGAGTTGTCAAATCTTGTTGACGGTTCGGTTGTGACTTTATATTACAGTTTGACAATTTTTAAATTGACTAATCTGTGGATACATCGTCGGTAAGATATAATGTAATATATGTGTCAACTCTTTGCTAAATCACCGTGTTCGAGAAATAAGTTTGCCCTTCAGTTTTTTAACAACAATAATTAATTTAAAAAGAAATGTATTGTTAATATCTATAAAAATTTAAAATAACATATGGAAGTAACGTATTACAGAGTCCTTCATCAAATTTTGGCGGATATGGATAATGATTGGCGCGAGTGCGTCGATGTCGATCAGCATTTGCATATAATGACGATCAAAGCTAATGTATCATATATCTTCTCTAACGGTTTATTGAGCTTGTGTACGATCGCGACAGCACTATTCCTTTTCGGCGACTACGTAATTCGTTTTATATTTGTAACTGAGCATTACAATGATACTGTATGGCAGTTTCCTATAAAAATACAATTTCCATTTGAATACACACAATCGCCGATGGTTGAATGTCTCGTTATAGCAGTATCTTTACATGTGATATTACATGTTTGCATGATTAGTATTCTGAATGGATTTATCTTTACTTTGGTAACTCATATTGCATATTTGTTATGTTGAGTTTTTATCAATTTTTAATATGACAGTACGATTTATACAAACTTATTAAACGTAAACGCTATTGCGTAAAAGTTTTACATTAAATAATTTGCAGAGTTTTATTACTTATGACACAATTTACACAAATATATGTTACGTTTTTGTATTAGATATTTTAAATTTTATTGTGATCGAGTGTTGAGATTATTACATTTATTGTATTTTTGTACCGAAAATATTCAAATTTTACACGCAATAATTATAATTTTTTACAAAAATTTAAGTATATTATAGGTGCTCCATCTAAGCGGCCAAGTTGATATAATATGTCAAGAGTTCGAAAATATTTCCAAGAATATTCTTCTTCATAGATTTTCTACACCTTCATTTGGAATGCTGATTGAGAAGCATAATAAAGTCATTTCATTTTCCGAAAACATCGAACAACTATTTTCCTTTATCGGATTAATGCAGGTTGTTTGGATTACCTTAGTTATTTGCTGTCTTGGATTTGTCTTGATAATTGTAAGTACTATAATAAATATGGAATGGTGTTGTCATATATTTCATTTATTCTATTTTTGTTGTTCATTGAGCCAGTCTATTCACAATAAAACTGGTGTTTTCGCATTAGTGAAAACCATGATTGCTTATCTTGCCATAGCAATGGAAGTCTTTATGATTTGTTTTTCCGGAGAATATCTTAGCTCCAAAGTAAGTATCCAAAAGTAATTAATCATGAATTTTTTATCACATGATATTTATGCCGATATAATGATAGAACTGTATGACATAGTTCTTTTAATAAAGATATATTAATATGTTGCAGTGTGTGTGTGTGTGTGTGCGTGTGTGCGTGTGCGTGTTTGTGTGTAAAATTTAAAATATTATTTATGTTAATTAATTTTAAGCAAAAAGAAGTTTTTCTTATTTTAAAATAATGTATTACAAATATATAGATATTTTTAGAAATACTAACAACATGACTGCTATATTAAAATTATATCTAAAAATTATAAAATTTTTATTAATTAATAGTTTATTATAAATATAAAACTTATTATATTTTTTAATAACAATAGAAATAGAATCAATGAATAGTATTTTTTATTTTGTTACTATAATATTTTTACAATGCCAAAAATAATACTGGAAAAATCTTTTCTTGCTAAACGAATTAAACAGATAAAAATGAATATAAAATATCGTCGTTATATTTGACAGTATTTGCATCATTTTTTAGGGCAAATCAATTGCCAGGGCAACATACGAGACGCCTTGGTATGATATGCCGTCAAATCAGAGTAAAATTTTAATATTCATAATGATGAGATCGCAAAAGCGACTGGCAATCACGGCGGGGAAAATGATGGATATGTCATTTGAAACTTTTACAAGTGTAAATTTTAAAATTATTAAATTATTAAAAGACAAATTTATTTAAACTTAATTAATTTTGGATCTGCTGCGACATGTATTTGTTATGGATAAATTAATTATAATTCATAGATCTAACTTGTATAATTTTTTACTTGTGTTTTTTAGATTATGAAAGCGTCAGTATCATATGTATCGGTTTTGTACGCTATGTATTGAGATCAACAAACACGCATTATCTATTTTCTGAAATTATCAAGTAGTTAATATAAGCTGTAAAGTTAAAGCAAATTAAAAATATTAATAATTAATAATTAAATAAATAATGTTAGTTTATATTTATTATTTATTAATTAAAAGGTGAGATAAAAAGCTAATCAAATCTATCTCTTTTTGATGTGTTTATAATGGAGCTGTGATATAATAGTATAGTTTTAGCTGTTAGCTGAGATGAACCGTTTCCACAAAAATAAGAGAGAAAAAAAATTATTGTTATCTTCAAGTTCTGCAAAATGGTATGTTGGAAAGTGTCTGTGTAAAAAACTTTAATTCATCATTTATACAATGATTTGAGGAAGTATCCATAAAAATTTTTTGAATATATGTGAATGATGATAAAACTTTTGATTATAATTTACCCTAGATTTTTAACGAAATTAACACAACATGGTGCAATTGTCATGCTGGCCCAATTCTTCATAAGGAACAATTTTCTATAGTCGATGAAAGCGTAGAAATAGAAAATAGATAATCCTCGGAGATGTTTTCGAGCATTAACTCCATATTAGAGAATCGCGTATTCAGTTTGTATGGGTATATTTTGTTGGGTATAGACATAAAAATATATTTGAAACTGTAAAATCCTTAATAACATCTCCAATTAAAAACTTTTACTTTTGAAATTTCTTCCTCAAACGAGTTTTTTACATTCCCGGAATCATTAAAGAAAATTATTCATCATTATATCCCCTATCCAGTGAGTTCTACCCTCGCATTATCTCTTTAAAGACTAGAAAGTTGAGCTGCACGGTGAACTGCACGACAAACATAATTCGGTTCCATTTGCTTAGAATATTTTATGTCATCACTATCGTTCTGTCGAGCATTTCATGATTTTCATAATTGATAGGATACGCGGTAGATATGTTTTTTTGTCGATGTAATTGCGTTGAGACAAGAGACAAAAACAAGAAGAAAAGTTTGCAAAAAAAGCTGACGCGCAGCAAGCTGCTTTTCCTGTTACGTTGGCTGTATATTATCGTTGTTATTTCTTGGTCAAAGAATACATTGCGAGACTGTTCATGGAATTATAGAATTTTCAAATAATGAGTTTGGTCTTAACTTCAGTATCGTTGTACCACGCGACATATAATAGCGATTGATCCATGTTCACCTGAGAGGGGACGCACCCCTTGTGCGGATACACTTGGAGGAACGGACAGTGCGCTCTCATTTCCCTTTCAACTTGAGTACCGATCACATGTGCTGAAACTAATTATTATTTTCATACATTTTCCAAAATCAAAGGCAAATGACAGTCACAAGTACCATTAGTTTAGCCGTGATAACTTTTCTCCGATTTTTTGGCTTTTGGCCGGGTGTGCCATATTCCACCATTTATTGGCTGAGTTTTATGTTGAGCATATTGGTTACACAATACTTCCAATATTTATATGTATTTGATCACCTGAAGATCAGCGAGTTGTCGAATCTTGTTGACTGTTTGATTGTGACTTTATATTACAGTTTGACATTTCTTAAATTGACTAATCTGTTTATACGTCGTCGGTAAGATAATGTAATATACGACGTAATATTTCAATTTTACTAAATCGCCGTGTTCGAGAAATAAGATTATCCTTCGGTTTCTTAACATACATTTTCAGTCTGATTTTTCCTGACTGAAGGTGCCTTAAAATATCATCATATTACTTTAAATATTAGAATGTAAAACATTAATTGAGATTTGAAAAGAAATATTATATATATATATATATATAATATTTATAGAAATTAAAAATAACAATATGGAAGTAACGTATTACAGAGTTCTTCATAAAATTTTAACGGATATGGGTGATGATTGGCGCGAGTGCGTCAATGACGATCAACATTTGCATATAATGACGATTAAAGCAAATGTGTCGCATTTCTTCTCTAACGGTCTCTTGAGCTTTACAATGATCGTGGCAACATTTTACGTTTCTGGCGACTACATAATTCGTTTTATATTTGTAACTGAGCATTACAATGATACTGTACGGCAGCTTCCTATAAAGATACAATTGCCTTTTGAAGCTGAACAATCGCCGATGTTTGAATTTCTCGTTATAGCAATAACTTTACAAGTGATGTTACATAGTGGCATGATTAGTATTCTGAATGGATTGATCTTTATTTTGGTAACTCATATTGCATATTTGTTATTTTTTTCAGTTTCATTTATAAATAAAAATTTACACAAACTAATAAACGCTATTGCATAAAAGTTTTACATTAATTAAATTGTAGACTTTTGTTACATGTCACACAACACACATAAATACATGCTACATTTCTGCATTAGAAAATTTAAAATTTATTGTTAATGTTAAGAGTATAGTATATTTTACAGTTATGTAATATTAATTAAACATATTATGTAAGATTATTACATTTATTGTATCTTTGAGAAAATATTTAATTTTTTTCACAGGCAATAATTATAATTTTTGCTAAAATTTAAGTATATTATAGGTGCTCCATCTAAGCGGACAAATTGATATAATATGTCAAGAATTTAGAAATATTTCCAAGAATACTCTTCTTCATAGATCTTCCATACATTCGTTTGGAATGCTTATCGAGAGGCATAACAGAATTCTTTCATTTTCTGAGAACATGGAAAAACTCTTCTCCTTGTTCTCGTTATTGCAAATTTTTTGGAATACAGCAGTTGTTTGCTGTCTTGGTTTTGTTTTCATAATTGTAAGTATGGTAATATGTATACATATATATAATGGTTGTTGTCATATATTTCATTCATTTCTATTTTTATCGTTTATTGGACCAGTCTATTCACAATGAAACTGGTGTTTTCGCATTAGTGAAAACCATGTTTACTTACCTTGCCGTAGCAATGGAAGTCTTTATGATTTGCTTTTCCGGAGAATATCTTAGCTCCAAAGTAAGTATCCAAAAGTGATTAATTATAAATTTTTTATCGATATAATGCCGATATAATGATAGAACTGTATGACATAGTTCTTTTAATAAAGATATATTAATATGTTGCAGTGCGTGTGTGTGTGCGTGTGTTTGTGTGTAAAATTTAAAATATTATTTATGTTAATTAATTTTAACAAACAGAATTTTTTTATTTTAAAATAAGAAATGTATTACAAACATATATAAATATCTTTAGAAATACTGACAACATGACTGCTATAGTAAAATTATATCTAAAAATTATAAAATTTTTATTAATTAATAGTTCGTTATAAATATAAAACTTATTATATTTTTAAATAACAATAGAAATGGAATCAATAAATAGTTTTTTTATTTTGTTATTATAATATTTTTACAATGTCAAAAATATTAACTGGAAAAATATTTTCTTGCTAAACGAATTAAACAGATGAAAATGAACATAAAATATCGTCGTTATATTTGACAGTATTTGCATCATTTTTTAGGGCAAATTAATTGCCAGGGCAACATACGAGATGCCATGGTATGATATGCCGTCAAATCAGAGTAAAATTTTAATATTCATAATGATGAGATCGCAAAAGCGACTGGCAATCACGGCGGGGAAGATGATGGATATGTCATGTGAAACTTTTACAAGTGTAAATTTTAAAATTTTTAAATAATTAAATTATTAAAAGACAAATTTATTTAAATTTAATTGATTTTGGATCTGCTGCGACATGTGTTTGTTATGGATAAATATAATTTATAGATCTAACTTGTATAATTTTTTACTTGTGTTTTTTAGATTATGAAAGCGTCAATATCATATGTATCGGTTTTGTACGCTATGTATTGAGATCAACAAACACGCATTATCTATTTTCTGAAATTATTAAGTAGTTAATATAAGCTGTAAAGTTAAAGCAAATTAAAAATATTAATAATTAATAATTAAATAAATATTGCTAGTTTTCATTTGATATTTATTAATTAAGCGGCGATAAAAGCTAATCAAAAATCTATCTTTCTTTGATGTGTTTATAATGGAGCTGTGATGATAGTATAGTTCTAGCTGTTAGCTGAGATAAAACGTTTCCAAAAATAAGAGAGAAGAAAAATTATTGTTATCTTCAAGTACTGCAAAATGGTATGTTGGAAAGTATCTGTGTAAAAAAACCTTAATTTATCATTTATACAATGATTTGAGGAAGTATCTATAAAATTTGTTGAATATATGTGAATGATGATAAAAACTTTTGATTATATTTTACCCAAGGTTCTTAACAAAATTAACACTATATGGTGCAATTGTCATGCTAGGCCAATTCTTTATAAGGAACGATTTTCTATAGTCGAATGCCTAGAAATGGAAAATAGATAATGCTCGGATGTGTGTGTGGTTTTCGAGCATTAACCCCATATTAGAGAATCGCGTATTCAGTTTGTATGGATATATATTTTGTTGTGTATAGACGTATTTTAAACTATAAAATGCTTAATAACATCTTCAATTAAAAACTTTTTACTTTTAAAATTTCTTCCTCAAGCGAGTTTTTTTTACATTCCCGGAATCATTAAAGAAAATTATTCATCATTATATCCCCTATCCAGTGAGTTTTACCCTCGCATTATCTCTTTAAAAACCAGAGGTTGAACTGCACGAATATAATGCAGTTCCGTTCGCTTAGAATATTTAATACGTAATTACCGTCGTTCCGCTGTTGGTTGAATGATTGTTGCGATGTATAGAACGTAATAAACATTTGTTTCTTTTAGATAGAATCGCGTTGCCAAGAGACAAGATGACAAAGAAAAAAAGGAACTGACAATTGCGCATGGAGTTGTTCATTGAGCGTTCAAGTCTGATATCTTTGTTACTTTGCGGGTATTATACGTTGTTAGACTACCAATAGAATTACAGGATGTCCATATGAATAATGAGCTCTATCTCGATTTGCTGTTATACCATACGCGATGCATAATAGCGATTGATCCATATTTACTCGAGTGGGGATGCACCGCGTGGGGTTGCTCTTCAGAAAACTGTTAGTGCTCTTTCAGTTCTTTCTCAAACCCAAGTGCCGGATAGAATGTTCCGACACTGATCTTCGGTTCCTCGCGATCTCGGTATTTTTTACGAATAATGGTCACGAGTACTGTCAGTCCAGTGCTGAAGATCGGCCTTCGATTGCTTGATATGTGGCCGGATGTGTCGTATTCCATCCCCTATTGGCTAATTTATATATTTAGCATACTGATCGTACAGTACTTCCAATATCGATACGTATTCGAGCACTTCAAGATTAGTGAGCTCTCGAATCTCGTTGACAGCTTACCCGCGACTTTAGACTACAGTTTGACGCTTTTTAAATTAATCAGTCTTTGGATACATCGTCGGTAAGATGTTGTGTGCACTGCAAACGTCAGTTTCAATCTCCAATCTCGCCCTGTTTGAGACAGACAAATTTTATATTAGTATATCTTATATATTAGTTTCTTAATACGTGTTCCTTAATAAGCTAAACGTATCGTAATTCTATCTAATCCTAGAAACACGTTGCAGTGTCATTCATCAACTCGTGGCCGATATGGACAACGACTGGCACGAGTGTGTCAATAATGATCGACATTTGTATGTGATGACAATCACAGCCAATATATCGCATTTCTATTCTAATATTATGTTAAGTATTAATACGATTTCTGCGGTGTTTTACCTTTTGGGTGATTACGCAATTCGTTTTGTGTATCTATCTGGATATTACAATGTTACCTTGCGGCAGCTTCCAATCAAGGTACAATTTCCCTTCGATACTCAACAATCGCCGAATTTTGAGCTGCTGGTTGTAATTCTATTTCTACATGTAATGTTGAATGCGTGCACGCTTAGTATTGTAAACGCATTAATTTCTACTCTAGTAAGTCTCACCTTATAAATTATTGTTATTATTGCAATTATTAACAATAATATACTTTCTCACAAAAGTTGTTTAACAGCATATGATGTTAGTACAGATCTGAGAACATCAAAATTACACTTTGTCTATAGATATGTAAAATTTAGTTAGGTACGAATTATGATGTGTCATATAAACTTAATTTGATACGATAAGGTTTTATATTAGTGTAAAATAAATTTAATAATTAATTAATTAAATATCACTTATAAACGCACTTACATTTGGTTTTTTCTTTATACCAAGCACGAATTTTTAAATAAAATATTTCTTAAACTTCTAATATCTGGTAATAAAATATTTCTGATACTTTTAATATTTGAAAACTATAAAAATTTAAATATATGTATATACATGTATATTTTAGGTGTTTCACGTAAGTGGACAAATCGATATATTATGTCAAGAATTCAAAACTATTTCCGGAAAAACTTTTTCTTATAAAACTTGCACATCTACATTAGGTACATTGATTGAAAGGCAGAACAGAGTTTATGTATTTTCCGAAAATATTGAGAAACTTTTCTCCTTTATTGCGTTAATGCAAGTTATTTGGAATACATTAGTTATTTGCAGTCTAGGATTTATTATCATAATTGTGAGTATTTCAGTAAAAATATGCTGTGATCAATATTAAAGTTAATTTATTCGGTCTTATTGTTTACCAAAATAGTCGTTTTATATTGAGACCAGTGTCATTACGATAGTAAAAACTATTCTTACTTATTTTGCTGTGATAATGGAAGTTTTCATCTTATGCCTTGCTGGAGAGTATCTTAATCTAAAGGTTAGTAAAATATGAAAATTATTAACTACAGGTATGTCATTTTTTTTAATGTAATCTGATTACATTTACCTTACAAAATATTTGCGAGGTAAACACATTACAATGTCTATAAGGAAATTTGTACAGTTTTCAAATATAAAATAATATAAAAATTATTATAAGCCCAAAACTAAGCTAATTAATTAGTCGTTTATTGCTAGTATGAGACTCCTTTTATTCTAGAAATAAAAATAATGTAAACAATTTTTTATAACATATATTATTATTTTCACTTGTATTCTAAACAATGCTACTTGATGGTACATTGCTTTTATCATTTATATATATAAACGGTGTATATTTTTTTATTTTAATTTATTTCACTTTTGTACAATAATATAAAATAATAAAAATAACGAGAAAAGATATTGTCGTTTATACAAAGAAGGTTTTCACATATAATATTTAATTGAATAAAAAAAAACGGAAAATACCGTTTTGTCTTTGATATTTTCTGCATTATTTTCAGGGCAAATCAATCGCCGATGCAGCGTACGAATCATTGTGGTACGATTTACCGTCAAATCAGGGGAAAACGGTAACATTTGTAGTAATGAGATCTCAAAAGCAACTGATGATCACAGCAGGAAGAATTACAAACTTATCTTTGGAAACTTTCACGAATGTAAGTATTTGAAATATTTTTTTTGGACAGTTAAATAAAATCTTTTAACATTCAATAAAAATATATGCGCGCGCGTTTGTAAATTAATTTTCAAATTTAAATTTTTTTTAGATTATAAAGGCATCAGCATCATACGTATCTGTCTTACACGCGATATATTGATATTAACAAATAGTAATTTGTTGAAATCACAATGTTATTATTAGTATAAAATCTTAATGTAGAATAACTGTTATTGATAATTAAACTGTTTTCAACAAATTTATAATCTTAAATTATTGTTTTAATATAAAATTTATAAATTACATTAGAAGAATATTACATTTAATTTTAATTTAAATATTTATATTTCTCTTTTGCTTATTTTTAATCTATTATAATTATATATAAAGATATACTCTTACCGAAAAAGAAGAGAAAGAAAAGAAGAGAAACAGAGAAGTGTAATTTTTTATTGCGTTGACTATATCAAATATCAAAGACTTTATCCAGAGATCTATGTTTGCATAGCTTGTTACTTGTGCTGTGTAACTATAAGTTTCTGTAATACGTCCAGTTTTTTTTACTTCCCTTGCAACTGTGTTCTGCAAAAATTCAATATTCACCTTATTAAAAGAAATTACTCATCATTACGCTATTCAAATTTAGTATGCCAGAGGGATATATAATGCTTCTTCCTTTCTTGTCCTCTTAAAAGCTCATGATCGATGCCATGAATACAATTCATTTCCGTTTCCTAGAATGCCCAAGACATAATTATATGAACTTTCAAACTGCCTTACGCGTAACGATTATCGCGATATCTAGAAAATAGTGTGCACATTCGTTTTTTTTTATCGACAACATGGCATTGTCAGTGGGAAGAGATGATTCAATGTATAATTTTTTGTTACTTCATGGTAAAGATACGCATTATGAATTATGAGACCATTAAAGGAATATAGACTGTTAGTATAAGATCATTTTATTTTGAATTGCTTGCTGTTATACTGTACAATGTATAATAGCGATTGATCCGTACTCTCACGTGAGTGGGGATATACCGCGCGCGCATGGGGGTGTACCTGGAAAAACTGTTAGTTCCCTATGAGCTCTCTCTCATGGTCACAATAAACAAATGTGCTGATCTTTATATCCATACCGCGTTTTCCGAATTATTAACGAATGATAGCCAGGACTGCCAGGAGTACCGTCAGTCCGGCGCTGAAAATCGGCCTTCGGTTGCTCGGTGTGTGGCCGGGTGTGTCGCATTCCACCGTTTACTGGCTGATTTTTATGTCGAGTATACTAGTCATACAATACTTTCAGTATCTGTACATACTCGAGCACTTCAAAATCACCGAGCTCTCGAATCTTGTCGATGGCTTGTCCTTGACTTTAGATTACAGTTTGACGTTTCTCAAATTGGCCAGTCTATGGATACATCGCCGGTAAGATACCGCATCGCGTGTGCAATGTTAACTTCACGTTAAATCGCTCTCGCAAGTAACTAGATTTTTGTGAAAATGTTGATCCAAATTTTTTAACTGAAATATTAATTAATACACTAAAATTATCAGTAGGTGTATCGGTTTCGTGATGTGAAAAAAAAGTAATGGTTATATTTACAAATTGAATTAACATATTGTAGAATTTTTCATAAAATCCTGGCCCTTATGGATAACGACTGGCGTGAGTGCATCAACATCGATCAGCATTTGAGTATGATGACAATTAAGGCCAGTGTATCTCATTTTTATTCTAACGCTATGCTGAGCTTTAACGGAGTTGCTGCCGTACTTTACGTTTTGGGCGATTACGTAATTCGTTTTGTATATTCGACCAAAGATTACAATAATACCTTGCGGCAGCTTCCTATCAAGATGTTACTTCCCTTCGAAACTGAGCAATCGCCGATTTTTGAGCTATTGGTCGTAACTCTATTTTTACATGTAATATTAATCTCGTTTACAGTCGCGGTTCTAAACGGATTAATTTTTACTTTGGTAAGTCTTGAATTTTAAATTTGCTTTTTTTATTTTATCAAAGATGTTTAACAAAAGGGTTTGTGATGCGAGAAGATGTTACACCGAAGAAGAAGCATAAACATTTTATTTTATGTTATTTGCGAAATTTTCTTATATACAAAAGTGCAACCTTACTATATATTTCATTTAGAGACATAAAAATTGATATCACTTTTGAAAAGATATATGGTTGGTTAAAATTAAATATATTTATATTATATAATAATAAAAAAAAAGTAAAAAATTATTTTCTTTTAAACGTAATTTTTGTATAGTAAAAATATTTTTTTGTACATAATACTTGGAATCTTTGCAGCAGCTTGAGTACATTTTAGGTGCTTCACGTAAGCGGGCAAATTGATATAATATGTCAAGAGTTCAGAAATATTTCTGTGAATGCTTTTCCTTATCGATCTTCCGCATTTATATTAGGAATGCTGATCGAAAGGCACAATAAAGTCTACGCATTTTCCGAAAATATCGAGAAACTTTTCTCTTTTATTGCATTGATGCAAGTTATTTGGAATACTTTAGTCATTTGCTGCCTAGGATTCATCATTATAATTGTGAGTATTTTATCATAAATGCATTCTGATCAATATTATAAGTTACACATTCTTTTTTATTGTGCGTTGAAACAGTCCGTTCATAATGAAACCGATGTCTTCGTGTTTGTGAAAGCCACTTTGGCTTACTTTGCCGTAATAATAGAAGCATTTATCATTTGCTTTGCGGGGGAATACCTTAGTCTCAAGGTTAGTATAAGTATAATATACATATATTGCGAGTTGCGAGTAATTATAATATTAAAGATTTAAAAAGTGTTTTTCTAAATTATATAATATGATATATTATTTTATTTTATTTTATTTTTTTTAATAATAGTAGACTAGAATATGGTAGACTAGAAAAAGCCTCTTCTTTCAGATAAAAGAATTGTTTGGATCGACAGAAAAAATACTGCCCTGCTATTTTTGACATATAATTTACATTATTTTTAGAGTAAATCGATCGCTGATGCAGCATACGAATCGTTGTGGTACAAAATGCCGCCAAGTCAGTGTAAAATTATATCATTTATGATAATGAGGTCCCAAAGACGACTGTCGATCACCGCAGGAAAAATGATGGATATGTCATTCGAAGCTTTAACGAATGTAATCTTTCGCAACATTCTTGATGAATAATTATTAAATAAAAACTTTATCATGCTTATAATTCATTTTAGTGTCCGTTACAATCTGTTGTTTTATCTAAAAATCTTAAACATATATATATAGACTAAAATTAATTTTTTAACTCTTATTTGTTTAGATCATGAAGACATCGGTGTCATATGTATCTGTCTTGCATGCGATGTATTGATATACCAACAAAAATGCAATAGTAATTTGTGAGAATTATAATTAAATTAGTGTAAAAGAAGATATTTTAGAAACTGTTGAATATTTAAAGAGATTAATCATTAAATTGTTAATAAATTAATAATTGTTATTTAAATATTTATATTGTTTTAAAGTAATTTTGAAAATTTGTAGATTGTACTGTTTCAAATAATTTAATATAAATGCGAATAATTGCATTCCTTATTTTGCTATATATTTAAATTTATTCTTATACATATATATATATATATATATATATATATATATATATAGTTTCATACTGAATTTATCTGCTAAATTTTTTAAATTCTTATTGAATAATTTGCAGATATATTTTATGTAGATATACTGCATAGTAGTTATAATGAAATTTCTATCATACGTTCCATTGATTTAAGTCTCTCTCTGCTTCCAAATTCCGTTGTAGTTTATGATCCGGCACATCATTTTGGTACAGAACATCCACACGGGTAATAAGGTATTTCGTGAATTACTGTGAGACCATGCAGCACATAATTGGGATTGATTGAT
Organism: Temnothorax americanus; assembly: GCF_048541705.1. Classification (NCBI taxonomy): domain Eukaryota; kingdom Metazoa; phylum Arthropoda; class Insecta; order Hymenoptera; family Formicidae; genus Temnothorax; species Temnothorax americanus. The sequence goes on along the minus strand of NW_027509338.1, from coordinate 5,423,721 downwards.
TGGTGCTCGAGGGATATAGCATATCGATCGTTTAAGGATTGCTAGGTAATTTCAGTTTATTATGCAGATTAACTCGTAATATGAATGTGCGATACCAATCTTCGTACTCGTGTACCAGGGTGTTGTTAACGTAATTTTGAGTTGCCCATTCGCACGTCTCTTAACAATGAGCTTCAATTTAGTAACCGTCGGAATGATAACCGTGAATGCCGTGAGTTCACCGCTCAAAATAAACCTTATATTGTTCGACAGTAAGCCAACAAATGTTTCAGTGTAATTAGATTTTTCTGCATATTAGTGTTGAAATATCTGGCCAATTAAAGTCACAAATAGTGGCAGGTTTTGCAAAATTTTGACGACGATGGAGGACGATTGGCACGAGTGAAGTAATGCCGATCGGCATTTACGTGTGATGACCACCAAAACTAATATTTCACGTTTTTGTTCCCATATGCTATGTTGAGCATCAATGTGTCATTCGCAATACTGCACTGCTATAACGTTTCCCAAATTTGATGGAGAAATGCAATAACACGTCATGACAACTCCCTATTAGATTAGAAATTCTCTTTGAAGTTGATATTTGTCTTATACGCTAGAAAAATGTAAATGCAATATGATTGAAAATATACTATTATATTAGATTATATTATTATTACATTAGATATTAATTCAAAAAAGTCATATCTTAAAAGTATTATATTTAATATCGTTTTTAAAGTTTTTATATTACATCAATTAAAGTTACTTTTAATACAAATAAAAATATCTTCACTTTCAATTTATATTACCTACTTATATATAACAAAGATATAACGATGATACTCAGCAAAACAATTCACACTTTTAAAATCCTGCGCATTTCTATTGTTAAATTCTTGTCAGTCTGCGCATTGTGTTTCTTCTTTCTATTTTTCCTCCGAAGTTCTATTACATTTCTTTGTCGATTTCCATTGTTTCTTCTCGACACGATATTACAGGTAATACGACTATTATAGATACGAGCATGTATTCGAAGAAAGATATACATTTTTAAAGAAAATTTGCTACCTCGCTCGACAGCGAAGGGTAGCCTGTTGATCGCTCGTTGCCCCCGAAGTTACAATCTTTAAACAGCCAGTGCTTGAGCCGTTCAAGGTGTAATTACGATTGATTGATGGTTGCACTTTCGTCGTCCCCTCTGCGATCGGTCAGATCTCTTATCGTCATCACGCGACGTACAATAGATCAATCGACGTACAAGTTTCACGCATAACATGTATCGTTCGCTCATATTGGGAGATTTAGGAAAGCAAGTCATTGCGGAAGTTATTATAATTTCGCGAGATGAATATAGCCTCGCGAATATAGCCTCGAATTTTTGACTGAATCGCTAAACGCGATTAATAAAGAGTGATTCGGGAAAGTACATTCATGTCTTTTTTGACCTAACAATATCACGCGACAAAATGTAAATTATTTCATTGTCCTTATATTATATTATTCATAAAATTAATTAATTATTATAAATAAAACAGAAACAGAATATTATCACAATTTCTTTTCACAGGCCTATTTGTTATTAAAAAAAAATGTTTTTGCGACAAAGGCACTTACTCGCCGTAAAATATTCATCTTTTCTACAACGTTTGTATAAGTTCTTTCATATTTCAAATCTGACATTTATTCAACCTATAAGAATTCCTCCTCGTAACAGCTCGTAAATGTAAAAGGTGTCGTAAAGACGTTCGCATAAAGTGTTCTCCGGACTTTCCGTTTAGACACCTTTTATATTTTGCGTAGAGTATTTTACGAGTTCGCACGTATATATCTGATAATAAATTTAATCTCGTTAATCTCTAGACGCTGCAATGCCGGTGCTTTAACATTTTAATGTTCATCAGCACCTTGACTTGTCTTCCACGTTCTCGGAGGTCTCATTCGACGCTCCGCGAAGGGGTACAAAGATGATCCACGTGGGACCAAATTCGATCTTCCCTCAAAATGAAATTACTGTTCGAGATTAATGAATCCCCATCTTTGAGATCATAGCAGATTCTCTACAAATTGTCTTTCTCTTCCTTGATCGCACACACACACACACACACACACAATATATTCTTAGTCATTACATTGTCATTATACGAGTATTAATCAGCGTCTTTGCGTTATAGTATTTAAAATCATTTTCTAAGTTTCTATACGTTAGTGTAGACGCGGATCACATGCTGTTGCATAACCAATTTATATTATTCATTCATTGTCTTTACAAACTACCGGTAACAATCAAAGTGCATTATTAACAAAAACCACCTTTTCTATGTCGGAAGCGTTTCTTTTTTACTTCACCAAGGGAATCTTAGCACGAAGATTAAAACATTTAAACTGTATTTTATCAGAACGATCTTATATTTCTTGATAAATTGCCGTGTTAATAGCCAATTTTGCGAGCACCTAACTTAACAAATTGCTGCTATATAAACGTATATACATCAAACGACATTTTTTCGAGAAAAAGAATATTCACTCTTGTTCGACATTCGTAGAACTCAACTGGTTGTTTTTCAGTGTAAATCGATCGCAAGACGCCGTCTACGAGTCCGTTTGGTACAATATAATGTCCAGCCAGTGTCGAACTCTTCTGATTGTAATTGTAAGGTCGCAAAAGAGATTGACGATCGCCGCCGGAAAAGTGATGGATCTTCCTCTGAAGGGATTTACCGGCGTAAGATCCATTCTTATATATACAAAATATTGCTCATGGATATTAAACGCGTCTCGAATGAATATCAAAGCTGACTGTGCACACAATTTATAAAGTAAACGGCCTTCGGTGCTATGCACATATCCGATATAATACTTACAATGAAAAGTGTCTTTCCGTATACAAGTCATAAAAAATTCTGCTTCGTACATATCCATGTTGCATAAAATTATTAAGAAATTACGACCCGTATATCAATGGCGACTTTATTTGCTCGTCTACTTGTTGACATTGAGAAATTGCACACAAAGATTGTTCCCTGAAATATATTAATTAATTAGTTGTAATCGTAATCAGACGATCCTCATGCGTTTACTTATAATAATATAACGTAATATTGATGGAAGCGCATCATTAACGCTACTAACAAATTATTGCAAAAAAATTAATTTTACTAAAAAATGAGATATTTATTCAATTAACATTTCAAGTTGTATATATTCCTTTTTAATTAATAAATTTTCGTAACGCATATGTTACGTACAGTGAAATTTATAACATTGATATAATATAATAAATAATCTTTTTCTGATTTTACTAAGGAGCATGTGTATGAACGAACGATAATTCCATGTTATTTTCGTTTATAAAACAACACACAATGCGCGTTTAGATCTTCTCACAAGTCTTTTTGTAGCAACACTCCCTTTTCTTTGCCTCTATGCTTCTCAAGTCTTTCAACGCATCTGACATTGTGCACATGCGCTCAACGGATCTTTCATTTCTTTCTTTTTATTAACGAATAACTTACTTCCCCTTCCTCGTAACGCTCAATATACGTCGTCTCGAATTATGTTCTTTCTTCTCCGCAACCTGTAATCATCGTGAAAATGTAATGTACGCTTCTTTTTTTGCCGTCGCATCAGGCACGGCAAGAACACACGTAATTGCGATTGATTGATAACGATCGACGAAGGGGCGACGCATTGTTGCCTCGCACTGCGCGACCGGAGTTATAGCTCGTCGAAGCTCAATGCTCAATTTCCAAGTAGCATATACGCTCGCACGATAATCGTTTTGCCTTTGACGAGGGAAACGTCGCGGTGGTGGTCCGATCCCATGCGAGATAATGCGCGCAACTTCCATCAGCACTTCCGTCGAGATCGGCCTCCGCTTTGTCGGAATCTGGCCCGGTTTGCCGTATGGAACCGTCACTTGGGTCTCGTATGTGACGAGCTTGGTGTTCGCGCTGTATTTTCAGTACGTGTACATTTTCGGTCACTTCGACATCAACAACATCTCGGATCTCATCGATGCGCTTAGTATCACGTTGGCTTATAGTCTCGGCTTCCTGAAGCTGATCTCTCTTTGGTCGAACCGCAGGTAGGGACAGTCCTTCGATATAAATGACAGGAACGACGGTTCTGATGCAAAATACGCGAGGGATTTTCCACAGGATATTTCATGATATCCTGCTAACGATGGAAGAGGATTGGAGCAACGTTCATATTTGCGACAAATCGGTATGGTGCATCATGGAAAGTAATGCCAACCTGTCGCGTCGTTGCTCGAATGTGTTGATCGGCATTAACGTTACGTCCGTAATTTGCTACACCATGACCAGTCTTCTGCGTCGCTCGGCCGACTTTAAGGAGAATCTTAACATTAGTTCGAAAGTGTTACCTATAAAGATGGAATTTCCCTTCGCAGTTGAAGCGTCTCCCCTCTTCGAACTTTTAGCGGTCGGTCAGGTTCTTCATGTATTGTCGATCGCCTCTTTGGTCGCTATCGTAAATTGCTTGATCATCACGTTGGTGAGTTCCACCGACCATATAAATGACAAACGGCTTTTTGAGATTTATTAGCTTAATTTTTTTGTCCGTGATATTCCTTTGCGAGCGCTGATAAAAACTAATTAAGACCAATCTTTGTCTTTCTCTAAATCCGCATCTAAAATTTGGATATTTTTGAAAAGAACTTTCGCTGATAATCGGAAGTTTATTTTGTGGAATGTATTAATAGTCACGTTTAGGTACTTCACGTGAGCGGACAGATCGATATTCTTCGTCGGGAATTACTGGCAATTTGCGGCGACGGAACTTCACAGCGCTATTCAATCGTCGCAAGTGTCAGGCTTCTGATTAGTCGACACCAAAGAATAATAATGCTCTCAGACAATATTGAAGAGCTTTATTCCGAGATAGCCCTGATGCAGTTCCTGTCGAACACCGTGGTCATGTGTTGCATCGGCATCACCATTATAGGCGTAAGTCGCATCGCTAATTAATAAAGTATAATTATAGCATTGTTTTATAATTATATATATAGTAAAAATGTATTAAATATCTTTCGAATCTCAATTTGCTACCTTCTTATAGTCTCTCACTAAAGAAGGCGCTGCCATAGTAATATTGAAATCCGCTATATTTTACGTCTCCGTAATGGTGGAATCTTTTATCTTTTGTTTCGCTGGAGAATACCTCAGCGCCAAAGTTCGTACAATATTTTATCTTATACGTGCAATATTATTTTTCATTCTTTGAAGCCGCTAATGATCAATCAGTTTTCAAACTTCTTGCTTCTTCTGCAGAACAACTTACCGAGCATGATCAATTTAATATACTTACATCTACGTACTTTACGACTTGTGTTTCTTAAAAGTTCGAAAACTCTTAGACGATGTCACTGAATCGGACTTGAAATTGAATTCAGATAAATTGATAGACTTTCTTTTTTCTTGTTTGTGCTGTTGTACTGTTTTCTTTTTTTTTTCCAGAGCAAATCGATTGGCGATGCAGTCTACGAGGCGCTTTGGTATAACATGCCACCTGCCGAGTGTCGGATTCTATTATTTGTGATATTAAGATCGCAGAAGAGATTGACGATCACTGCTGGAAACATCATGGACCTTTCTCTAGTAGGATTTACGAGTGTAAGAATTTTGTCTTGCGAAAAAAATATATATTATACTATTAGATATATAAAACGTCAAAATGTGTTTAATGTTTCTTAAAGGGTTAGGCCATCTTAAAAAATCGCGTCATTGTTAGGAATTTTTTTTGAAGAAACAATAAAGTAACTGCAAAATTCAATGTATACACTTTATCATACATATTTTGAAATATATAAAAATTTTTTTAAAGTTAATATTTTTTCCCCTATTTTTTGCGGCGAGCAGTAGAAGTGGTCACCAACACATTTGATCGTAGGGCAAAACAAAAAAAATTTTTATTATTTACATGAAATTTGCTAGAGAAGTACATATGAATTTTTCAAAATATGGATTTTTGAAGAAATGGCTGAACATTTGAATGAAAAAATTTCATTCTTAGGTAAAAAATTCTGTATAAAATTCTCTATAATTCCAAAAATTGTTAATAAATCGTAAAATCTGTATGTATTTCTTTAGATAATCTAGTTTTAAAGATGCTGTTAAAATTTCAAGTAAATTGGTCAAAAATTGTTCGAGTTCTACTGCTCGCCAATTTGAAAAATGCATTTTGAAAAAAACTTATTTAAAGTTTTATGAAACAGTATTTTTTTTAATACAAACAAATTTTTATCGCATTAGGACCAATTGCACATTAATTTTGACATCTTAAAGAATGTTTTAAGTAAAAAAAATAAATATGATTTTTTGAAGTTTCAACGTGGCCTAAAACCTCTTAAGACAAAGTATAGAAAATGATACGCGGTCTGTTACGTGAGTAAAATTTATTGTTTTATATCCGCTAGGTGATGAAAGCATCCGCTTCGTACATGTCGGTGCTGCACGCGATGTATTAAACCAGATTAGTAGATTACAATTATACTTAAGTGCCAAGCGCATCTACCGAGATTACCGACATATTGGACTGTAGCAAGTGTAGCATAACACAAAGTAGCATTACGTAATTGGACCGAAAACAGTTCTAGATATACGAACAAAAAAATATACTTTATAAGAAAATATATAAAAATAAATAAATAACAATACATTTTTTAAAGTAAATTTTACAAAAAAAAGTTTTTGATCTTTAAAAACGTATTAAAAATACCTCTTGAATAATATTTATTTTCTCTTTTAGATTATGCACATTCTCACTTCGTATCGACGATGTCATTAAAGTCCAAATTTGTTAAATAATTTTAGACATTCATATATTTTCTAATTCAAAAAATCATGAATATTCTAAATTTCTATATAAAACATACTTTGCTTGCAAAAACTTCAGATTCATGTTTTTCATGCTATTCACTCACTGTCGTTCATGTACTTACTCGCTTACTAACAGGGGTATATCTGCTGCGAATAATTATTCATTTTCCCCTCGTTATAGACGTCCGATCCGAACGTACTTTCATTGTCCTCGCTATATTAAGTTTCGTTCGCATGTCATTCTCCACGTTATACCATTTTAAAGTGCTCTGAACTAACCGACCATTGTTACGCACGATTTTCCGAGGGTCTCGCGGACTGTGCGCCTGCATGATCGCATTTTGTTCCTACAATTTTAAGGTTCGAGATAATTACGAACACAATGCACTCTCTGCTGTTCGTGCTCGCTCTTTCTTTTCTTCGTCATCTACCCACATTTATTTGACTGTTACAACCGTCCTTATTCATTAATTCTTCCATCGTGATGGGAATTCCATGTCGGTCTTTTCTGTTTGGTTACATCGATATCGTGGGAAAGCTCTTCCGTGTTCATCCGCGTTCATCCCCCATGTTCATCCATGTGTTTAACATCGCTATACCAAGCCTACACGGTTGAATTTTCGACGAAATATCAAAGTTTCACGGTAGTGGCACCGATGTAAGGATGCGTCTCGGTCGGAAGTACCTTTCGAAGTCAGAACTCCGAAAATGGATCCGAAAACCGATTCGATGATCCTCGATGGCAGTCGTTCGATCGAGATCGGTCTTCGCGTGATCGGCGCTTGACCCGACTCATCTGGCTCGGTCCTTCGTTGCGTCTTCTGGATCAGTCTGACGACGATGCAGATTTGTCAGTGTTGATATTTTGTCATATACTTCCGCACGGACGACCTAACAGATGGCCTCAACACTCTACGATGTCTTATAGAGACAGCCTTCTACTATTGAAACTTATGATATTTTTAATCAATCAATGGTGAGCTCACTTATTCATGTTCATGAAAAAATATTCTTTCGACATTCATAGAACTCAACTGGATGTTTTTCAGTCGATCGTAGATGCCGTCTAGGAGTCCGATACAAAATGACGTCCAGCCAGCGTCTAACTCTTCTGCTTGTAATTGTGAGGTCGCAAAAGAGATTGACGATCGCCGCCGGAAAAGTGATGGATGTTTCTTTGAAGGGATTCACCGCGTAAGATCCATGTCTCATACATACAAAGTTTTGCTCATGGATATTAAACGCCTCTCGAATGAATATCAAAGTTGAATGTGCACACAATTTTTAATGCAAACGATTCAGCGGTCTTTGGGACTATGCATACATTCAATATACTTAATAATACTTACAATGAAAAATATATTTTCGTGTACACAAGTCGTAAAAATTTCTGCATCATACGTATCGACATTGCATGCAATTATTATGAAATTACGGCCCGGATACAGATATCAATGGCAATTACATTTGTGCACTTGATGAAACTGATCGTAGGAAGACGTAGAAAATCGCATGCAAATATTGCTCCCTGAAATATAATATAATAATTAGTTATAATTTTAATTATCAGACGATCCTTAACGTAGCACATATGCGCTTATTCAATGCAACGTGGATATTGGAAGTATGTTATAGTTACTAATGAATTATTGGGAAAGAAATAAATATCATCGAAAATAGAGGTGTTTACTCAAGTAATATTTTAAATTGTATAAAATTCTTTTTGATGAATAAACTTTTGTATAACGCATGTTAAGTATATATTGAAATTCAAGACATCGGTAAAATAAATAATTTTCTCTGATCTTCCTAAGAAGCACGTGATGTGATCAAACGTTAATTCCATGTTACTTATGTTTATAAAACAACACACATTGCGCGTTTAAATCTTCTCACAAGTCTCTTTGTAGCAACACTCCCTTTTCTTTGCCTCTATGCTTCTCAAGTCTTTCAACGCATCTAACATTGTGCACATGCGCTCAACGGATCTTTCATTTTTTTTACTAAATGAATAACTTACGTCCCCTTCCGCGTAACGTTCAATATATGTCGTCTCGATTTACGCTCTTTCTTCTCTGTAACCTGTAATCGTCGTAGACACGTAACGTACGCTATTTTTTGCCGTTGCACCGAGCACGGTAAGAACACACGTAATTGCGATTGATTGATAACGATCGACGAAGGGGCAACGCATTGTTGCCTCGCACTGCGACCGGAGTTATAGCTCGTCGAAACTCCATGCTTAATTTGCGAGTAGCTTTGCTCGTAAGATAATCGTTTCGCTTTTGACGAGGAAACGTCGCGGTGGTCCGATTCCGTGAGATAATGCGCGCAACTTCCATCAGCACTTCCGTCGAGATTGGCCTCAGATTCGTTGGGATCTGGCCCGGTTTACCGTATGGAACCGTCATTTGGCTCGCGTATATGACGTGCTTGGTGTTGGCGCTGTATTTTGAGTACGTGTACATTTTCGATCACTTTGACGTCAACAAAATCTCGAATCTCATCGATGCGCTTAGTATCACGTTGTCGGCCAGCTTCGGCGGCCTGAAGCTGATATCTCTCTGGTCGAACCGCAGGTAAGGACATAGTTCCTCGATATAAATGACAGAAACAACGGTTTTGATGCAAAATACGCGAGCAATTTTCCACAGGATATTTTATGATATCCTGCTGGCGATGGAAGGACACTGGAACAACGTCGATATTTACGATAAATCGGTATCGTATATCATGTCGGGCAATGCCGATCTGTCGCGCCGTTGCTCGAACGTGTTGATCAGCATTAACGCCACGGCCACAATTTACTACTGCATGACCACTCTTGTGCGTCGTGAGACCGAATTTAACGAAGATCTCAACATTAGTTCGAAAGTGTTACCTATAAAGATGGAATTTCCCTTCAAAGTTGGCGCGTCTCCCCTTTTCGAACTTTTAGCGCTTGTTCAGCTTTTTTATGCAGTGTCGGTGGCCTCTTTAAACGCTATGATAAATTGCTTGCTCATCACGTTGGTGAGTTCCACCAATTATATGAGTGACGCATGGCTTTATAAAATTTATTAGCTTTATTTCTTGCCTGTGAGCTTTATTTCTTATTCCTTTACGAGTGCTGATCAAAACTAATTAAAACCAATTTTGTCTTTTTTTAAATCCGCATCTATTTTCGCTAATAATCGGAAGTTTTTAAAGTTTTTTTTGTGGAATCTATATCAATAGTCATACGTTTAGGTACTTCACGTGAGCGGACAGATCGATATTCTTCGTCGAGAATTACTGACAATTTGCGGCGATGAAACTTCACAGCACTTTTCAATCGTTACAAGAAGAAGTGTCAGGCTTCTGATTAGTCGACACCAAGGAATAATAACGCTTTCGGACAATATTGAAGAGCTCTATTCCGAGATAGCTCTGATGCAGTTTTTGTCGAATACCGTGGTCATGTGTTTCGTCGGCTTCACTTTCATAGGGGTAAGTCGCATCGTTAATTAATCAAATATATTTATAGCATATTTTTATAATTTTATACCAAACTTATTAAATACACCTTCCGAGTCCTCTCTGTTATCTTCTTGTAGTCTCTCGGTAAAGACGGAGCTAACGTATTAATGTTGAAATCCGCTATGTTTTACGTCGCCGTAACGTTGGAAGCCTTTATCTTTTGTTTCGCTGGAGAATACCTCAGCGCCAAGGTATTCGCATTATATTTTATCTTACACGTATAAAACTCTGATTCATTCTTCGAAGCCGTTGACAATTAATTTTCAAACTTTTTGCCTTTTCTGCGGAACAACTTTTACCGAGCTTAATTAATTTAATATGTATCTATACGTACTTCACGACTCTTGTGTTTCTTAAAAGTTAGAAAACTCATAGACGATGTCACTAAATCGGACTTGAAATTGAATTCAGATAAATTGATAAACTTTCTTTTCTTGTTTGTACCGTTGTACTACTTATTTTCTTTTTTTTTCAGAGCAAATCGATTGGGGATGCAGTCTACGGGGCGCTTTGGTATAACATGCCACCTGCCGAATGTCGAATTCTATTATTTGTGATATTAAGATCGCAGAAGAGATTGACGATCACTGCTGGAAAGATCATGGATCTTTCGCTTAAAGATTTTACAAGTGTAAGAATCTTGTCTTGCGAATATATATATTATAACAAGATGTTTAATGTTTTTTAGACAAAGTTAAAAACGATACTCGGTCTATTACGTGAATGAAATTTATTAGTTTGTTGGTTTGTTTCGTCTAGGTGATGAAAGCATCCGCTTCGTACATGTCGGTGCTGCACGCGATGTATTAGCCGAGATTAGTTACTTGTGCCAAGCGCATCCATCGTGATTACTGACTATGTTGGACAGTAGCAAGTGTTGGATTACATAGTGTAGTAGTTTGTAATTGGTGCGCGATTTTTTCTAAATATACGTACAATAAGACATACTTTATTGAAAAATATATAAGTAAACAAATCCTAAGATTTTTCTTTCGAATAAACGCGTTACATTATTTTCATAAAATCTCTGATTTTTTTAAATAAAAAAAGCATTTTTTAATTTATTTATTTCATGTTTTAAGTCATTCACACACATTTTCACTTCGTATCAATATAATTAAAAAATCGAAGCTTTACTAGATAATTTTAAACGTTCATATATTTCACTGTTCAAAAAATCATGAATATTCTAAGTTTCTATGAAACGTAATTTGAATGCAAATACTCTAGTTTCGTCTTTTTCTTACTATTCACTCACTGTTGTCCATGTACTTACACGCTCATAGTTACAGGTATATCCGCTGCGAATAATTATTTTTCCCCCTCGATAAAGACGGCAGATCCGGACATACAAATTTAACTTTCCTCGCTATTAAGTGTAGCTTGCATGTTGTTCTCCACATTTTAAAGTGTCTTGATCTGACTATTATTATGCACAATCTTTGGAGGTTCTTGCGTACCGTGCGCCTAATCGCGTACAATTCCTGAATTTTTAAGGTTCAAGGTAATTTCAAAAACAATTCATTCTTCCTCCGCTGCTTACTTTTTTTCTTCGTTATCTATACTCTCACTTATCTGTCTGTTATAATCATCTTTATTTGACAATTCTTCCATTGCAATGATAATATCTTGTCGGTACTTCCTATTGGTTCATATCGACATCGAGGTGGGGAGTCGCTGGTGCGCAGCAATTTTTCCGTGTTCACCCGCGTTCATCCATGTGTTTAACATCGCTATTTAGATTTTCGACGAAATATCAAAGTTTCACGGTAGTACCGATGTAAGGAAGCGTCTCGGTCGGAAGTACCTTTCAAAGTCGGAACTCCAAAAATAAATCCGAAAACCGATTCGATGATTCTTGATGGTAGTCGTTCGATCGAGATCGGTCTTCGCGTGATCGGCGTTTGGCCCGATTCATCTTGCACGGTCTTTCGTCGCGTCTTCTGGATCAGTCTGACAACGACGCCCATTTGTCAGTGTTGATATTTCGTCATTATCATCCGCACGACCTGATAGATGGCCTCAACACTCTACGATGTCTTATAGAGAAAGCTTTCTACTATTGAAACTTATGATATTTTTAATCAATCTATGGTGAGCTCACTTATTCATGTTTCGAAACAAATGACGTAGACAAAATATTTTCTAAATTCAACTGTCTACTTTGCATAGCACGAAGTGCACACAATATTTTTCACAACATTTTTACGGAAAGTTCGACCTCCATGCCTAGAGAGGGGCGAGAGTGGTCAATTTTACGCCAGGGCGGCATAGCGGGTGGAAAGTAACCACTTTCTTTCCTAGAGCGGAAAGTGATCACTTTCCTCCCGCTAAACAGGGAAAAAAGTGAGTACTTTCCGCCCTAGAAAGAAAAGTGGTAACTTTCCGCCCGCTAATGTCACCCTGGCGTAAAATTGGTCACTTTTGCCCCTCTATACAAGCATGGAAAGTCGAACGTTCCGTGGAGGTGTTGTGAAAAAATCATTTTATTTTATGTCAGAAACGTTCCTTTATTGCTTCGCCGAAAGTATCTTAGCACGAAGGTTACATTTGAACTGCATCTTATCGGAACGATCTTATTTCTTCATAAATTGCTGTATTAATAGGCAATTATGCGAGTACATAACTTTACAAATAGCTATCATATGCACGTATTTACGTTAAGCAAAACATTTTCCAGAAAAAGAACATTTTTTTGACATTCATAGAACGCAACTGGATGTTTTTCAGTCGATCGTAGATGCCGTCTAGGAGTCTGTCTAAGACGCCGTCTAGGAGTCCGATACAAAATGACGTCCACACAGTGTCTTACTCTTCTGCTTGTGATTGTGAGGTCGCAAAAGAGATTGACGATCGCCGCTGGAAAAGTGATGTTTCTCTGAAGAGTTTCACCGCGTAAGATCCATTTCTCATATATACAAAATTTTGCTCATGGATATTAAACGCGTCTCGAATGAATATCAAAGTTGAATGTGCACACAATTTATAATGCAAACGATTCAGCGGTCTTTGGGACTATGCGTATATTCAATATACTTAATACTTACAATGGAAAAAATATATTTTTGTGTACACAAGTCGTAAAAATTTTTGCATCAGACGTATCGACATTGCATACAATTATTATGAAATTACGGCCCGGATACGGATATCAATGGCAATTATATTTGCTCGTGCACTTGATAAAACTGATCGTAGGAAGACGTAGAAAATCGCATGCAAATATTGCTCCCTGAAATATAATATAATAATTAGTTATAATTTTAATTATCACAGACGATCCTTAACGTAGCACACATGCGCTTATTCAACGCAACGTGGATATTGGAAGTATGTTATTGTTACTAATGAATTATTGGGAAAGAAATAGATATTATTCAAAAATAGAAATTTACTCAAGTAATATTTTAAATTGTATAAAATCCTTTTTGATCAATTAACTTTCATATAACGCATGTTACGTATACATTGAAGTTCAAGACATTGGTAAAATAAATAATTTTCTCTGATCTACATAAGGAACACGTGAATGTGATCAAACGTTAATTCTATGTTACTTTTGTTTATAAAACAACATTGCGCGTTCAGATCTTCTTACAAGTCTCTTTGTAGCAACACTCCCTTCCCTTTACTTTTATGTATCTCAAGTCTTTCAACGCATCTGACATTGTGCACATGCGCTCAACGGATCTATAATTTTTTTCATTAAATGAATAACTTACGTCTCCTTCCGCGTAACGTTCAATATATGTCGTCTCGAATTACGCTCTTTCTTCTCTGTAACCTGTAATCGTCGTAGACACGTAACGTACGCTATTTTTTGCCGTTGCACCGAGCACGGTAAAAACACACCTAATTGCGATTGATTGATAATGATCGACGAAGGGGCAACGCATTGTTGCCTCGGAGTTATAGCTCGTCGAAACTCAATGTTAATTTCCGAGTAGCGTTGCTCGCAAGATAATCGTTTCGCTTTTGACGAGGAAACGTCGCGGTGGTCCGATTCCGTGAGATAATGCGCGCAACTTCCATCAGCACTTCCGTCGAGTTCGGCCTCAGATTCGTTGGGATCTGGCCCGGTTTACCATATGGAACCGTCATTTGGCTTTCGTATATGACGTGCTTGGTGTTGGCGCTGTATTTTCAGTACGTGTACATTTTCGATCGCTTCGACGTCAAGAATATCTCGGATCTCATCGATGCGCTTAGTATCATATTGTCGGTCAGCCTCTGCGGCCTGAAGTTGATATTTCTTTGGTCGAACCGCAGGTAGGGACATAGTTCCTCGATATAAATGACAGGAACAACGGTTTTGATGCAAAATACGCGAGCAATTTTCCACAGGATATTTTATGATATCCTGCTTACGATGGAAGAACACTGGAACAACGTCGATATTTACGATAAATCGGTATCGTATATCATGTCGGGCAATGCCGATCTGTCGCGCCGTTGCTCGAACGTGTTTATCAGCATTACCGCCGCGGCCACAATTTACTACTGCATGACCACTCTTGTGCGTCGTGAGACCGAATTTAACGAAAAGCTCAACATTAGTTCGAAAGTGTTACCTATAAAGATGGAATTTCCCTTCGAAGTTGACGCGTCTCCCCTCTTCGAACTTTTAGCGCTCGTTCAGGTTTTTTATGCTGTGTCGGTGGCCTGTTTAATCACTATGATAAATTGCTTGCTCATCACGTTGGTGAGTTCCACCGATTATATGAGTGACGTATGACTTTGTAAAATTTATTAGCTGTATTTCTTATTCCTTTGCGAGTGCTAATCAAAACTAATTAAGACCAATTTTTGTCTTTTTCTGAATCCGCATCTAGAATTTGGATAATTTTGAAAAATACTTTTGCTAATAATCGAAAGTTTTTAAAGTTTTTTTGTGAAATCTATTAATAGTCACGTTTAGGTGCTTCACGTGAGCGGACAGATCGATATTCTTCGTCGAGAATTACTGACAATTTGCGACGATGAAACTTCACAGCGCTTTTCAATCGTTGCAAGTATCAGACTCCTGATTAGTCGACACCAAGGAATAATAACGCTTTCGGACAATATTGAAGAGCTCTATTCCGAGATCGCTCTGATGCAGTTCCTGTCGAATACCGTGGCCATGTGTTGCATCGGCTTCACCTTCATAGGGGTAAGTCGCATCGTTAATTAATCGAATATATTTATAGCATATTTTTATAATTTTATGCTAAACTTATTAATCCGAGACCTCTCTTTGCTATCTTCTTGTAGTCTCTCCGTAAAGACGGAGCTAGCGTGTTAATGTTGAAAACCGCTATGTATTACGTCAACGTAACGTTGGAAGCCTTTATTTTTTGTTTCGCTGGAGAATATCTCAGCGCCAAGGTATTCGCATTATATTTTATCTTACACGTATAAAATTCTGTTTCATTCTTTGAAGCCGTTGACAATCAATTTTCAGACTTTTAGCTTTTTCTGCGGAACAACTTTTACCGAGCTTGATCAATTTAATTATATATTCTATACGTACACTTCACGACTAATGTGTTTTTTAAAAGTTAAAAAATTTTTAGATAATGTCACTAAATCGGACTTGAAATTGAATTCAGATAAATTGATAGACTTTTTTTTCTTGTTTGTACCGTTGTACTACTTAGTTTCTTTTTTTTCTTTCAGAGCAAATCGATTGGGGATGCAGTCTACGAGGCGCTTTGGTATAACATGCCACCTGCCGAATGTCGAATTCTATTATTTGTGATATTAAGATCGCAGAAGAGATTGACGATCACTGCTGGAAAGATCATGGATCTTTCGCTTAAAGATTTTACAAGTGTAAGAATCTTGTCTTGCGAATATATATATTATAACAAGATGTTTAATGTTTTTACGGTCTATTACGTGAATGAAATTTATTAGTTTGTTGGTTTGTTTCGTCTAGGTGATGAAAGCATCCGCTTCGTACATGTCGGTGCTGCACGCGATGTATTAGCCGAGATTAGTTACTACTTGTGCCAAGCGCATCCATCGTGATTACTGACTATGTTGGACAGTAGCAGGTGTTGTATTATATAGTGTAGTAGTTTATAATTAGTGCGAGATTTTTTCTAAATATACGTACAATAAGACATTATACTTTATTGAAATATATATAAGTAAATAAATCCTAAGATTTTTCTTTCGAATAAACCGCGATACATTATTTTCATAAAATCTCTGATTTTTTAAATAAAAAAAGCATTTTTTACTTTATTTCATATTTTAGGTCATTCACACATTTTCACTTCGTATCGATATCATTAGAAAATCGAAGCTTTACTAGATAATTTTAAACGTTCATATGTTTCACTGTTCAAAAAATCATGAATATTCTAAATTTCTGTGAAACGTAATTTGAATGCAAATACTGTAGTTTCGTCTTTTTCATACTATTCACTCACTGTTGTCCATGTACTTACACGCTCATAGTTACAGGTATACCCGCTGCGAATAATTATTTTTTTCCCCTCGATATAAGGACGTCAGATCCGGACGTACCAATTTAACTTTCCTCGCTATTGAGTGTCGCTTGCATGTTGCTCTCCACATTTTACCGTTTTAAAGTGTCTTGATCTAACTGACTATTATTATGCACGATCTCCCGAGGGTTTTGCGTACCGTGTGCGCCTGATCGCGTACGGTTCCTGAATTTTTAAGGTTCAAGGTAATTTCGAAGACAATTCATTTTTCCTCCGCTGCTCGCTTTTTTTTCTCCGTTATCTATACCCTCACTTATCTGTCTGTTATAATCATCCTTATTTGACAATTCTTCCATTGCGATGGGAATATCTTGTCGTTGCTTCCTATTGGTTCACATCGACATCGAGGTGGGGGATCGCTGGTGCACAGCGATTTTCCCGTGTTCACCCGCGTTCGTCCCCCGTGTTCATCCATGTGTTCAACATCGCAACTTAAAGTACGCGGTTGGATTTTCGAAATATCAAAGTTTCACGGTGGTACCGATGCAAGGAGGCGTCTAGGTCGGAAGTACCTTTCGAAGTCAGAGCTCCGAAAATGGACCCGAAGATTGATTCGACTATCCTCGATGGCACTGTCAGCCGTTCGATCGAGATAGGTCTTCGTGTGATCGGCGTTTGGCCCGACTCGTCCTGCACGGTCCTTCGTCGCGCTTTCTGGATGATCACTCTGACGATGGCGCAGACCTTTCAGTATCGATATTTCGTCATACACGTCCGCACGGACGACCTGTCGCATCTGATGGATGGCCTCAGCACTACGATGTCTTATAGCCTTCTACTATTGAAACTCACGATATTCTGGATCAATCGGCGGTGAGTCCGTCTCATTTGCATCTAGGTTTCGAAACGTTGTTATGAAACGACGACGTGGACGCAGTCTTTTCGTGTGTCTGAATCAATTTTAGATTAGTCTAATATTTTTGAAAAATATTATAAAATCAAAAATTATTTTGTACAGTGACATATATCAATGATCAAATAGATAGATATAGATTTACGCAATTAAAATATTTAATCGTCATACACTATTAAACTCGTGGTCAAATTATTCTTAATTTGAATATCATTTTTTAACCATTTTAATAAGTCGCCACTGCTCCTGTTCAATATGTCGTTAATTTAACTAATCCAATGAAGTTAGAGTAATACTGTGTTAAAATAATAAACTTAGGAGTGAGCAGAAAACACACATATATGGTAGTTAAAAATAACAAAATGTTATTTAACTTAAGGTATTGATTTTATTCTTTAATATTTAACAGCGTATGTGTATCCTTCGTTATGATTTGAAATACGCGATGTGTAAAGAAAATAAAATATTATCACATTCTACTATAATCATAAGACAGTTCAAAAGGCATGTCTTCAAGTTTCTTCGCAGGATATTTTACGACATCCTGGAGATGATGGCCCAGGATCGGAGCGAGTGCGTGACCGAGTGGGCCGTCTGCTCGATGTCAAGAACGATTGATGTGTCGCATCGCTCCTCCAACCTGATCATCGGCCTCTACTCGATGTCAGTGTTTCTTTACGGCACTGGCGTACTTGTTGCTCACGCCGACGAGCCCGACGAACAGCTCGCGGTGCCAGCGCGAGAGCTGTTTCTCAAAATGGAGCTACCTTTTGAATCCAATGCCTCCCCTGCGTACGAACTCGTCATGATCACGCAGTTTTTCCACCAGCTCGCGGCAGCCACGATAGTCGGTGTGCTTAACGCCTTGATTGTCTCACTGGTAAGTAAACATGCTTTAAGCTGACGAAGATGATTGACTTGAAAAATAACGCTTTATAAGTTAAAAAGTTAGAAAGATTTAGTTTTCTAATTTTTAAATAAATCTTATTGATATAATGAGTCAACATATAATTATTGTATTTTTTGAGCAAGTTTCTTGATTTTTTTTTATAAAGAAAAAAGTAAAATAAATTTGTTTTTGTATTTTATACTTATTCAATAAAGAGAGTCAGGCAGATTGGATTCTAATTCTGAAGCATTGACAATTAAATTAATATGCATCGCACTAAATGTATAATTATACCACGTGGAGGTGCGCAATTTATATAAGTAGCTTAGTAGAATAATAAAGTAATTTCGATCGGCTCTCTCGCGTGTCGCGCCGCATTGTTCGTAATGAGTGTTCTGTATCATCCACGCGATTAATAACTTACTTCATTTATTTCATTTGTGCGTAATGAAATCGTTCTCGTGAGCTTAATCGATAACCGATAATGCGAAGTGCAAGCGTCTTTTTGCCGTTAATTTCCTCCGTTAATTTTTACAATAAACTACATGTAATATCATCCAAAGTGATGCATAATTTTTTTTATTTCTTGGACTTAATTATTATTTATACATATTTTTTTACATATATTTATAATCTTTTAATAAAATATTTTGTAATTAATATTATACAGGGTCCCTAAAAAATGTTAACATTTATATGAAATTACCATTTTTAGAGAATCAGAACTGATAATGTAAGATAGCAACAAGATAGTAACAAGTATACTTTGTATTCAAACAGTCTTCACTTTAAATAATGTTCACCATCATTGTTATGTGCAAGATCTTCGACATAAAATTGCAAATGTGATTGCAGCAATACCAAAAGAAATATACCTCAGGGCTTTGTAGACCACTTGGAGAAGATTTTAAGAATATGTTGACATTGAGGGTAAACAAGTGATGACTCTTTGAAGACAAAAGACAAATTTGTTACTATGATATCTTGCATTATCAGTTCTGTTTCTCTAAAAAGTTTTATTTCCATGTAAATGTTAATATTTTTTCTACTTTATTTTATGTTACATATTTTTAATTTAATATTAATTATTGTATTAATTACAAAAGTTTTATTCTAAGATATAATAGACTTACTTATATCTGCTGTTGTTTTTTTGTTAATAAACTTTTGTACTCACAAGTTGTTCTTTGCACTGAATCGCGGTGGTATCGGGAACCCACTGCAGGGCGTTGACCGTTATTTTTAGATTCTTCACGTAGGTGGGCAAATCGATATAATGTGCCGAGGGTTGGTAGAAATATCCTCAGGTGACGACACGTTCGACTTGGGAACCTCGACTATCAAAGCTTTAATACGTCGACATCAGAGAATTATTGCACTCTCGACCGACATCGAGACTCTCTTCTCGTATATAGCTTTGATGCAATTCTTGTGGAACACCTTGGTCATCTGCTGTCTCGGATTTCTAATCGTGACTGTGAGTGGATGCTTCGTGAAATCGAAGATGCACGCGGTTAATATATATATATATATATATATATATATATATATATATATAGCAATAATATATTAAATTGCCATTACACAAAACATTTTTATTTCAAATTGTCGGTTTATTGATATGCAATAAAACAAAATGCCTCGTACGAGAATATTCAAAATAATTGGATGGTGCTCAAGTGTAGGTTTTAAAGCACTCTTATTTTGCTTGCCATTCAGAGTGTGTTTGACGTTTGATATTATTTCCGATTATATTACAGTCGATAAGCGACACGCAAGGATCCACGATGTTGATTAAATCTTTCTTTTTTTACGTTGTCATCACCTTGGAGGCATTCATATTTTGTTATGCTGGAGAATACCTCAGCGCCAAGGTGAAAAACGATTATATATAATTGCAGTTAAATATAATATTATCTTTATAAATTCAATATTTTCTATTCATGAGAGAGAGAGAGAGAGAGAGAGAGAGAGAGAGAGAAAGAGAGAGAGAGAGAGAGAGAGAGAGAGAGAGAGAGATTATAAATGCTCAATAAAATTTTGATATAATGATATACATATATATATTATAGTTAAAATTTTCTTGTCAGTTGCAAATGCAAATCCTTTATAACTTTCTGTATATAATTTTATTATTATATACTCGTTTCTTCAATATCGAAATATCATTGAAAAAATATTTTTCAAAAAATATGTTAGTGAAAATGTACGTTATAGAATAGTAATCTTTTTCTCAAGTTTAACGCTACATTTTTTTTATTATAATTCTAAATAAATTTAATCATTCACTCGATTGCAGGGAAGAATGATCGGTGATGCAGCGTACGAAGCGAAGTGGTACAATTCGAATCCCACGCAGAGTCGTATTTTATTACTGCTGATTTTGAGATCGCAAAGAAAGTTAACTATTACTATTGGAAAATTTATGGATCTCTCTCTAGAACGTTTTACAACAGTAAGATGCGCTTTCAAAACGTTTTGCTGTATCTGTTATAGGTTGTACGTATCTTGAATGAAAATACGTACGTTGCTAATTTTAATTCGATTTATAAATTAAAAAAAAATATATTTTTACATGTATCTGTAAAAAAATATACCACTATTTTTTTTATGTTTCATTACATTTTTACATCAGCTTTATAGATAAAAGTATATCGCGTTTCAGTAGCTGTTACAAAATACGACAAGTTCTACCTTCTTTCTTCTAGATTATTAAGGCATCAGCGTCTTACGTATCCGTGCTGCATGCTATGTCTTGAAAACCGTGTATAGTCGAGAAGGCAATATACCCTCCGTGTGTTTATGTAACTATAATTATGTTATAAGAGACGTGACATCTCGCGAATTCTAGTAACTAATTAACGTTCCACGAACGTCAATGTCCTTATGTAAAACTACATCAATATATCTCATTCGATTCGATAATAGCATTGTACTTTTTATAGACAAATGTCTCTATGCGCCGCTCTCGACGTCCTTTCCTCATCATTGAAAAACTTTCATCCCCGCTTTCGATTTATTCTTAGAAATTTGTTTTCCACAATTCTCCCGCTCTTCGGTTTCTTCTTGCCGTTCGAAAGTTTTAAGTATTCCACGCAGGCATTTAGTACTCACGTGTGTTCAGCGCACGTACATTTGCCTTGCATTTTTAATGCAAATAACAGACAGCGACCGAGCGAGGATGCGTATACGAGGGTGATATTGGACGCTTTCGTGGCTGCGTCTGTCCATTTTTTTTTCGTAATTATCGAAGCATCGTTCTATAGTTTTTACTCGTGACTTCCAAGATGAGAAAAAAACGTAAAATACGCGATGAATAATTACAGTCTCATACATGTACACATGGTCGAGGTAGGGTCAGTCGAGTGCTGAGTCCGCAGTCTCCCTGAGACTTCTCGATCGACCATATCTGAGAACTGACTTGGGACTTTCGATCATGCCACAGTCGGAAATTTCGCCTCCTATTCTATGATATTCCGGAATCAACGTTTCGTCAGCACAATATCTCGTAACTTCAGTAAACAATATTTGAGTTGTCCGATCATTCGGGCTAAATAATCCGACGTGAATCGAGCCCTTCTACATTTAGTCTTATCTATAATGTAGACAGAGAGAGGAAAACCGAGAATTAGTGATAACTCACGGTGTCGCCGGTTTGAAGAAGTGTCTTCGAGCACGATGGAGAACAAGATAGATTCGATGACCACCGTGTCTCGCTCCGTAGAATACGGCCTTCGTTTGATCGGTGTATGGCCGGGCACGTCGTACGCAATTTTATTTAAAGTCCTCAGCATATCGTCGATGATCGTGTTTCAAATCTTTCAATATCAACACGTGATCGTGAACTTTGGCGAGGAAGACCTAATGATTCTCATGGACGCGTTAAGCGTAACTTTCGCTTACACCCTTCTGCTTATTAAAATGGTTATTTTTTCGTTCAATGCTCGGTAAGCTTTTTCAACATGATATTATACCGAGCACAGAATTAAATGTGATTCGCAAAACAAGCATCTTCCACATCTATTGTTTCGTTCTGTATCTCAAGTTATCAAGAGAATTTTTTTTATTTATATAAAAATTTTACCATTTAATTTATATAGTTTTTTTTCGGCATCTTGCGAAGACATTTATGTGTTTTTGCGTAACCACATTTCGATATTTCTTTAAATAATCCATTATAGTCTGCTGAACGAAATCATGACATGTATAACCGAGGACTGGAAGGAGTGCAATATTTCGGACGAGTACACGATGACCAGAATAGCTTACGTCTCTCGTTTGGTCTCCAACAGTATAATCTGCTCGCACATGATGTCGGTATTCCTCTACGCGATAGGCACATTAATGAAGATCAAGAATGAAAATCAAACCGATAATCGAGAGCTCATCATTAAGATGGAGATACCCTTCGAGATTGAGAGCACATCGGTACACGTAGCTGTCCTCGTTACGCAATTTATTCATCAGACGACTGCGGCCGGTATGGTGGGCGTATTGAATTCTTTGCTGATAATATTGGTAAGTGCGAGCGTATGTGATTTTCTGCTGTTTTTGCTAACTGTAAAAGAAAATAATTACGATATGATACTAAGAAAGACGATTCATTCTAAAATATCTTAAGGATATGTATATATAGTAAAAAAAAATATATTAATTATACAAATATGATTATTTGTAAAATGAAGTCATACAAGTAGACATGAAAAACACACTCTTTATTTTTGTTTGACATATTGATTTAGATTCTAAACGAAACAAATGTATAATACAGACGGCGTCATTAATGCCTTCCCCCTGAAGGCATAGTACATACATGTAACGTGCACTAATAGAAATCCCCAGAACACAGCTAGGAAAGCATTAATGACGCCGTCTGTACATCATTCATGAACATCATTCTTGTCATTCGCACTGATTGAAGCAAATTGTTCGCGCTTGTATTTGCTTTAAATCTAGATGTTAAAATTGTACTAAAAACATATCGCGACGTTTAGGTTCTTCACGTGTGTGGGCAGATTGACATAATACGGCAGAAATTGAGTGAAGTTACACAGAAGAACATCGTGCGAAAGAGCATCGAGCAAGATATAAACGACGGCGTTTTGAAAGCGCTGATCATTCGGCATCAACAGATTATCACCTTCTCCAAAAAAATCGAGGCTCTCTATTCGAATATCGCACTAATACAATTCGTATCGAACACTCTGGTTATCTGTTGTCTGGGATTTCTCATCGTGATCGTAAGTATATCGAATTAATACTAATTTCTTCGAGATATAAAATAATAGAAAATTTCAGTCTATCGGTGCCCCGGGTGGATCGATGATATTAGTGAAGTCCGTGTTCTTTTACTTTGTTATGAGCTTGGAGGCATTTATATATTGCTTTGTCGGAGAACATATCAGTACGAAAGTCCGTATATAATACACCGTAACATATATTTATTTCATATACGATATATCGCTCTACGACGAGATTTATTATATATTTTATAGAGCGAAATGATCGGCGACGCGGCGTACGAATCGCTTTGGTACGAAATGAGCCCGAGTCAAAATCAAGATATTCATATTATGATCATAAGATCTCAAAAGCATTTGACGCTTACAATAGGGAAAGTTATGGAACTCTCTTTGAAGCAATTTGCTAACGTAAGAATTTAGTTAAATAATGGAAGCGATGATGAAAAGCTACATTTACGTGCACGGAGTGTTATCACAATGATATTTTGCAGCGTACGATAACCATAATCATTTTTATCACGTTATAGATCGTGAAAGCTTCGGCGTCGTACGTGTCGGTGTTGCATGCGATGTATTGAAGCCTGAATGTACTTTATACGCTGCTTATATGTTCGCATGTTGAAGACTATAATACTTTTACGCAATCGACAATTTTCCTATTCAGAGACTCGATGGGGTTTCATATCGAGTGTATATACGCGAGTAGAGAGGAGCAAGAAAATTATTTGCCGAAGCATCGATTCGTGACAATCGTACTCGATTTGTAGTGCATAAGCATAGAGCTATAAATACAACGATTCTCTCAATCGATGTACTTTGCCAGATCTGACGAAATCAAAATAAAAGCATTTTTTAAAAACAGAAATTCAATTTAATTATCGATTATCACTTAAATTTTTTTTATATTGTTTAAGATCAAAATGTGGGAGATATTTTCTTTTTTTATGCATTTATTTTTGAATACATAAAATAAATTTTAAGCATATCTATATAAAAATATACATTTAAAATATATTTTCATATAATAAATATAAAAATATATATTACATATACACACACATACATGGTGCAAAAGTATTACAAAAACTCTTTTTACTTTATATTAGATTTTTCCGAATAAAATTAATTGTATAATAAAATAGAATTTTGTGACAAAAAATTTGGTATATATTTATTAACCGTATTTTTATTACATTTCCTATAAAAGATTTTTATTGCAATATTACTATATAAATTTATTTGTTTAGTTTTTGGGTTTTTGAGCTAATGATTAAAGATGTAGTGTAAAAATATTATTGTACATAAATAGTGTTACAGTATTACGAAGTTCTAATTTTCATCGCAAGAAAATGTCATCCGTTGAGATGCCTTTTCCTTCGCCACGTGCTCTAGCCTGCAGCACGGTTATCGTCACAGATCCTTCTCGGAACCACCCACAGCACCAACTGTGAACTGTGATCTTCGCACTGGTCTTTCCATCGTAACTCTCGAGGTACGTCTTCGTTTTCCTCCCTAATAAACTCCCTCAATATGCTTCTCCAGCAACGAGGAAACCTTTCAACCTCGCGGCAAGCAGTTCTTAGAAGCTGTGTTCTACCTACCTTGCTCACTGCATTTTTAAAGAAAAAACGTGCACTTGCTGCATCGTGATCGGTAACTCGATGGACGAAGGGGACGACCCCACCATTCATTTTTATCGTCCATCAGATTATAGTTGCGGTTCTTACGCAGTATATTTAACAAATATTAATTTATTAATAATTGATGACATAAGATTATGTTTAGTTGTCGATTCGCGAGGCGATAAAAGTATTTGATGAAATTATAGTCTTCGAAATGTTTCTTATAGTCTTTGGAAAAGATGCGTTTCTTCGCACGCAGCGGTTCGGTTCGGCCATCACGTTTATCTTATTTCATCATGTGTACCTTTTCTATTGTGTTATTTAAATTTTGCAGGACAGTAATGACAATGAGCATAATTCAAGTCTTTTAGTATTATCGGTGTATAATGGTGAACGTCTGTTTTACATTTTTTATGCAAATGACGAACACCGGATGCGAGGGATGCGTAGAGTATATAGAAAACTTCGTAGCTGTCTCTACCTGTCTTTTTTTGCAACCACCGCAATTATTGAGACATCGATTTATAATTTTTTTCTCGTGACTTTCTGATAAACTTCTGAGATAGAGAGAGGTACAATGTGAATAACTCCTATTGGTCGGTTACAATCAAGGTGGGGGTTCTTCGAATGCTGAATTAGATGCATTCTGTTAGAATTTTACAGTTTCACTGAGACCTCTCGGCCGATCATATCTGGAAAGGAAGTCAAGTTAAGACTATCGATTATGTAGTTGGAAGTTTCGGTGGAGTTTGCCTTTTAACTGTACGAAATCGAAGGAAATTTCAGTATTGTTTTAATGGCAAAATCTTAAGCTGTGTTGCACCGATCTAAGTTTAGACTAAGTGCTGTTACGTTATAGCCAATTGATATCTTCTTCTTCTTGACATTCTCGCTTATAATGTAGACAGAAAAGAAAAGAAAAATAAGTAGAGTTAATAATAAACCACGTTGGTGATCGTGCTGCAAAATAGACTTATTCGGGATCAATGAATAACGAAATAAAATCGGTGAATGTTGTATGTCGCTCCGTGGAGTTCGGTCTTCGCGTGATGGGTGTATGGCCGGGTACATCCTATGCAATTTTGCGTAGAATCTGCTGTATATTTTCGATGGTGGTGTTTCAAACCTTTCAATATCGATACTTGATCATGCACTTCGCCGAGACCAACATTTTTCTCCTCATGGACGTGATGAGCGCAACCCTGGCTTATAGTCTTCTGCTTATCAAAATTATTGTTATCGTATTTAACGTTCGGTAAGCTTCTTCGTCATAATGTAGGTACGTCGAGTACAAAATCAAATACAGCCATAAAATAAGCACATTGTTAATCCTTTATTCGAGATCTCAAGCTAATAATCGCAAGAAAAAAATATTTTGATTAATTGGCAAAATTAATTTGAAAATCTGCATTGATTCGTATATTTTCGGCAATATTTCCCGAATGCAATTTCATGTCGGTCAATATTTTTTTTTAACAACTCATTATAGTTTGCTGGACGATCTCATAGTACACATGGTCGAGGATTGGAAGGAGCGCGATGTTTCGAACGAATGCACGATGAACAGAATGGCCTACATCTCTCGCTGGTTCTCCAATTTGATAATCGGTTCGCACGCGATGTCGGTAATTCTCTATGCGATCGGCACGTTGTTGAGAAACGAAACCAGCAATCAAACCGATTCTCGAGAGCTTATTCTTAAGATGGAGTTACCTTTCAAAATTGAAAGCACATCGGTATATTTTACCATTCT
The DNA here is from genome assembly GCF_048541705.1 of Temnothorax americanus. Taxonomy (NCBI): domain Eukaryota; kingdom Metazoa; phylum Arthropoda; class Insecta; order Hymenoptera; family Formicidae; genus Temnothorax; species Temnothorax americanus. The sequence continues at coordinate 5,396,545 of NW_027509338.1, read as the reverse complement.
CGTTACGCAGTTCGTTCACCAAATAAGCGCGGCCAGTTTAGTGGCTGTGCTATATTGCTTACTCTTGACACTGGTAAGTTTGTATGTCTTTTGGTAATTTTTTTAAAAATTATGAAAAAAGAATAATTATATTTAACATCATGAAAAATGATTTAAGGACTTAAATTGTCTTAAAAATATATTATTAAACAGATAAATTATTATATAAAATATATTATTAAATAAAATTCTTTTCCTTAGATTTTTCACTCTTTTTTTTAAGATTACTATAAAAATATATACAGATAAATAAGTAAAAATAAAAATACAATAATTATTAAAATATGTTGAAATTTTATTATTTAATTTTTTTTAGAAACTTGAGTTTTTAAAAATCAAGAAATTAAAAGACACATTTATATATTAAATATAAAAAAAAAATAAAAGATAAACAAAACGTTTTTACTACACAAGATGTTAAATTGAATTGGATGATTTAGGTTCTTCATGTGTGTGGACAGATTGATATAATGCGGCAAAAACTGAGTGAAATCACGCGAAAGGACATCGAACAAAACGTAAACAAAAGTATTGCAAAAATGCTAATCGTTCGGCATCAGAAGATTATCTCTTTCTCCGAGAATATTGAGGCTCTCTTCTCGAGTATAGCATTAGTACAATTTGTGACGAACACTTTGGTCCTCTGTTCCCTAGGATTTGTCATTGCGATCGTAAGTACAAGTTAAACAACATATTTTATTCGAAACATAAGATATTTAAAATTTTTAGTCCATTGGTGTCCCAGGCGGAACGCCTATGCTAGTAAAGTCCGTGTTCTTTTACATTCTAATCAATGTGGAGGCATTTGTATTTTGCTTTCTTGGAGAATATCTTACTACGAAAGTCAGTATGTAATATGACATGTATATTGAACATGATACACCGTTTTACAACAAAAATTATTTTAGAGTAAGATGATCGGCGACGCCGCTTATGAAGCGCTTTGGTACAAATTGAATCCAATTCAGAGTCGAGATACCCTATTTATAATTGTAAGGTCACAGAAGTATTTGACGCTCACGATCGGAAAGGTCGCGAATCTCTCGCTAAAGCAATTTACCAGCGTAAGGATTTATTAAAGTAAAAGTAGTTAAATAGAAGTGTACTTGTACCGTAGAATTTTATATTTTGACATGACCGAGTGACGACCTCTAGTTGCTTCATCGCGGCATAGTGTGTTTGCGTACGATGACCGTAATTGCTTCTCTATCATGTTGTAGATCATAAAAGCCTCAGCGTCATACATGTCGGTGTTACATGCGATGTATTGAAGCCTAAACATACTTTATGCTCCGCTTATATCTTCGCGTGCAGAAGGATATAGTACTTTTACTACCGCCAGCCAGTTACGATTAGCAATTTTCCCATTCAGAGACTCGATGGGGTTTCACATCAGGTATATGTGTGTATAAGAGTAGAAGGACATTATTATTAAAATATTGATTTGTGATGAACAATGTGAAGTTGATCTTCTCGGCCAATGTACCTTTTTTAAAGCTGATAATAATAAATTAAAAGTATTTAATTGAATATTTAATTATTTAGCGCTGCTTTAAGTTACTAAGTTAAAAATTAAACTTGAAAAATTTGATGTGTGTTTTATGTGTTGTATACGTGTGTGTGCGCCCACGCATATATTTGAAATAATTAGATATGTAAATAAATATGCATATGATTAAAATTATTTTATATATTTTTTAAATTTTATATATATTTTATAATCAAATCGCAAAACAAAATATAACTAGTTTATTGTTTAAATATGTACGTATATTGATTATTATATTGATATACATATGTATATTAATTGCATTTTTATTACATTTTTTATATATTTTTCATCATGAGAGAGAATAAGTAAAAATTTATTTTAGCGTTATTGAAATTATTTTATGGCATACCGGGATTTATCCTAGTATCCATTTCCTTTTCGAGCAGAAAGAGAGCTGAGTTAAAATCAGCCTTCACATTTATGATATTTCCTGTTCATACACCGATTATACTGAATTACGGCGTTGAGCTGCATAAGACTGAAATTTGTTAGCATCGACATACGCTGACGAACGTTTGCTTTGCATTTTTAATGCAAATAACGGACAGAGACCGTACACGAGAGTGTAGAAGTTCTTTGTGGCTAACTCTGCCTGTTCTTTTTTTTTACAACTGTGGTATAATCATCGAAATGTCTGATTATTTACACGCAATTTCTAAGACAAAAGAATATGAAAAGATATGATGGAAATACGATGGATAAGTAATTTCTATTGATCGCAACTGTATAAGGTGGGGATTACTTGAGTACTGAACTCATAGAATTTTACAGTCTCACTGAGACCTCTCCGATCAACCACATATCTACTGATGACTGTTAACCGTGGCTGAGTTAAATTGTCGATCATGCTGTCAGAAATTTCAGCGCCTATTTTCTAACCGACGACGATATAAAATATAACGTTAAGGCAATCGTGTTAGAATTTTGATGCTACTTAAGCTGAGTGCGCTGTACCTATACTGATCATTTATATTAATCTTGTGTTAACAAACTGATATCATTTTTGGGATTACAATCTTTCTGTAACGTAGACGGAGAAAAAAGTTGATTACAGTATTAACTTAAAGTATTAATGTTAAATCACATTGATGCTATCGTGCAGTGAGACTGATTTAATCGGGGTTCAATGAATAACGACATAGAAACGGTGAATACCGTGTGTCACCCTATCGAGTTCGGACTTCGCGCGATCGGCGTATGGCCGGGCACGTCGTATGCAATTTTGCGCCGAGTGTTCTGTATATCTTCGGTGATAATGTTCCAGACCTTTCAATATCAACACTTGATCATGCATTTCGGCGAGGAGGATCTTTTGCTCCTCATGGACGTATTAAGCGCAACTTTGGCTTACAGTCTTTTGCTCATCAAATTGATTATTTTTGCGTTTAATGCTCGGTAAGCTTACTACTAAGCTTCTTTGTTGCGGTACGAAATTTTAAATACGATTCGCAAAGTAAATATGTCTCGGGTTCGTTCTAGATTCCAGGTCGTAATAAATCAAAAGAAAAAATCTTTAATTTATATAATTTTTGCTATTAAATCATAACAACTCTAATAACATCTCGCGAAGTCAATATTTCTATAAATCCGTTGTAGTCTGCTGAATGTAATCATAGAGCGCGTAATTGAGGATCGGAAGGAGTGCGATGTTTGTGACGAGTACACGATGACTAGGATGGCGTACATTTCTCGTCGATTCTCCAACTTTATAATTACCTTGTATGCGCTCTCGGTGTTCCTTTACGCAACCGGTACATTGCTGAGGTACAAAAGTAACAATCAGACTGACACTCGAGAGCTTATCCTTAAGATGGAATTGCCTTTCGAGATCAAGAGCACATCGGTACACATGGTTGTCCTTATTATACAATTTGTTCATCAGACAAGTGGAGCCAGTTTGGTAGGCGTGATGAATTCCTTGCTGATAACACTGGTAAGTTTTGACTGTCTTCCCTTAATTTGTCGGTGTTTCTGGAAATCGCAAAAGAAAATAATTACGATGCAGAATATGCAGAGAAAAGGAATTTATAGACTTTAATCCATTTAAGAAATAGCAAATATAATAAATATATTAATAATAATTTGCAATTGTGTGCTACAATTTTATTTTTTGAATAAACAAAGAAAACACGCTTCCGTTTTCACATTAAACTGATTATGAATGCATATATCGTGACGTTTAGGTTCTTCACGTGTGCGGACAGATTGACATCGTGCGACAAAAATTGAGTGAAATCACGCGAAAAGATATTAAGCGAGGTGTGAACGAGAGCATCGTGAAAATATTGATTATTCGTCATCAAAAGATTATTTCTCTTTCGAAAAATATCGAGGCCTTTTTCTCAAATATCGCGCTAATACAATTCGTATCAAACACTCTGGTTATTTGTTGTCTAGGATTTCTTATCGTGATCGTAAGTAACACGTGAAATAACATAACTCGTTTGAAATATGCGAGATATTTGAAATTTTTAGTCCATCGGTGTTCCGGGCGGATCGTCTATGCTAATAAAGTCCGTGTTCTTTTACATTGTTATGAGCATGGAGGCATTTATATTTTGCTTCCTCGGAGAGTATCTCAGTACGAAAGTCAGTATATCACGCAAAGCATTTCGTGATACAACATGCTAAGATTTATTGCACATTTCAGAGTCAAAAGATCGGCGACGCGGCGTACGAATCGCTTTGGTACGAACTGAACCCAAATCAAAATCGAGACGTCCTGCTCATCATCATAAGATCGCAGAAGCACTTGACGCTCACGGTCGGAAAGGTCATGGATCTTTCCCTCAAGCAATTCGCTGGCGTAAGGAAATTAGAGATATGTAACGAAAGTAACGTTAGAAAAGCTATATCTGTAGGTAGGCTGTTAACGTGAATGATGTTTCGACAGCCGAGCAACGTTCTGTAGTCGTTTCGTCGTGGCACGATTTTCGCGTACGATGGCAGTAATTGCTTATTCTATCACGTTGCAGATCGTGAAAGCTTCGGCGTCATACGTGTCGGTGTTACACGCAATGTATTGAAGCCTTAAACTGCACGCCGCTTATATCTTCGCGTGCAGAAGGATATAGTACTTTTATCAGTCGTTTATACGGTTAACAATTTTTCTATTCAAAGAGGCGGAGTTTCACATCAAGTGTACGCGTGTAGACAAACAGGGGTAATGGAGCATCGATTTACCGAGGTACCTGTTCGCGATGGCTTTATTTAGCCTGTAGTTCACAAGGACAGAGCTATAAATACATCGTTGATATTTTAGATTGATGTATTTTACCGAGTCGGACAACGAAATGATGACCAGAATAAACGTATTCCCCGTTAAGAGAGATTAATTTAATCATCTAATACTAGCGTTTTTATATTAAAATCGAAAATTAATTTGAAAGATTCTTAAGATAATTAAACAAAATTATATGAAATAAAACTTAAGATGTTAAAAATGCAGTGTAAAAATAATAAACACAAATAGAGTGATATAGTATTATGGAGTATTCGCCTCGGTTACAATGAACAATTTCCCGCTGACTGAATTTTTCTTCGCTTATACCGGTCGTTCTGTAATCCTGCATCGTCGTCATTGAACTGCCCGAGCTTTTTGGCAAGCACAGTTGGCAGGCTACAACTGTGATCTTTACACTGGTTTTTCCATCGCAACGAACTCCTGCGATACGTCTTAGTTTTCCTCTCTCCTGATCGTCCAGCACAGGGGAATCCCAAATTATATTCCCTTGCGGAATAACGAAACTTTTTACCTCACGACAAGCATCAGCGTTCCACCTTTCCTTTGCATGTTGCATTTTTAACGAGGGCATACAGTTGTATCGTGAACAAAAGTTCACGAAAAAAACAGAAAGAAGGGGTCCACCCTATACATGTATTCGTTATTTCTAAAATTATAGCTGCAGTTTTTTCTTCTTTTTTTTGTACACCATTCTTTTGTACATTTCTTTTCTTACACGCACGATTGTGTACCTATTATAAGTTGCCTGTTTTATTTCTGATACTTTAATGAAATATTAGTCGAATTCAGAATTAGACTGATTTCATGGTAGACGAGAGTGATACGGCAATTCTTGCACGCCGTACTTCGAGGTGAATCATCGGCGTGCAAATGGTCGCCGTATTTTTATACAGCGCCGGTGTACTCGCCGCTAACGCAAACAGTTTCGAGACACTTTAAAGCCATCAAGAATGGTTAACAAATATCTTTTCAAAATATCCGGCGGATTTGACGAACAAAGTTACAATACGTTGATTATTAAGCACCGGCGTATTATTGTATTTGCGGAAAATATCGAGACCCTTTACACCGTACATCGCATTAATAATGCTTTTATTAGACACGATCATCATACGCTGTTTAAGATTTTCTATCGTCACTGTAAGTAACAAGTCTAAGATGACGTTACTAATATAGACACACAAATATTGCATATCGGGTCAAAAAACTGTTGATAATTATTAACACTGAAGAGATGTCTGGAGGTATAATGTGCAAATAACTCATACTAAGTTTACTGTTTGCGTACGTTTGTGGAAATTTCAGTCGCTCGACACACTCAATGCCGCAGCGATTTTAATAAAGTGCGTGTTATTCTACATTTTGATGAACCTCGAAACATCCATTCATATACTGTTTCTCCCGGTTTCTCCGGTGAATATCTGAGCGCTAAGGTTAGCGTCGAGATAACAATGGCAGCTTAATTAATTCGCGGATATCGTATTTTTTCACTTTTCAGAGCAAAATTATTGGAAGTGCGGCATTCTCTCTGATACGATTTTCCACCCAAAGAAAGTCGGACTGTACTATTCTTGATTCTGAGATCGCAGAAAAGATTGACAATCACAAGCGGGAAAATCGTCGACCTTTCTTTGAAGCGATTTAGCGTAAGATATAACTTATGATATTTTTCTGGCATTTGTCTGTCTTGTGTGTAATGTGAAAGCGAATATTTATAACAGACTTTATTTTAATAATTATTTTTTAAGATATTAATTAACATTAAAACAAAACTTTGCTATGTTGTTATAGTAATAACATACAGTTTGAAACAAAGTTCATTATTTTTATTTATTAATTATTATCGAAATAATTTTTTTAAATACAAAAATTAGCGTGGCATTATATTACAAATAACTTTATCGAGTTTCTACAATCGTTATTATATTATTATTTAATTATATTTCTTTCTATATTATTATATTATTTAATTTTGTACTATTTTATATATATAGAGATATATATTATAGATTTAATATTTTATAGGGATCGCGCGCGCGCGCGCGCGCGTATATATATATATATAAAGGCATTGTTGTCGTATATATCAGTACTATTGGCAATGTACTGGAGAAAATAATGTATAATGTAACGGCTGTAACATGACGCAAAACTGAGTGAAAAGTAGAATTTAGTAGCAAGAAAATAAATATATACAAAGTTTTTTCTAAAATATTACTACTACTTTAGCTTCCTTTTACGAGTTGCGAGTAGTTAAAACTATTTGTACATCCTCTCGCGCAAAAAAGAGATATTACAGTCCTTAAAATAAGACCAAAAAGTACATGACGAAAGTTTTTCTCGTTTCGACGGATATTCTTCACGATACTATTAATAAGGCAAAGTCAACCCGAGTGTTTCCTTCCTAGTGTTTTTAGTTTGTTCATCTACGGCGAAAAGGCATTGTAATATAAACTTTCGCAATTTCGCTTTCTCTTGGCACTTCCAGCCCTCATCTTCAAGTCTTGAATTACTTAGCATGGCTGTTGTTTACAACTTCGCGTCTGACACTCGCGTATGTTTTTTCTTTTACAGGACCCCGCACAAAACCATAGAAAAAAACCGTTCTACCGAATTGGCTAAAACTTTGGGAATCGGCAGTTTATGTGATGCTGATCAAAAGTTTTAATGGGCGCGAAGTCCGAAAATGGCCAGTTCTCAAAATACAAGAGGTCAAAAGTTGGGAATATATGGCCAACAGATCTAGCTTACATGGGTTATCTACGCACGCATCGACGGCACTCATTGGCCTAGTTCACACCGATCTCTTGATACGCGTATCAAATAGTATATTTGAACCAATCAGCCAATAATCAGACTTATTTACTAGTTATTTACTATTTAATACGCGTATATTAAGTGATCGATGTAAACTAGGCCATTGAGACGGAACTTCTTCCGCATTGAGACGGGACCTGTTCAGAGAATGTGTGAAGACTGTCAGGATAAGCAATAGCTATGCAACATTCGTGCAGCTAATATGGCCAAGTTGCTGATACGGCCAGATCGAGTATATGGCTCTTGGCTTGCGCGCGTTACCCCTTCTTAGCGCTATCCAGGACCAACGGCGTGGACGTATTGTTTAGCAAATAATTGCCTAAAATCAATAAAAAATACAAAATGTGTTATGTCTTCGTAAAATATAAATATAATACTGTTTCAGATTGTCAAGGCTTCAGCTTCTTATATGTCGGTTCTACTTGCAATGTATTGAAGCGAAACTATATTCTTTTTATATACATTATTGATAAGCATTAATAGTTTGGTTATTACTTGGTTGTAAAAAAAATTGCGTGTGAATTAAAACCGTTGCAATATTATTTATCATTCTCTTTCATGTGCGTGCACGTTTGCATGCGTGTATGCGTGTTAGTCGGGAATAAAAATAAAATTCGGAGCTACCAGGCGGTAGATAACTCAAGATATAACTCGAAATATATTGATCGATAACTCGAGATACACAATGTTTATTAAATGAACATTTTCTGTCTCGCTGCCTGTGTCCCGGGCGAGTAAACTTAGCGTCAGACACTGCCGTCGTATCTTTTGATGAATTTGAAAAATGCAACCTGGTACTGCTTTGACTGGTTTCCTCTTCCGATAGGATTGTTCACATCCCGACAATTTTTCTTATTTTTTCATTGGACTTCCCATTCAAACATTATATACGTACTGCGCGCTCGTTGTCTTGCATTTTTAAGTCTCATTCGTTCGTCGCTATATATCGCGATCGTATCGAGAAAAAAAAGGATGAGACAGAGGAAAGCGCGCAGGTAACAAATTTTGTAAAACTTGTTTTTTTTACAATTGTGTAATTATAGATATGTAGTTGTAATCAAGCATCTTATATTCGGTACCAAGAGGATTTTAATGATTAATCGTTTATGGACAATTGCTTGCGAGGCGCTTTCGCGATCCAATCTTCAGCGATACTCCTCCAATATTTGCGATAATTCTCAAAGAAAAAGCACAGACCCTGATGTTCGATGCATTATAAATTTTTGACAGAAAAGCTTCTTTCTCGCTACTATAAAAGTAACTACTATACGAGCAGTTTCTTTACGTCTCTCTATAAAATTTGTTCTTCGTATCTTTATCATTTGATCCAACGTGTCGTGCACTAATTTGCGCAGACTGTCTTGGTTCACGACATTAATCGTCGCTCTCTGTCAGTATGCTTACATCATAGTGCACTACCATACCGAGAGGCTGATGGATTTTACAGACAATTTGAGCTGCTCTTTGGCGTACAGCCTGTTACTCTTTATCACTTCTCTAATCGTTTCGTTACGGCATGATATTCGCGTTTGACGGCAGAAATTGCTTCTATCATATTGCAGATCGTGAAAGTTTCGGCGTCATGCGTGCGTCTGTGTTACACACGATGTCTTGATGCCTTACCGCATGCCATTTATATATCTTCGCGTGTAGAAAGATATAGTACTTTCACCACCGTCAGTCGTTTACACGATTAACAATTTTTCGATTCAAAAAGGCGAAGTTTCGCATCAAGTTTACGAGTGTAGACAAGCAGGGGTAACGAAGCATCGATTTACCGAGATACCTGTTCGCGATGGCTTTTATTTAGCCTGTATAGTGTACATAAGGACAGAGCTATAAATACATATCGCTTATATTTTAGGTCGATGTATTTTACCGTGACAACAAAACGATCAAAATAAACGTGTTCAATTAAAAGAGATTAATCTAATCAGCTATACTTATAGCGTTTTCATAATAAAATTGAAAATCAATTTGGAAAATTCTTAAAATAATTAAACGACATTATATAAAATAAAACTTATTAAGTTAAAAGTGTAGTGTAAAAATAATAAATAAAAATAATGTAATATAGTATTGTGAAGTACTCGCCTCGGTTACAAAAAACAATTTCTCGCTGACTCGCATTTTTCTTCGCTTATACCTTCGTTCCGTGACTGTATGCCTGCACCGTCGTTGTCGAACTGCCCGAGCTTTCTTGCAAGCACAGTTGGCGCCCGCCAACTGATCTTTACACTCGTGTTTCCATCGTGACAAACTTCTACGATACGTCTTAGTTTTCCTCCCTCATGATCCCTCAGTACGGAGGGGATTCCCAGTTACGCTTCGCCCCCCTCCCCAGCAGCGGAATATTTCAACCTCACGGCAGCAGTTCGTGGAACTGCGCTCCACCTTTCCTTTACTTGTTGCATTTTTAAAGAGAGCATACAGTTGTATTGTAGTCGAAAGTTGGAAAAGAAGGGGACCTTTCCTATAAGTATATTGTCTATGCATTCATTATTTCTAAAATTACAGTTGCAGTTATTTTTTTCTTTTTCTTTATGCAATGCAGCAGAAATATTTAACAAGTTGTGATTGGCTATGGTCGATGACCATAGGTCGCGCGTTTTTCTGTCGACCTGCGAGTAAGTTTTAGTATGAATAAAGTTATTCGACGATCGCGATTGATCGGCGAGGCGTTTCACGTCGTCGCTGAAGAGAATTATGGGGAAGACCACGCTCAGCCGACTGGTCAGGTTTGGCCTTCATATTTACGGTATATGGCCTTACGTACCGTTGACTGTGGTGTTCAGATTGTACTGGATCATAGCGCTGAGCACAGCTCAAATCTTTCAATATCGATACGTAGTGATGAACATTCATATGGACGATTTCTCCGAGTATATGGATGGAGTGAGCAGCGCAATGACGTCTTCTTTACTCTACATTAAGCTTATTATTCTTTGGATCTATCAACGGTAAGGCGTACTTATGGAATAATATGCAAATCATGTTATTCCATCGTCTCATTATTAGCACTTGCCGAAACTACCGGTCAGAAAAGTATCAAATAATAATTAATCAGTCTTCGACTTTATTCAATTAGTTTGATTATGAGAACTGAAAGTACACACACACATACACACACACATATGACTGCGTGTTATGAGTTGTCTGTTATTTATGATACTTTAATAAAATATTGCCGTCAAATTCAGAATTAATTTAATTTATGATAGACGAGTGTGAAAAGAAATATGGCATTAACGTGAATGGTTTGCCCAATCTTCCGTTAGAATATTTTACGATCTATTGGAAATGATGTCTGCGGATTGGCAAGATAGCACTTCGAACCGCTGTAGCTCGCGCGTAATGACAGACGGGGCAAATCTTGCACGTCGTACCTCGAGATGGATCGTCGGCATGCAGATCGGCTCCGCATCTTTTTACAGTGTCGGTGTACTGGCTGCTAACGCAAACAGTCCCGAGACATTACAGCCGTACGCGCGAGAGCTCATTCTAAAGATGGAGCTGCCATTCAACATTAGCACAAATTTTATTTACACGACAGTTCAATCCGTTCAATTTTATCACCTGTTTTTAGTCGCCTGCGGCATTACGATTATTAATTCGCTTCTCGTCACTTTGGTAAGCTTAAATATCGTGTTACGCTTGTTCAAAGTTAAAATAATGAGACAAATTCCATTTTTAATTTACCTATTTCAATTTGATCTTATATCTGATAAGTTCGTCCATAATTTAAATTTTAAATTAAATATATTACGTAGCATTTTTTTTAGTAATATTTTATATTTTATGTAAATTATATTTGCTAAATTATTTTTTATATCTTTCTCCGGTATCTTTAAAAGTTACTCAAGAGATAATTTTTAATTTTTTGAGAGAGAAAGATTATGAAGCTGTAAACCTTAGATAATTCACGTCTGTGGTCAAATCGATATTCTTCGAGAATCGTTGACAAAAATCTCCAAATGTTCATCGGATTCGATAGACGAATTTACATTGCGATTGTTGATTATTAAGCACCAGCGTATTATTATATTTGCGGAAAATATTGAGACTCTTTTCACGTACATCGCATTTATGATGCTTTTATCAGACACGATCATCATATGCTGTTTAGGATTTATTATCGTTACCGTAAGTAACAAGTCCAAAGTGACGTTCGGTTATTTATAAATAAAAATATTGCGTATCGGATTAAAAGACTGTTGATAATTATTAACACTAAAGATGACTGTTACTACGTTTACGCGAGCGTTACTTCTATAGTAACGTATACGATAATTCCTTCGCGTAAACAGGATTTTGTAGTAACTTACGATAATTTACTCCGCGTAAACAAGTGATATATCGTAAGTTACTACAGAAGTAATGCTCGCGTAAACGTAGTATGTGGAAGTATCGTGTATGTGTAATTAGCTCATACTATAAATTATTGTTCGCGTACATGGAAATTCCAGTCACTCAACACACCTAATGCCGCAGCAATTTTGGTAAAGACATTGATATACTACATTTCGATGAACGTCGAGGCATTCATATACTGTTTTTGCGGTGAACATCTGAGCGCCAAGGTTAGCTCCAAAAGAAAAATGGCAGATTCATTAATTCGCAAATATATCGATCTTGTATTTTTCTCTTTTCAGAGTAAAATGATTGGAAGTGCGGCGTATGATTCTCTCTGGTACGATTTTCCAGCCAAAGAAAGTCGAACAATATTGTTTCTCATTGTCAGATCGCAAAAAAGATTGACGATCACAAGCGGAAAAATCCTCGACCTCTCTTTGGAGAGATTTACTAGCGTAAGATTTCATTTATACATATTTTTGCATTTGTTTACCTTGTAACGTAACGTAAAACTCAAATATTTTTAACAAGCTTTATCATAATAATTATCTTTTAAATGTTTTAATTAATATTAAAACAAAAATTTTCTATATTTTTATAGTAACAGTATACAGATTGAAACCAAATTTACTATTCCTATATATTAAATATCGAAATAACTTAAGTTGCAAAAATTAACATGGCAATGTTTACATCGCATTAAATTACAAACAGCTTCATATAATTTCCGTTGGTTATTATATTGTAATTTAGTTATATTTCTTTTTATATTACTGTATTATTTAATTTCTGAATATTCTATACATGTAATATGGATTATAGATCACAAACAATAATATTTTAGGTAGTAAAAGCTTCGTTGTCGTATATATCGGTACTTTTGGCGATGTACTGAAGATGAGTAATGTATTGATAATGGTCGTTGTTACGCGGTTAACTATTTTAGAGGTCTGGGAAATGGAATAAAGCTTGTCCTTTTTATTGCACACGAACGTTATTTTATTGCAAATGGCGATATATCGCTATTTTGTCTTGCCGGGACTCGTGGAACTAGTGCGTGTTACAGCGGCCTTTAATAGGGAATAGTGTAAACAAGTGCATAATGTGCAAGTGCACTTCAATTCAGCTTAACTAACTAGAATATAAGAGCGCGAAATACAAAAAATAATTAATGAAATGATATATAGAAGAGATATAGAAAAATTAGAAACAAAACTTATATTCGTAACAGTTGTAACAATAACATAAAGACAGACATGAAACAATAGTGAATAGAATATAGGGTAAATATTATTACTTTTTCATCTCCCACGAGTTGCGAGTTTGAACTATTTTACTATTTGCATCTCCTCTCGCACAAAAAAGGGATATTATAGTCGTCAATGCAAAACAAAAAGTTACGACAAAAAACTTTCTTGTTTTGGACTTCATGATACTATTGATGAAACAATATCCACTCGAATCCTTTTTTACCCAGTTCTTTCAGTTGGTTCATCTACGGTGCAAAGGCAGTACTTTAAAACAAACATTTGCAATTTCGCTTTCTCTTGAAATTTCCAGCCCGCATCTTCAAGTCTTGAATTACTTAGCACGGCTGTTGTGCACAACTTCTCATCTGACAGCATGTGCTTTTTTTAATTCCTGTATTGATTAATCGTGTATGGTGAATTGCTTGCGAGGCGCTTTCCCAATCTTCATATACTCTTCCAATATTCGCGATACTTTTCGATCAAAGAAAGAGCACTGATATTCAATGTATTATAAAAATTATAAATCACTGATAGCAAAGCTTCTTTCTCGCTGCTATAAAAATAACTGCTACGAGTACAGTATGTTTCTCTATAAAATTTGTATTTCGTATCTTTAGCATTTGATCAACGTGTCGTGCACCGTTTTGCATAGATTGTACTAATTCACGACATTAATCGTCGTTCAAATTTGTCAGTATGCTTATATGATAGTGCACTACTATATCGAGAGACTGAGAAAAATGGATTTGACGGACAATTTTAACTGCTCTTTGTGGCGTACAGCATGTTGCTTTTTATCAGTTCTCTAATCGTTTCGTTACGGCATGATATTCGCGTATGACGGCAGAAATTGCTTCTATCATATTGATGCCTTACCGTATGCCACTAACACCTTCGCGTGCAGAAAGATATAATATTTTCATCACCGTCAGTCGTTTACACGATTAACAATTTTTCTATTCAAAGAGGCGGAGTTTCGCATCAAATGTATAAGTGTAGACAAGCAGGGGTAACGAAGCATTGATTTACCAGTTCGCGATGACTTTATTTAGCCTGTAGTTCACAAGGACAGAGCTATAAATACATCGTTGATATTTTAGATCGATGTATTTTACCGAGACAACAAAATGCTGACCAAAATAAACGTGTTCAATTAAGAGAATTTAATTTGATCAGCTACTAGCGTTTTCATATTGAAATCGAAAATTGATTTAGAAGATTCTTAAAATAATAACTAAACGACATTATATATATATATGTAATAAAATTTATTATGATAAAAGTGTAGTGTAAAAATAATAAACACAAATAGTGTAATATAGTATATTATGAAGTACTCGCCTCGGTTATACAATAAGGAACAATTTCTCGCTCTGACTGCATTTTTTTTTCGCTTATACCGTCATTCTGTAACTCTGTATGTCTGCACCGTCGTTGTCGAACTGTCTGAGCTTTCTTGCAAGCACAGTTGGCGGGCGCCAACTGTGATCTTTACACTCGTGTTTCCATCGTGACGAACTCTTACGATACGTCTTAGTCTTCCTCCCTCATGATCCCTCAGTACGGAGGGGATTCCCAGTTACGCTTCGCCCCTCTCCCCAACAGCGGAATATTTCAACCTCACGGCAGCAGTTCGTGGAACTGCGCTCCACCTTTCCTTTACCTGTTGCATTTTTAAAGAGAGCATACAGTTGTATTGTAGTCGAAAGTTGGAAAAGAAAGGGACCTTTCCTATAAGTATATTGTCTATGCATTCATTATTTCTAAAATTACAGTTGCAGTTATTTTTTTCTTTTTCTTTATGCAATGCAGCAGAAATATTTAACAAGTTGTGATTGGCAATGGTCGATGACCATGAGTCGCGCGTTTTGCTGTCGACTTGCGAGCAAGTTTTAGCATGAATAAAAGTTATTCAACGATCACGATTGGTCGGCGAGGCGTTTCTCGTCGTCACTGAAGAGAAATATGGAGAGGACCACGTTCAGCCGTCTGGTCAGGTGCACCCTTCACATATGCGGTATATGGCCGTATGTACCGTCGACTGTGGTGTTCAGATTATACTGGATCATAGCGTTGAGCACGGCTCAAGTCTTTCAATATCGATATGTAGTGATGAACTTTCATGTGGACGACTTCGCCGAGTATATGGATGGTGTTAGCTGCACAATGTCATCTTCTTTACTCTACATTAAACTCGTTATCCTTTGGTTCTATCAACGGTAATGCAAGCTTATTATATTAAGTCGGAATAATATGCACATCATGTTAGTCTCATTATTAGCACTTGTCAAAACTATCGATCAGGAAAGTATCGAATAATAATTGATTGGTTCTTGATTTTCTTCAATCAGTTTGATTATGAGAACTGAGATTACACGCATGACTGCATATTGTGAGTTGCCTGTTATTTCTGATACTTTAATAAAATATTAGCGTAATATTCAGAATTAATCTGATTTATGATATACAGGTGTGAAAAGAAACATTAATGTGAATGGTGCACTTAATTTTCGTAGAATATTTTACGATCTAGTGCTAATGATGTCTGCGGATTGGAAAGATTGCATTTCGAGCCGCTGTAGCTCTCGCGTAATGATAGACGGGGCAAATCTTGCACGTCGTGCCTCGAGGTGGATCGTCGGCATGTATGTTGGCTCCGTAACTTTTTACAGTCTCGGTGTACTGGCTGGTAACACAAACAGTCCCGAGACATTAGAACCGTACGCGCGAGATCTCATTCTGAAGATGGAGCTGCCATTTAACATTAGCACCAATTTTATCTACACGACAGTTCAATCCGTTCAATATTATTATCTGCTTTTTATTGCCTGTGGTCATGGGACTATCAATTCACTTCTTGTTACTCTGGTAAGCTTAAATTGCGTGTTATGCTTTTTCAAAGTTAAAATGAGACGAATTCCATTTTCTTTATTTTTTTCAATTTCATCTCATATCTAATAAGATTGTCCATCATTTAAATTGAATATATTACGTATATATACATTTGTAATATTTTATATGTTATGTAAATTATATATATAATTGCTAAATTATTTTTTATATTTTTTTCGATATCTTAAAAAATGACAAGATATAATTTTTATTTTACTAAGAGAAAAAGATCATGAAGCTATAAACCTTAGATAATTCACGTCTGTGGTCAAATCGACATTCTACGGGAATCGTTGACAAAAATCTCCAAATGTTCAGCGGATTCGATGAACGAAATTACGTTGCGATCGTTGATTATTAAGCACCAGCGTATTGTTATATTTGCGGAAAATATTGAGAATCTTTTCACGTACATCGCATTTATAATGCTTTTGTCAGACACGATCATCATATGCTGTTTAGGATTTATTATCGTTACCGTAAGTAACAAGTTTAAAGTAACGTTTGGTTACTTATAAATATAAATATTGCGTACCGGATTAAAGGACTGTTGATAATTATTAACTGTAAAAATGTCTGTGGAAGTATTGTGTATGTGTACAATTAACTCATACTATAAATTACTGTTCGCGTACATGAAAATTTCAGTCGCTCAGCACACCTAATGCCGCAGAAATTTTGGTAAAGTCATTGTTATTCTATTTCTCGATGAACGCCGAGGCATTCATGTTCTGTTTTTGCGGCGAACATCTGAGCGCCAAGGTAAGCGCCGAGAGAAAAATGGCAGCTTTATTAATTCGCAGATATCTCAATTTTGTATTTTCCTTTTTTCAGAGTAAAATGATTGGAAGTGCGGCGTACGATTCTCTCTGGTACGATTTTTCAGTCGAAGAAAGTCGAACTATATTGTTCCTCATTGTTAGATCGCAGAAAAGATTGACGATTACAAGCGGAAAAATCCTCGACCTCTCTTTGGAGAGATTTACTAGCGTAAGGTTTCATTTATACAAATTTTTGCATTTGTTTACCTTGTAACGTAACGTAAAACTCAAATATTTTTAACAAGCTTTATCATAATAATTATCTTTTAAATGTTTTAATTAATATTAAAACAAAAATTTTCTATATTTTTATAGTAACAGTATACAGATTGAAACCAAATTCACTATTCCTATATATTAAATATCGAAATAACTTGAGTTGCAAAAATTAACATGGCAATGTTTACATCACATCAAATTACAAACAGCTTTATGTAAACTCCGTTCGTTATTATTTGTTATTTAATTATATTTTTTTATGTAACACGTGCATGGAAAGTGCCCTATTGCGCACGCTACGCGTGCGTGATAGACAACTTTCCACGCACTTGCAACATAAAATAGAGTGTGCAAGTCGTGCGTAAAAATGAAAATTCCCGGGTGCGGTGACCGCATTCGTCTTACTACAACACCTCCACGGAAAGTTCGACTTTCCGCCCGCTATGCCGGGTGAAAAGTATCAATTTTTTTCCTTAGGGAGGAAAGTAAGCCCTGGCGTAAAATTGGCCACTCTCACCTCTTTCTAGGCATGAAAGTCGAACTTTCCGTAAAGGTATTGTGAAAACTGAAAAATATCGTGTGCACCTCGGGTCGAAAAACGCTACTTTCTCCCCTTGGTGCACAATATACTATTTCATATTAATGTATTATTTATAATTGCTGAATATTCCATACTTATATGATATGGATTATAGATCATAAATAATAATATTTCAGGTAGTAAAGGCATCGTTGTCGTATATATCTGTACTTTTGGCGATGTACTGAAGACAAGTGATGTATTGATAACAATTGTAACAATGACGTGTAGTATTATTATTCGTGTATTGTAGTTGGCAAAACTAGCTAGTTGGTTATATTTATTTTTCAAGTTTGGTACTACTAATAATTAGCGGCTTGCACGCCTCTCGTGTTAGATTGCATGGCGACTTGCCTAGATAGATACCTAGATTGTTTGTACCATTATTTACTCGATTTTCGGTTTGTAAAAGCCTTAATAAAGAAAGTTATTTCACACTACAACATGAAACAATAGTGAATAGAAAATAGGTAAGTATTACTACTACTTCATCTCTCACAAGTTGCGAGTAGTTTGAACTATTTTATTATTTGCATCTCCTCTCGCCCAAGAAAAGAGATATTATAGTCGTTAATGCGAAATAAATAAATACGACAAAAAACTTTTTTGTTTTGGATATACTTCATGATACTATTGATAAAACAAAATCCACTCGAATCCTTTTTTCCTAGTGCTTTCAGTTTGTTCATCTACGGTGCAAGGGCATGCAGTACTGTAAAACAAACTTTCGCAGTTGGCTTTCTCTTGGCACTTCCGATCCGCATCTTCAATCGCGGTTCATAAAATTGTATTTTTTCTTCTTTACTGTATAATCTTGAATTTATGCCCGTTATTTTACCAGAACAATGTTCGAGCTTGATAATACAATATAAAATAAGTATTATAGTAGACATAAGACAATGTTTTACAAAATTCATGTGACAATGAAACAAAATAATCACTCAAAATTAATAAATTATGTGCTTCTTCGCTGAGTATTCTGGTATGTACTGCCGTCTCCGTCACGTTTTTTTCAATTTGCGACTACTTTTGTAACACAAACTATTAATATATAAGCTCAGCGCGAAGTCCGTTCCGGAGAAACATATCCCTAGCGATATTTTCACTCGTCCTCTTCCCTTTGTCGACGCGCCCCCAACAGCAAAACTTCACCTGCGCGTTGTGCGGGTCGTGAAAGTTGCACCCCCGAGGTTGCTGCATTTTAAAGAAAGCACGAGGTCATATTGTCCGTGGTCGGAAACTTCACTTCGCGGAGGGAGAAACGGTACTCCCCTCATCTTTTTTTTTTTTACGTACCACCTGCGATTATCGATAAGATCGTCGCACGTGGTCCAAAGTCTGTCAAAGTTTGCGATACATGACAAAAGGTTGTTCGATTGGTGGACGCCGGGGCCATCACACGGGGCTAAGTTTTTCTTGAATACCCTGGATGTTTCAGTGTGCAAAATTGTTTGGTAGCATACGTACACCTTGAGCAATCCGCAGTCTATTTTCTTTTGGAAAACATGGAGATGAGTATGCTCAGTCGCGTGGTGAAGATCGGTCTTCGCGCCTGCGGAATTTGGCCGTACTTACCGTCAACCGTTTTATTTCAGTCGTCAGTTCAGTCAATCAAATTCAGTATTTTATGGGTAAATCAACGGTAAGACATATGCGTAATATTTTGTATTATGACTTATAGCTTATAAAATGAAATATTATATTTTTATGAGTGATTAAAAATATTGCAGGATTACATATGCTGTGATAACATATGTGGATATAGACTTTATTTTAAATGCTTCATTTTGTGCGTAACAAACATGTGACTTGGCACACAAGTAACAACTAGTACTATTTTGTTATTTTTATATTTAATTTCTTATTAGAGTTCAATTTGTTATAATGATTACTTACTTGAAAGAAATAGATAATAATATTATATGCACTATTGACATATGTAATTCCTTTTAGAACGTTTTTCGACATATTGGAAATGATGGCCAAAGACTGGAAGAACCGCGTTTTGACTGACTGCAGTCTACACGGTCAACAGCGTTAAACTCTCCCATCGCTTTTCAAACTGGATTATCGGTCTTCAACTGACTGCCATAGTTCTGTATAGCTGCGGCGTGCTTGCTGTAAACACTGGTGATGTTCAAAGGATGAACGTGTCCGCGCGGGATCACATCTTGAAGATAAAGCTGCCATTCCAGGTTGACACGTCTCCCATTTATGTGCTTGTTACGATCCTCGAGTTTCTTCATCTGGCGATGTGTGGAATTTCCATGGTAAATTCGCTCATTGTCACTCTGGTAAGTTTGCGATGCCACTTGACGACGCAGAATTATACGATCAGCGGCTTTATCATTTAAGACGTGAATCCTAGATACTGCACATCGGTGGTCAAATCGATATCCTTCGCGCCTGGCTATTGAACGCTATCTCCAAAAATTTGATGCACACTGTGGACGGGATAACGATAAGACAGTTGATAACAAAGCACCAACAAATTATCATGTTTTTGGAGAACATCAAGAATCTTTATACATACATCGCGTTGATGCTATTCGTGTCGGATACTCTCATTATATGCTGTCTAGGATTCATAATTGTCACTGTGAGTAATGTCGGCAGAAAGCGTCACTTTATGGGTTTTAAATTTTATCAACAACCGTTGATAATTTGAAATAATTGTAAATATCGGAATATTTCAATTCTTTACGTACATATATATATATATATATATAGTTTTCGATAACACACATAGAAAAGGACAGATTGCTTCTATATAACTTACCACGTTCGGTGTTATTACAGTCAATCGGTACACCTGACGGACCGGCAATCTTAGTGAGATCCGTATTATATTTTACATTGTGATGAACCTCGAAGCATTTATACACTGTTTCGCTGGTGAATACTTGAATGCCAAAGTTAGCGCCAACAATCCTGCGGCACTGATGATTTCGATTATACACGAAAATACAAAATCAATCTTTTCCTTGTATAGAGTAAGATGATCGGAGATGCGGCTTACGATTCTCTTTGGTACGATGTCACCACTGAAAAGAGCCGAATTGTATTATTTATTGTTCTAAGATAGCAAAACCGATTAACCATCACAATCGGAAAAATTATGGATCTCTCTTTGGAACGGTTTACTAGCGTAAGATTTTTGTGACACATATTTTTGAGATTTTTAACAAATACTACATGCAAAAATAATATCTGAAAATTCTCTTAATTAATATTAGACCAGATATGTTTTTTACAGAATAATTAAAGATTACATTCGAAAGAAAAATCATAAATTCGTCTTGTTTAACTAATTATTAATATTTAATATCATTTATAATGCGACATTATCGATCAATATTGTATTAGGTTGTGAAGGCATCAGCATCATATATTTCTGTCCTATTAGCGATGAACTGAATATTAAGCTAAATCTCTAAACATCATGATAATATAATGATAATATCGTGATAGCGTATGGCAGTAGCATGAGAGAGGTAATAGTATATAATTATTAAATAAATTATAAAAGTACCTCAATAATAACAATATCAAAAATATTATTATTGTTATTTTATGTCTACAAAATAAAATTTATTTCTACTAATTTAATTAATTACTTTTGCTTCCATATGTAAAATAAAACATCGAAAGTGTATTAACATAAATGCTCTTCTTGGATAATCAGATATTCCCTTAGAAATTATCTTAATGTTTATACAATATTATGATGCCTAAGAAACAGTCCTTCTCGAAAGATTAACAAGCTCTTTGCATTTTGTGATGTTTTTTGGAGCTCATATTATGCTTATCGTTTGTGTGAGAAACACCATTGGTACTAGAATATAAAATTATTATAGCGATAAAAATATAGCGTCGCTGAGTTCACTGCGTTTCTCTGCCTTTTGCTTCTAGCTTATTTTTTTACGATTATTACGCGTACCTGTATCTGACGAGCAACAAAGTTTCATACATAATCGTGCGATTTACATATTTCAGGGGAATAAGTTGCGATCGCGTGCACACTCGCCGCACTTACGTAGTGGGCGAGAAAGAATATCTTTTAATATTATAAGAGAACAAAATCTCGGATCAAGAACCTTTCGACTTTTCCATCTTCCCTCTTTCTCGAAAAATTCTCCCCTACGCACGCAAATACAAAACTTTTACATTCATTGAACATGGTTCAATGCCTTGTGTATATTCACATGTTAATATCTGATGTTGCTTGAATATTTAAAGATAATAATGTACTGAGCACCACGCCACCGTTTTGTCCTAGAATTCGAGAGGGAGAGGTCGGTCACGCGGAAACTTTCTTTTTTTTTATCGACAATTGCACACGCACTCTACGAACGTTGCGATCAAAATATTTAATAAGCCGTCGTTCGTGGGAGGGTGAGCCCCACTCTTGCTTTCTTTTGAGCATTCAGTTTGTACGGAGACACCGCATTGTGCACATCATACGGTCGATCAAGTGTTTTTTGTTTTTAAAATTTTCTTATCGGAATCAACGCATGTTAACGGTGCAAAATAATAAAATAATAATAATAGTAACACAAGTATGAAAGTAGACAATACAGTTAGCAAAGCGATAGAAATTTGTCTACGAATTTTTGGCATCTGGCCGAATACATCGTGCGCTTTATTACGTAGACTCTTCTGGATTGTCACGCTCGTAATCGAGCAAGTCTTTCAATATCGATATATTGTAATGCATTTTTATTTGATCGAGTTTTCCGACAGGATGAAAATTTTAGGTTCAGCCATGGCATATTCGATACTTTTAACTAGACTTCTCATTTTTTGGTATAAGCAACGGTGAGATAACGGCACTATGTGATACGCACTGTCAATGAAAAATTAGCTTTATGTATTATTTAACTTAATTATATTTAACAATAATATTCAACAACATTCAACATGTTAGTTACATATATTTAGTATTTTATCTTGATTTTTTTATTACTTTAATCGTTAAGATACATCTTTCGCAACTGCTTTGGTTCATAAAATAATTTATTTGGAAATTAAGAATCTAAACATAATAATAATAATGTGAATTAAATACGAATTGCTAAAATAAATAAATTATTGTACACAAAGAAGATTTAAGCAGAATTGCATGGATAAAGTGATTGCACAACAATTAATTTTTCATCGATAGTTTGTATAAGGCCTTGTTGCGGCCGTAATTAAAATTATGACCAATAAAAACTTTTCCTAGAACGTTCAACAAAATATTAACGATGATGGCGATCGACTGGAAAAAATGTACCAACTCAAAATTTAGTATGTTAACAACGAAGTGCAATGCCAAACTGTCGCAGCGTTTCACTAACATAACGGTGATTCTGTATTTGACAAATGTAACTCTTTTTAGCAGCAATATCTTCATAAAAAATATGGATGATGTCATAACTTCCAACGTTTCCACACGATCACTCATTATAGACATGGATTTGCCATTTGACGTTAATCGAAAATTCGTATATGAATCGGTCATAATTGTTCAATTTCTTCACATGCTGATATGTGCTAACGGAATGGGTTTAATAAATGCTTTACTTATAAATTTGGTGAGTCCTATTACCTTTTACGCAAAAAGATATTATTATTATTATGAGTATTATCAATTATTTATAAATATTATTTTTTAAATATTTTATTAACCATAATATTAATTGATTAACGAGAAATGTGCAAATTTCCTATTTTATCAAAAATAGTTTATATAAGCAATTGCGCTTTTCAGATTTTGAAAGATTCTGTGCAGCACGTAAATTTAATATGTCATAAGCCATATAATATTTTGTCTTGCGACCTTTATTAGTACAGCTGTTGAAAGAAACGTATATTTCAGATATTGCATGTAAGCGGTCAAATTGATATTCTTCGTAAAAGTGTGTTGGAACTTTTTCCGAAAGAAAATAAGTGCAGTACGAATCGTTCTATGGTAAAAAGAGTAATCAAGAAACACCAGAATATTATCACTTTTTCAGAACATATTGAAGATCTGTACTCGTATATCTCAATGGTGCTTTTAATATCGGATACTTTGCTTATCTGCTGCTTGGGTTTTACAATGGTCACAGTAAGCGATTTTGATTAATTCTACGGTTAAGAGGAATATATAGGGGAAACCGGGGCGAAGTCGTCACTATCTTTTTGGTGCTGATTTTTAACAACAAAACAAATAATTTTAGTAAAATGTGGTGTACCGTTGTAAAGAGTGAACCCTTGGATACAAATTTTATAAGGGCATTTTTGGTCTACGTCGCTTTGTTCAACCGGTATAGAGTAAAAACGACAAAGGTGCAAAAATTGAAATGTCAAAATTGCCAGGGCGGAGTCGTCACTCCATTATCGGACTGGATTTTAAATAAAAATACATAATTCCGATCATAAAAAATAATAGGATACATTTTATTAATTATTTTTTAATAGAAAAATGGAAACATTTATTAATTAAAAACACGATGGCGGAAAATAATTACAAGAAAATCGCACGCACTTGTGTGCCCTATATGCTCACACAAAATGCACTGTTTCTCATCAGATCTGTTCAAATTGCATTGTTGCTATTGAGAAATACAATGACGCATTTGCAACAAAAAATAGAGTTAAACCACTGGGATAAAGTCGTCACAGTGACGAGTCCGCCCCGGTGGCTTGGTGACGACTTCGACCCGGACACAGATTTTAAGTTTGATCGCTCATGAAATATTATAAATTAACAAAAATAAAAAATTTTTACTAGATTCGTGTTCAGCATGCATTACTCTTCAGAATCACTTATCTCGAGATTCGAAGAGAAAATATTTAAAATATTTAAAATTTTTGACGCGCAAACAATTTTACTTTTGACCACTGAAAACACTTTTGCCTTAATGAAAATCACAACATGGCATATAATCTTACTAAACTCCGTTGGTTACATGGGCACCATAAGAAATGAGTCCTGATTGCGCACATTACAAATCGGACACGACAATATTTCCCGATTGGACACATTCCCGATCGGGAAATATTGTAGTGTCCGATTTGTAATGTGCGCAATCGGGACAATCCCCACCATAAGTAGCGTTTACTATATTAATAGCGAGTTTACACAACATACAGGTTTCGAGATAACTGTAGTGACGACTCCGCCCCGGTGACGACTTAGCCTTGGTCTCCCCTACTATATGAACCGCGCTGTTAATTCTGCAGAATAGAAAAGTATTAATTCGCGACTTCAATTATTCATCGTTTTATTACATTTTCTTGGCTCTTTCTTAAAATTCTAGTCGATTGGGCGACCCAATGCTTCAGAAGGTATAATCAGGAATTTCTTGTTTTACCTCGCTGTGAATATAGAGGTATTTATATTCTGTTTTGCTGGAGAATACTTGAGCGCTAAGGTTAGATATTGAGACGAATATTGTATATGATAAATATTACAAAATATGTAATTGCTTCTAAAAGATATAAGATCCATTATTTAATAGAGCAAAAGCATTGGAGATGCTGCATACGATTCTTTTTGGTACGAATCAGATTCCAGAGATAGTCGAAATATATTGCTCTTAATATTGAGGTCGCAAAATCAATTAACCATTACAATTGGAAAGATAATAAATTTATCTCTAGAACAATTTACCAATGTAAGTTTTATCTTAGGTTAGTTTTGTACGCAAAACTTTTTACAGATTTTATATTATTATATTTTAATTTATATATTAAAATTATTTTGCCATAATTTTATCCAAAATTAATAAAAAATAAAACATATGTTATTTCTTCTTAAAATATAGAATATTTCTACCAATTAATTTTTGTAATATACTACATATTTTTTTATTCAATATTTGTACTTTTGTATATTTATTTTAAATAATAATAAATTAAATTTGCTGCAATATTCACCTTACTAAATTATTAAGTCGAGTTAAATTGTTATATTATTAAAATAAGTCAGATAACAAATACTTTTTACATTGAATTTAAATATTTATAAATTCTGCATTAATATTCCTATATAGTAACCAAATAATACTGTTACAGATTATAAAGACTTCGGCTTCTTACTTATCGATTCTACTTGCGATGTATTAAAGCGAAACTGCATCTATTTACATCGACATTTTCATGAGAATTAACAAGCTGGTTTAGTTGCAACAAAATTTGCATATGATTTAAAGTATAAAAACGTTGCTGCATTACTTATCATTGATTTTTATGCCGGCGATGAACTAAATATTAAGATCAATCTCTAATTATAATTGTATAATATTATCCTGATAGGGTTTGGCAGTAGCATGAGGTAATAGTATAATAGTTATTAAATGAATAATAAAAGTATCACAGTAATAATAATATCAAAAATATTATTATTATTAATATTTTATGTGTTTACATAAATTGATATTTGTTTGTAATAATTTCATCAATTTATTTAGCTTCCATCTGTAAAATAAAATATCTACAAAAATATTACAAAACAAATGCTCTCGCATAATTGGATATTTCTTTAGATTTTCGTAATGTACAAAACAATATTATGATGCCTAAGAAACGGTCCTATTTAAAAGATTAAGAAAATATTTTGTGATGGTTTCTCAAAGCTTATTTTATGCTCGTTGTTTGTTAGGAACGCCTTTGGTACTGGAATATAAATAATACTTCACTCAGCACTTCGTTTCCCCGTCTCTTGCTTCTGGCTTTCTATTTGACGATTATTGCCTACAACCTGTATCTGACGTGCACCAAACTCTCACTCAAAATTGCGCGATTTATATATTTCGAGAAAATAAGTTGCTCGATAAGTTGTGAACGGGTGCACAATTCGCCGCACTCACTGTAATGCGCGAGAAAGAATATCTTTCGATATTAAGGAAACAAAATCTCGGTAAGAGAAACTCTCGCCTCTTCCATCTTCCCTCTTTCTCGAAAAATTCTCCCCTACGCACGCAAATACAAAACTTTTACGGTCACATGGTTCAATGCCTTGTGTATATTCACGCATTGTTGCTGTTGCTTGAATTTTTAAAGAAAATAATGCAGTGCGCGCTACACCATCATTTTGCCCAAGAATTCGAGAGGGAGAGGTCAGCCACCTGGAAACTTTTTCTCTTCATCGACAATAGTATACGCATTGCAATCTATGCACGTTACGATCAAAATATTTAATAAGCTTCGGCTCTTGGGGAGGAGAAGAGGAGTGAACCCCACTCTGCTCTCTTTACCAAGCTTTCAGTCTGTACAGAGATACCACATTGTGCATATCGTATAGTCGATTAGGTGCTATGTCATAATCAGCCGCTTAAAATTTTTTTATATGGAATACACGTTATCGGTTGCAGAACAATAGGAAAATAATAATAAGTGAAATATGAAAGTGGAAAATACAGTTAGCAAAGCGATAGAAATTTGTCTACGAATTTTTGGGATATGGCCGACTACATCGTGCATTTTATTACGTCGACTGTTCTGGATTTTCACGCTCGTAATCGAGCAAGCTCTTCAATATCGATATATCGTAAAGCACTTTTATTTGATCGAGTTTTCCGAACTAATGATTATTTTTAGTATAACAATGGCATACACGATATTATTATTTAAACTTGTCGTTTTTTGGTATAAGCAGCGGTGAGATACGCAACGGCACGTAGTGATACTATCAGTGAAAAATTTGTTTTAAATATCATTTAATTTATTTATATTTAATTATAATATATTTAACCACATATATATTAATTTTGTTACATACATTTTACATATGTATAACATCTTGATTTAACAATAACTTTAGTCGATACATCAAACTATTTGGCAATTGCTCTGGTCGATAAATTAAATTATTTGGCAAATAAAAACGTGAACATTGTAACAAAGCTAAACTAGGACCGAATTGCTGTAATAAATTAAATATCAAACACCATGAGAAAATGATCGGACTCGCAAGAGTTATAAGTCAATGTAGAACATAAAATTTTTCACCGATGGTTCGTATAACGCTTCATTGCGCTTGTTATCACGACTATGACCAATGATAACCGTTCGTAGAACGTTCAACAAAATATTAATAATGATGACGATTGATTGGGAAAAGTGTTCCAAGACGAATTTCAGCATGTTTACGACAACGAGCAATGTCAAATTGTCGCAGCGCTTCGCTAACATGACGGTGATTCTTTATTCGACATCTATAATCCTTTATTCGACATTTATAATTCTTTTTAGCTACAATGTCTTCGTAAAAGCCGCGGATGATGGCATCACCTTCAACGTTTCTACACACTTACTAATTCTAGACATGGATTTGCCATTTAACGTTAATCGAAGATTCGTATATGAAACCGTCATAACTGTGCAATTTTTTCATTTGCTGTTGTCTGCTAACGCAGTGGGTTTATTAAATGCTTTCCTCATAACTCTGGTGAGTCCTGTTGCACCTGCAAAAAAATATTGTCATGATTATTATTATATTATTTAATATATTATACTATTATTTTTATATTATTTATAAAAATTATTATTTTTTTACAATTAAATCATAATATCAATTGATGGACAAAATGTACAAGTACTTATTGTCTATGTTATAAAATATAGTTGACTAGCAGTTGTACAGCTTTTCAGATTTTAAAAGATTTTGTGCAGCATAAATTTAATCTAGGCATTTAAATTTTTATTTGCTACTATACCTACATCAGTTGAGAGAAGTATTGTATATTTTAGATATTGCATATAAGTGGACAAATCGATATTCTTCGCAAAAGTTTGATAGAAATTTTTCCAAAGGAAAAGAAGCTCAGTCCGAGTCATTTTATGATAAACAGAATAATAAAAAAACACCAGAAAATTATCACCTTTTCACAGCATATCGAAGATCTATATTCGTATATCTCAATGGTGCTTTTCGTATCGGATACTTTGCTTATCTGCTGCTTGGGTTTTACAATGGTCACGGTAAGATATATTGATTAATTCTGCGGTTAAGAGAAATATATACTACAGAACCCGCTCTGATAAATCTACAGAATAAAAAATATTTATTCGCGTGACTTTGATTATTCATCATTTTATGACTTTTCCCTTGCTCTTAGAATATTTCTTAAAATTGTAGTCGATTGGTCGACCCGATGCTTTCAACAGTATAATCAAGACTGTCTTATTTTACTTTCTTATGAATTCGGAAGCGTTCATATTTTGTTTCGCTGGAGAATATTTGAGCACTAAGGTTAGACATTGGGACTAATGTTATACATACATATACATAAAAGCAGAACGTTAATTGTTTCTGAAAGATACAAGATCCATCATTCAATAGAGTAAAAGCATTGGAGATGCTGCATACAATTCCACCTGGTATGAATTAGATTCCAGAGATAGTCGAATTATATTGCTCCTAATAATGAGGTCGCAAAATCAATTAACCATTACAATTGGAAAGATAATGAATTTATCTCTAGAGCAATTTAGCAATGTAAGTTTTATCTTAGGTTTGTTTTGTACGCAAAACTTTTTATAGATTTTATATTATTTTATTTTATATTAAAATTGTTTTGCCATAATATTATCCAGAATTAATAAAAAATGGAAAATATGTTATTTCTTCTTAAAATATAGAATATTACTACTAATTAATTTTTGTTATGTATTATATATTTTTTATTTAATATTTGTATTTTTATATATTTATTTTACATAATAATAAATTATATTTGCTGCAATACTCACCTTACTAAATTATTAAGTCGAGTTATTTTGTTATATTATTAAAATGAGTCAGATAACAAATACTTTTTACATTAAATTTAAATATTTATAAATTCTGCATTAATATTCTTATAGTAACCAAATAATACTGTTACAGATTATAAAGACTTCGGCTTCTTACTTATCGATTCTACTTGCGATGTATTAAAGCAAAACTGCATTCTATTTACATCGACATTTTAATGAGAATTAACAGCTGGTTTAGTTGCAGTAAAATTTGCATATGATTTAAAGTAAAAACGTTGCTGTATTATTTATCATTGTTTTTTATTTCGGCGATGAACTGAATATTAAGATCAATGTCTATAATATTATAATTGTATGATATTATCCTAATAGGATTTAGCAGAGTAGCATAATTTAATAGTATATTAGTTATTAAATGAATAATAAAAGTATCACAGTAATAACAATATTAAAAATATTATTATTATTAATACTTTATGTGCTTACATAATATTGATATTTGTTTATAGTATATAATTTCATCAATTTATTTTGCTTTCATCTGTAAAATAAAATATCTACAAAAATATTACAAAACAAATGCCTTTCGTGCATAATCGAATATTCATTTAGATTTTCTTAATGTACAAACAATATTATGATGCCTAAGAAACAGTCCTATTTAAAAGATTAAGAAAAGCTGTTTGTATTTTGTGATGTTTTTTCAAAGCTTATTTTATGCTTGTTGTTTGTTAGGAACGCCTTTGGTACTAAAATATAATACTTTACTTAGCACTTTGTTTCCCCGTCTCTTGTTTCTGGCTTTCTATTTGACGATCATTGCCTACAACCTGTATCTGACGTGCACCAAACTCTCACTCAAAATTGCGCAATTTATATATTTCGAGAGAATAAGTTGCTCGATAAGTTGTGAACGCGTGCACAATTCGCCGCACTCACTGTAATGCGCGAGAAAAAATATCTTTCAATATTAAAGAAACAAAATTTCGGTAAGAGAAACTTTCGCCTTTTCCATCTTCCCTCTTTCTCGAAAAATTCTCCCCTACGCACGCAAATGCAAAACTTTTACGGTTCAATGGCCCGTGTATATTCACGCATTGTTGCTGTTGCTTGAATTTTTAAAGAAAATAATGCAGGGCGCGCTACACCATCGTTTTGCCCAAGAATTCGAGAGGGAGATGTCAGCCACCCGGAAACTTTTTTTTTCTTCATCGACAATAGTGCACGCAATCTATGCACGTTGCGATCAGAATATTTAATAAGCTTCGGCTCTTGGAAAGAAAGAGGGGGAGTGAACCCCACGCTTGCTCTCTTTACGAAGCTTTCAGTCTGTACAGAGATACCACATTGTGCATATCGTATAGTCGATTAGGTGCTGATCATATCATCGATTAAAGTTCTCTTATCAGAATCGATACACACGTTAATTTTGCAGAACAATAGGAAAATAATAATAAGTGAAATATGAAAGTGGAAAATACAGTTAGCAAAGCGATAGAAATTTGTCTACGAATTTTTGGGATATGGCCGACTACATCGTGCATTTTATTACGTAGACTGTTCTGGACCGTCATGCTCATAATCGAGCAAGTCTATCAATATCGATATATCGTAATGCATTTTGAATTATCCGAGATTTTTGACATAATGAAAATTTTGAGTTCAACAATGGCGTATACGATATTTTTCATTAAACTTATTATTTTTTGGTATAAGCAACGGTGAGACACGCAACGACACATAGTGATACGCACTATCGGTGAAAAATTAGGTTTTAAGTATTATTTCACTTTATTTAATTATATTTAATAATATATTATTCAACAACATATTAAGTTTGTTACATACATTTAATATTACATTTTAACAATTACTTTTGATAAAATAGACTTCAATATTTGCTAATGCGTTGGTCGATAAAATAAATTGAAAAAGTGAACATTGTGACAAAGCAAAACCAGAGACAAAATACTGTAATTATTTTACATAAAAAGAAACGAGCGGAATTGCATGGGTAAAGTTATTGCACAACAATCAATTTTTTACCGATGGTTCGTAAAACTCTTCGTTGCAGCCGTTATCACGATTATGATCAATGAAAATCTTTCTTAGAACGTTCAACAGTATATTAACGATGATGGCGATCGACTGGGAAAATAGATCCAACACGAAATTCAGTATGTCAGCGACGACGTACAATGCCAAACTGTCGCAGCGCTTCGCTAACATGACGGTGATTCTCTATTTGATATCTATAATTTTTTTTAGCAGTGATATCTTCGTAAAACGCGTGGATAATGAAATAGCCTCCAACATTTCCACACCAATACTCATTCTTGAGATGGATTTGCCATTTGACGTTAATCGAAGATTTGTATATGAATCAGTCATAATTGTTCAATTTCTTCATTTGATACTGTGTGCCGAAGCAATCGGTTTATTAAATGCTCTTCTCATAAATTTGGTGAGTTCCTATTTAGATACACAAAGAGATATTATTATCATTTTATTGTAAGTATTATTTATTAATTTTATTATATATAAATATTAATTTCTTGATATTTTATCAACTATATTATCAACTGAATTAATAGAATGTACATGTGCATATTGCATACTATATGCGAAAAAGAGCGCTTATGGAAATAATTTTTTAGCAATTGCGCTGTTAAGTTTTAAAAGATTTTGTGCTGCATAAATTTAATCTATGCATTTAATATTCTTTCTTGCCACACACACCTCTATATAAGTACAGCAGTTGAAAGAAACGTATATTTTAGATATTGCACATAAGCGGTCAAATCGATATTCTTCGTAAGAGCGTGACGGAAATTTTTCCAAAGAAAGGGAAGTGCAGTCCGAGTCGATCTGTGGTAAAAGAAATAATCAAAAAACATCAGAAAGTTATCATCTTTTCAGAGCATATCGAAGATCTATACTCGTATATCGCGTTGGTATTATTCGTATCGGATACTTTGATTATTTGCTGCTTGGGTTTTGCAATTGTTGCGGTAAGAAATTTTTAATTATTCTGCGGAGGAATATATATTATAGAACTCACTCTATTGTGTGTGAATCTGCAGATTAGAAGAGTAGATATTAATTCGTGCCTTTAACTATTTATCATTTCATCATTTTTCTCTTGCTCTTATAATATTTCTTAAAATTTTATATAGTCAATCGGTCAGCCGAATGCTTTAAAAATTATACTTAGGACTCTCTTATTTTACTTCAATACGAATCTGGAAGCGTTCATATTCTGTTTCGCTGGAGAACACTTGAGCGACAAGGTTAGACATTGTGTCGAGAATATGTAGACGATAAATAAGCCAATTAAATATTACGTAATTGCTTCTAAAAGCTACGAGATCCATTATTCAATAGAGCAAGAGCATTGGAGATGCTGCGTACGATTCTCTCTGGTACGAATCAAATTCCAGACACAGTCAAACTATATTGTTCTTAATAATGAGGACGCAAAATCAATTAACCATTACAATTGGAAAGATAATGAATTTGTCTCTAGACCGATTTGGAAGTGTGAGTCTATATCAGATTTTGTCTTATACGTAACACATTTTACCGCTTTTATACTGAAGATTGTTCTACCCTTTTGTGCCAATAATTATTTAGAATAAAAAAAAATGTTATCTCTCTTTCTCTTTTTCTCATTGTTCATATTATTAAAACGAACAAAATAGTAAACAAATAACTTTACATATTGAGTTAAAATATTCATTATTTCTACAGTAATATTCTTATAATAATCAAATAATACTTTCAGATTGTAAAGGCTTCGGTATCCTATATATCGGTTCTACTTGCAATGTATTGAAGCAAAACTACAATTTATTTACATCTTAATTATTACAGCATTACAGAGTTTACTGTAGCGTTACCGCTATTGTTATTGTTATTATATATTATCGCAAAAAAATTTGCGTATGAATTAAAGTAAAACCGTTGCTATATTACCTACCATTCTCTTTTAAGTACATGCATATTTGCATGCGTTTCAGTTTTGTGGGCTGAGCTACTTATCGAGTGCGTCTCCATGTGGCGGCTCGGAAGTTTTCCAGGTGATCTATGGGCAGATTGCAACATGAATACTGCATTTCTTGCTAATAATTAATTTAATTTTTTTTATGTGTAAAATAAAACATGCACAATAAGTATATTATATTACATAATATACTTATATAGAGATAAGTATATTGCATAACAAATGATCTTCTTGCACAATCAGATATTCCTTTACATTTTCGTTCAAATAATATCATAATGTTTATGAAATAGTTTTTTTAGAAAGATTAATATATGCTTTTTGTACCTTGAGATGTTTTTTTTAAAGTTATATTATGCTTGCCGTTTGTGAAGAACGTCGTTGATACTGAAACATAAAACTTCACTCAGCACTGCGTCTCCCTGTCTTTTGCTTCTGGCTTCTGACTATTTGACGATTATTGTGCACAGCGACCAATATATTTCAGAAGAATAAATGCGAACGCGTACACACTCACCGCGCTTAGTATAATGCGCGAGAAGGTATATCTTTTGATAGGGAAACAAAATCTCGGAAAGAGAAACTTTCGCCTTTTCCATCTCTTTCCTATTTTCTCTCTGAAATTTTCCCCTACGCATGGAAGTATAAAACTTTACGGTCACCGAGAATAGTTTAATGTCCTATGTATGTACATTCGCATGCTGTTGTCTGCTGTTGCTTGAATTTTTTAAAGAAAATAATGCACTGAGCACTACACCACTGTTTTGCCAGTAAATTCCCAGAAGGGAGAGGATCGGCCACCCGGAAACTTCTTTTTCTTTCATCGACAATTGTATACACGCAATCTGTGCAAGTTGCGATCAAAATATTTAATGCTGTGGTTTCTGGAGGGGTAAAAACCCCACTCTTGCTCCCTCTGAAGCTTCAGAGTGTTATGCTCAGTTTGTACAGAGACACCACATTGTGCATATCGTATAATCTATCAAATGCTATTGTCATATAACGCCGCTAAAAATTTTTTTTAACGGAATACACGTTATCGGTGCAAAATAATAGGAAAATAATAACAACAAAAATATGAAAATAGAGAATACAGTTAGCCAAGCGATAGAAATTTCTCTACGAATTTTTGGGATCTGGCCAAATACATCGTGCGTTTTATTACGTAGACTATTCTGGACCGTCATGCTCGTAATCGAGCAAGTCTTTCAATATCGATATATTGTAGTGAATTTTCATTTGATTGAATTTATCGAGATGATGAGAATTATAGGTTCAACAATGGCGTATACGATATTTTTATTTAAACTTTTAATTTTTTGGTATAAGCAGCGGTGAGATACGCAACGTGATGTAGTGATACGCACTATCGATGAAAAATTTGATTTAAATATTATTTAATTTAATTGTATACATATTTAATTACATTATTCAATTATATTAAGTTACACATTTCAGTATTACATTTCAATTCAACAATTATTTTAGTCAAAAAATAAATTATTTTACAATTGTAAACGTGAACAACGTAATAAAGTTGAATAAAAGACAAGTAGTTTGTAATAAATTAATTATTTTACGCAAAAAGAAAATAAACGGACTCGCATGGGTAAAGTCGTTGTGATAATAAATTTTTCACCGATGGTTGGTATTACGCTTCGTTGCGGTCGTTATCACGATTATGATCAATGAAAATCTTTCTTAGAACGTTCAACGGGATATTAACGATGATGGCAAACAACTGGAAAAAGTGTTCCGACACGAAATTCAGCATGTTAATAACGAGGTGCAATGCCAAACTGTCGAAGCGCTTCGTTAACATGACGGTGATTCTTTATTTGACTGCTGTAATTTCTTTTAGCAGCAAAATCCTCGTAAAACATAACAATGGTGACACAGCCTCAAACGTTTCCACACGATTACTCATTCTAGATATGGATTTACCATTTGACGTTAATCGAAGATTCATATATGAATCGATCATAATTTTACAATTTCTTCATTTGGTGTTATGCTCCGAAGCAATCGGCTTATTAAATGCTCTACTTATAAATCTGGTGAGTTCTATTACGCAGAGATATTATCTTTATTATTATGCATGAGTATATTATCTATTATTTTACTTATACCTATTAACGTTTTATTAACCATAATATCAATTGATAGACAAAATTTACACGAGCATATTGTCTACATAATAAAATATAATATACTAGCAGTTGTACTGCTTCTCGGGTTTACAAAAAATTGTGCAGCATAATCTAGACAGTTAAATTGTTTTTCGCGAATTAAGTACAGCAGTTGAAAAAAATGTTTATTTTAGATATTGCACATAAGTGGTCAAATCGATATTCTTCGTAAAAGTGTAATGGATATTTTTCCAAAAGAAGGAAATGGTAGATTGAGTCGTTTCACGGTTCAAAAAATAATAAAAGAACACCAGGAAATTATCATCTTTTCAGAGCATATCGAGGATCTGTACTCGTATATCGCGATGGTGTTGTTTGTGACGGATACTTTGATTATCTGTTGCTTGGGTTTTACAATTGTCGCGGTAAGCGATTTTGATTAAATCTGCGGTTAAGAGAAATATGTACTATTGGAACCGCGCTGTTGTATCTGTAGAATAGAAGAGTATATTAATTCGTGACTTTTTTAAATTATTCATCCTTTTATTTCATTTCCCTTGGTCTTATAATATTTCTTGAAATTCTAGGCGATTGGTCGCCCCGATGCTTTCAACAATATAATTAAAACTCTCTTATTTTACTTTCTTATGAATTCGGAAGCGTTCATATTTTGTTTCGCTGGGGAATACTTAAGTGCTAAGGTTAAACATAAAGACTAATATTGATAAATAAGTAGAATATTACGTAATTGCTTCTAAAAGCTACAAAATCTACTATTTAATAGAGCAAAAGCATTGGAGATGCTGCGTATGATTCTTTGTGGTACGAATCAGATTCCAAAGACAGTCGAATTATATTGTTCTTAATAATGAGGTCACAAAATCAATTAACCATTACAATTGGAAAAATAATGAATTTGTCTCTAGATCGATTTGGAAGTGTAAGTCTTATCTCAGATTTGTTTTATACGTTAAACATTTTAATGATATTGTATTGAAAATTGTTTTGCCAATAATAATCTAGAATAATAAAAAATAAAAAATGTGTCATCCTTTTTTAAAATATTATTAGAATATTACTATTAATTAATTTTGTAATATATCATTTATTTTTTATTAAATATTTATATTTTTATATATCAGTCTTAAATAACAAACAGTATTTGATGCAATATTTTCATTGTTAAATATTATATAAACGAGTCAAATGACAAACTAATCACTGCTGACAGAGATATTTTATATTTAAAATATTTTATACATTCTCTTTTCTAATAATCAAATAATACTGTTTCAGATTATAAAGGCTTCGGCCTCCTACATATCGATTTTGTTTGCGATGTAGTGAAACAAAATTACGTTTTATTTAAAGTTGTAACAAAAGTTAATAATTGGTTACTGTTTAATTGTAAAAAAATGTTTATTAATTAAAGTAATACCATTGCTGTATTACTTGCCATTCTCTTTTATGTGCGTGCATATTTGCTATGCATGCGTATGTGCGTTTCAGTCTCTGTTAACTGAGTTACTCATCGGGCACATCTCGTTGTGACAGATCGGAATATATCCAGGAGATTTATAAATG
Organism: Temnothorax americanus; assembly: GCF_048541705.1. NCBI lineage: Eukaryota > Metazoa > Arthropoda > Insecta > Hymenoptera > Formicidae > Temnothorax > Temnothorax americanus. The sequence continues at coordinate 5,359,335 of NW_027509338.1, read as the reverse complement.
TTTGACTATTCGAGTAGGCTCCTGGGTAGTGGTGGCTATTACCGACCCTGTTAGCGTAAAATCCTTTGTGGCGCCAGGAAAGCTGATGTGGATAAAAATTTCCTTGCCGAGCTGGGAGCGATACTTAAAATACGCTACACCTTTACAAAAAATTATAGTTTGAGCAGTCTGACACCTTTGGAAGACGTTAAAGAAGCTATAATCGATGTGTACCTGTGAGATGTTATTCCTGTGCTGCATTCTCTGCACGAGAATCCACATTCGTATATGGTGAGCATCTCCACAGAAATGGCGCTCCACTTGTTCGTGTACCTAATGTAGGTGCCGCTGGAGACTGAAAATTACGTGATGAGAATGTTCTTTGATATATACTCCTTTAACAACACCTCGCACAAAGTTGTTTGTAGAGAGGCGGGGTCTTCCGGACAGATTAAATCACTGGATCCGAGGCACGCTAAAACTGATGAATTTGTGCTTCTTAGCTAGATATTTGGTCATGTACTGCCGTGACCTCGTCACATTTTTTTCAATTTACGAATACTTGCAACACGAGCTATATTTTCCGCGCAATACTTATTCCTATAAGAAAGATATCTCCCAGCGATATGTGTTCGCCCGTATAGTTCCCTCTTGCGACGCACTGTCAACAACGAAACTTCACTTTCGCGTCGTGCGAGTCGTGGAAGCTTGCATTTTGTACTATTTCCTTAAAGCTTATATTATACCTACTTGTCAATTGCGAGAAACCGTTAGTACTGTAATATAAAACTTCACTTATCATTTTATTTCTCTGTCTCCTGGCTTCTGGCTTATTTTTTGACGATTATTGCGCGCAATCTGTATCTGACGGACACCGGAGTTCTATTCAAAATCGCGCGATTTACATATTACGAGAGAATAAGTTGTGAACGCGAGCACACTCGCTACACTTCCTGTAATGCTTGAGAAAAAATATCTTTTAATATTGAGGAAATAAAATCTTAGAAAGAGAAAAATTTCACCTTATCCATCTTCCCTCTTCCTCAAAGACTTCTTCCCTATACGTAGAAATACAAAACTTTTCTTACGGTCACCGAAAACAGTTCAACGCCCTATGCACATTCGCGTGTTTCGTACGCAGTTGTTTGAATTTTTAAAGAAAATAATGCACTGCGCGCTTCACTACAGTTTTTCCCCAGAATTCGAGAGAGAGAGAGGATCGGCCACCCGGAAACTTTTATTTTTTCACCAACAATAGTACACGCAATCTGTGCAGGTTCCGATAAAAATATTTAATAAGCTGTGGCTCCCGGAGGGGTGAGCTTCACTCTCTTGTTCTCTTTCAGTATGTGCAAAGATACCACATAGTGCACATCGTACGATCGATCAGGTTTCTTCGTAACAAAGTTTCAAATTTTCTTATCGGAATCAATGCATGTTTACTGTGCAAAATAATAAGATAATAATAATAGTAACACAAGTATGAAAGTAGACAATACAGTTAGCAAAGCGATAGAAATTTGTCTACAAATTTTTGGCATCTGGCCGGATACATCGTGCGCTTTATTACGTAGACTCTTCTGGATTTTTACGCTCGTAATCGAGCAAATCTTTCAATATCGATATATTGTAATGCATTTTTATTTCATCGAGTTTTCCGACAGGATGAAAATTTTGGGTGACGCCATGGCATATTCGATACTTTTAACTAGACTCCTCATTTTTTGGTACAAGCAACGGTGAGATAACGGCACGTTGTAATACGCACTGTCAATGAAAAATTAGCTTCATGTATTATTTAACTTAATTATATTTAACAGTCTCATATTCAACAACACTCAACAAGTTAGTTACATATATATATAATATTTCATCTTAATTTTTTTATTACTTTAGTCATTAAGATACACTTTTCGCAACTGCTTTGGTTGATAAAATAATTTATTTGGCAATTAAGAATGTAAACATAATAATAATGTAAATTAAATACAAATTGCTGAAATAGATAAATTAGTCATTGTACGCAAAGAAGATTTAAGCAGAATTGCATGGATAAAATGATTGCACAACAATTAATTTTTCATTGATGGTCCGTATAAGGCTTTATACAATTGCGGCCGTTATTAAAATTATGACCAATGAAAATCTTTCCCAGAACGTTCAACAAAATATTAACGATGATGGCGATCGACTGGGAAAAATGTACCAACTCAAAATTTAGTATGTTAACAACGAAGTGCAATGCCAAACTGTCGCAGCGCTTCAGTAACATAACGGTGATTCTCTATTTGACAAATATAACTCTTTTTAGCAGCAATGTCTTTATAAAAAATATGGATGATGTCATAACTTCCAACGATTCCACACGATCACTCATTATTGACATGGATTTGCCATTCGACGTTAATCGAAGATTCGTATATGAATCGGTCATAATTGTTCAATATCTTCACTTGCTGGTATGTGCTAACGCAATGGGATTAATAAATGCTTTACTTATAAATTTGGTGAGTCCTGTTACCTGTTACGCAAAAAGATATTATTATTATGAGTATTATCAATTATTTATAAATATTATTTCTTTAATATTTTATTAACTATAATGTTAATTGATTAACGGAATGTACATGTGCAAATTTTTTATTTTATCAAAAATAGTTCATTAGCAATTGCGCTTTTCAAATTCTCAAAGATTCTGTGCAGCATAAATTTAATGTCATAAGCCATATAATATTTTTTCTTGTGACCTTTATTAGTACAGCTGTTGAAAGAAACGTATATTTCAGATATTGCATATAAGCGGTCAAATCGATATTCTTCGTAAAAGTGTGTTGGAACTTTTTCCGAAAGAAAATAAGTGCAGTCCAAATCGTTCTATGGTAAAAAAAGTAATCAAGAAACACCAGAATATTATCACTTTTTCAGAACATATTGAAGATCTGTACTCGTATATCTCAATGGTGCTTTTCGTATCGGATACTTTGATTATCTGCTGCTTGGGATTTACAATGGTTACGGTAAGCGATTTTGATTAATTGTACGGTTAAGAAAAATATATACTACGGGAACCGCGCTGTTGAATCTGCAAAATAGAAGAAATTCCTGTCTTTAATTATTCATCATTTTATGACATTTCCCTCGCTCTTTCTTAAAATTCTAGTCGATTGGTCGACCCAATGCTTTACAAAGTATACTAAAGACTCTGTCATTTTACTTTGTTACGAATATGGAGGCGTTCATATTCTGTTTTGCTGGAGAATACTTGAGCGCCAAGGTTAGACGTTGTGACAAATATTGTACACGATAAATGTTACGTAATTACTTCTTAAAGCTACAAAATCCATTATTTAATAGAGCAAAAGCATTGGAAATGCTGCGTACGATTCCCTATGGTACGAATCAAATTCCAGAGACAGTCGTATTATATTGTTGTTAATGATGAGGTCGCAAAATCAATTAACTATTACAATTGGAAAGATAATGAATTTGTCTCTAGAACAATTTAGTAGTGTAAGTCCATTTCAGATTTGTTTTGTACGTGTAAAACCTTTTTACATATTTTATGCTGAAGATTTGTCTCATCGATAATTGTCTAGAATCAATAAAAAATAAAAAATGTTATTTCTTTTTAAAATATAAATAGAATGTTATTATCTCAATTAACTTTTGTCTCATACACCATATATTTTCATATTTAAATATTATATTTTTATATATTTTGCTATTTGGTTCAAATAGCAAATAATATTTACTGCACATTGCTACATATTATAGAAACGAGTCAAATGACAAATAAATAATTTTTCACATTAAATTTAAATATTTATAATTTTTACATAAATATTCTTATAATTATCAAGTGTTACTATTGCAGATTGTAAAGGCTTCGGCCTCCTACATATCAGTCCTGCTTGCAATGTATTGAAGCAAAACTACATTTCATTTACATTGAATTTTTAATAAACATTAACAACTTGTTATTGTTTAGTTTCTAAGAAATGTGCATATGAATTAAAACGACAAGAACCATTGCAGTATTACTTACCATTCTCTTTCATGTGCGTGTACATTCGTATGCGTGCATGCGTTTCAATTGAAATAAGAATAAAACTCGGGGCTTCCAGGCGGTAAATCGATGACTCGAGATAAGCAGTTTTTATTAAATGAAGTCGGTAAATGTAACCCCGTGCTGTTTTCCCTTCTGCTAGCATTGTTCGCTCCACAATACGAGTCCCAATATATTTTTTTTATTTTTTTATTTTTCTGTAAGACTTTTGTAAGACTTTTCTGTAAGACATGTGTTCGCCCGTAGTTCCCTCTTGCGACGCACTGCCAACAGCAAAACTTCACTTTCGCGTCGTGCGAGTCGTGGAAACTTGCATTTTGTACTATTTCCTTAAAGCTTATATTATACCTACTTGCCAATTGCGAGAAACCGTTAATACTGTAATATAAAACTTCACTTATCATTTCGTTTCTCCGTCTCTTGCTTTTGGCTTATTTTTTGACGATTATTGCGCGCAATCTGTATCTGACGGACACCGGAGTTCTATTCAAAATCGCGCGATTTACATATTACGAGAGAATAAGTTGTGAACGCGAGCACACTCGCTACACTTCCTGTAATGCTTGAGAAAAAATATCTTTTAATATTGAGGAAATAAAATCTCAGAAAGAGAAAATTTTACCTTATCCATTTTACCTTCCCTCTTCCTCAAAGACTTCTCCCCTACGTAGAAATACAAAACTTTTCTTACGGTCACCGAAAACAGTTCAACGTCCTATGCACATTCACGTGTTTCGTACGCAGTTGTTTGCATTTTTAAAGAAAATAATGCATTGCACGCTACACACACCACTATTTTCACTACAGAATTCAAGAGGGCGAAGATCGGCCACCCGGAAACTTTTATTTTTTCACCGACAATAGTACACGCAATCTATGCATGTTCCGATAAAAATATTTAATAAGCTGTGGCTGGGTGTCCTGGAGGGGTGAGCCCCACTCTCTTGTTCCCTTTCAGTATGTGCAAAGATACCACATAGTGCACATCGTACGATGGATCAGGTTTCTTCGTAACAACGTTTCAAATTTTCTTATCGGATACAACGTATGTTAACGGTGCAAAATAATAAAATAATACACAAGTATGAAAGTAGACAATACAGTTAGCAAAGCGATAGAAATTTGTCTACGAATTTTTGGCATCTGGCCGAATACATCGTGCGCTTTATTACGTAGACTCTTCTGGATTGCCACGCTCGTAATCGAGCAAGTCTTTCAATATCGATATATTGTAATGCATTTTTATTTCATCGAATTTTCCGACAGGATGAAAATTTTGGGTGCAGCCATGGCATATTCGATACTTTTATCTAGACTTCTCATTTTTTGGTACAAGCAACGGTGAGATAACGGCACGTTGTAATACGCACTGTCAATGAAAAATTAGCTTTATGTATTATTTAACTTAATTATATTTAACAGTATTATATTCAACAACACTCAACAAGTTAGTTACATATATTTAAAATTTTATCTTGATTTTTATTACTTTAGTCGTTAAGATACACTTTTCGCAACTGCTTTGGTTGATAAAATAATTTATTTGGCAATTAAGAATCTAAACATAATAATAATGTTAATTAAATACAAATTGCTGAAATAAATAAATTATTGTACGCGAAAAAGATTTAAGCAGAATTGCATGGATAATGTGATTGCACAACAATTAATTTTTCATCGATGGTTCGCATATAAATCTTTGTTGCGGCCGTTATTAAAATTATGACCAATAAAAAAATTTCCTAGAACGTTCAACAAAATATTAACGATGATGGCGATCGACTGGGAAAAATGTACCAACTCAAAATTTAGTATGTTAACAACGAAGTGCAATGCCAAACTGTCGCAGCGCTTCACTAACATAACGGTGATTCTCTATTTGACAAATGTAACTCTTTTTAGCAGCAATATCTTTATAAAAAATATGGATGATGTCATAACTTCCAACGTTTCCACACGATCACTCATTATAGACATGGATTTGCCATTCGACGTTAATCGAAGATTCGTATATGAATCGGTCATAACTGTTCAATTTTTTCACTTGCTGATATGTGCTAACGGAATGGGTTTAATAAATGCTTTACTTATAAATTTGGTGAGTTCTGCTGTTACCTGTTACGCAAAAAGATGTTATTATTATTATTATGAGTATTATCAATTATTTATAAATATATTATTTCTTTAATATTTTATTAACTATAATATTTTTTAATTGATTAACGGGGAATGTACATGTGCAAATTTCCTATTTTATCAAAAATAGTTTATTAGCAATTGCGCTTTTCAAATTTTGAAAGATTCTGTGCAGCATAAATTTAATGTCATAAGCCATATAATATTCTTTCTTGCGACCAACAGCTGTTGAAAGAAACGTATGTTTCAGATATTGCATATAAGCGGTCAAATCGATATTCTTCGTAAAAGTGTGTTGGAACTTTTTCCGAAAGAAAATAAGTGCAGTACGAATCGTTCTATGGTAAAAAGAGTAATCAAGAAACACCAGAATATTATCACTTTTTCAGAACATATTGAAGATCTGTACTCGTATATGTCAATGGTGCTTTTCATATCGGATACTTTTCTTATCTGCTGCTTGGGTTTTACAATGGTTACGGTAAGCGATTTTGATTAATTCTACGGTTAAGAAGAATACTATATAAACCGCGCTGTTAGTTCTGTAGAATGAAAGTACTAATTCGTGATTTTAATTATTCAGCGTTTTATTACATTTCCCTTGCTCTTTCTTAAAATTTTAGTCGATTGGGCGACCTAATGCTTCAGAAAGCATAATCAGGAATTTTTTGTTTTACCTCGCTGTGAATATAGAAGTATTTATATTCTGTTTTGCTGGAGAATACTTGAGCGCTAAGGTCAGATATTGAGACGAATATTGTATATGATAAATGTTACAAAATACGTAATTGTTTCTAAGAAATACAAAATCCATTATTTAATAGAGCAAGAGCATTGGAGATGCTGCATACGATTCTCTTTGGTACGAGTCAGATTCCAGAAACGGTCGAAATGTATTGCTCTTAATAATGAGGTCGCAAAATCAATTAACCATTACAATTGGAAATATAGCAAATTTGTCTCTAGAACAATTTAGCGGTGTAAGTCTGTTTCAAATTTGTTTTGTACGCGTAAAAATTTTTACAGATTATATGCTAAAAATTGTCTAAAATCAATAAAAGATAGAATATGTGTTATTTCTTTTTTAAGATATAAATATTATATAATATTGCTATAAATTATTTTTTGTAATATTTTAATATAAAATGTATAATAATTATATATTTTTTATTTCATATTTATATTTATATATATATTTGTTTTAAATAATAAATAATATTTTTTGCAATATTATTCACGTTGTTATGTATATTATTTAAACGAATCAATCAACAAACAAATAACTTTCTGCATAAAACATTCTACATTATTCTTACAATAATCCAGTAATACTATTGCAGATTCTAAAAGCTTCGGCTTCCTACATATCGGTACTACTTGCAATGTAGGTAATGAAGCAAAACTATATTTTATTTACATCGAATTTTTAATGCGCATTAGTAGCTAGTTATTGTGTAGTTACAAGAGAGAAAAAATTTGCATATATATATATATATATAAGTTAAAATAAAACTATTTCTTTGTTACGTACTATTCTTTTTCATGTGCGTGCACATTTGCATGCGTGCGTGCGTTTCAGTCTTTGTAGGACAAGCACTTATCTGGCGTGTTTTTATGTGGCGGATCAGAAGACGTTCAGGAGGTTTTCGAATTTCTGACTACCCGAGTAGGTTCCTGGGTAGTGTTGACTATAACCGGCCTTCCGAGCGTAATCCTGTTTGCGGGCAAAAAAGCTACTGTCGTGAATTAACTCTTCCATGCCAAGCTGGGAGCGATACCTATGGCGAAATTCTAGAATATTTATTTGAAACACGCTACACCTTTACAAAAAAATATACCTAGTTCGAGCAGCCTGACACCTTTTTTCTTTTGAAGACGTTGAAGAAGCTAATCGATGTCTACCTGTGAGATGTTATTCTTGCATGCTGCACTCTCTGTACAAGAATCTACATTCGTATGTAGTAAGCATCTCCACAGAAACGGCGCTCTTGTTGTTCGTGTCTCTAAACTAGGTGTCGTTCGACACTGAGGATTACGTGGTAGAAATGTTCTTCGATATATACTCCTTCAACAACACCTCGCACAAAGCTGTTTGTAAAGAAGCGGGATGTTCCGGACATATTAATTCACTGGATCCGAAGTATGCTAAAACTGATAAACTTGTCTTTCTTAGCTAGATATTTTGTCATGTACTGCCGTGACTTCGTCATGTTTCTTTCAATTTACGAATACTTGCAACACGAGCTATATTTTCCTCGCAATACTTATTTCTAAGAAAGATATCCCCCAGCGATATGTTTGCCCGTCGTTTTCTCTTGCGACGCATCCTCAACAGCGAAACTTCACCTTCGCGTCGTGCGAATTGTGGAAACTGTTATATTCTGAGGTTGTTACATTTTTAAAGAAAACACGAGGTCATATTGCCCGTGGTCAGATACTTGATTTCGCGGAGAAAGAAACGGTATCCCCATAACTTTTTAACGTATATACTAGACAGTGATCATCCATGAGATCGTCGCAAGTCTGTCAAAGTCTGCGATACGTGCATGGCGATAAGAATATTCGACGAGTATTTGTCCGGTGGACGTTGAGCGAAACGCGGCTATATTCTTTTTGAAGACTCTACTACCTCCTAGGCATCTAGTGGCATAAGTACGGCTGGAGCGGTCCGTGGAGTATTTCCTGTTGTTTACGGGAAACACGAAAATGAGTACAGTCAATCGCGTGGTGAATATCGATCTTCGCACCTGCGAAATCTGGCCATAACTATCGTCAATTGTTTCATTCCGATTGTTTCGGATCGTGGTGCTGAGCATAACTCAATTTTTTAAATATCAGTACGCGGCGAGACACTTTTACACCTATAAATTCCCCGATTTAATGGATAGTGTAATGTGTAAGCGGCGTTATGGCATATAGTCTGTTGTTCATCAAATTCAGCATATTATAGGCGAATCAACGGTAAGATATAAATTTTGTATTATGGCTAGCTTGTAAAACAAGATGTTTATGTTTAGTGCACGCGCGCGGCCGGACGAACTACCTTAATCTTGTCATTTTTCAATTGCATATAAACTGCGATAATTCTGTATGGAATGCTCGCTGTAAATGCGCCAGTGATATTCGAAAGATGAATGTGTCCGTGCAAGAACACATCTTGAAATTAAAAGCTATCAGATTGATATGCATAATATCATAAAAGTATCCTGATAGTATCATGATATTATCATAACAGTGTTTGGCATTAACATGAAAAGAAATAGTAAATTATAAAATAAATAATAAAAAAGCCTCATCGTCAGTAATAGCAGTATAAAAAAATATTATTATTTTAAATGTTACCTAAAATAATATTCCATTTATTTCTATCAATTTATTCTTTTTAATGTGTAAAAATAAGACATTGGTAAATATATTACATACCAAATGATCTTCTCGCATAGAATCAGATATTTCTTTTTCAGATTACCGTAAAGTTTAAATAATAACATAAGAAAACAGTCTTCGTTGAAAGATTAAGATAAGCTCTTTGCATTTTGTGCTGTTTCCTTAAAACTTATATTATACTTGTCAATTGCGAGAAACGCCGTTAGCACTGCAATATAAAACTTCACTTATCACTTCGTTTCTCCGTCTCTTGCTTCTGGCTTATTTTTTGACGATTATCTGTATCTGACGGGTACCGGAGGAGTTTTATTCAGAATCGTACGATTTACATATTTTGAGAAAATAAGTTGTAAACGCGTGCACACTCGCCACACTTCCTGCTCGAGAGAGAGAGAGAAAGAATTTTAATATTAAAAAAATAAAATCTCGGAAAAAAAGACTTTCACCTTGTCCATCTTTCCCTCTTCCTCGAGAAATTCTCCCCTATGCGTGGACATACAAGACTTTTCCTTACGGTCGTCGAATATGGTTCAATGCCCTATGTATATTCACATGTTAATATCTGCAGTTGCTTGAATTTCTAAAGAAAGTAATGCACTGCACGCTATACACCACCGTCTTGTCCAAGAATTCAAAGGGAGAGAGTTTCAACCACCCAGAAACTTTTATTTATTTCACCGACAATATATAGTACACGCAATCTGTGCATGTGTTGCGATCAAAATATTTAATAAGGTGTAGCTCCTGGAGGGGTGAGCCTCAATCTTGCTCTCTTTCAAGCTATCAGTTTGTACAGAGATACCGCATTGTGCACATCGTACGATCGATCAGGAGTTCTTCGTAACAACGTTTAAAATTATATTATCGGGATTAACGCATATTAACGGTGCAAAATAATAGGATAATAATAATAATAAACAAAAATATGAAAGTAGAGAATACAGTTAGCAAAGCGATAGAAATTTGTCTACGAATTTTTGGCATCTGGCCGAATACATCGTGCGTTTTATTACGTAGAGTGTTCTGGACCGTTACGGTCTTAATCGAGCAAGCCTTTCAATATCGATATATCGTAATGCATTTCAATTTAATCGAGCTTTCTGAAATGATGGACACTTTGAGCACAACAATGGCGTACACGATATTTTTATGTAAACTCGTTATTTTTTGGTATAAACAGCGGTGAGATACAAAACGGCACATAGATAATAATATTGCACTATCGGTAAAAAAAATAGCTTTAAATTATTATTTATTTAATTATATTTAATTATATATTATTTAACAACATTAAGTTTGTTATATAAATTTGATATTACATATCGATTCAACAATTATTTTAACCAATAAAACAAATTATTTGATAAATGCTTTAATCGATAAAGTAAATTGTTTGGCAATTCCAAATGTGAATAATGTAATAAATTTAAATTATAAGGACAAATTGCTGTAAATAAATTATTTATTGAACACAAATCGGAAATAAGCGGACTCGCGTGAATAAAGTCAATGCACAACATGAAATTTTTCACCGATAGTTCGCATAACGCTTCGTTGCGGCCGTTATCACGATTATGATTAATAAAAACCGTTCGTAGAACGTTCAACAAGATATTAACGATGATGGCGATCGACTGGGAAAAATGTTCCAAGACGAAATTCAGTATGTTTGCGACGACCAGCAATGTCAAACTGTCGCACCGCTTCGCTAACATAACGGTGATTCTTTATTCGACGTCTATAATTTTTTTTAGCAGCAACGTTTTCATAAAGAACGCGGATGATGGCATAACCTTTAACGATTCCACACGATTACTCATTCTGGAGATGGATTTGCCATTTGACGCTAATCGGAGATTCGTATATGAATCAGTCATAATTATTCAATTTGTTTATTTGCTGATATGTGCTAACGCATTGGGTTTATTAAATGCTCTACTCATTAATCTGGTAAGTCCTGTTACACAAAATGTTATTCATATAATTATTATTTTAAGTATTATCTATTATTTATATGTATTACTCATAAAACTCAATTTCGTGATATCTTATTAACCATGTATAATATCAGTTGATTGACGAAATGTATATACATATGAATATACATATCTTACATTATCAAACATAGTATATTGGTAATTGTAATATTTTACGGATTTTAAAAAATTCTGTACATCATAAATTTAAATTAGATATTTAATGTTTTTTCTATCGATCTCTTTCTTACATATATGGCTGTTGAAAAAAACGTATATTTTAGATATTGCATATAAGCGGTCAAATAGATATTCTTCGTAAAAATGTAATGGAAATTTTTCCAAAAAAAGGAAATCACAGCCCGAGTCGTTTTATGATAAAGGAAATAATTCAAAAACACCAGAAAATTATCATCTTTTCAGAGCATATGGAAGATTTGTATTCGTATATCGCGATTGTGCTGTTTGTAACGGATACGTTGATTATCTGCTGTTTAGGTTTTACAATAGTCGCAGTAAGTGATTTTGATAAAATGTATGGTTCAGATGAATATATACTATAGGAACCGTGCTGTTGAATCTGCAAAATAGAAGAAATTCCTGTCTTTAATTATTCATCATTTTATTACATTTCCCTTGCTCTTTCTTAAAATTCTAGTCGATTGGTCGACCAAATGCTTTACAAAGTATACTACAGACTCTCTCATTTTACTTTGTTACGAATATGGAGGCGTTCATATTCTGTTTTGCTGGAGAATACTTGAGCGCCAAGGTTAGACGTTGTGACAAATATTGTACACGATAAATAAATATTATACGTAATTACTTTTTAAAGCTACAAAATCAATTATTTAATAGAGCAAAAGCATTGGAGATGCTGCGTACGATTCCCTATGGTACGAATCAAATTCCAGAGACAGTCGTATTATATTGTTGTTAATGATGAGGTCGCAAAATCAATTGACTATTACAATTGGAAAGATAATGAATTTGTCTCTAGAACAATTTAGCAGTGTAAGTCTATTTCAGATTTGTTTTGTACGTGTAAACCTTTTTACATATTTTATGCTGAAGATTTGTCTCATCGATAATTGTCTAGAATCAATAAAAAATAAAAAATGTTATTTTTTTTTAAATAGAAATAGAATGTTACTATCAATTAACTTTTGTCTCATGTACCGTATATTTTTATATTCAAATATATATTTTTATATATTTTGCTATTTGGTTCAAAAATAGCAAATAATATTTACTGCACATTGCTATATATTATAGAAACAAGTCAAATGACAAATAAATAACTTTTCACATTAAATTTAAATATTTATAATTTTTACATAAATATTCTTATAATAATCAAGTGTTACTATTGCAGATTGTAAAGGCTTCGGCCTCCTACTTATCAGTCCTGCTTGCAATGTATTGAAGCAAAACTGCATTTCATTTACATTGAATTTTTAATAAACATTAACAACTTGTTATTGTTTAGTTTTTAAGAAATGTGCATATAAATTAAAACGACAAGAACCATTGCAATATTATAACTTACCATTCTTTTTCATGTGCGTGTACATTCGCATGCGTGCGTGCGTTTCAATTGGAGTAAGAATAAAACTGCGGGACTTCGAGGCGGTAGATCAATGACTCGAGATACGCAATTTTTATTAAATGAAGTCGGTAAATGTAACCCGGTGCTGTTTTCCCCCCTGCTAGCATTGTTCGCTCCACTTTACGTGTCCCGATAATTTCTTTTTTTCCTTTTTTTCTTTTTTTTTTTTAATTTTTCTGTATACTGATATACTGATATAAAATCTTGCGATTTACATATTTCGAGAGAATAAGTTGTGAACACGCGCACACTCGCCGCACTTACGGTAATGCCAGCTCAAGAAAGAATATATTTTGATATTAAGGAAGCAATATCTCAGAAAAAGAAACTTCCACTTTATTCATTTTTTCTCTTCCTCGAAAAATTCTCCCCTATGCACGGAAATACAAAACTTTTCTTACGGTCACCGACAAAAGTTTAATGTCGTATGTACATTCGCGTGTTTTTATCTGCCGTTGCTATCACTTGTTTGAATTTTTAAAGGAAGTAATGCAATGAACGCTAGGCCACCGTTTTGCCCAACCAATTCGACGGGAGAGGGTCGGCCACTCGAAAACTTCTTTTTCTTTCATCGACGACCGTATTCGCAATCTGTGCATATTGCGATCAAAATATTTAATAAGGTGTAGCTCCTGGAGGGGTGAGCCTCAGTCTTGCTCTCTTTCAAGCTATCAGTTTGTACAGAGATACCGCATTGTGCACATCGTACGATCGATCAGGAGTTTTTCGTAACAACGTTTAAAATTATATTATCGGGATTAACGCATGTTAACGGTGCAAAATAATAGGATAATAATAATAGTAACATAAATATGAAAGTAGACAATACAGTTAGCAAAGCGATAGAAATTTGTCTGCGAATTTTTGGCATCTGGCCGAATACATCTTGTGCTTTATTATGTAGACTCTTCTGGATTGGGTCGCTTGTAATCGAGCAAGCCTTTCAATATCGATATATTGTAGTGCATTTTTATTCGATCGAGCTTTCCGACAGGATGAAAATGTTAGGTGCAGTCATAACGTATTCGATACTTTTAATGAAACTCGTCATTTTTTTGTATAAGCAACGGTGAGACACGCACCGGCACGTAGTAATACGTACTATCAGTAAAAAATGAGCTTTAACTATTATTTAATTTAATTATATTTAATCAGTTCAATAATATTCAGTTACATACATTTAGTATTACATCTTAATTTAACATTTACTTTAGTCGATAAAATACATTATTTAGCAACTGCTTTGTTCAATAAATAAAATTATTTCGCAATTAAAAACGTGAACATTGTAATAAAGCTAAATTAAATACTTATGCTGTAATAAATTAATTATTGTGTACGAGCAGAATTGAACTGAAACTCATGCGTAAAGTTATTGCGACAATAAATTTTTCACCAATAGTTTGTATAATGCTTCGTTGCGGCCGTCATCACAATTATGACCAATGGAAATCTTTCCTAGAACTTTCAACAGGATATTAACGATGATGACGAACGACTGGGAAGAGTGTTCCAATACAAAATTTAGTATGTTAACGACGAAGTGCAATGCCAAACTGTCGCAGCGCGTCGCTAACACGACGGTGATTCTTTATTCGACATCTGCAATTTTCTTTAGCAGCAAAATCCTCGTAAAACACGCCGATGATGGCATAGGCTCAAACGTTTCCACACGATTACTCATTCTAGACATGGATTTGCCATTTGACGCTAATCGGAGATTCGTATATGAATCAGTCATAATTGTTCAATTTTTTTATTTGCTAGTATGTTCTAACGCAATGGGTTTATTAAATGCTCTACTCATAAATCTGGTAAGTCCTGTTACACAAAATGTTATTAATATCAATATTATTATATAAGTAATTATCTATTATTTATATTACTTATCAATGTTACTTCTTGATATTACATTAACTATATCAATTGACTGACGGAATGTACATATTGCCTACTTTATCAAGAATAGTTTATTAGCAGTTGTGATGCTTTTCGAATTTTGAAAGATTCTGTGCAGCATAAATTTAATTTAGGTATTCAAAACTTTTTCTTGCGATTTTTATTAACTACAACTGGTGAAAGAAATATATATTTTAGGTATTGCATATAAGCGGTCAAATCGATATTCTTCATAAAAGTGTAATGGAAATTTTTTCAAAGAAAAGAATGGACAGTTCGAGTCGTTTTATGGTAAAGGAAATAATCAAAAAACACCAGAAAATTATCACCTTTTCAGAACATATCGAAGATCTATATTCGTATATCGCAATGGCGCTGTTCGTATCGGATACTTTGGTTATCTGCTGCTTGGGTTTTTCAATTGTCGCGGTAAGCGATTTTGATTAATTCGGCTGTTAAAAGTTCTATATGCTATAAAAACTGCGCTGTTGAATCTGCAGAATAGCAAAATATTAATTCATGCTTTTAATTAATCATTGTTTTATTACATTTCTCTTGTTCTTCTTTCTTAATATTCTAGTCTCTTGGTCGACCCGATGCTTTAAAAAATATAATCAATAATCTCGTATTTTATTTTGTTATGAATATGGAGGCATTCATATACTGTTTCGCTGGAGAATACTTAAGCGCTAAGGTTAAACATAAAAATTAATATTTATAAATAAGTAAAATATCACGTAATTGCTTATAAAAGCTACAAAATCTACTATTCAATAGAGCAAAAGCATTGGAGATGCCGGGTACGGTTCCCTCTGGTATGAATCAAGTTCCATAGACTGTCGAATTATATTGCTTTTAATAATGAGATCGCAAAATCAATTAGCTATTACAATTGGAAAGATAATGAATTTATCTCTAGAACAATTTAGCAGTGTAAGTATATCTCAGATTTCTTTCATGCGTGAAATATTTTACAGATTTTATGTTGAAGAGATTGTGTCTTGCCAATAATGATCTAGAATCATTAAAAAAGTAGGAAATATGTTATTTCTCTTTAAAATATAAATAGAATTAACATCAATTAATTTTGCAGTATACTTGTATATACAATTTATACTAATAGATAAAATATTTTTCACAACACCTCCACGGAAAGTTCGACTTTCCATGCCTGTAGAGAGGGGCGAAAGCGGCCAATTTCACGCCAGGACGGCATAGCGGGCGGAATACAACCACTTTCCTCCCTAGGGAGAAAAGTAAGCCCTGGCTTGAAATTGACCACTCTCGCCTCTCTCTAGGCATGGAAGTCGAACTTTCCATAAAGGTATTGTGAAAAATATCGTGTGCACCTCGGGGCGAAAGCTTTTTCAGACTCGTTTGATTTGCCGCCCGAGCCGACACTTCACACTCGTCTGAAAAACGCTACTTTCGCCCCTTGTTGCACAATATACTATTTTTATTTGTTAGTTATATTTTTATATATTTATTTTAAATTGCACATAATATTTGCTGCAATATTCACATTGTTACATATTTTTAAAAGAAGTCAAATTGCAAATACATAACTTTTTACAGTGAATTTAAATATTCATAATTTTTACATTATTCTTATAATAATCAAGTAATACTGTTACAGATTCTAAAAGCTTCGGCCTCCTACATGTCAGTTCTATTTGCAATGTATTGAAGCGAAACTACTTTTTATTGTCATCGAATTTTTAATGACTGTTAATAGTTGGTTGTTATTTAGTTGCAAAAGAATTTACATATAAATTAAAACCGTTGCCCTATTTCTTACCATTCTCTTTCATGTGCGTGCACATTTGCATGCATGCGTGCGTTCAGTCTCTGATGTGAGCTGACTTACTTATCTGGTATGTTTCCAAGTGGCGAATCGGAGAACATCCAAGTGATCTTCGGGTTTCTGATTGTCCGAGTAGGCTCCTGGATGACTATAACCGGTCTTCCGAACGTGAAATCCTGTCTAGGGTCAGAAAAGCTACTGCCGTGAACCAACTTTTCCATACCAAGCTGGGAGCTATACCGTGGCGATGACTGTATGGCACTGGGATGCAGCATTATGAATGATGTTTCTAGGAGCGATACCGAAATCCTAAAATATTTATCCTTGCACGTGTATGCGGTGCTTTTCCCGGGTGGACTATCTTTCTCTATCTACTCATGGAACGTAGCAGCTGCTCCTTAAAAAGAAATTGCTGCAAAGCCGAAAAAAGGAGAAATAGGGAGAAGAACTTAGCCAGATTGACTTTCTGCCCCTGATACTGCTCTCGAGGTAATACCGTGGAAGGGAGAGAGGGACATGCTGGTAATTATTTTATTTTTAACAAATGGTTTTCTCGCATAATTAGATATATATTCCCTTATTATAGATTTTCGAAATGTTTAAACAATATTATAATGTTTATAAAACAATTTTTTTTGCAAAATTTACATAAGCTCTTCGTATTTTACGATGTTTTTATATAGCTTATAATATATACTTGTCGTTTGCGAACATCGTTGGTACTATATATAAAACTTTACTTAGCACTTCGTTTCTCTGTTTTCTGCTTCTTGCACATTTTTTCACAATTAATGCACGCAACTTTTATCTTATGTGCACCCGAGTTTCAGCCAAAATCGATTTACATATTTTTAAAGAATATAGTTGCGATCGCGTGCACATTCGCCGCACTTACCGTAATACGCGAGGAAGTTATCTTTCGATATTAAGGAAATAAAATCTTGTAAAAAGAGAAACATTCGTCTCTTCCACCTTCCCTTTTCCTCGAAATATTCTCTGCTACGCACGCAAATACAAAACTTTTCTTACGGTCACCGAATACGGATTAATATTTTATGTACATTCACGTGTTGCTATCTGCTGTTGCTTGAATTTTTAAAGAAAATAACAAACTGCGCGTTACACCGTTTGGCTAGAGAATTCGAGAAGGAGAGAATCGGACATCCGGAAATTTCTTTTCTTTTTTTCACTAACAAAAGTACACGCATGTTTCGATCGAAATATTTAATAAACCGTGACTCGTGGGAGGGTGAACCGACTCGTGCGCTCTTCCGAGCTTTCAGTTTGTACAGAGATACCATACAGTGCATATCATACGATCGATCAGGCTCGTAACAACGTTTAAAATTCTCATGATCAACGAATGTTAACAGTGTAAAATAGAATAATAATAATAACAAAAATATGAAAGTAGGGAATGCAGTTAGCCAAGCGATAGAAATTTGTCTACGAATTTTTGGTATTTGGCCGAATACATCGTGCGTTTTATTACGTAGAGTGTTCTGGGCCGTTACGGTCTTAATCGAGCAAGCCTTTCAATATCGATATATCGTAATGCATTTCAATTTGATCGAGCTTTCTGATATGATGGACACTTTGAGTACAACAATGGCGTACACGATATTATTATGTAAACTCGTTATTTTTTGGTACAAACAGCGGTGAGATACGAAACGGCACATATGTAGTAATATTGCACTATCAGTGAAAAAATTTAGCTTTAAATATTACTTATTTAATTATATTTAATTATGTGTTATTTAATAACATTAAGTTAATTATATGAATTTGGTATTACATCGATTCAACAATTATTTTAACCAATAAAATAAATTAAGGCAACTGGGGGAAATATGCCAGTGTGGGGAATATGCCACTCGTTATGTTTAACCCTTAAATACCCCGTGGGGTCCAGCGGACCCCAGACCCTTTAGAATGAAATGTTTTCTAATGTTCTTGCCAAAAATGGAGCTCATGCCCATTGATGATAGTTGAGTGACCTACCCGTTTGTACACTTAGCAGTACTCAGTTTACTTAATTTTTTATACTATGTTGAAATTGAAATTTTAACAATATAAGCATTTTATTCTCTTTTCTAAGCCTTGAACAATATTAAAAAAATGTTTATAACTAAAGATAAAAAAATCAATGAGTAAGGAGACATTTTTCATGCTGGGATCTTTTAGACTCCTCATGTCATTTACGAGATTTTTGAGAGGTGTGGCATTTAAGGGTTAACAAAGCTACGGCTAGGAACGTTGTTGTAAATATTGTAAAATTGTTAAAAATATTATATCTGACGTTTTGCCCAAGTTTTACTTACTTCCTGTCAGTATTATAGTTTTTATGGGGCAAGTACAGTACGACAAGTATGACAACGTGCTTTTTAGAATGTTCTTAGTGTTTTATTGAAATTGTAATAAAAATATTCTTTTACATGTTTTTAGACAGGAATTCCCTTCTAAAGTTAAATTACTATATAAATTACTATACATGTTTGTATATGTGGCATATTACCCCCCCCCCCCACATGGTGGTAATATGCCACTTTTGCAACACTTTTGTATTTCTTTCTTTTTAATAGTAAAGAATCAAAATATTTCATTAAAACCATATATAAATAATAGATAAAAGAAGGAAAAAGAAAAGACCAGTATGCAAAGATACCTCAAAAAGAAAAAGAAATAGGAAAAAAATCATATTTTTCTTAAGTGTGGCATATTTCCCCGAGTTACCCTATTTGATAATTGCTTTAATTGATAAAGTAAATTGTTTAGCAATTGCAAATGTGAACAATGTAACAAACTTGAATTAAGGACAAATTGCTGTAAATAAATTAATTATTGAGCACAAATCGGAAATAAGCGGACTCGCGTGAGTAAAGTCAATGCACAACATGAATTTTTTCGCCGATAGTTTGCATAACGCTTCTTTGCGGCCATTATCATGATTATGATTAATAAAAACCGTTCGTAGAACGTTCAACAAGATATTAACGATGATGGCGATCGACTGGGAAAAATGTTCCAAGACAAAATTCAGTATGTTCGCGACGACCAGCAATGTCAAACTGTCGCACCGCTTCGCTAACATAACGGTGATTCTTTATTCGACGTCTATAATTTTTTTTAGCAGCAATGTTTTTATACAGAACGCGGATAATGGCATAACCTTCAACGATTCCACACGATTACTCATTCTGGAGATGGATTTGCCATTTGACGCTAATCGGAGATTCGTATATGAATCAGTCATAATTATTCAATTTGTTTATTTGTTGATATGTGCTAACGCAATGGGTTTATTAAATGCTCTGCTCATAAATCTGGTAAGTCGTGTTACACAAAATTTTATTTATATAATTGTTATTTTATAAATGTTATCTATTATTTATATGTATTACTTATAAAACTCAATTTCGTGATATCTTATTAAACCATGTATAATATCAGTTGATTGACGGAATGTATATATACATATATGCAAATATCCTACATTATTAAACATAGTATATGGTAATTGTGGTATTTTACGGATTTTAAACAATTCTGTACATCATAAATTTAATTTAGATATTTAATGTTTCTTTTTCGACCTCTCTCTTACATATTGCTGTTGAAAGAAACGTATATTTTAGATATTGCATATAAGCGGTCAAATAGATATTCTTCGTAAAAGTGTAATGGGAATTTTTCCAAAAGAAAGAAACAGCCCGAGTCGTTTTGTGATAAAGGAAATAATTCAAAAACACCAGAAAATTATCACTTTTTCAGAGCATATGGAAGATTTGTATTCGTATATCGCGATTGTGCTGTTTGTAACGAATACGTTGATTATCTGCTGCTTGGGTTTTACAATTGTCGCAGTAAGTGATTTTGATCAAATGTATAATGGTTCAGATGAATATATACTATAGGAACCGCGCTGTTGAATCTGCAAATTAGAAAAAGTTCCTGTCTTAAATTATTTATTATTTTATTTCATTTCCCTTGCTCTTTCTTAAAATTCTAGTCGATTGGTCGACCCAATGCTTTACAAAGTATACTAAAGACTCTCTCATTTTATTTTGTTACGAATATGGAGGCGTTCATATTCTGTTTTGCTGGAGAATACTTGAGCGCAAAGGTTAGACGTTGTGACAAATATTGTACACGATAAATAAATATTACGTAATTACTTCTTAAAGCTACAAAATCCATTATTTAATAGAGCAAAAGCATTGGAGATGCTGCTTACGATTCCCTATGGTACGAATCAAATTCTAGAGACAGTCGTATTATATTGTTTTTAATAATGAGATCGCAAAATCGATTAACTATTACAATTGGAAAGATAATGAATTTGTCTCTAGAACAATTTAGCAGTGTAAGTCTATCACACAGATTTGTTTTCTATAGGTGAAACTCTTCACAGATGCTAAAGATTGCCTTGGCAATATTTTTATCTAATTTCTGTATATACATTACATCTTATAATAATCAAGTAATACTGTTACAGATTCAAAAAGCTTCGGCCTCCTACATGTCAGTTCTATTTGCAATGTATTGAAGTGAAACTACTTTCTATTCACATCGAATTTTTAATGACCGTTAATAGTTGGTTGTTGTTTAGTTGCAAACGAATTTGTATATAAATTAAAGAGTAAAACCGTTTCTCTATTTCTTACCATTCTGTTTCATGCGCGTGCACATTTGCATGCATGCGTGCGTTCAGTCTCTGTGAGCTGACCTACTTATCTGATGTGTTTCCAAGTGGCGAATCCAAGGAGAACATGCAAGTTATCTTCGGGTTTCTGATTCTCCGAGTAGGCTCCTGGGTGACTATAACCGGTCTTCCGAACGTAAAATCCTGTCTAGAGTCAGGAAAGCTACTTCCGTGAACCAATTCTTCCATACCAAGCTGGGAGCTACCGTGATGGCGATGACTGTATATGTACAATTTTTTTGGCAGCAGCGTTTTCATAAAGAACGCGGATGATGGCGTAACCTTCAACGATTCCACACGATCATTACTCATTCTACAGATGGATTTGCCATTTGATCTTAATCGGAGATTTGTATATGAATCAGTCATAATAATTCAATTTTTTTATTCGCTGACATGTTGACGCCAATGGTTTATTAAATGCTCTACTCATAAATCTGGTAAGTCCTGTTACACGAAATGTTATTAATATAATTATTATTTGAAGTATTATCTATATATTGTGTATGTTACTTATAAAATTCAATTTTGTGATATTTTATTAAGCATGTATATATAATATCAGTTGATTAACGGAATGTATATGTTAAGATATCACGCCTTTTAATATGCAATCTGCGCTACCGAAGTGTATCAGTGTACGGTGGAATAGGAAGATAACGGGAACTGTCGATCGTAAATCAATATCGATCAGCGCGCGACATCGTGTGTCAACTTAGAAGACTATATTACTTTTGCCCTCGCTACCGTTTTCGTTTCCGCGCTCACTCACATTCCGCTCGCGAGGCTGAGAGCTGCGTTCGTGCGACACGTGTATTAATCAAGTGTTACTTAAGTAAAGATATCAAAGTATTTTCGCAACAGTATAATTATACATATGCAAACATCCTACATTATCAAACATAGTATATTGGTAATTGTAATATTTTACGGATTTTAAAAGATTCTGTACATTATTAAATTATAGGTATTTAATATTTTTTCTTTCGACCTCTCTCTTATACATGGCTGTTAAGGAGTTCCTATAGTGGCGGTAGTTATCGACAATTTTTCATTTTAAGGAATCTTTGAATTGGCTTTACAGAATTACAAGTTTTTGGTCTAGAATTAAAATACGCACAAAAATCTACATCGCGATACACGATTTCATATCGGGAACAAAAAAAAATTAAAAATTTTACTAATTTGGGCACATACACTGTCATCTGACGACAATAACAAAATTACTGCAGTTTATATATATATAATGACACCAAGGCGACGTAACACATGTAGGAACAATATCGTGTAAATAAAACTAAGGCCGGTATTCATAATCAGATCTTATTTCAAGACCGTCTTAAGTAATATCTTAAGATGCTAATACGGCTTTGTGAATGGTTAATGACATCTTAAGATATTCGCATGCGTGCATGCGTTTCAATTGGAGTAAGAATAAAACTTGGGGCTTCCAGGCGGTAGATCGATGACTCGAGATACGCAATTTTTATTAAATGAAATCGGTAAATGTAAGCCCATACTGCTTTCCCCCCTGCTAGCATTATTCCCTCCACTTTGCGAGTCCCGATAATTTCTTTTTCTTTTTTTCTTTCTTTAATTTTTCTGTAGAACTTTTATACGAACATTACTCTTGCTGCCCGCACGGCTTCTAGCATTATTTTTAAATAATTATAATTGGCCGCTAATTGCATTACCCTGACGAGAAAAGGAGTGAAAACGAGTGGAAAGGAATGAATTCGTAAACTTTCTGTTATTATTTACAATTTCGTGATTGTATATCTATAGTTGTAATCGAGTATCTTATATGTTCTTACCAAAAGGATGTTTAATGATTATTCGTTTTCTCTCAATTGCTTGTCGATGCGCTTTCGCGTTTCAGTTTTCAGTGAGATATTCCGCCATCAATGAAAATGAACAAAACCTGCTGATGTTTGATGCTTCATAAATCATTGATTAGAGAAGCTTCTTTCTCGCAATTATGAAAATGACTGCTATAAGCACCGTATGCTTCTCTATAAAATTCATTCTTCGCAACTTTGGTATCTAACCAGTATTATGCACTGTTTTGCGCAGGTTGTTCTGGTTCGTGACATTAATCGTCGTTCAATTTGTCAGTATACTTATATTGCATTGCACTATCATACCGATGAGTTGATGGATTTGATGAACAATTTTAGCTGTTCTTTGACGCGTACAGCCAGTTGCTTTTTAAACTAATTATCTTCTGAACCCATCGCGACGGTGAGTGAACCTAATTATTCTCATTTTAAATCGTTTTCTTTCATACGATACAAGTATCAAATTGCTATTTTGTAAGTTATTTAGCATTGGTTTTTCTGTACGGTGTAGAAAGTTTTGCGATATGTTGACAGTTGCGGATTAAAGAAAAATACGAAATATCCATTCAGCATGAACATGATGACGAACATGGCTATCAATATCGCGTGTCGAATGTAATTATCGGCCTTCACATAGCCGCTAATAGTGACCTATAGTCTCGGCATAATTTTGTCGGGGGAAATTGAAGGTGATAACTTTAATATAACGACTGCTGCCGTTCAAGCACTTGTTTTGAGGATGGAATTTCTCTTCGACATCATCACATCAACAGTTCACCCGTGCACGAGCTCGTAATGATCATGCAATTTTTTCACATGTTAACACAAGCGTGATTAACGTGCTAAACGCTTTAATCATGACGTTGGCAAATCCCAAGATTTATCGCTAAATTTCGAGTGATTTTATGTTAGGTAATCACCATCAACGTAACATGCTTCCGATCAGAAATTCTCGATGACTAGATATTGATGAAACTTCAAGGTCAATTCTGGAAAACAAAATTTAAATTGTTTAAAATAATATTGCGTTGATATAAGATGATTTGACTGTCATAATTGAAGCGATGTGTAGAAGAAAGGAACATAAATTAAAATTATTTAATTTTGACTTATAATAATTCAAAAATTTTTCATTTTTTCACAGATTTTACTTTTGTATAGTCAATCAATATTGCTTAACTGTGTGTAAATATTCTAGAAACACGTATATGTAAAAAAAATAAAGGTATTTAAAATAATTTTTACTTATGTATCTTTCTTTCAGCTGATTTAAAACTTGAACATGTGTATATATGTGTGTCTTAGTTCTCCCATAATTATTTATGTAAAATGCTATAAAATCTATCTCAATAGTTATTTATGTTTGCTGTAATTTTTAGATATTTCATGTTGGTGGTCGTCAAATCGATATCACACGGGAACAGTTGATAAACGTATTTTCCAGCAAGCACGTAAACAATTTAACCCGAATCACAATAAATAATCTGATAGAAAAACATCAGAAGATTATTTTATATATGTATAGAGAATGTGAGAGTATATCGAATAAGTTGTTATCGCTATTGTGAGTAAAATCGGGAGGTATCAATAAGAAACAAATTCTTATCGATTGACTTGCTGTAGATATATTGTTAAAAAACATCTAGAATACACTTTTTGACTACAAATAACGACAACTAAATTATTAATAACGTAATTAAAATATTTGAAAGGTAAACAAGTGATTTGAATTTTAAATGGAGGAAGTGTTCCCCCACACTAGATAATAATGTTATTCTCTCAACAATGCTATTCTGTATAATAATATTAAAAAAGGAGGAATTTTGTTTTTAGAGAATCGTAATTGCATGGTTTGTAGGATGAAAATGTGAAAAGAGTATTAATGCAAATAATGTTGCAGTTAATAAACGATCCAGACGTTTCCACAATGTTGGAAAAGACTCTACTGTTTTACATCATTATATGAACCTCGAGGCGCTCAGTCTTTTCTTTGCCGGAGAATACTTAAGTACATACATAGGTCAGTGTATAATGTTAACTTAACAACTTGATTTCATAATCCATTTTGAAGTCGTCTAAATATAAAGTTTCACATCTTGGCATTTAACGAGTGGCATTTAATTAATACCTACCCTGTAAACTTTAATCTCAACAATCGAGCATATTATATCTAGATTTGCATAACCGATTCAACAACTGCAGTTACGTAAAGATTAATGACAATTGGTTTTTATATATACAGTGTGTTTCTTAAAGAACGCTCACTAATTACATAGCGCTGTTCCTTATAAAAAATTGAGTCCTGAACCATTTTTTCTATAATGCTTAATAAAGCAGTAATTATTGAGAGTAAAGTTAATCCAGTCAATGTCATCCTTTAGCTGGGTGTACGTTAATATATTTTCAGATGTATATTTTTATCCTTTTTCCGTGATTATTATTATTATAGATCGTGAAAATGTCGGCGTCTTAGTTTTACGTATCTATGATGGCCATGTCCTGAAAAAAAAGAAGAATTAATTATGGTTAGTTGTGAAGAATTATAAGTGTTACATTTAAAAATTGATTAAAAGAGATAACGCTCGTAGCTCTGCATTTTATACGCTTTTCTATTCTACCATTTCGCATTGCCACTCCGAATATCTCACTGACCACGCACGTGACGTAAAAATTATACCACCTATAATCTACTTTAAACCTAATTATTTATCCTCTCTCTTTCTTCGACATATACCTGGCTGCATATATTTATTTTATCTATATTATTCTATTTACATTTTCTTTCAACTCTTTCATCCATCTTTTTAACATAATTCTCTTTCTGTCTTCTCTCTCTTAAATCTCTGCTATTTTCTCTCCCGTCCATCATTCATTCATACATATATTTCCATATTTCTCAGTCTTGTGTTTTCTTTCTCTGTGTTTCTTCTATACGCTTTTTTAATTCTCTGATGCTTGCATTCCGCTACCCTCCGCAACTTATCCTTGCCCTCAAATATCTCAGCATCCCCATTGTTCTTAATACCATGTTATATCTTGATTCTGTCATTCCCTCTGTCTTATTTTCTTTCCTTTCTATCTTACATCTCTGTTCTTTCTCTTCCACTCATTGTGAATAATATGGTAGCATTTTATATTACAGTTAACTCTATTTATTATTAATTTTTATTATTTTTTTTACGTAACATATATGTCATCACAATAAACAATTAACGTTGTTAAAGATTTAATTGTTAGCCTCTGTATCACGATTCTATCGCTCTATATATATATATATATATCAAAGTAAAACAATATTTTATATATATTGCGTTTCTAATAAGCATTAAAAGTCGGCTATTATATAGTTGCATAGAAAATTTGCATACAAATTAAAATTCGTCAAAATGTTTCGATGTTACTTACTGCTCTATATCACGTGCGTCAATGTACTTGTTCGTACGCTTTCATTGAATATCAGAATAAACTCGGAAAATCAAATACTCGCATAATTTGAAATACACAAAGTTGTGTTAAATAAAGTCCGTGAACAAAGTGAGTTATGGTTTTCTCGTGCTCGCCCATTATTCTCCCCGCTTTTAGTCCCCGCCATCGATTTCCATTCGGACTTTATACATTTTCTGAGCGCACAGCGTCTTGAATTTTAACTGAATTACTTTATTATTGCGTTATAGGAAACGACAAACTGAGGAAGGGAGAACGTAAATTTGCGCAAATTGTAAATTTTCTTCTCTTCTCTTTTTCTTTTATTTTCCCGTACCTGAAACCGCAAGAGTGTACAATCGTAATCATGATCGGTGCTCTTGGCTTTCCTCGAACACGCAATTTCCACGCAGGCTGACAATTTTTTTTACGATCACCGCAATGAATTTAACATTCGGTGCGCGTTCGCGTGTTGCACACCTACGTTTGCTTGAATTTTTAAAGCAAATCGCTCACTACTGCACCGGTCTGCAAGGTAATCGATTTAAGGGATACGCCTTTCGTATTTTTTTTTCCTACGTTACAAGCAACTGGAAAGGCACAGCAATTGCGTACATAATATAAACGCAGGTGAAAATATTTAATGACTGTGAGGGAAGAAGCAGAATGTGTTTTTTTGTTTCGCCTTCTCTCGAGACTTTCCAATTTATACAAACACGCGTAGTTTTACACATCGTACGATTGAGCAGCTTTATAACGATTCGATAACATCGGACTTTTTAGTAACGCGAGTTATACATATATCCTCTTTTTAAGAAAAGAACAGTGAACGAATATAAAAGGAAACGAAAAAAGTATGGAACAAATACCTACGAGCACCATCAACCGATCTATAGAAATTCCGCTTCGCATTTTTGGTATCTGGCCGGGTTTATCGTATATTTCATTCTGTAGATTGTTTTGGACGACTACACTAGTGGCCGTTCAATCCTTTCAATATCGATATCTTATTACGTACTTATACACCGTTGATTTTTCCGATCTGATAGACGGCTTAAGTGCAACTTTGGGTTTTAGCCAGTTCTTTTCTAAACTCATCATTTTCTGGCTCAAACAGCGGTGAGACATGTAATAATTTGAATGCTGTAAAAATATTAAAAGTATTTTCACAGAAAGAGACATAATAATACTATTTTTAATTATATAATATGTGCATTTGACACACACCACAATGTTATAAAAATTCTTGCACGTATGTAGCTCTAAGAAATTATTATTTTTTTTACTATTATTGTGGTAATTCATGAAATCGCTCGTAGAACATTTGTTAAGATATTGGCAATGATGGCAATGGACTGGAAAAAAAATGAGCAGTGACGACTTTAGCACACGTGTGACAATAAGTAAAGCCATTCTGTCGCATAATTTCGCTAATTTCGTCTTCGGTACCTATTCAATAGCTATAACGTTATACTGCGCTAGCGTTTTCATGAGTAACTTAGAAGCAACTGACATATCTACGCGACCACTCATTCTGAAGATGGATTTCCCGTTTAACAGCGATACGCGTTTCGTGTATGGTCTGGTATTAGTCATACAATTTTTTTGTACAGTGCTTTACGGTAGCGCTGCTGTCATGCTAAACACTCTTCTCATTGTTTTGGTGAGTGAAATAGAATTGCTTTAAAATGCTTTGATTAAAAATTTTTTAACTGTCGAGTCCGCAAACTAATGCAACGCAATGTTATTGTATAATTACTGCGATTACAAAAGCTCAAGATGAAATCGGACTTTCGTAATCTTTCAGGTATTGCATTTAGCTGGCCAACTCGAGATTCTCGGTAAATGGTTGTCAGACATCATTTCAAAGGATAACGAATACAGATTGAGCGTAAAAACGATAAGGAAAATAATTGAAAAACATTAGAATATTATTATCTTTTCAAAAAACATTGAGAATTTATATTCCGACATTGCGTTGATTCTATTCATGTCAGATACTTTGATTATTTGCTGCATCCATTTTTTGCTCGTTAGGGTAAGAACCGCGATGAGTTCCAAAGCTGAAAAATCAATAATTTAATGGAAAATAATTTTAACGAAAAGATTGCGGATTATTGATTTAACTTATGTTCAACGACTAAGTATTAACTATTTTAAAATTATCATTGTTGAAAAAAGTGTCATTTTTAACATTCTAGTCAATTGGAAAGTCAGATTCTGCTATAACGATTTTGATGAAATTCGTTGAATTTTACGCCGCAGTGACTTCTGAAGTATTCATGTTTTGTTTCGCTGGAGAATATTTAAGCGCTAAGGTTAGCGTTAACATCTATGATGTGTCCAATTATTAACAAGTGAGAACCGCTGATTCTCTTCTTCTATAAATTCTCGGTATATAGAGCAGAGCAATCGAAGACGCTGCATACAATTCCCAATGGTACCAGTGCAGATTTCAGGACAGCCGAATTATCTTGTTCCTGATAATGAGATCGCAAAACCAGCTAACGATTACAATTGGGAAATTCATGGATCTTTCCTTTGACCGATTTCTTAATGTAAGAATATCTTCAAAATATTTTGTTACGCTAAAAATGTTTAATTTTATCTTCTACTGTAATGTAATATTTAATTGCAATCCCGCGTATTTGCTATCTATAATGCAGTAATGTACATAATAAATTAATAATACTTTACGCATATGTCTTAATCTGACAATTCCTATTTTCATATATTAATTTAGTGACAAACGCATAACATTGTTATAGATTATGAAAGCCTCAGCATCTTATGTATCAGTCATGTTAGTGATGTATTGACGACAAAAATACGAATGCTTAAAATATAATATATAACTATTTATAATATAATACTGACTTAAAAAAAGTGTTAAATCAAATTATTATATTAAAAAAATGCACGTATTGAATAAAAATCTCATTTCACTGCAATCGTATATTTGTCTTACATTTATTTTCTTATTGCAACATTTAAATGCACACATATGCACACATAAGTAATTCGAAATAAATCACGTTAATTGTAAGATATCTGCAAGTTTTCTTCATTTATCTGACAAAAATTGATAAGACCCAAGTAACGAAGACTCGAAGATTCGTACAACTAATTCACATACATGATACTCCATAATTTTATTTTTCTTTCCGGTGCCTTGCTTCTTACATCTCATATCATTTATTTTACTGATACTTAAAAAATATATAATTTTAGTAATGCAATCGCGAACGATCCACGATGTATCATACTCTGAATTACTAAAACAAATAAGTTCGCGAATGCGCAGTGAGTGCTTTACATGAAAGATATTATTCGACAGACGCTTTTTTCCGTAATAGCGGTTATTCGAAAAAAGTTAACACTTAATGACATTTCATGCACAACTACATAGCAAAGAATATTATTTTTTCCCTTCGGATCTTTCTTCTGTCCTCTAGTTCTTAATAATTTCCAAGCATCTTGCCACCGGATGTACATACATCTCCGCGTATAGATCATTACATATTTAAGCAAATTATTCACGAGTGCATTGTCAGCGGAGGAAACGCAAGATGACTTTGATCGCTCTTTTTTTTTTTAATTACAAGAAGCTACGTCTTCGTGTGTAAGATAAAAATATTTAATAAGCAACTGTCATTGATCAATTGCCTAAGGGAGATATCTATTTCACAATGCTCCTATAACATTGCAGTCCTCATGCAAACTTTCAACAACGTACATCAAACTGAGTGGAGAATATAAATTCAGCGAGAGCATACGGTCTTTATACTTTGACAAGAGTCCCTAGGTTTTGATGTGTTAACTTAAACATAGACAGCAGAAAAAAAAATTATGACGAGTAAACGTACGATCAATCGCACGCTAGAACTTATGCTGACCGTGTTCGGTGTCTGGCCAGGTATATCATGCGTACTGCTCTACAGAGTGTTTTGGGTGATTACGTTAGCAATTAATCAATTCCTTCACTACCGGTACTTTGTAACACATTTTCATTTCGACAATATCTTCGACTTGATGGACTGTATGAGTAGCTTCTTGGAGTTTGTAAAACTGATGTTTAAGCTCATTATCTTCTCGTTGAAACAGCGGTAAGAAACGGTTAATAAAAGTATTTAAAAAATTTGTAAAGATAAATAACATTGCGGAAATGTGCTGCAATTATTTCAAAACATTCGATCGTTTGTAGAAAATTTATCGAAATCTTAACGATGACAGCGGAAGATTGGAAAGATTGCGATAACACTGGCGTTGAGTTGCGAGAAACAGCAAAGAGAGCGAAACTATCGAGTCGTATTTGTAATGGATTAATTATTCTTTATACAATCTCCGGGCTTGCATACGTCCTTGGCTTTTTCTTAGCCGATACCGACGTCACAGATTTTACAGCTGAACTGCCTCTCATTATGAAAATGAAGTATCCCTTCGTTATAGACACGCAACGCAAGTACAGACTGGTATTGGCTACGCAATCCGTTTTCGCGATGGTGGGCGCTTTGGGAGCTTGTTTATTCAACGCTTTGTTTCTAACTCTGGTAACCTGCACCTACATAAGCAAGTATTATAAGAAAAATATAATTATATTCATATAATTAATGTCCCAAATAATCCATATAAATGTTGAGTTGTAAATTCGAAAAAAATTGAATACCTATTTCAGATTCTAATCTGCCTGCATATTATCGAATGCATTTCTTATAACATTCTTAGTCTTTATATTGTAGGTAAAATCAGTAATTGTAATCACATTGTCATAAATGACAGAATTGTGATTTCTAGACTCTACACGTGGGCAGTCAGATAAACATCCTACTTCGCTGGTTGAGAGAAGTTGGATCTAAAGACATCGAGAAAACGGACGACTCATTCGCCACTGTTATTACGAAAATTATTCGGAAACATCAAAGTATTATCAATCTCTCAGAGAAGATTGAGAATCTTTATTCATACATCGCCTTGCTACAATTCACAGCGAATACGGTGACCATTTGCTCATTGGGATTTCTCATCGTAACTGTGAGTAAACTTATTAATATTAATATTAATATTAATATTAAAATTTCAAATATAAAAATATGTATTTCACTTTGGAATCAATTACATAAGTCAACATTTTATGTATTGATCTCTATTATGTATATGCCATTTTAATTAATTCATGTATTCATTTAAGCCCCAATATCTCTAACTTTTGATCCATCCGTAAATGTGTTCATCTTCGATTTTGTTTCAACGTTGCAGGCAATCGGAACCCCCGACGCCATTGAAAAAATAGTAAAATCTCTTTTATTTTACTTTAATACGAATCTCGAAGCGTTTATATTTTGCTTCGCTGGAGAATATCTAAGCAATAAGGTTAGCAACGGAAGATTATTGTGATAACAATACAGACAAAATGACATATAGATATTTTAGCGTTTGTGATATTAAAACTAATATTTTGTAAAGATCACCACAACACTATAGAATTCTTTCTGTTATTAATTTTATCTTCATAGAGCAAAGCGATCGGAAACGCAGCGTACAATTCCGCTTGGTACGATATGAAAGCTAAGGATAGTCGGGTTCTATTGTTTACAATTTTAAGATCGCAGAGGCAATTACAGCTTACAGCTGGCAAAATGGCTGTTCTCTCCTTAGAATACTTTACAAGTGTAAGATACGTAATAATTACAGAAAGAAAAATATATATTATATATATATTAATTAAATCTTTTATGTGCAATGACATAATCACCTATATTTTTATCTATCACAATATTTCTGATATGTATCATAACGAATGATAATATTATTATCGTCAAGTTAATTTTTCTAGCGTACAAAATTTTTTGCATAGACATATCATAATAATGCATAAATATATTTTTTGGTATTGCTAATAAAGGCAACATTTTTATAGATCATGAAGGCCTCGGGATCGTATTTATCAGTACTCCTGGCAATGAAATAAACGCTGTAATATCTATCTTGTATATAATATATAAACATAATAAATATTTTTTTAAATGTATACTTTTAGATCAACACCAGACACAGTATACCGTTATTAATTGTATACAGTTTTTTGTATACAGTTAAGAAGTCGCGATATCTTTTTGCTAGTGTGAGAAAAATTATGTGAAGTTCTTTTCTCTCTTATCTAAAACACAGTTTTTCAATCATCTAAATATATTTCCGAACATATATACACAAACGCATTTTTTGTGCCTGTACTCTGTACTCTACGCACTTGTTAATTTCTTGTAAATATCACCATCGCCCATAGATGCGCTACGAATTGCATGCGAGAAGACTCACTTTCGTAAAATTTGATGTGTTTTTTCGGTGTATGAACTTCAAAACTCTTCCGAAGTACGCTGAAATACGACTGATCGTCGGACGTGTACGTCGCCACGTTCGCGTTCGCAGGAATCATTGCATATTTAAATACGCGATTACATCACCGGCGCCCGAAGGAAAAAGGCAGGACCCTATGTGTGTTCTCCCTCTTCTTGTATCGATATTGTGAGAACTGCGGTAAGCGTATATAAGCGAGGGCTGCACGTGACACAAAAAAATATTTAATGAAATACTCCCATTGGTCTATTCTGATAGGGAGCGTCCATTTGATGAACTCGTAGGACTTCCCAGTCTTTATGCAGATATTCTAGTCTAGAATACACATCAAGTTCTCATTGGCGAATACATTGAATGAACGAGACAAAGAGAGAAAGATAGAAAGAGAACACGCGCGGTTCTCTCACCCTTCTGAAGGAGCGTTTGTTCTGTTGCGTATATAAATCGATTAATACTTTCCTTTGCATAAAAACGAGAGTAAAGAAAAATGATGAATTAGGACGCGTAAAAGTATAAATACCTAAAGAGAACAAAAAGTCAAAATGTGATTTTAACTTTTCTATTCTCTTTGGTAAATCACATGTTACACTTAAATACTCACTGTGTGCGATAAATGACCATCAGGCACATCGTGTATTATAATCTGCAGAACGTAATAAATTATCACGTTCGCACGAGATGAAATTTGCCATCGATATTTTTTATGTATTTGAATTCACAACCTGTTTTTGATTTATTGAACTGTTTTAGTAGATTTCTGAAGCAAGTAAAATTTACGATTAAATTGTTTACATTTTAACTGAACAAACAATATGTAACGCTACATAATATCTAAATAATATTATGCATTATGAAGCCCGGCTGGCGGCCGAAGTAAGACAGCGTGATTAGTTTCGTTATAATGCATATCTATATATATATATATATATATATATATATATATATATAATATGAACATATATTAAATAAAATTTTTATCCTATTATAATCGTATACTTGTTTTATATTTATCTTCCGATTCAATCGTGCAAGTGCACGCAAATTCACAGATATGTAATTCGAAAAATATGTTAATTGCAAAATACTAAATTCTCGACCTGAAAAAGATTGATAGGTTACAAATAACGAGGATTCGAAAAGTTGTATGAGTATATCGCGCATACCAAATCATTTTATTTTCTTCCTACACTTTGTGCCATACATATGATATTATTAGTTTACTGAAATTTCAGAGCAATATATGATTGTAGTATGCAATTGCGTACGATCCACCATGTATCATAAGATACTTTGAATTATTAAAAGGTAAATAAGTCGCGCAAATGCGCAGTGAGTGTCTCACGTAAAAGATATTCTAAAACGTTAAGACATTATGACAGTTTAATGACATTTCGTGCACTGTTCGTTGCGCAATTACCTAGCCATTTTCTTTAGTTTTTCCCCTCGAATCTCTTTTCTTTCGCTGGAAGCGATTTTTCTCCGGATGTACATACACCTCCACGTATAGATCATTACATATTTAATCAAATTATTCACATCGTCAGTGGTGGAGAGAACGTATAAACGACTCTGATCGCTCTCTTTATTTTTTAAATTACAAGAAGCTACTTCTTCGTGGTACTGCACACACACACAGTAAGATAAAAATATTTAATGAGCAACTACCATTGATCATTCGCCTAAAGAAGATATTTACAATGACTCTAGAATCTTCCAGTCTATACGCAAGTTTTCAACAACGTACATCAAACTGTGGTTGAAGAATATAATTTCAGTGAGAGCATATGTTCTATATACAGTGACAAGAGTATCTCCAGGTTTTGATGCCCTGGCTTGTACATAGACAACAGCAGAGAAAGAAATTATGGCGAATAAACGTACGATTAATCGCACGGTAGAACTTATGCTGACTATGTTCGGTGTCTGGCCAGGTATATCATGCGTACTACTCTACAGAGTGTTTTGGATGATTACGTTAGCAATTAATCAATTCTTGCACTACCGGTACTTTGTAATACATTTTCATTTTGACAATCTTTTCGACTTGATGGACTGTTTGAGTAGCTTCTTGGCGCATGTAAAACTGACCGTTAAACTCATTATCTTCTCGTTAAAACAGCGGTAAGGGCCACTTAAAAAAATTAACTGTTGAAAAATTTTGTAAAGAAAGACAAAAATAACATTGCGGAAATGTGCTACAATTATTTCGTAATACTCGATCGTTTGTAGAAAATTTATCGAAATCTTAACGATGACAGCGGAAGATTGGAAAGATTGCGATAACACTGACGTTGAGTTGCGCGAAACGGCAAAGAAAGCGAAACTATCGAGTCGTATTTGTAATGGATTAATTATTCTTCATACAATCGCCGCGTTTGCATACGTCGTTGGCATTCTCTTAGCCGATGCCGACGTCACAAATCCAACAGCTGAACTGCCACTCATGATGAAAATGGAATATCCCTTCGGTATAGACACGCAACGCAAGTACAGACTGGTATTAGCTACGCAATTCGTTTTCGTGATGGTGTGCAGTTGGGGAGCTGGTTTATTCAACGCCTTGTTTCTAACTCTGGTAACCTGCACCTACATAAGCAAGTATCGTGAGCAAAATATAATTATATTTATAATTAGTGCCCATGTCAATTGATCCATATAAATGTTAAGCCGCAAATTTGAGAAAAATAGAATATCAATCTATTTCAGTTTTTAAAATTCGCATGCGTGCATTTTTATTCCTATCTTTATAGGTAAAAATATATAATTGTAATCACATTGTCATAAATGACAGAATTTTGATATCTAGACTCTCCACGTGGGCAGTCAAATAAACATCCTGCTGTGCTGGTTGACGGAAGTCGGATATAAGGACATTAATAGAACGAATGAATCATTCTTCACTGGCATGGCAAAAATTATCCGGAAACATCAAAGTATTATCAATCTCTCAGAAAAAATTGAAAATCTTTATTCGTACATAGCCTTGCTGCAATTCACATCAAATACGCTCATGATTTGCTCATTGGGATTTCTGATAGTAACTGTGAGTAAACATATTAATATTAAAATTTCAAATATAAAAATATGTATACCACTTTAGAGTCAATTACATGAGTGAACTTTTCATGCATTAACCTCTATTATGTGCACATATATCATTTTAATTAATTTATTACTTTATTTACTTTCATTTATAACTTTTCATGCGTAAATATGTTCATTTTCAATTCTGTTTCAACATTGCAGGCAATCGGAAGTCCCGATGCCAGTGAAAAAATAGTGAGGTCTCTTTTATTTTACGCTGTAACAAATCTCGAAGCGTTTATATTTTGCTTCGCTGGAGAATATCTAAGCAATAAGGTTAGCAACAGAAAAAAGATTAATGTGATAATAATAAAAAAGACACGTAGATACTCCTATGTTTGTTGTATTAAAACTAATATATTATATGTATAGATAAATATTGTAGAACTCTTTCTGTTATTAATTTTATTTTTATAGAGCAAAGCGATAGGAAATGCAGCGTACAATTCTGCTTGGTACGATATGAAAGCTAAGGATAGTCGGGTTCTATTGTTTATAATTTTAAGATCACAGAGGCAATTGCAACTTACAGCGGGCAAGATGGCTGTTCTTTCTTTAGAATACTTCACAACTGTAAGATACGTGATAATTATGAAAAAAACATATCTTAATTGAAACTTTTATATACCATGCCATAGTTACCTATATTTTTGTTATCTATCATAATATTGCTGGTATTTAACACATAGCGAATAATAATATATTAATATATTTTAAAGTAGATCTTCCTAAGATATAATTTTTTTACATAGATATATCATAATGTACATAATGTACATATATTGTTTTTTATCGCTAATGAGGACAACATTTTTACAGATCATGAAGGCTTCGGGATCGTATTTGTCGGTACTGCTGGCAATGAAATGAACGCCTTAATATCCATCATGTGTGTGTATATATATATATATATATATATACACATAGTAAATATTTTTTTAATGTATACTTTTAGACCAATGTAATATACACAGTTACTAACTGATACAGAAAACTGTAATACAAAAGTCGCGATATTCCTTTCGCTACTGTAGGCCAAACTATGTATATCTATACGGCATTTGTGTAGAACATAGATTTTTAATCCTCCAAATAAATTTCCGTGCATATAAACACATTGGCCCGTATTCTGAACGCACTTTTATCGGTAAATGCGCGCATCACTGCACACGCATTTTTGCTTATGCACTTTGTGTGCACTTGTTTATTATTTCTTGTAATTATCACCATCGCACATAGATACGCTGCGAATTGCATGCGAGAAAACTCACATACTTTCGTAATGGTTGGGTTTCTTTTTCTCGCTGATTAAAAAAAGTCTATCATATCAAATTTCAGTCAATTTGATAGACACCATAACCGATCGGCTTTCTGCAATTTGATAACATCTGACACTTTAGTAACAATAGATTTTTTTAAACAATCGATTTTTCTGATGTATGACTTAAGTGTAACTTCGAGTTTTAACCAATTTTTTTTAATTCATCATTTTCTAGATTAATTAATAGCGAGACGTATAACAATTATAAATTAATACAAAGGTATTAAAAGTATTTCATAGAGAAAAATACTACGCGTTATTTTTAATTATATAATATGTGTATTGTAAATGTCTCACATAAAAGATATTTCGACAGGTGCTCTTCAAAACTTTTTCCGGAGTATGATGAACTTCTTCATTTATGTGAGAGAAATTGATAGATCACAAGCATCGAGAACTCCAAAAGTCGTACGAGCAATATACACCCACAATACTTAATAATTTTATATTTTCCTTTGCTTTATGCTTTATGTTTCATATATTTTACTGATACCTTAGGGCAAATATAATTTTAGTATGCAATCGCGTACGGTACACAATGTTTCATATGGTACTCTAAATTATTAAAGCAAATAAGTCGCGCAAATGCGCAGTGAGCGACTCACATGAAAGAAATTCTAAAAAGTTAAGACATTATGGCAGTTTAACGACGTTTTTTGCACTGTTTATTGTGCAATCACCTGACCATTTTCTTTAGCTTTTCCCCTCGAATTTTTTATCTGTCCTCTAGGTCTTGAAACTTTTTCAAAGATCACTAAATGCGACTTGCCACTGGAAATACGCATGTTGCCGCGTATAGATCATTACGTATTTAAGCAAATTATTCACGATCGTGCATTGTTAGCGGGGGAAACGTACGACCACTCTGTTCGCTCTCTTTTTTTTTAAATTGCAAGAGACTATTTCTTCTTAGGATGCACACAAAAGGATAATATTATTTAATGACCAACTGCTATCGATCAATTGCCTAACGGAGATATTTACCTCACAATGCTCCTTAGAATTTGCCAGTCTACATGCAAATTTTCCACAACGTTCATCAAGATGTTGTTGAAAAATATCATTTGAGCGAGAGCATATGTTCTATTTCGACGAGGGTGTTTCTTATAGTGGGATTTGGTGTCCGGGCTTGTACATATAGACAAAACTAGAAAAAAAGATTATGACGAGTAGACGTACGATCAATCGCACGGTAGAACTCATGCTGACCATGTTCGGTTACTGGCCAGGTATATCATGCGTGCTATTCTACAGAATGTTTTGGATGATAACGCTAGCAATTACTGAATACTTTCATTGCCAGTACCTTGCAATGCATTTTCGTTTCCATAATCTTTTCGACTTGATGGATTGTTTGAGTAGCTTCTTGGCATTTATAAAAATGTCTTTTAGGCTCTTTATTTTCTGGTTGAAACAGCGGTAAGAAACACTTGATAAATTAAATTATTAAAACTTTGTAAAGAACAGAATAATACCATTCTAAAAATATGCAATAGCTATCTCGAAATACTTGATCGTTTGTAGGACATTTTTCGAAATCTTGACGATGACGGCAGAAGACTGGAATGATTATGATAACACTGGCGTTGAGTTGCGCGAAACGGCAAGAAAAGCAAAACTATCGAGTTATATTTGCAATGGAATAATTATTCTTCATACAATCGCCTCGCTTGCATACGTCATTGGCATTATCCTGGCCGATGCCGACGTCACCGATCGAACGGCTGAACTGCCTCTTATTTTGAAAATGGAATATCCCTTCGTTATAGACACGCAACGCAAGTACAGACTGGTATTAGCTACGCAACTCATTTTCGTGATGGTGGGCAGTTGGGGAGCTGGTTTATTCAACGCCTTGTTTCTAACTCTGGTAACCTGCACCTACATAAGCAAGTATCGTGAGCAAGATATAATTATATTCATAATTAGTGCCCATGTCAAATGATCCATATAAATGTTAGGCTGCAAATTCGAGAAAAATTGAATACCAATCTATTTCATTAGTTTTTAATTCGCATGCACGCGTGTATTATTATTCCCATTTTTATAGATAAAATATATAATTGTAATCACGTTGTCATAAATAACAGAATTTTGATTTATAGACTCTACACGTGGGCAGTCAAATAAACATCCTGCTTTGCTGGTTGAGGGAAGTCGGATCTAAAGATATCGTGATAACGCATGACTCATTCGTTACTACCATGATAAAGATTGTTCGGAAACATCAAAAAATTATCAGCCTCTCGGAGAACATTGAAAATCTTTATTCATATATCGCTTTGTTGCAATTCACATCAAATACGGTAATGATTTGCTCATTGGGATTTCTCACTGTAACCGTAAGTAAACTTATTAAATTTCAAATATAAAAATATGTATTCTCTACTTTCGAGTCAGTCATTTTGGTTTGTTATTTATACTTTGATCTCTGTATCTATCGTGTTAACACTGCGCGGACACCGTGTTTTTGGAGCACTCACTCGGACACCCTGTAGGGACTTTTAAGAATAAAAAATTCTGAAAAACGTTTCCGTGTTACCAAAAAATATATAAAAATTCATGTATCATACGGTTTCAAAAAGTGATTTCTATATTTACATAGATCGGAACTGCAATGTTGCAATTCGCTTCGCAAGCGCTGCCGTTCCTGTGAAAATCATAAATAAAAATCGACTATGCCTTAAAACTCCGCCCACAGTGTCCGCATAGTGTTAATTAATTTATTATAATTATCTAAACTACTATTTATAATTTTCTATGCATAAATGTGTTTTCGTTCTGTTTTAACATTGTAGGCTATCGGAAGCCCCGACGCCACTGAAAAAATAGTGAGGTCTCTTTTATTTTACACTATAACAAATCTCGAAGCGTTTATATTTTGCTTCGCTGGAGAATATCTTAGCAATAAGGTTAGCAAAAGAAGTGATCCACTTTTAAAAAGAGCATTTCATCGATACTCGAATCTATCAAAGTATTGTTGTTGCTTTTCCAAGATGCCAATTAGTTCTCTCGTTGCGCTTACTTCATGAGCGGCTGTCATGGCATATTTTGACAGATGTATGGTTAATAGTGTAATAGTAACAGTAAAATATTAAAGCTAAATAGCACGCGCGTAGCGCGCCTCTGCGATGTCAAGTAATAATAAAAGAAACATGTAGATATTCTTGTGCTTGTTGTATTAGAACTAATATTAATGTATAGAGAAATATATTGTATTAGAAGAGAAATATTGTAGAATTCTTTCTGTTACTAATTTTATTTTTATAGAGCAAAGCGATCGGAAACGCAGCGTACAATTCTGCTTGGTATGATATGAAAGCTAAGGATAGTCGCGTTCTATTGTTTATCATTTTAAGATCGCAAAAGCAATTGCAGTTTACAGCGGGGAAGATGGCTGTTCTCTCCTTCGAATACTTCACAACTGTAAGATACGTAATAATTATTCAAAAAAACATATCTTAATTGAAACTTTTATGTACAATGACATAATTATACCTATATTTTTGTTATCTATCATAATATATCTGGTATTTGAACTAGCAAATAATATTAT
The DNA here is from genome assembly GCF_048541705.1 of Temnothorax americanus. Lineage (NCBI taxonomy): Eukaryota > Metazoa > Arthropoda > Insecta > Hymenoptera > Formicidae > Temnothorax > Temnothorax americanus. The sequence continues at coordinate 5,318,198 of NW_027509338.1, read as the reverse complement.
TATTAGTTAATGTAGATCTTTCTAGCATATAAATTTTTTCACATAGACATATCATAATAATACACATTGTTCTTTATCGCTAATGAGGACAATATTTCATAATAAATATTTTTTTAAATGTATACCTTTAGATCAACGTAATATACACAGTTACTAACTGATATACTGAAAACCGTAACACAGAAGTAATGATATTCTTTTCGCTAGTGTGAACCAAAATATGTGTACCTATACGGTTTTTGTGTGGAACACAGCTTTTTAATCCTCCAAATAAATTTCCGTGCATACAAACACATTGCGGCCACCGCTGCACATGCATTTTTGCTTATGCACACTATGCACTTGTTGATTTCTTGTAAATATCACCATCGCACACAGATACGCTGCGAATTGCATGCGATAAAACGCACATACTTTCGTAACGGTTGGGTTTCTTCACTGCTTCTCCACTGCTCCGGTGCATGGGGTTCGACACTTTTCCGAAGTACGCTGAAATACGACTGACTGTCGGCCGTGTATGTCGCCGCGATCGCGTTCGCACGAATCATTGCATATTTAAATACGCGATTACATCACCGCGCTCGAGGAAAAATGACAAGGGCAGGACCCTACGTGTTCTCCCTCATCTTGTATCAATGTTGTAAAAAGCTACAATGAGCGTACACAAGCGAGGGCTGCATATGACGCGAAAAAAAAATTAATGAGATACTTCCATTGGTCGATCCTGGTAGGCAGCGTCGATTTGATGATCTCGTAGGACTTCCCTGTCTTTATGTAGATATTCTAGTTCAGAATACACATCGAGTCCTCATTGGCAAATACGTTGAGTGACCAAGAAAGAAAGATAAAAAGAAAACACAGTTTTTTTTCACCTTCCTGAAAGAGCGTTTGTTACGTATAAATCAATACTATCCCTCGCTTAAAAAAGAAAGCAAAGAAAAAATAAATTATTACGACGCGTAGAAGTACAATTACCTAAGAAGAACAGAGAAGTCAAAATGATGCCAATTTAACATTATATCGACCGAATTTACGACATTTACTGGTTAATATAACGTTAAATTGATATCATTTTAACATTTCTGTTCTCCTTGGGTAATCACACGTTACATTTTATGTTCACTCTGTGCGATATATGATCAGGCACGTCACGTACTATGATCTGCAAAGCGTAAAATATTATCACGTTAGCACGAGATGAATTTTGCCATTACCATTATCTTTTAATGCATATAAACTCTAACGACACCTTTTTAATTCAATGTAGCGTTTTAGTAGAATTCTAACGCAAATAAAATTTACGATTAAATTGATTACATTCTTGCTGAATGAACTGTAATTAAAACGCTATCCTTAATATATATATATATATATATATATATATATATATATATAATTTGCATATGTATTATCCAACATAATTCTCTGTGTCGATATCTTCTATATTTAATGCATTATATTATAATATGAATATACATATATGTATAGATAAAAAATATTTAAACATTCAAAAATATTTGCTATTTTTAAAGATTTTGTCGATAAGGCATACCCTTTTTACTTCTTTTAAATATATGGGAATAACGATCTTTGCGTCTAGTATTGGCATCCTTTTGCCTGACGTCGACGTTACCAGTCAATCCGAATTACCTTTTCTCTTAAATTTGGAGCTTCCTGTCGACACATAAACACAAAACGCATGTATAAAACGCTATTGACAATGCAATTCGTGCATCTAATTATGTCTGATTGTGGAACGGGTCTACTGAACGCCTTGCTCTTAACTTTGGTAAGTTGCAAATGCATGCGAAATGCACTTGTCATAAATGATACACTTTTAAACAGCGAGAAAACAATATTGTTTTCAGACGATATTAATTTGTAATTATAAAATACCTAATCAAATTTCAATCATTTTGATAGACACAATTATCGATCAGCTTTCCGCAATTTGATAACATTTGACACTTTAGTAACACGAATAATATATATAATACAAGGTAAGAAAGTGGAAACAAAAAAAGTATGGAACACCATCGATCGATCTATAGAATTTTCACTTCTTATTTGTGCAATATTGCCGGATTCACTGGTACACTTCATTCTGTAGACTCTGATTTGGATTACTATCTTGGCTACTTTTTTCATGATCGATGTCTTATCATGCACTCATACACGCGATCGATTTTTTTAATGTATGACAATTAAGTGCAACATTTAACCAATTTTTTAATTTATCATTTTCTGGCTTAATCAGTGGTGAAACGTATAACAGTTATAATTTGATACAAAGGTATTAAAAGTACTTCACAGAAAAGAATATTACACGTTATTTTTAATAATTTTATTTTTTCATTTGCCTTACATCTCACACATTTTACCGAGACCTAAGGGCAAATATAATTTTAGTACGCAATCGCGTACGGTTCACAATGTTTCATATGGTACTCTAAATTATTAAAGCAAATAAGTCGCGCAAATGCGCAGTGAGCGACTCACATGAAAAAAATTCTAAGAAATTAAGACATTGTAACAGTTTAATAACATTTCGTGCACTGTTTGTTGCGCAATTACCAGGTCATTTCCTTTAGCTTTTCCCCTCGAGAATCTCTTTTCTGTTCTCTAGATCTTAAAACTTTTTCAAATATCGCTGGATGTGACTTGATATACGCACTGGATATACGCACATCGCCGCGTATAGATCATTACATATTTAAGCAAATTATTCACGAGTGCATTGTCAGCGGAGGAAACGCAAGACGACTCTGTTCGCTCTTTTTTTTTAAATTGCAAAAGGTTATTTCTTCTTAAAATGCACACATAATATTTCTGGTATTTAACATACATTTGTACAGACGAATAATTATTATCGTTTGAAGTAAATCTTTCTAGCATATAAATTTTTTCACATATGTTGTTCTTTATCGCTAATGAGGGCAACATTTTCGTAGATCATGAAGGCTTCGGGATCGTATTTATCGGTACTGCTGGCAATGAAATAAGCGCGCCGTAATGTATATCTTTCCTAAATAATAGTCGTCAAGTAACAAACCAAGAACATATCTGTTGATTTCTCTAATTTAGAAAACATATTAGGACAGTATATACATACGTATACATATATTATTGTATATATATATATATATATATATATATGTATATGTATTTATGTATGTATAATGTAGAATGTACGTATATAATATACACATACACACACATAAATATTTTTTAAATTTATACTTCTAGACATCAACGTAATATACATAGTTACTAACTATAAACAGAAAATTTTAACATAGAAGTCATGATATTCTTCTTGCTAGTGTGAGAAAAATTATATGTACTTCTATATAGCTTCTGTAGGACACAATTTCTGAACTCTTCAAATATATTTCTGCGCATGTAAACACATTCTACACACTATGCATTTTTGCCTATGCATCTACGCACTTGTTGATTTTTTATAAATATTACCACTATAAATACATTATCCTGCACTAATGCGCTGCAAACTGCCATGCATGCAAGATTTTCGTAACACTTGGAGGGGTTTCTCCGTTGTTTCACCACTACTCCAGCGCGCATGAACTTAAAAACTTTTCCGGAGTGCGCTAAAATATGACTGACCGTCGGACGTGTACGTCGCCACGTTCGCGTTCGCACGAATCATTGCATATTTAAATACACGATTACATCATCGACGTCCAAGAGAAGGAGACATGACCCTACGTGTTCTCTCTCTTCTTGTATCAATATTGCGAGAAGCTACGGTAAAGCGTGCGCGAGCGAGGGCTGCATGCGGCACAATAAAAATATTTAATGAGATACTCTCATTGGCCGATCATGGTAGAGAGCGTCCATTTGATTACATTGTAGGACTCCCCAGTCTTTATGCAGATATTCTACAATACACATCGAGTCCTCATTGGCAAATGCATGGAGTGACAAAGAGAGAAAGATAGAAAGAGAAAACAGAGTTATTTTACCTTCCTGAAAGAGCGTTTGTCCTGTTGCGTTTAAATCGATACTTTCCTTCGCGTAAGAAGCGCGAGAACGAAAGAGAAATAAGGGATTATGACGCGTAAAAGCACAATTAATCGCACGTTAAAATTAATGCTCACTCTATGCGGTATATGGCCAGGCACATCGTGTATTATGATTTGCAGGACATATTGGATTATCGCGTTAGCAACAGATGAAATTTGCCACTACCGTTATCTTTTAATGCATTTGCATTCTAACGATCTTTTTGACTTGATGGACTGTTTCAGTAGTTTTTTAACGCAAGTAAAATTTTCGATTAAGTTGATTATATTTTGGCTTAATGAGCGGTAAGTAATATGTGTGCTACATAATATATAAATGATTTGTACGTGTATTACTCCAAAATTATTTCATCATTTTTTATCAATATGATCTATATTTATAATCAATATATATACGTATAGATAAATACAATATTTAACCATTCACAAATATTTACTTTCTGTCTAAATTTTGTCGATAAGTGTGTTCACCTATTTTTCTTCTCCCGAATGTAAGGAAATAAAATAAATAAAATATTGTTTAAAAAAATTAAGACAAAAATATATAGATATATTAATATAACTATATAAGTGTTTTTTGTAATATACTTCTCTAAATACATAAGCTCCTATGTATTATAGTTTCTTCCACAGCCGCGGTGGAATAATGGAATAATTCACGATACCAAATAATTCCTAGAAAATTCATCGAGATCTTGACGATGATGGCAGAAGATTGGAACGATTGCGCTGGCAGCGACATTAACATGCGCGAAACGGTATACAAAGCTAAATTAGCAAACCGTATTACTAACGCGATGTTCACTCTTCACACGTTGACCATCGTTGCGTACAGTATCGGCATTTTCTTGGCCGACGTCGACGTCACCAGTCAGTCCGAATTACCTCTTCTCTTAAAGGTGGAGCTTCCTGTCGACATAAACACAAAACGCATGTATAAAACGCTATTGGGCATGCAATTCGTGCATCTCATTATGTCCGGCTGTGGTACGGGTCTACTGAACGCCTTGCTCTTAACTTTGGTAAGTTGCAATGCGTGCGAAATGCAGCACTTGTCATAAAGTGCAAATTTGGTAATTATAAAAATAATTGTCAATTAATATTTCAACCAATTAATTATTTAAAAACAATATTTTTTTTCATGCTGTTTAAACGTATATCATTTCGAACTTCGATCAATTTGAATAAACACAACGTGCAATTCTTATATTTCAGACTTTACACGTAGGTGGTCAGATGGATATTCTGCGCTGCTGGTTAACCGAGCTCGTACCGAGGGGAAATGAAGAAAGATCTGAATCTGTCGCCGTTGCGACGACTAAAATCATTCGCAAGCATCAACGAATCATTAACTTTTCGGAATACATTGAGGATCTATATACATACATCGCGTTAGTGCAATTCACATCGAACACCGTGCTGATTTGCTCCTTGGGGTTTCTTATTGTAACGGCGAGTGAAGACATTAAGTATTACGCATAGTGAACATTACATTCCATAAAAACTTAGCCGTGCTTTTTTGTTATAAAATAAATTCTTTGCAATGCATTAGACTAACACAGACGTTTATTTTTAATTTTGAAGATATAATAATTGCTGTTTCGATATTGCAGGCAATTGGTAGTCCCGACGCAACGGAGCACATAGTAAGGTCTCTTTTATTTTACACCGTAACGAATCTCGAAGCGTTCATATTTTGTTACGCAGGAGAATATTTAAAAAACAAGGTTAGACACGGGACAATAATTATGACGGTTAATAACGCGGTTATTTGAATTTGTCGAATTAGAGGACATCGCGCGTCATGACGATCCCTTAACTATCTCCGCACCTTTTTAGAGTAAAGCCATCGGAAATGCGGCGTACAATTCCACTTGGTACGAAATGAAACCTAAAAACAGTCGTAATTTGATATTCGTGATATTGAGAGCGCAGAAACAATTGACACTTACAGTCGGAAAAATAATGGATCTTTCCTTAGAATCTTTTACAAGTGTAAGATTTATACGCAACACACAAAATAATTTTGGACAATAATTGTATACATAATATTTGTATCAAGATACTTTCTACATAAAATTTACCTTTTGTCTACGTTACACTTCTTCTATACCAATCCGTTAAGTTTGTAAATTTCTTATAGCAATGTTCAAAATGAATTTTTCCTGATAACAAAATTTATAATCTTTTAAAATATTAATTTCTAATACAAAAAATTCATACTTTATTATAGATAATGAAAGCTTCGGGATCATATTTGTCAGTATTGCTGGCTATGCAATAAACACATCATATATTTGAAGATTTTTATACAATAGTCCTGAAGCGTATATCATGTACATATATCTTCAGTGATAGAAACATGATAGAAAATATAGTACAATATATATTTTCATAATATAGAAATGGCCTAGTAAAATGTAGTTTAAAATAGTAATGATTTAGATACCTTAAAATAATAATCATTTACAGATAATATGAAAAGATATGTCATTCTTCATGTTGTTACAACACCTTAATAAATCCTCATTTCCCAAGAATCATAAAATTTTATAATACTACATATCCGTAACGTCATTAATTAAAATTAAATCAACAAAGAGTATAGCAGCCTGATATAACTTTTATATTTTCCATGTCAGCTTTATACACATTTGCATACTTTTTTAGTAAAAAAAAATTGACTAAAAATATATATATATATATTGAATAAAACGATTAAATAACTAGATATATACAACACTCGTTATAAAAATGTAACGCTAAAAATTAATTTGCACATACATATATAAAAAATACAAAATAAAAAGTCTTAATACAATTTAACAGCAATATAATATTTAATCTGTTTTAAATATTTTCATCTACGTAAATTCTGATTTACATGTAATCCATCATTTCACGTACATTTTCAGGTACAAATCCGTGCATTTGTCCTATAATTATGAGTTTCATCAGTACAGATATTTCTATAACACAAACCCACATTCAGCTATTACAAACGAAGCGATGTAAAGTTTGTAGTGTTGCACATAATTCTCTCTCCCCGGCTCTTCATCCTCTAGAGATTAAAACTTTCCTGAAGCACCGTGGTTACGACTGACCGTCGGATATACATTGCCGTATCTACGTCCGCATGTATCGTTGCATATTTAAAGGGGACAATTCGCGATTGTAGCTTGTACCAGCGCACAAAAGAGAGGGGAAGAGAGAAGACCTTATCTATCTTTCCGTTTCTTACATTAAATTCATGAAAAACCACGACAAAATGTATTCGCGATCTATACGCTCGGCGGGATAAAAATATTTAATGAGCAACTTCCAATTGCGATCAATTACCGAAGGTTGGACTTGCTGATTTCTTAGAATATCCAGTTTCCTTCACGCAGATATTCTATAATACACGTAGAACTGTCATCGAAACGCGCGCTTTGATCAGAAAATATTTCTTTTATCTTTCTTTTACCCCAAAGATTTTTGTTCTGTTATACACATCTTGATGGATTCGCTGTAAACAACGGAGGACAAAAAGAAATAAGAAATTATGGCTCGTAAAAGTACGCTTAACCGCACGTTGAGGTTTATGCTCACTATGTGTGGTATTTGGCCGGGTACACCGTACGTTCTGCTCTGCAGAATATTTTGGGTCGTTTCTTTGACAGTTACTCTATTCTGCCACTATCGTTATTTTCTGACACACGTATATTCTGCCGAAATCTTGGATTTGATGGACTGTCTGTCCAGTTTCCTTGCGTATTCCAAAATAATTATCAAATTCATTGTGTTTTGGTTAAATCAGCGGTAAGTAATATAAAATATAAATTATTATAACGTTTAGAAACATTCGGAAAAAAATGTTACGATTAATATGCACTCATATCAAAGCTCCAACGAAAGATGCTGTAACTCCAGAACCATAATTTTTCAGAAGATTTATTTGTACAATAGCTTTCTTCTCAAAAGTAGAATTGTGAGTAATATATTATATTAGCCACAAAACTTTCTTTTTTAAAACAATGTACATCACATAGCGATTCGACCGATTTCAGGTGAGAAAATATTGTAAAGCGCTCTCTCACTTAAAAATACAATTGCATCCTACTTTTCATTTTTACTGTCAATATATTTTATCATATTAATAATTTATGAGCAAAGATTATTGGTGAATAAAAAGCATGGACAATTAGTTGTAATATCTAAAGATAACAAATCTTTAAAGAGACCAATTTACGTGACGATAATTAAGATTATCTTTAAGATTATCTTACGATTAAATGAAAATAATCATCCACAGAAAATTCATCGAAATCTTGGCAGTGATGACGGAAGACTGGAGCGATTGCACTAATAATGACATTAGTATGCGCGAGATAGCACGCAAAGCGAAAATATCGGATCGTATTGCAAATGCGGTCGTCACCCTTCACACGGTGACAATTGTTGCATATTGCATCGGTATCATCCTGGCCGATGCCGATGTCACTGACACTACGAAAGAACTTCCTTTAATCAATAAGCTAGAAATTCCTTTCGACATAAACACGCAGTCCACATACAGAATCATTTTAATCGCAGAATTTTTGCTTATGATTCTTTGTGGATGGGCGGCTGGTATAACAAACTCTTTATTATTAACATTGGTAAGTTGAGATTCCATTCTCCACTTCATACAACCTCATAAGGTTGTATTTAATTAAAAATAATAGTATGCATTTATAAATTAAATATATATGGTTCACACAATTTTTTATTTATATTGATTTTAATTATATTATTTGGCACGTTGTAAGTTTATCTGATGCACTGCTTAAATATTAATCTCATTCGTGAATTATAATTAATTTCACATGTATAATTGTATTTTTATTTTCAGACTTTACATACGGCTGGCCAAATCGAAATTATGCGTCACCGGCTGACGCAACTTGTGTCTCGTAAGAATGAGGGCGAATCAATTGCTATGACTACGAGTAAAATTATTCAAAAACACCAAAAAATTATCAGTTTTTCAAAAAACATTGAAAGTCTTTATTCATATATCGCATTGCTTCAATTTGTGTCAAACACGATAATGATATGCTCGCTAGGTTTCGTTATAGTAACAGTGAGTAATAATAGCATTGAATACAAAATTATTGTAATTCTTCAAATAGTTGCTAATAATATAATATTATTAAATATAAATTTATTTATTTTTTAATATTCTATTACATGTTCTGTTCAAGTTTTTCTCGTTTATAAATTCGCTCACTTTTTATTATACATATCATAGTAAAAAGTTATATGTAGTTATTTATATTTAATATAACTCGCACATTATATTTTTGTACAAAATTGCAGGCAATCGGTAGCCCTAATGCGGTAGAACAAATAATAAAATCATTTTTATTTTTCACTATAACAAATCTCGAAGCATTTATATTTTGCTACGCTGGAGAATATTTGAACAATAAGGTTAGTGATATTTATCACAATGATAAAACATTGCGAGTATATAATTGTTTCTTTCATCTCGCATAAAATTAGAAAGAATACTATAAATTATTTTATTTCCATTTTCATAGAGCAAAGAAATTGGTGTCGCGGCATATAACTGTGAATGGTACGATTTAAAATGTACAGAAAGTCGTCTTCTGTTATTTGTCATATTAAGATCGCAGAAACAGCTGACACTCACAGTAGGAAAGATGATGGATCTCTCCTTAGCATCTTTTACAAGCGTAAGATTTATAGTATTTATATACATGAACTTCTCGCCTTTAAAGATGAAGAGAAAAATGAAGGACAAAAAAGCACCTAAATTTACTTATTAAAATTAAAAATACTGATTTTTAAAATAAGAGGCAATATTGTTTTAGATCATGAATGCTTCGGGATCATATTTGTCAATGCTGTTGGCGATGCAATAAGCAGTTCTATAATTTTTAAATAATCCCAGAAAACTTGGAAGTTATCCGTAAATCACTAGTTACAAAAATACACGTTGTAATATGACATATTTTTCTAAATATAATGCAAGATAATTATAAAATTTCTTATTTTTCTGTTTAAATCATCGATATATTTACAGTTAAGAAATAACGTAAACACTTTTCGCTATGCAACAAACAAATTTGTTTCAATTCTAATTATGAGAAATAAAATAATATAAATTTTCGTAGCGTTAAACTCATTCTTCCCCTTTAGATTTTGGGATTTTTTAAAGGGTAGTAGGCATAATGAATCATCACACATCATCGTCATATGACGATACGTCTGCACGAATCATTACATATTTAAAACAAATCTGCTGTTGCATGACTAACGCTCAAGCGAAAGAATAATGACCCTATTTTCTGCCACTCAGACAACAAAAATGACGAATGTATCGTACATGCAACAGAATAAAAATATTTAGTCAATTTTTGTAAAATTGTAAAATTTATATTAAAAAACCTATTTTTTAATACCTGCATTTATGATGATTTTTTGTGATTAACACGACATACTTATTTGATTAATTGTCTTTATACAAAATAATCTGTAATACACGCCAAACTTATATATATCCTGTCTTTGCGCGCAATTAGTCCTGATTTATTTAGAATTGTGATAAATTGCTTCATTTTCACACAGAAATTCGTGTATTTATAAAATTATTGTTACATTGCTAAAGCATGGCATGAATTGCTAATAACAAAATATTACAAACACTTGGAATCACTATAAGCAACCGAATGTGAAGTTTCCCCACACGTTCTTCTTTCTTCCAATTATCTAGCCTCTAAATTTCAAAACTTTCCTGAAGGGTCGGACATGACTGACCATCGGATATACATAGCTATATCTATCTCCACATGAATCATTGCATATTCAAGTAGATAATTTTGCGGTTGTATTGCTAGTATTCACGAGAGGGAAAAGCGAAACGTGCTTTCTTCCCTTATCTTGCAACAAACTTGCGAAAAATGACGACAAATATATTTGCGGCCTGTGCACGCGGTACGATAAAAATATTTAATGAACATCTTTCATTGATCACACACAGTTGCTGCAGGTTGTATTTGTATTAATGATCTTTTAGATTTCTCTCTGTTTCCCAGTCTTAGGCAGATATTCTGTGATGTATAGTTTCCATCGAGATATAAACTATAATTCATCGGACTGTCCATCGAAAGACAGATACAAATTTGAGCATTGGAGCATATTTCTTTTGCTTCACTGAAGCATTTTATTCTACTATATGTCACATATGGACAAATTTACTTGTACGAATAGGCGAGAATAAAAAGAGATAGAAAATTATGGTTCGTCAGAATCCGCTTGATGGCACGATGAAATTTATGCTCACTTTGAGCGGTGCTTGGCCAGGCGCATCATCCGCTCTATTCTGGAGAATGTTTTTCATCGTTTCAGTGATAATCGCTCAGTGCTGTTGCTACCGTTACGTTGTGATACATATGCATTCTGCCACACTTTGGGACTTTATGGACAGCTTGTCTGTTGTTTTGGCAAATGGCAAAGTGCTTTTCAAATGCCTTGTGCTTTGGTTAAATCAGCCGTAAGTAACGTGTATATATATACACAAAGTTGGGAACAATTTACAAAAGTATCCCATTAAACTTTCTGGTTAGAATATGTGAAAGTTTGGTTTACATATATGACATTTGGAAATAACAAATGTCCAAAAAGATGAATATTTACAGCGTGAAAATTAAGATTACTTTAAGACCGACAATATAATAGGTGAGCACCATCATCCACAGAAAATTTATCGAGGTGCTAACAATAATGAAGAAGGATTGGATTGACTGTGCTAATGACGATATCAGCATGCGCAAGACAGCAAGCAAAGCTAAAACGTCGGAACGTATTACCAAAATTATCCTCACCCTTCATACAATGTCAGTTGTTAGCTTCAGTATCGGTGTCATCCTGGCCAATGTCGATGTCACCAGTAACACGACGGAATTAATCTTCCTCACTAAGATAGAAGTTCCTTTCGATGTAAACACGCAACGCACATATAGATTTATTTTACTAACAGAATTGTGTTTTATATTCATGATGGCTTGGTCGTCTGGTACAACAAATTCCTTGTTATTAATTCTGGTAAGTTGAGGATGTACAAACGATATTCAAGCTCAAAAACATAACTCGAACAATAATTTTAAAATTTCATTTATGCAGTAACTACATTGTATGCATTTTAAAAGCCCAGCACGATATAGATATAAAATTTGAGCTAAATTATCTATGTTGCCCAATTTACTATTTCCGTGTATTTTAATAGTACCATTCCGCATCCTTTTGCACCGCTTGAATACAAACCAGTTACGGATGTCGATTATTTCATAAGCAACGGGATCTTTATTTCCAGACCTTACATACAGCCGGCCAAATCGATATTTTGCGTTATTGGTTAACGCAGCTCACACCCTCCGGAAATGCGAGTAAAGGTGAATCACTCGCTGCCGCAACGACTAAAATTATTGAAAAGCACAAAAAAATTATATTTTTTTCGAAGAATATAGAAAGCCTTTATACACATATTGCGCTGGTGCAATTTGTGTCAAACACGTTAATGATCTGTGCGCTAACTTTCCTTGTCGTAACAGTGAGTAAGATTATTTTAAATGTAAACTTATGTAGTATTTCTCTAATATAATTACAAATAATATGATAATATTAAATCTCCATTTATTCCTTAATATTCAATTTTACTTCAGATATCTAAATTATGCTTTTATTAATTTTATTTACATTTTGTTATATACAAGTATCCTAAAGAGTTATTAATTTATATGCATATAACAATTAATACAATAACTAATATAATATAACAACTAATATATAATAACTAATATAATACAATAATTAAATATATTATTTTTATTAATATACACTTATATACTATATATTAATTATATATACACTAACTTTATACTTAATAATTTTTCGCACATTTTGTTGTTATGCAATGTCGTAGACAATCGGTAGCCCTAATGCGACAAAGCAAATAGTGAGATCTTTTTTCTTTTTCGTTATAACAAATCTCGAAGCGTATATATTTTGCTTTGCTGGAGAATATCTGAAAAACAAGGTTAGCAATAAAGTAATATTTATAATAAAGTACTAATAATTGTCGTAAATTGTTAATAATAAATATTTCATCTAATTAAAAAAAATATTGTAAAAAATACCAAAACATCAAAAATTTCTCTATTATTTCCATCTTTATAGAACAAAGAAATTAGTTTTGCGGCGTACAACTCTGCGTGGTATGACATGAAAACTAAAGATAGTCGTGCCCTGTTATTTATCATGTTAAGATCGCAAAAACAATTGACACTTACAGCTGGAAAGATGATGGATTTATCCTTGCAATCTTTTACAAGTGTAAGATTTATATGTATATAAAAACTCTATTTATACGATAAAACATTCTTTTTTAATATTAAAAACAGAGATTTTGAATTATGTAATGCAAAAATAATTCTTTAGATCATAAATGCTTCGGGATCATTTCTGTCGATGCTATTGGCGATGCGATAAATACTAGATGATCGATTATTTAACAACAGTAAAAAATTATGAATTATACATATATCAATAGTTCTAGAAATTCATGTTATAATACAGTATATTTCTCCAAATACATACAAATATTAAACAATAATCTGAATCGTTCTCTCTAAAATTACAATACATTACAATGTAATCAGATTCTGCGTAAGTGTCATAAAAATCAGGAATTTTTTCTTGCACAATTTGAGGTAAAATATTAAAATATTTTATTACGTATCCTACGCGAAAGAATTATACTATTATATCTCCTTAATTTCCTCAGGCAATTGATACTGCTGATGCTATGGAGCAGATTATAAAAAGCAATCTTTTATTCTATACGACAACGAATCTGGAGGCATTTATATTTTGCTACGCTGGACAGTATTTGAGCAATAAGGTCAGCGATGAAAGATAATTACTACAACAATAAAATTACTAATAACAGTATTTATGTATTTTTTTTTATAAAATAAGGCATAATTAGACTTTATTATTAAACTAATATTACAAATGTCTTGTAGAGAGATCAAATTTGCAACGTATAATTGTGGATGGTACAGTTTGAAATCTAAAGATATTCGAATTTTATTATTTATAATATTAAGATCTCAGAGGCAATTAACGGTAACAGCTAGCCAGCTAATAGATCTCATCTTGAAATCCTTTGCAAGTATAAGATTCAAGAAAAATAAAAAATTTAGCTCTATCTTTCTATTCTAGCAGTATTTACTAGACCGTATTCTCCTTTATGAGCGCTCTTTTTCTTGTAGTAATATTCCATTTGCATAAATATTAATTCCTAGTGCAAACAACATTGTTATAGATCATGAATGCTTCGGGATCCTATACCTGTCAGTGTTGTTAGCGATGCAATAAACATCCGCACGTTCACCTCGATAACATTTAATCAATAGTCGTGGAGCGACTTTTAAAAACGCGTTTTCACTAGTTACACTAACAGACATTAGTATTGCATATTTTCCCAAACATATTCTATAACATAAAGATAATTTACCTAAAATATAACATAAAATTATAATATACACTGTACTGTTCTCTGTAAAAGTTGCCGTATCTCAATTTCTTATGGAAAGATTGGAAAGAGAAATCGTGGATCTCTTTCTTCAAGCTAAGAATTTGCGGTGTAAAGATATAACACGCAATGCTAGATACGCAGTAATTTAATTTTTTATTTTCTTTCGCTCTCTAAACTTCAAAATGTTTCCAAAGCTCACTGAGCACGACTTGCAATCGAATATACCATACCTATGCCTAATATGTCCAAGTGTATCATTGCTTACTTTAAGAAAGCAATTTTCTATCACAACATCGGCTCTCAAGAGAGAGAGAGAAAGAGAGAAAGAGAGAGAGAGAGAGAGAGAGAGAGAGAGAGAGAGAGAGAGAGAGAGAGAGAGAGAGAGAGAGAGCTGACCCCACCTGTGTGTTCCCTCCTTTTCATTAAAATTGTTAGGACCTGCGACAGATGTACCTATAGATGGTCTGCACGCAGGACGGTAAAAATATTTAATGAGTTTTTTCCATTGGTCGACAATCCAAGGGTGAATTCGTGCGATGACCTTTTAGGAACGCCCAATCTTTACGCAGCAATTCTGTGGTGTACGTCAATCCATCGAAACGTACATCTGGTGGACGTACATGATCAAGTTCACATTGTATTTCCTTTTGCTTCGTTAAAAATACTTATTATACATTTTGGTGTGCTCGCGCGCGTATGGAAAAAGAGGTAAAGAAAAACATTATGATCCGGAAGAGCACAATTAATCGCACAATAAAAGTTGTGTTCACTTTGTTCGGTATATGGCCAGGCACATCGTGCATTTCGTTTTGCAGAATATTTTGGATTATCTCGATAATAATTGTTTAATTCTACCATTATCGTTACCTTCAAGTACATTTCCATTCCGATGATCTTTTCAATTTAATGAATTGCTTGAGTAGCTTCCTAGCATATACATGAAAGTGATGACAAAATTTGTTGTGTTTTGGTTAAATCAGCGGTAAGTAATACGATTATACACACATAAATAATGATGTGAATAATTTATAATCAATGATGAGTTTATAATCAAATTACAGTTAAATGTGTTTTCGTGGCGAAAGAAAATCTATAATCCATTCATTGATTTAAAATTTGTGTTCAATAATTTAATTATATATATATATGTATATATATATATATATATATATACATTCTAAAATTGCGTTTAGTAATTACATCATGTATATTTACGCGCGTTTAATATGATTTTGCATTCTCATTAAATTTAAAAAAAATGTACAAAGCGGAAAAGCTAAAATGTTGTGACATAATATTGATTTGCTAGACTCTGCTAGAGTTATCCAGTAATATTTGGGAGACGATAAATTTTCTAAAAACTTGAAATAATCTTTTTTCGTAATCGGATAGGATAATCGACGTACCAAATCATCCACAGAGAATTCATCAAAACCTTGGAAATGATGACGGAAGACTGGGACAGTTGTGTCAACAACGAGGTCAACATGCATGAAACGATATGCAAAGCGAAATTATCGAGTCGCATCACTAACGCAATGATAATTCTTCATACGTTAAGCGCCATCGCATACAGCACGCGCATCATGCTGGCCAATGACGATATCAGTGATCACACGTCCAAGCCACCCTACATTCACAAAACGGAACTTCCCTTCGACGTGAACACACAAAGAACGTATAAAATGATTCTAATTACGCAAACCGTATACGTCATCATGTGCAGCTGGGCTGCTGGTGCTGTAAATGCTTTGCTTTTAACATTGGTAAGTTAAGGGATGTATAAGCAATTCTCGCGAACGACAGTTACAACAATAACAATAAATGATAGATATAACAAATCATCCAATATTAATATCTGGCAAGAGTTTGAGTGTATAAAGTTGGATCGTTGTCTCGTGGAATTTGTTTCTCTCATGTCCCGTGTTACATGTCCTTTCTTCTAATACTCGAACATAAAAAGAATTGATACGATTTTAGTGTTGTGCTACATATTCTTTATTTCCAGCTTTTACATGTAGGCCAAATGGATATTCTGCGCTGCTGATTGATTAATTTCGCACCCAAGGAGAGTGAAAAGAAACATAAATCAATCAGTACGGATAAAATAATTCAGAAATATCAGAAAATTATTAAGTTCTCGAAGAACGTCGAAAATCTATACTCTTGCATTGCATTGCTGCAGTTTGCATCCAACACAGTAATGATTTGCTCATTGGGATTCCTCATAGTAAGCGTGAGTAAAATGTGGAAATTAAAATACTGCATATTAATGATTGCAGCTTATCGTGGGCTTGTTAAT
This sequence comes from Temnothorax americanus, assembly GCF_048541705.1. Lineage (NCBI taxonomy): Eukaryota > Metazoa > Arthropoda > Insecta > Hymenoptera > Formicidae > Temnothorax > Temnothorax americanus. The sequence goes on along the minus strand of NW_027509338.1, from coordinate 5,301,265 downwards.
AAGTGCACGACTACTTTAATTAATTGCCTTATATTTTATAATACACATGAGATTTGTAAATAGAAACAACTATTTATAATGCACAATAAGGTAATAATTTTATTTTTCGTTTACAGGCAACAGGTACACCCGATGCGACAAAGCAGATAATAAGATCTCTCTTATTTTATGCTATGACGAATTTAGAAATATTTGTATTCTGTTTTGCTGGAGAATATCTAAATATTCTAAATAACAAGGTTAGCAACAAAATGATATTTATAACAATAATAAAATGACAAATAATTTTAAAAATTCTGTATGTTAAGATATTGAAAAAATAAGTTATCAGACATTATATTAAAACAAATATTTGTGGAATGTATTGAAAATCTTTTTCATAATTTCCATCTTCCTAGAGTAAAGCGATCGGAAACATAGCATATAATTCCGCATGGTATAATTGGAAACCTTAAGATCGCAAAAGCAACTAACACTTACTGTTGCGAATATTTCGCAAGTGTAAAAATTATACGTATAACACACATACTAATTTTGCACATTATTTACATATATATAATGTTTGTTATAACATATTCACTTTTCTCTTTCTTAGAATTGATTTACTTATGTAGATTTTTACCCATAATTGAAGCGCGCCTGTTTGCAATAATTTAATATAATCTGTTATAAATTTATAATTATAAAAATAGTCTTTACTTTTAATACAAAGAATGACACTTGTTATAGATCATAAATGGTTCGGAATCGTATTTATCGGTGATGTTGGCGATCCAATGAACATCAGATCCATCTCGTCGACCTTCTCAGCTGATTGCTTGTCAAACACACATCAAATAATGTGCAAATTACTAGTTAGAAAAACACCTAACAATACAGGCTGTTTTCTAAATATGTATATATTTGGAGTAAAGAACATGATGCAAAATTTAAACTACGATCTGACATTCTGAGATATTATGTACACATAAGCCGGTATTCATAATCAGATCTTATTTCAAGACCGTCTTAAGTAATATCTTAACATGCTAATACGGCTCTGTGATTGGTTAATGATATCTTAAGATTGTACTTAAGATGGCCTTAAATATAAGAACCGACTATGAATACCGGCCAATAGTTAAAGTTAGAGGCAAAAGCAAATTCAAAGATCAATATTTCTCAAATAAATATTTCTTCAGTATTGACGTTGTTAAAACGTTTTGTACGACGAAGCGTGACATATATATTCCAATATTATTCCATAAACTACTTACTTTTGTATTCGTCATCCAATATCCAGACTAAATCTGTCGCTGAATATTTTACAACACTAATGCACATTCAGATATACACAATATACACGTTCCCGTAGCATCGCGCAATTCAGTTTTCTGCTTCTTCATCGAAGTCTCTTCACCCTCTAGATTTCAAAAACTTTTTGAAGGATCCCCAAGCTTGATTCATCATCGGACGTCGCCCCGCCTGTATGCCGCGTGTATCGTTGCATGCTTAAGACAAACAATTTGCGATCACGTCACCGCGTGCACGAAAGAGGGAGAAATAATTCTGCCTGTTCCATTCTTTTATCAAAGTGGGGAAGAGCAGCGACGAATGCGTGCTCATGATACGATACAAATATTTAATGTGCAACTCCTATTGGCCGTTGGCTTAGAGGCGCACCTGTGTGTGATGACCTCTTACGACCCCTCCCAGTCTTCACCCGGATATTAGATGTAACGTCAAACTGTGGTTGACAAATATATATATATATATATATATATTGCAACTTACTGCGATTTAAACATGAGTCATCATTTTCAGTGGACTTTTTCTTTTTAAACTTCGTACGTGGGTAGTCAAATAAATATCCTGCATTGTTGATTGGCGAGGCTGATATCCGAAATTAATATATCCAATTTTAGTATACAATATACTGCCAAACAAAAACTAACGTAAATAAATGCAAATTTACCGTCATTATTATAAATAAAATAATCCAGAAACATCAGATTATTTAGTTCTCGGAAAATATCAAATATTTATATTTATACATCGCACTATTGTAATTTGTATGAAACACTGTGATAATTTAATTTTAGAATTTTAGTCATATGTGTTTGTGAGTGTAAAACACACACACACACACACACACACACACACACACACACACACACACACACACACACACAGACGTTAAATGGTATAAATAAATAAAAATAAGTATTTTATTCCGCAAAATTAATTACGTATTTGCATTGTGCGTATCTTGTTAATTTCTTCATGCATTGCATATAAATTGTTGCATCGATAAACTATTCGCGGTTTCGACGAATTATTTGTATCATATAAGGTAACTCCGGTATACACGCCGCAGCTGAGGGAAACTTAATTTATCGAGTACTATTTACTATGTTTAAGGCAAATAAATTATACCAATAAAAACTTTATACCGTCTACTACTATAAAAAAAAAAAATATATATAAAATATTTATTCTTTGTATTTCATTATTTTTACTTTTGCAGAGCAAAACTGTTGGATCCGCTGCGTATAATTGTGCCTGGTACAATCTAGAACTTAAACACAATCACATTCTGTTATTCGTAACACTGAGATCGCAGAAGCAGCTGACGCTCACAATTGGGAAAATGATGGATCTCTTGTTGCAATGCTTCGCAAGAGTAAGATTCGTACATAGTATGTAATTTATCTAGTTGTACAATACACACGTAACATTTGCCGTAATTATATATCTCCAGGTTTATGTTTGTGCTCATATAGCTCTTTTTATCACATAGATTACTTTATAAGTATAAGTATTACATTCTCATAACGATAGCTTGGGTATAATAACAAATGTTAAATTAAATTTAAACTCTGACGTTGTTATAGATTATAAATTTTATGGAATATCAATAATTATATCGGTGTTATTAGCGATACAGTGAGCACCGCGTTTCTCTTTGACTTTCAATTAACAATCTTAAATATGTATCCAGTAATATATAAATTCACTAATTAGATAAGCGCCTAACACAATATATTTCTTCGAACATACATACTTTGAGATAATATATAATTTAATTAGCAATAAAATTATTTACAGAATAATATCAAACTATATGGCCTTTAAACTGCAATACGAAATCTTGATTTAAAAAAGAGATCGTTAGAGTGTATTCTCGATTTCCAAGAATCCCGCGGCTATCATCCCTTCCTTTCCGGTGCGACCCGTCGGAAACTACTTCGTTTTTCCTTAGATCAGTGCGCATGATTTTTCGACGTACTATAAACCGGGCTATATACATCGACCTTCGTCTTGCGCAATCGTACATTTTTAACGAAAATTGCACAGCACCATACCATTCGGCGCACGGAGCGGAAGGACGGCCCCTCGGTTTCTCTTCCATCCGCAAAATTCGCGATCGCCGACGACGCTACGACAACTTCATCGTACGCAGAACGATGAAAATATTTAATGAGCTGCCCCTTGCCCGGTCGACGGTGGACGAAGGTAGGGCTCGCGGCAAGTGACCCTCCGGCATCCTTCAGTCCATCCACAGCGTTTACAGGTGCGTGTCTCGTGCCTCTATCGTCCATAAATATCTGTTTCGCGATCGCGTTCAACGTTGACGTTCTTTCCGCGCGCGCTTCAGTTAACTTCGAGCGTTGTGCATCCATTTCATTAATCCACGTCGACTGGTGACACGCCGCGACACCGGACATTCCCTTTCTATTCTTGCCGTTAACACATTCGCCGTAAACCGTTACAGATCGTTCTCTGAGATAAATTAATCTTAATTAGAAAGTTTACAATCTCGAACAAATATCTCTCGCTTCCTTTGAAGGGTGGCATTCTCGTAAGAGGGACGTGCATGGCCTACCCTCATTTTAGCTCCGCGTCGCCGATTATGTCATAGGGTGTTCGTATTCACCAATCGACCGAGAATTAAGCCTCGTTAAATGTCTGTTAACACAATTACCCGGTCGATCGAGATCGGACTTCGAGTCGCCGGCATCTGGCCAGGCGCGGCCTACGTGATCATCAGTCGACTTTACTGGACCACGACGATGATAGCCGCGCAGATCTTTCAATATCGCCACATGGCGTTGCACCTTAATTCCGAGGACATCTCACAGCTAATGGACGGCTTGAGCGCAACGCTGTCATACAGTTTGTTGTTTGTCAAGTTGATTGTTTTCTGGACAAAACAACGGTACGTCATCGCGATCCTTGCAGTCTATAATTTTACGATGAGCTGTACAAGTCGAACAAAACGTTCGATAATACAAAGCGACTGGACATGCATCAATAATTATCATTGCATCGTATCAAAGCATTAGAAAGAATTAGTGATTGTGTTTTGCAATGAGAAAGCTTTAGCACATTAGAAGTCATTGTTTCGGCAAATAATATACATATCATTTCTTTCTCATGCATCATCAGTAATTTGTAAATAATAAGATTTTAATACGTCCTTTATTATCCTTTTTTAATTGTACTCGTTATTACATCGGGGAATATCACTATCTACAATGATACCCATATATACTTATATTCGTATTTTTCAATCTACCTTCCACCTTCATTTGTCATCGAATACAGACAAATATAGTTTCCCAATCGTAGTCTTCAAGGGGGGAATACCTTCGCTCTCGCGGTGCTGCAGGAAATCGATTCTTCCTAGAATATTTAACGACGTGTTAACGAGCATCGCGACGGACTGGAAGGAATGCGGGGACGACTTGTACAGCATGAGTAGCGTGGCCAATCTGTCGCATCGTTTCTCCAATTTGATCATCGGCCTGCACTCGACGGCCGTGCTGTTCTACGGCATCGGCGTCGTCGCCCTGCGCAGCAACGACGTCGCCGACGCCGTCGATCGTGAACTTTTTCTCAAGATGGAGTTACCCTTCGAGAGTGGCACGTCGCCAATTTACGAGGTCGTCATGACCACGCAGTTCCTGCATCAAATGACGGCCGCCACCGTGATCGGCGTGCTCAGCGCGCTACTCGTTACACTGGTAAGTTGGGGGCCTCGGAGGCTTTCAACCCTCCCGGGAATTTTCAAGTTCCCGACTGAGATTACTCCAGGGAATGCATCCCGGGAGCTAGAGCTCAGCCCACGTTACCGCGATGACTGTTCGTAACACATTTCAATTCGTTTAGGAAAAATTGCAAGAAAAGTTATTGGTCGGAAATTGATTTCTAACCAGTCTAATTAATTTGTTGGGCTCATTAATCGAATTAAGTTTTGGCTTGATAACTTATCTGCCTTCTCTTAATTAATGTTAAAAATATTGATTATTATTTGTTTTGTTTAAATATAATATATAAATATTTATATATAAAAATATATTTTCTCATTCACAAAATTTTCGATATTATAATAATAAATTTAAGAATTATCAATAAATTTCCATTTCAGTAGAAATTTTGAAACATCTATTATTATATCATATAAATTATATATATATATTTTTTTACACTTTTACGTAATATCATTTGTGCAGAGAACGGATAAATAGAATTAAATCTATAGGTGCTTCATGCGGGCGGTCAGATAGATATTTTGCGGGAAAGATTATTGGAAATTTTATCGAAAAAAAAGAAATCAACTATTTCCATGATCACGATAGGCTCGTTAATTCGAAGGCATCAAAACATCATTATTTTCACCGAAAAGATCGAAAGCCTCTACTCTTACATCGCGCTAGCCCAATTCGTATCGAACACCCTTGTTATTTGCTGCTTAGGCCTTATCATCGTGAATGTAAGTAATTTTAATGACTTTCGCCGCGCACAGATTAATCAATTACACTTTTGATTTACTTCGATGACACGCGTATGTATATCGAATATGTGTGCGAATCAAGTTATCGTTTCCAAGTGACATTATTACTTTGTACATGTATATTTATATAATACTCAGCAACTTACAATTTTAATACTTTTTACAATACAATTCGCGGTAGAAAAGATCCAATAATGCACATATCGTTATTTCAATTGCAGTCGATCGGCGCCGATCAAGGCTCTTCTATGTTAGTGAGATCCCTTTTATTTTATGTCGTCATAAATTTAGAAGCGTTCATTTTTTGTTTCGCCGGCGAATATCTAAGCATAAAGGTGAGTAATTACAGCTGCTGATTTTACCGAGACAATTCTCTACCTCCTGCTTTTCGAATTTTTACTCCAGTTTGACTTCCAGAGCAAGACGATCGGCGACGCGGCGTACGAGTCTCTGTGGTACGAGAATCCTCCTAGCGAGAATCGAATCCTTCTGTTCCTGATAATGAGGTCACAAAAACAATTAACGATCACCGTCGGCAGATTCACGAATCTCTCTTTGCAACAGTTCGCGAATGTAAGTTTTACGCAACGTACGTCGATCGGATTATGTGTAACAGAGCTTCGTTATTACGTTCATCACGTAAATCGTTAACCTTAACATATATACGATTAGAACAATATTTATTTTTTTTATACACGCAGCAACGTTATTTGTCGCAGATCATGAAATCGTCAGCGTCATACGTCTCTGTGCTACACGCATTGTAACGATATATTATTATAACGGCTGTAACTATTAATATTGAATTATTGATAACGCTGGAAATTACTCATAAGATAATTACGCATGAAAGATTACTCTATTTTTAATAAAAGTCAATGGTCAGCTAACGTTCCCTGGTTAGCGTCTTTTTATTACAATAATATTTACGTAAACGTTGTTAAACGCGCACAGTTTACGCCGCCAGTTTACTGAAAATATGCCGTTGCTTCTGGGGACGAGGGAAGAAAAATATTTTTCGTAAGGATGAAGGCGCGCGCATGTCACGGGCTTTCATCCCCTAAAAGAACTTTGAAACGTCGTTCCGCGCTAAATTGCGGAAGTTATCCCGACGCAAGCGGGGAATAATTCTCCCCCCCTATCTCGCATGTATTCCGTTCTGATAGCGTGCAATTGTGCCAGATGGCCACAACGAATAGATCGCAACGCCAACGAAATTACACTGGGATTACTTAGCGCTATTTCGCGCATACAATCAGAACGCTTTCACACGGCAGCGAAAACCAGCCTGGAGGGACGATTTTATTAGCGACGACCGTATCTGCGTAGCGCGGGCTACTGTAATTCCACCGCCCCTCGCGACCGCTCAATTTACAAACTCTGAGTTTACACTCGGTACGAGAGTAGAGAATTTATACTTCGTATTATCTATCTGGCAAAAATACACATCTTATACACACGTCGACTGTGTCAAGGTAATGTATAAGGGAATAAGTTGCGCAATTCTACCCTTCGTACACAATTTTCTCTCCGTCAGAGAACCCCAACGCAACATTTTCCAAAAGAAGTGCCTTATGACTCTCATTTCCGATTAGATTTTAAATTGTACTTTTTTTTTATCAATTTTATAAAATAATTATTTATTGTTTGGATGTACATACGTTTCGAATTTTGTTCCATAATTATAAGTTCTTTTTTGTTATATTATAAATACCTTAAAAACAAAAAATTTTCATATTTTTATATTAAGTATCTTTAAATATTAATTATTCATAAGTATTATATCTCTGTACAGGATATGTTCGTTCAGAAACTTACCCTGTAGATTTATTTAGAAAGAGGGTATCTTCCAAACAAAAACTTTTATTCCCAACGGTTCTATATCGCTGTAGGAAGCGTAGGATATATCAACTTTCTAGATTGTGTCTAAGAATTATATTCTGACAATGTAAATCATGAATTTTCGCTTACGTCGAGTTCTATGCAGTGGCGATGTCACCGCATCTTACTTGGAAGTGCGAAATTACGGGGTCGGGGTTTACGTTGGCGTCGTAAGTTCCTTCTCGAGTTTCTCATCGCCACACACCATAAAAATTCTTAATTTTTGCATTTATATAGCCACATCAGCATCGACTTTCTTGAATTTATTAATATGTAACACAATATAAATTTTGTCAAATAAAAAGACAGTCAAAAGATTGCTAATATTCATAAACCTTATTTTTTTTAACTGGAAAATCGTACGTTTAATTATTCGACGAATATGTCTTTTAGAAAAATAACGGACTATAGTTATTATTTTCTTGTCAAATTAACGCATTAAATTTATTACAGAGATTATATAAAAAATGAATCTATTATTTTTGTAAGTAAGTGTCTTTCTAGAAATATTGCATGTCTTTCTGTTACAATGTAATTAATCATAATGCTTTATAAATTATTAAAAAACTAAGTACCCAATTCTTTATGTATTTTCCTCTAATATCTTCACAATCACGTACAAAATATGTGCTAAAAATAAAAAATAAAAAATGAAATTGTGTGTACTTTGCCACTCATTGCACACAAAATGTAACGCGAGATCGTTATCCGGACTGAAATTAATCCCGTGAAAACAAGTGTAGTTTATGGGAATTTAATCGAACTAATTTTATATGGAAGGAGACTCGGTTGACAACTTCTCCAGCGTCAATCTCCAACGGAGTAGAGATCTCGCGCGCGAGATTCTGTAGGTAATGAACGAACTAGTCGTTTCTATAACTTTTTGGCATTTAGAGGTAGTACGATTTTCCAGGGGAAACTGCGCCAGTGGTAGTAGTAACGGTGGCGGCGGTGGCGGCGGTGGCGGCGGCGGCGGCGGCGGCGGCGGCAGCGGCGGAGGTGGTGGAAGCGGCGGCGACGACTTTCCCGGGCTGAGCGAATTGGTCTCCATGGAAACCATCCCGAAGCCAATCCGGGGTGCATTCGTACGTACATTTACCCTTGTCGTGACGCGTCTGCAGCACCCTCTCTTCTCCCCTTCTTCCGCTTACCACCCTCAACCCTTATAAACTCGCACCCTCTCTCGCTCTCATCTCCCGCACAGTTCTCCACTCTCTCCGACATTTTCTCTCCGTCTTCCTCTCCTTCTTTCTCTTGCTCTCTTTTTCTTTTCTGTCTCTCGATTCAAGTTGTTCCTCCGTCCGCAATTCCTCACCGCTCTCCTCGTCTCTTTTTCCTCGCCTTTTTCGACCATTTTATTTATTCCTTATTCACTTTTATTGTTTCGCCTGCACACGGTCTTGCCGTATCTCCACGCTTCCATTTATTCCATCGCGCTCCGGTGATCCCGTCACTTGTGAATCCAAGAATAAAGTTTCCATCTCTATTTAAACATTTTTGTCGACAATGAACAAGTATGAATGGATTTAGTTTTTTTTTTTTAAGCGATTCGTCTGTGCATAGTGTGCATTCATATGGTAAATGAATTGTTCCTACGAAAATAAGGTTTTCAATATCTAAATTATTGCAGTATGCTATTTTTGTAATCTAGGTCGAAAGTTAAAAGAGCTGCAGTTCAATCGAGTTCCGGAGCATAATTCAAGATTCGGACATCCCGCACAATAGAAAATTTCCAACGAAGAATTTTTTGTTTTTCCATAATAATGTTTTTGCATTCAAACACACTATGGAAACATTTCTTTGTTTTGTTGAGTAAATTAATGTTATTTAAATATCACTCTTGATTGATATGTTTCTTCCGCTAAACATATCATTTATAATGAAATTATATTGAAACTATTTTCTTGCTACTAAAGGATTCCTTTTGCCAATCATCCATCATAACGTCCATTGAGTCTCGTTACTATTTATTCTCTTCTCTTTAGTCCCGACTTTTCCAGATACTCTTTAGTCTCTAAGCGCAGCATACTATCTTAATTTATTCAGCATTCGTTTATTTATATATTTCAGTTCACGATGCTGTTGCTGGATCCATAAAGCGGCGATGTAACATGTCGATCGTTACGTGACCCTACAGATGTTATTACGTGTCCCATTACCCCTGCTCCGAATATTCAGCAACTCGACTCGATGATCCGCCGAAGGGTGTATTTCGCGTTCGCCACACCATGACGTTCAAGTTTAGCGGATTATGCAATGCGTTCATGTTTGGTACGCCATTAAGAACAATATAAATTTTATTCAGAAACTGGAATTTAGAAATATATATATGTATAATAAAATTTACATCGTCATTCTCGGAATATGCGACATGACATTAAGACATTAAATTAAGATTTATATCTCATTAAACTGTATAACAAAGCGAATAATAAATATCTCGATAATGTTCTGCGGAGAACGTAGGCAAATCTCGAACTCTACCCGCGAGAGATTTTTTTTTTTTTAGACGACTCCGGTACCGATTCCGGAACTTTGCTCGCAGAAGAAGTGTCGTAGAAACCGAATTTCGCCTCGCAACACGTAGGTGTCGATTCCTTTGTTTCCCCATAAAAAAACCGACGACATAACGTTCATGCGTAGACGAGAAAAGATTGCAAGAAAGTTTGTAGTCGCTTATTCGATAACCGTCGAAGGAAGCACGGCTCCTTCGTAAAATGCTTAGGACTTGGCCGCTTTATCATCTTGCAATACACATTTCTCCTAAATTTACCAAGTCCTCGAAGGGTAGCGATTACGAAAACGCTTCAACTACGTAAATGTAAACGACTATGTAACCACGAAAATTACATCGCAGAGTAGCACTAAAATGAGACGAATATTACCATTACACAGCAGTTATTATTTCAGTTTTCTCAGATGTTATAATCTTAACCGATTTACATTTGTAACGTTCAAACGCCATTCTCAAAAGCGCGCGCTCGCATGCAATTAAAAAAGAGAATATATGCACAACCGTTCATAATTCACATAACATAATTATGATATGTAAACGAGTACGATAAGAAAACCGGTTTATAATTCATACGTTACCCTCCGGTTATCACTCGTAAATCACCAGACGGTCACATTTCTGCTTACCCCTCACCTGCGACGGCCATCGGTAGAATTAAAATTCATATCGAACGCCATTACCCGGCGACCACAATTATCATGCATTAATACACGGCGGTTTTTCACCAGAGCTGAACTACGATCAGCCTGATTTATGTAACTTCTTTTTTCCTCCGGCTACATGAGAAAGATTAACGTCCGCGTACGTAATCTAAGTATATATATAATGTATATTACAAGTGCACACATATTATTGACGCATATTCAAGATGTGAGACGACCACGCTACGTAGACCGAACATTCCAGCACGGTTCATAGAACCGGCGAGTTCATACTCGATGATAAACGCCGATCCTTATCATGCGCACCAACATACATCGATTGTGAGAACGTGCGCTACGCATTTCCCATAAGCAAACTGCCCCTATACAATCTACCACCCTCTCGCTTATTACACATAGACTTCTCGCGAGATCTGTTTTCCCATCTTCCGAATTTCTCGGGCTGCTTTCTTTCTCCACGCCGTAAAAAAAAAAATCGGATGGCTCGCGAGCCACTCATAATTCTCTGCGACAAAAGATGTTATACAAGAAAGCCTCCGTAAAATTGACTCGTGAAACGCTAACAATAAAATAACACGCTCGAAACTAACGTTTAACGTGCGACAGCGTGGAAAATAGTACGTCCGATGCACCAGGAACGAACAAAATGCTCTCTACATGATTTGTATTTTTGAAACAATAATTCGCAATAGCTGTCGATACCAATGTACGGACAAAAATTGGCACGCGCGCGAAGCTGCACTAAAGTTCTCAACGTCGATTTCACGTTCGGCATTGCTTGAAGGACGTCAGATACACACCCCCAGAGAGTTACGGTTTAATTTTCAAATTTCGCTTCTGTATGAGGAATTTGAAAAATCATCAATAGGAGCTTCGTTAAATCCAACATGCGTAGCTATACGTCTTTCGTAATTCCGAAACAATTTAAATTCTAATCATGCCACCGCAAATCCGTGTATTGCTGTTGACACACCGTTGTTTCATAACGCGGATTAAAATAGCGGGCGCGCGGCCGCTTGCAAAACCATCCCGTTTGCCGTGCGTTTTTAAAATATCATATCCAGTTTTTGCAACAGCACGGTGAAAAAATGCTTACAGGATTAAGAGCGCCAGACAGTATAACGCTGATGAAATTTTTTTCCTGGAAAAACTCTTCGTCGCGCACGAAAATCTATGTAATTCTTTCAAGGATGCGAATATCACGAATTATTCACAGCGCATGAAAAACGGAATTCATGTGTTTACGTGATATTTATGGGTAAACATCGGTGGAAAAATAAAAGCTGTATTGTTGGCACAATTTTCGCTTAATGAACGACTTCATAATGACGATTACATAATGACAGCCGCTTAGAATGGATAAATGCTGTTTATCCCGTAAAATAATGTTACGCAGAAAAGTATATTTGCGTCGATGTTATGTACAATCGTTTGAATTCTGTGAAAAGTATTAATATGCATGAGGCAAAGAGAAGGCGATTTTTTTTCTCCAATAAAAATATAGTTCAAGTGTGACTTTGTGCCAAAATTACATTGTATATATTTGAATATATTTCTTATACACGTCACACATACACGTGTCGCCGTTGAATTTTGAGCGCAAACAAACATCGATTACGATTGAGTTCACCCGCAATTTGTCTTACGTCAAATTGGTTCAAGCGAGGCTCAAAGAGAGACGCTTCCTACGATCGACCGCTTCGCTGCACTCCGCCAATTTCGGCATGATTTACATTCGAATCGCGAGCAATTCGACCTCGACTACGAAGTACGCTTATTAAGTGCAAGCACCGGCTGAAAGAGAGACCCCGCGTTAGACGGAGCGATAAAACGAGATTTGGACATTCTCGGTCGTTCGAGCAGCCACCAAAGGTTAAGATAGTTAATTAATAGATCCGTCTTTCGTCCTTTCCGCTCTCTCTACTTTTTATCCCGCTCACTGCACGGCAGATCTCCCTTCTCCGGTGTCCTGCCGACATATTTCGGAGCCGCCGTCGCGATATCGAGATCAAAGATACGCCGCGCTTTCGCGAGTTTTAATGAGCGCGACTCCACCCCGAAAACGACGGCTCCCGTAATTATTCAATTACGGTGACGCTCGTCATGAATACCGCTGCGACGTCCACCGAAGAGATATTATATCAAAGAGGTAGTTGAAAATCCCTTTGTGCAGCGAATTGAATATTCCCTATTATGTGAATAATATGCCGCGCCGAAAATTTTGAAATTCGCGAAGGAGAATTTAGGGGCGATTTATCTTTGTGACGTAAACTTCAATTTGCTCGGATTTATTTGGTCTATTCAATTACTGAGTATAAAAAACTTTATAGAAAATTTTTAGTTGAAAAAACTCCGTGTCTGATATTAATTAACCGCTATGATAAAATTAGAACACAGCTCAATGCAGAAATATTTCATGAAACATCAATAGGAGTAATCTTCTTCAATAGAAGTGTCTTGTTTTCAGTTTACCACCTTCGAGAATTTCCTGCGTATTGTCGCGTCTATTGAATTGAGCCGATATCTCTCTTCTTCGGATGAAACGGCGCGGAATATATCCTTTGACAAATCGTTTGCGTTCGAACACACCGCGAATTTAGGGATCGAATCTTATCTCGCCGATACAGACCAATCCTCTATTCTCGCGCGTCCCACTTGCGCCCGGCGCGCAACGTAATGCGTCCGGGGACCACCCTTAAATCCCTCATACATTCATAAAGACCGCCTGCAAGCAAACAACTAAGACGAATTCCCATTCGGTCGGCCATCGGGAGGGCCCGTTTACACCGAAAAGGATGGGCGGAGCGACATATGCGGGCTTCCTTTCTTTGTTCTCCCGCACCCTTACCGCCCTTATCGATTGGCTTCCACGTGACGGATACGCACGCCGCCACCCACGCGACCGATCGAAGTGCACGCATATATTCAGGGTGTGAGTTCATACACACACACACATATGTATGTTTGTGTATGTATGTGCGTTCGTGTAACGCACAGCAGGCACGAAGCTGAGGGTTTCTCGCATGTACATCTGGCAGTTTCCAAATGATAACGTTTCGAACCGTGAATATCGCCGCGATATTTGACTCCCGATATGAGAGTGTAGAGCAAAACTATGATTTCATTTCCGCGCGCGACTGTGACAGTCTGCCGCAAAAAACGATACAATATCCCGAATAGTCATCTATTTACATCGTGTCGTGCGTCAATGACCATCACGTGGTTTTTAAAAAGCTTTAAAATAGCAATTCCACATTAACGTGTCTGGTGACTATAATCATACTTTCTGTCACGTTGCAGTTTTAGTTCTAATCTTAGGATTCTAAATTAAGTCTCAAAATCGTTGTTATTGCCGATCGGAACGAGCAGAACCATCATACCCGACATTCCCGACAAAATAAGGTATTATTGGCCAATGAATCCATCTCATAGAATTTACGAGGTAATTTTTATCGCATAAAAATTAACGGTGCACATAATTCACTCTACATACTTCGTTTAATTTCTAAATTTATTAACCGATAAACGCGTTCTAAGGAAAGAGGTCGATGCTCATGCTGCGCCTCCCACGTATCCTTCCTCGCGAAGCACCAACAAAACGGAAAGGAGAGGCCGATCCTCTGGAGGTCTTAACTTTTAATTTTTTAAACGTACCCGTGGACGCTTCGGGAGAGCCAGATGCGCGAAGCCCGTAAAAGCGCCTAGCAGTTTATACCCTCTGATGGCCGGTACAATTTGTGTGTACGATCACGTTGTGCATAAGAAACGCGAGCCAGTTAAGAAAAATTGCAGTAACGGGCAACGAGCAACGAGTGAAAATACTTTTACGAACGAAAATATTCATCTTTATGTGAAACATTCTGAATAATTAGACCGATTAATCGTACATCAGCTCGTGCAAAGAGATAAATATTTCTTTAAAAAATATCTGCAGTTAATCACAAATATTTCCCGAACCGATCCTGAAATATATTATTGATGCTTATAATTTTATGGGCAATTTGCATTCATCGACTAATCGTTACATATCGCAATCGATTCTTCACTTCAGCCTCACTTTTGCGTTATTACTCGTATTGCTCGAGCTGCTATAATATAATTCCTCCTTTTACATCTGTCGAGCTCAATGCCTCGCGTTGAACAGCGTGCGGATGCAATGAAAAAAGTAGGTTCTTTGTGAAGCCGGTTTGTTATTATACGGCAGGACACCACAAAGCTTTTTTTTTAAACTGCCCAGAGCCACGCCCGTGCGCTGCAAACGCAAGATCGTCACTTCGGCTATTGTTGCACCCCTTATGTCGCGTGTCACACACACTCGCACTCCCTCTATTCGCTTTAGTTATGATAATTTCTGCGCGGCTCTCCCTACGAAATCGTATATGAAGAGTATAAAAGCGATTTCATACTCTTTGTCGCGAGCATATTAGTATATATGTAAAATTTTATATATATGTATAAGATTATTATACGATCATATATATCACGTTCAAGAGAAGCGTGCGGTAAAAGAAATTCGGTTTTCGAAACATTACAGCAAAGAAAAATTAATTACGCCTAATGCTAATACATAAATTAATGAAAAAATGTTACCAATTTTTCTTTGGCAATCAATGAGTATACATTATACACAAGCTTGATTAATCTCAAGAATTACTTCATCTATTCGCATTTTTCATTCTCGCATATTAACACTAATAACTGACTGAAAATGAATCGCGATTATAGTAATCGTACGTATAACATACACTTGGATGATATTTCTTTATAATTCCGAACGAGAGAAAGCGTCCTCACGTGGGTAATCGAGACCTCAGTAGTTCGTAGTTAGATTCCGTATTGTTACGAGGCCATTACACGGCTGGGGGTGACCGGGGGGGCCCCGGATGAGACGCGTGTGCACGCGTGCAGCCTCTAATGGCAGATGGTGTTGGGGCCCGCGTTTGCGGCGCAGCTGCAGACGGGAGGGGCGGTACGAGCGAAAAAGGACGAAGGGGAGAGAACCCGCGGAATCGCGAGAATCACCCTCTGACTCCCGTAACCGACGGAGAGGAGCCCCCCTCGCGCGCGGGCTGCTCCCTCGAGCGCTAACCTGTTGGTATGTGGCTGGGCCCGTGCCAACTTGACGATTATCGTGCGACGAGAAAAAAAAAGGACTCATCCCGAAAAACCGGGAACGAGCTGGTACGAGCGCGACGCGTATACGCGCATCACGCGAGAAAGCGTGAATCTCGTTATCATCCTGCAATATGCGCACCGCGCGCGTGCCTGTTGCAGACAACGGTGAAAAGCTCGCTCGCACGGACCGCGAATAATGGATGTACGTTAAGCACGCGAAACGGGCTGTTGTCCCGCGCACATTTGCCTCGCACAGTCCCGTAAATGGGAAGTGCACGCTCTGTCGTTTAAATTGATTAGTATCGATAGTGCCATATATAATCACATTAAAACAGCAAGCAACGAGAGAGGCGCTCGGAACCATACGTCAAGATTTTCGGAAGATTAACTTCCATTCGTTTGGAGAAACACTAAGAACGGAGCATGTATTCGAAATGCGTCTGTAATTTGAACTTTAGTACATTGTTCTTTTGTTCTAAAGTCCTCGTTTAATTGTTAAATGCCAAGATTTCGTTATTAAGACAAGAGTATGAAAAAGAAAAGAACTTACATGTCTCGCACATGTCTTTGATATTTTATATAAATTACTAGAAATGGTTGTATTGTGTAGAACTCTGATCTGACCACTCGTAGGAAAAATCGCATAGTGAAATAAGAATTATAATAAAATAAGAATAGATTTTATAAACAAGAGAATATTATAATCGCTTGTGGTACAGACAAAAATCATAAGCTCTCTCTTAAGATATACATATATCTTTGAGAGAAAGAGAAAAGAAGAAGAAGAAAAAGAAAATGTGTGTTACTCCTTTAACTGGGACTTCTTTAACGTTTCACTCGATAAAACAAAATTTTATTTTATTGCCAAAATCAGTCGCGATTGCAGTTTCATGCTCACGTATCGGCCATAGACTCACCCTATCATGGAATCGGCGGATTCTCAATACGAAACAGCAGCTGCCGCTGTGCTCTCTCGACGCAGCGGGGGGAGACGGGGAGCAGCTGTCCTCTTTCCCTCGCCGCTCTCGAATCCGGATCCCGATTCTGGTTCAGCTTGCTGTATCTACCGCGCCATATGCGTAGATAGATCCGTCACTCGCAGAGTGACCCGTGCTGCTTCCAAAAAACGTGTTTACTCAAATAAAATGAGTACCGCGACAGTACGTTCGATGTACGTACGAAGCTCGACGCGACCGAGTCGGGTTGAACACGCAGATGTTTCCATCAAAATTTCAATCCCCGTCCTTTATATTATATAGCGATCGGTTTATAGAAATAAATATATATTTGCGATTTTTATTTTACGACAAACTAGAAAGAAAGGGCCCGTTCTACTTTAATGTAAAACAGTCCGCGAAACATATATGTATATACTGAAAATATATTGAAAACATAAATTGTAAAGAGGAATATCGGTGAAAATTTCACGTTGAACAACGGCAATATTATGAGTGGATATTCCTATAACGAGTTTTCCCTTGTTGCGCTTCGACGATGTGACGACCGATGGGGAGACCGGGACTCGTTGGCACAAGAGGCAAATTGGCAATGCGTTTCGTTTATATATTTATAGCGAAAAAAACAATGGAAAAGTTATCACAAAATATTTCTTATATGACATAATTACTTTTCACAAAGTTTTATTTTAATCAGACAAGTATTACAATAGAAAAAAAGAAAAGTCTAATTCAAGAGGTGACAAATAAATTTTCAAGCGTTTCAAAATATCGTATTAATATTCTTCAGCTTGAGAAGTAAATCAAAGTGACGTATCATTAGTTAAAAGAAAAGTTTCTGTTACTATACGACATGTTATTTTGACTAACAATAGTAATTTATTGTAATAAAACGACTGAAATAAAACGTATGTAGAAATGGGGTATGTTGGCTCATATCAAAACACGCTTAGCTTGACTTGTTGTTGCCGTGCGCGTGAGACCTGTTTAAGCACGTGATTTACTATCTACAATGCTGATAGAGAAGCTAAATATATATTTATATTAATATTTTTATGACGAAGAAAGCTACATCTAAAATAGTTCACAATTATTTTTCTGCAACAACGTTTTGATATTCGATCATTACAAAATAACTTTAAAAGATACAATCTTTATCAAGAAGTACGTATGTGTTACCCGTTTTGTGTTTTTATTACGTATTCATTAATTTAACGTGGACTTTTGTCAGCCAACTTACCCTACTATCGGAGAAAGTTGGCCACAATGCAGCATGTTCATATTTCATTTATTACAAAGAAACTATACGGTATACAGGAGCGTTCCTAGCATGAAAATGTAAAGAAAGGTTCTCTCTATCATATTAGTACTGTTTAATTATGATAATTAGTTGTATAAAAACTCAAATGCCGAAATTGTAAAAACGGTGCCAACGAGCCCCGGTCTCCTCTACGATTGACGTAAACCGCAATAAGCGCGGATTTATCGACTCGGTATATCGACGATACGCGAATGCCAGCAATGTCCGGGGCACAAACGCGAGTAAAAAAAAAAAGAAAGGAAAAAGGAAGAAAGGATCCAACCGAGCGCGAAGCAGGCACGCGATAGAGGAAACGATGAAAATTGTAGACAGACGTGAAAACGATCGGCACTCGGTCTTTTATTTCGTGATATAAGTCACTATTCACTTACATCCACCTATCGATATCACGGAAATCGATGCGATAACGCAAAAAGTAAACTTGAAGAAAGGAACATTTTATCTCGGGAATGGTCTCGACGATTTACCAATATTTGTAAATCCAGATATAGACATCTGGTGTTCCCTAAAAAAGTGTTATATATCAAACTTGTGAGTTCGACATTCGAAATACAACGACAGTCGCGCGAAACGGCGTTTGACCGAGTTCTCGGTAAGGAGTTTCCGGAGTTTGAGTCTCATTAAGAATAATAAGAATAATCTCGTATCATCATTCTCATCATTAGAAATTCTCTCCGGTCGAACCGGTTTCACCCCTTCGGCCTAATAAACGTCGCTCCCCTTTCGCGCATCCATAACGCGCGTCGATTATGGCGTATCGCGCATACTATACGCGAGGATGATCGCGCGCGTGTCAATCGACTCGCGTCGGCGACTCGGCGATGAGAGGGGTGGCTCTCACCCTCGACCTAAGCAGCATTGTCTGCCTGATTCTGGTCTTGCTGCCAGCTGTTGCCATTTTTTTTATTTGGCCCCTCCTCGCTCGTGCTCGCCCCCGGGCTCCTTTGTCGGGCCTCGCACTCGCTCATGCCAGTCGATCCGAGCCAAAATTAATCAAAAGGGGACGATCGGTCGCACGTAGGCAAGCCTCTTCCATCCCCCGTTCTCCGCCCCTGTGCAGACGCGCGCTTTTCCTCGATCAAAATATTAAATAGCGCAACCCCCCTTGACAATTCCGCTTCGAGGCCCGGAACAATGAGTTAGACGAGGAGGGAAGAAGAAGGAGGAGATGAAGGAGCGAATGGCCACGTGCCAACTATGGGAATAATGCCGCAACGGCCACGTGCTCAGCACCTATCGGGTGTAGCGGCAGAAAACGACCACTGGTTGCGTCGCAGCGGCTTTCGCTTTCTAATTCTCTCGCGCAGTCGGCATCAATATTTATTTGCATCTGGAATCTATCTCGAGCGCGGACCTCAGTTGAGAAGCGTGAAAATTGAATCGCCACCGATGAGAAAACACAGGGAGCCACTCTGTATGTAACTTATCCCCGTGATTAAGTAAATGCGCGTGGTAATTGACTCGAGTAACTCCGCGGCAGTTGTACAAAGTTTGAGAAAGTAACCTCGGTTTTAGCGTTAATGTAATTTTATTGAAATAAAATAGTGATACGAATATTATGTTATACGTAGGATAAACTGTTTTGTTATATTAAATGAGAATCTGAAAATAAACCACCAATAAAACGCATACTTTTTGTCTTCATCGGAAATATATCTTCTGGTACTGGTAAAACTGTTGGTAGCACTTAGACCGAGCTACTTTTCCATGAGCTGTTCTGTATTTTCAATGTATCTCAATTTGTCAACGTATATGACGTCATAATAGACTACTAGTTATTTACATCAATTATATAATTATTCTTTTAAAAATCACTCCTTATTTCAAGCTTTCATAATCTTCGATGTCTCATCTTGGAGATAAAATAAGTCAGAGTTTATTTGATGTTAATATTTACCGTCTTCGCTTTCCACCGAAAATTACAAAACGTAGGGTTTGTGCGTAATGGGGAACGGCCCGTTGTGAAGTTTCAGAGAGATGATATTTTCTGATTCACGCTTTTACGTACCGCTGAATCATTCGATCCTCGCGACCGCGTCGCGCGTCGTCAGCGCAAAAAATAAACCCGAAAGACCGAAAGTGACATGACGAATTGCAATTGGATCGTAATTACGATTCAAAATTACAAGGGAGGGTGCAAAACGGCGACGCCATCGCCGGTAGTCGCCGGGCCTTGGAGTGGCTCATTATGCCTTTTCCTTCCATTAATTTAAGCGTCGATAAATTACTTTCTCTGCATACTAATAGGACTTATATAAGCGAGGGTAGATAAGAACTCGCGACTCTCCGCCGCCAACTTTATAAAATTTTAATCTAACTTCAACTCGGGAAACCCTCATAAATAGACGTGGCGATATGACTCAAAATGTTGTTCGCAATTTGCGGTACACAGTTTGTCAATATTTCATTTCACAAAAAAGTATATACAAATAAATATAAAATAAAATAACAGCATCAAGATATAGAATGTTCCAATCATACGTATTTGTCCACTATAAAATACGATGTAAAATATGTAATCCTGAAATATACTTGTGTAAAAATAATTTTTCCCGCAATTATGAACCATTCATTATTCATCTCGACAGTTTCATATGAAAATATTAATGAGCACGCCACAATGATTGTGGATAAGATTTAACATTGCACCAAGACTTCATACTCCCTGTACGGTATTTCCTTCCCGTCGAACGGAATGTACAAAACACCGTGACTTCTCTGGACCTGCCAAACAATAGATAAATTATACATAAATATTCCTGATCGTTCGCGCAGGTATTATCGCTAAAATTAACAAATAAATGAGCGGATCAACAATCGTTCCGGTTACTAGCGTACCTTCCCTACGCAGAATACGCCGTTGTGAAATGTACGGCCGACGTAGAGGATTTCCCCGTTCATGGTCGTCCCAGCCTCTACCGCGTGTTCCGGTACGTGACCGTGACCCGTTCGGACCCAGTTGAAATGGGCGGGCATCAATACCTAAGGTACGAAAGCCAGCTTGTCTCAAATTATATACATCCGCCTGAATCTTGCGACGGAGAGGAAAGGAAGAAGGAGAGAGGGGTTCGAATCCGGCCAACGAGAAGAGGTGTACTTCGCACTTTTCTTCCGACCTCACCCGACGCAAATAGATTAATCCGCGGGCGACCGCGCGGCTGTGTAAGCCGAGCCGAGAAGAAATTGATTCGGACGAGCGCGATCGAGTGCACGGCCAAAAGGCAAACAGAGGGTTCGTCTAATGCGGAATCGAAGGGATGTAACTTCGGTAACGCGTCGAATCCCGCTACCGATCAATACTGACTGATATGTCTCGTCGCGTCTACGCTATTCTCGCGCCTTCGTTTTTCCGACATCTTTGAAAAATTGTCGATAATTATTCTCACTATTTTCACGAAGGATAGAAAATGCCGCACGATCACGACTATTGCCAAATCGGGAATTACAAATCAAATTACACGTCGATTCGTTCGTATGCAAGATGCCTCAGGTTCCTTATAATTTCATCAAGGAAGGAAAGGATAGCGCGGAAATATAGAAAAATAGGAAGATAATTTGTCGGAGCGATAAAACGTGCTCCGATCGTTTTCTGGAATATCGCTGTGCAAATATCTGACTAACACACCTCGTTCGATCGCACAGTCGTAATCTTATCTTCGTCGAAACGAGATGTTCCAGGGATATAGAGATAGAGATGACGCGCTCGTGCGCTGGCGTTACGTAAGGGTTTACGCGAGCTCTTTAATTCGCTTATTAAGGAAAGGAGGAACAGTAGCGTTATGAAACCAAAGCGCCCGTAATTACCTATACAGAGGTAGAGGCACATGAAAATGCAGTGCGCGTTACGTAATTACAAATTGATTTATTATACGAGTGTAAAAGACAGCGATTTATGGCGTTCGATCAACAGCGCCGCGTAATTGGAAAGGAAACAGAATTTCGCTTGGAATTCGACGTGCGAATTAACGAAGAGACTCGAATCTCTTGTTTCTCGCGTTTGGTTATACCTCGAAGTCGTGCTTCGTGTGCTCGGAACCTCCGTGACACACGTAGGCAACGTTATGATCCGGCTTCACTTTCGCCGGTATCATGTCGCCCATGTGCATGGCACGACCTACGACGAGATTCATGCCGTCCAGATCCCTGCCGATGGAGATCAACATGCTACGATCACCGTAAGATATCGGCCATCTCGCCCATCTATATCCTACAACAGAAATCATCGAATGTTCGCGATGTTTCCACGAAATATCTAGTCGTAATGTTAACACTTAGAGATTCCAGTCGATAATTTATCGCGCTGCTTCTTATCGTATCGATTACCTCTCATAAGGCAAATAAGTGAGTAATCGTTAACGCCGTTACAGTGTGTGACTATATTAAGTAAGCTTTATTATATGTCCTATCATAAGAAGAAAAGTTTAAGATAACGAAAAGATAATTTACTTCCACGTTGGCTTATCATGTTTGTCGAAATATTATATACTTTTTCTTTTATTTCTCTTATAATTAACAAATAAATGCAATTATAAAATTGTTATAATTATAATTATATAAAACCACAACAGATCTCGGGATATTCATTACTAGAAAATTCCTAAACCTGGTAAGGCGAATACAAACGTTCAACAAGCTAAAAATAATTTAATACTTATTAAAATAATTATTAAATCAACATATTTATTATTTTAATAGCTAATACATTACAAAATAAAATTCTTTCTTTATTTTTTAAATCGTATCCCAAGATCAAATTAACATGAACTTTATACTTGCTTCGTGATATGATTATTACTATACCTTCACCCGTTTATTTCTAAATTTTATGATATTCAATATCACTGCGCTTACCAGGCATTATTGTTCCTTGATCGAAACTGTCGCGCTGTCACGCTATGACGAATAATTAAATAGCACGAGTGACGGTTTGCGTGGCAACACGTTTAAACGAGAATTATCACTGAACGTGCCGATACTTTGGGCGTAAACGAGCTCAGACCGCAATCCCACCATTCGAGACCTTATCAATCTTATCAGCACGGAAACGCATGTTACATGGAGCATGTGGCATTGCACGCAAAATGTCATGTTCAAATACATGGGCCACACTTTGCTATTCATTCGTCATATCACGCGACGTGATTCTATACCTATAATAATGTCATTGCTATAATTTTTACTTTAACTTCGCAGTTGTAAACTTGTGACGAAAAGTGATATAAACGGATCCATATGTATCACAAATTTCTAACACGTAATACATTAATCATTGTTACGTGCGAGATAAGACAAATTCGTAATAATCGATCCGATATAAAATCACATGTGTCACCTGGAACAAATAAAGTAATCAAAAGACAAAGCATATTTGATTTACTAAATTGCTTCAATATCTGTATTTAACATAAAATGCATAATTCTATTAAGATTCTGATTTGTCGGTACACAATACAAGCTAAGCGATTGTATTTCAACCATCGGTAATGGAAAAAACTCGCGAAACATTATTTCACATTGCAAATATGTACTGAAGAGAGAGTGAGAAAGAGAAAGAGAGAGAAAAAAAGAACAAAGCTGAGAGATCGGACAAAGTCTCAGGCGAAAGAGACCCGTTATTTTCTCGTCGCTGTAAACGTCGCTGTCGTGCCTCGCGAGGAATGCACGACGGTGGAGGAATGAACTTTCTCGTTCGCGCGCAGCAGGAAACGAGCGATTTGCTGCGCTCGTCGCTCAAGCGAAGAAGAAGCCCATCTCTTACGTATCGTGTCGTGCAGAAATACGCGTTACGCGATTCACGAGTCGCGCTTCGGGCGACCGCGCGCGGTCGGGGGAGTGTTCGCTCGTTATCCGTCAGAAGTCGTACCGTGAGGCGCGTGTTACGAAATGAGAAAAAATGCAAGTGTAATCCGGTTAAGCGGAGATTTATCTTAACCCGTTAAAGTCACACCTCCTAAAAATAACGTAGAGGTCACATGGGGTCCAATGGACCCCACAACAGTTGCCAATTGCGTTCTTTTTGATGTATCGACTCAAACCTTGAACTGAAGTTTATGACTTCCTCTTTATAATCCAACAATTTAAAAAAAATTTTTATGTTGAAAAAACGCGAAAAAAATTTTTTTCGAGAAATTTGACTTTTTTCACAAAAATATTCATCAAAATTTTTTGAGATAAAGCAAAAAAACTTCCTGCGTTTTACTCTCAAAATAGTATACTTAAAAAAAAAAGCCTGGGGTTCACTGGACCCCATGTGACCTCAACGGGTTAAGCGGTACACGGAAAAGCGATCGCTTGTTTCCGTTTCTGCCGTTTCCGTTAAAGTCACGATAAAATTAGCAAGGTAAAAGGTTCTTTCGTCACAGAATCTCTTGCCTCCTAATCGCTGATTCATAGTTAATTATGCCACAGATAATGCGTTCAGAGCAGAGGCGGTCCGTTCGTTTAATGAGACGTATACAACGGCCGTGTGCCGTTTCGAGCGTAAAAAGAAGGCGAGCATTTAATGATCAGTCTCGTTTAAAAAATTCCCGGTGTCTCGAAATTCCGCGCAAATTTATTCGCGCGATTTGCGCTCGCGTCCGATTGTGTTGGACGACGTGGCAGAAGACATCGCCCAAAATTCGAGACATTTAATCGAACGAGATGAAATAGGAGTGTCCTTCGACGTGCTCTTATATGCAAGAACGTTACACAGAAGGGTGATTCAAGCTCAGTGAGGGTACTTTAATGGATCTACTAAGGCGAGTGCTATCTCTTGGATATACTCCCTCGTCTCTTTGTGAATAACGCTTTCGCTCGCGCTGTGATCGTCCCTTTTCTTTCTTTCCTTTTTCCGATATATATAAAAGTATACATATATACATATATATACGCTGTGTAACCAAAGACTGACATAAAATATCGGAATCACGATGCTATTTGCCCAATGCTATTGACACGACAGAGAAGATATTGCAGCATTCGAGCTATTTGAAAATTCTCAATGGCGATTGCCAATGTACATTAAAGCAGCTGCTTCAATAAAAAAAATATATTTATGAATACGAATCAAATAGCAAGAGATTTTACATTCCGGAGCTAGAGAATATCCTTTATAAATATCGCTGAAAGAGATATATGTATAAAAATACAAATATAAATTCTGTATAACATGTGATAAAATATATACAAATATAATATAAATCTCTAGAGATATAACAAATCTAAAAACTTTCAGAATATCTATAGTAATTGTTACAATGTTTTAGTGAACGATATTTAGGTACTTCAGAGTTATTAAATCTAATTGATTTCGAGAGAAATCGTCGTCATTATCCACAAAGAAACATTTTCGTGCTACGGCAACCCAGTTTGACTCGCGCGCGACGTCAGAACTGGGTTAATTTCACTTAACGCTTAACGAGCGCGCTTTCCTTTCTAACGAACGTTAAATCGCAGGATTCAAGCGGAAGTGTCGTACGCGCGGCGGACGCACAGCGTCGGGGTAGGTTCCGCGGCGGCAGACGCGGAACAAGGGAAACGCTCGAGCCGCTGAACCGAACAAAACACCCTGGCCGGCGCGCGGCTCTTTAAGCCGACAAAACAATTCCGCCAGCGCGGAGTGGCGGCTGGCAAATACGTTGCCGGTAGTCAATGTTCCAAAAGGATCCATTTGTTTCGCTCGACAAAACGTCGGACCGAGCGCGCGCGATGCCCGCGCTTATTCCGTATCGCGCTCACGTTGCATTCTACACCTCCATAAGTAATGCCATGTTAATAACGTGTCAAGTGCGATCCCCCGACCTGTTTAAGACGCGAGCTTAAACGTTAAAATGTTAGATATGATACGTTTATGCGGATAACCAGGAAGTGTCTTGATCTCTCGGATGTATTTTAAACTTTTGTACATCCTTTGAAACTTTTAATATCTTTTCTTTAAAAATAATCGCAATCTTTAGATTATCTCTTTGTAGCAAGCTTGATTCGACGCGACGTTATTCAATAATTAGAATAATCGCAATATAATTAGAATAGTCTTCAAAAAAGTGATACTATACAAATCTTTTTTACTTTAAATAAATATAAACGTGCCAGCTCTTGTCATATTTAGAATTGGGAAGCAAATCGCGAGACTTTCTTGAGGACGATAAACAAAGGGAATTAAACAAAGTATACGTCTCTCTACTCGACGATTTCTTTATTTGTGTCGCGATAGAAATCCTCTTTAATGGAGACTCTTTAATATGCGATCAGAAATGTAGCTGTATATTTTGAATTAAATGTAAAAGTTCGAAATTCATTAGCATATATTTAAAAACTGCTCGAGACAGAAAGGAAGTCGAAACTTTGGCTTTGATGTCACTCGATGCTATGTTTAAATTAGACGTCTGTTTATATATCGCTGAATGAATTTCTCTATAGCTGTCTCGACTGTAATAATGTATAGAACATGAAATGCGTACTACGTCTTGCGGAAATACAGCTTTATTTGAATCTTATTAATTTGTTGTACTTTTGTTCAAACAGCTGGTTTTGATTAATTCCTATACCTATATTTATACTAATATCAATCAACTTCCAAATCTTTAAATCTCTGATAGCGCAATTCTTCTAATTGTAAGCGCAATTTTTTTCTGATGGCTTGTATTATCACAATTGTTAAATCATCATTAAGAATTTTGAGTTAGTCAGTAATTCCTCGGCAAATGTTATTTAAGCGGTGAAAGGCTAACAAAGGCCAACAAAGCTTGAGCTGTTAGCTGAGCCAACTAAGGTAACACAATATCGCAGGGTTATCTAGCGTAGTTAAAGTCAAAAACCATTAATAATGACAATTAAAAATTCTCGTCGTTCTAATTTCTAATTTCAGGAGTAAAAGAGAATTTCAAGAAAAGCGTGGAAGTTTAGAATCACTCGTCGACGCTTTTTCGCCCGGCAAATACACAAGGACCGAGAAAGACGCGAGTCTCGGCGAATCTCGTCGGCAAGAGACAAAGAAACACCGCAAAGGTTCCACAGCAGCATCGCGTTTCCTTTGTTCAAGCAATCCCGCCACGCGATGTGTCGCGTCGCGTCGCGTCGCGTCGCACAACGCCGAAGTCTCCGGCGTTGGCTCTGGAGGGAGAGCTCGAAGCCGGCACCGCGATGGATCGATACAGCACCAAGGGGTAGTGTTATGGGGGTGGCTGGTTCGTAATACACGGGGGCTCGCCGCTATTCCGTGATAGCTAAAGCAGAGAGAAAGAGAAAGAGAGAGAGAAAGAGAGAGAGAAAGAGGGGGGAGGGAGAGGAGAGAGAGACAGAGAAAGAGAGAGGGTTGAAAAGAGAGAACGGGAATGAGAGAGAAAATGTACGTGCGCACCCTCCGCTCTAACCTGGCGGAGGCAGAACTAGCGCCAGCAGCATCCCATTCGTCAATCCTCGTCCCTCGTTGCTGAAGGCTTTTTCTCTTTGTTCGAGTTCGTTAAACTTCCAGTCGGCCGACGCGACCTTCTACCTCCACGTCCCTGGACCTATATCCCTTTAACCGTTTCCTCCGTCCTCTGCGCGTTTCTCGCACCGGTTCTTAATTACGAGACGAGTTCGCGTCTCATTTCCTTGCGCTTAAGTGAGCCTCACCTTGAGATTCGCTCGGCACGACCTCGAGATACTCCGGCACACATCTCGCAGTTATTTCAATCATTTGCCAACATATTGTACTAGCACAATACGCTATTGTTCTGAATAACGCTATTATTGTTCCTCGGTTTCTTTTTTCCGATAATTACGCCATTATCGGATGCTTAAACGTTGATTTTAGAGATAACGAATGCCCTAAATTTATTTCTAAGCAAGAGTATGTAACTAGAAATTAATATCTTTGAAAGACGGATATAATCATGCTTTGACTAAATAGACACGCTTTTAAGTACACGAGAAACCTCGTTCTTCGCTGCAGACGGTCTGACTAGATCACGGAACTTACTACTTGCGCACGCATCAACCATAAATGCTCTCACAATCAGTCGGATGAAATTGTACAACGTTTGTGAGAATGTGTTTTGCTCCGCTTTTGTACTGTTGTTTTTGTGGAATTCTAAGATAATATCTGCTTACCAAGTGCTCGAGTACTGCATTTTCTATAATAAATCTAGCCTGAATTAATGAAAATAACAAAATAAGCAAATAATATTGATCAACAATCTTCCTTGATTGTGTTAAATATCTTTCTTCTTGTCAGCTTGCCGGTATTCTCTCACCAAACTTTATTCAAAACAATCAAAATTCATTATTCATTATCACTGTATCTCACTAAATTTTATTATATATATAATATATAATAATATCCACACATATTATTTATCATTGTTAAATCTCATAATTTGCCTGCATTGCTTCACTGTTTCATAATCCTTTTAGATAAAATCAAAGATCCACCGCGACTGCGGGTCAAGGACGAGGAAACTGACGCCTCGCAACACATTTTCCGATATGCGCTCGCCTGCAAAATTAAAGTCACGGAAAAACCTCGACGGCCTGCATTACGGTATATGCTTTTCCGCGAATGTAGCGACGTTTCATCGCGCATAACGGCAGGTCATGAAGTTCCTTGGACCAGCTCGGACAAAGAGAAGGACCGACGGCGGCGGTTCTGGTACAGTTGTCTCAAAGTGCACTCTCTAACAATAGAATAAACTTAGATAGATAAAAGACGCGACGCGTAAGCGAGCGAGACTTCGCGGAAGGTGCACGACACCGGAACGATGATTACTTTTTATGATCTCGCGGCAACGGAACCCAGGATGAAGTCTTTAGTCTACGATGCAATTTTCGCCAATTTCTTTCTCTAGTTTTCAGTTGTTCTAAATTTCCTTATGATCATCGTACGTATTAATAAAGAAGTTATGACAAATTTTATAGACCTGTTTTGTAATATCTATACTTTACGTACATGCTCGCAATAACATATATTTATACGACATAGAAAATGTTCAGTCTATCTTCGATATCAGATCGAAGTAGATTAACATTAATATCTACATCAGAAAGAGATTGATTCTAATTTAAAAGATAAACTTGCAGATATATCTGATCGCGAGAGGCGTTATAATTTAAGCTTCAGAGTGACGGAACGTGATTACAGATGGCCCGACAACCCGACAAGACGTATTTAGACATCAGAGAGGAAGGAATACACGACGGTTACGAGATGAGAATTTAAACCAGGTTTAGTCACAGCCAGCTTTCTCGAAGCACCATCTTTTCTCTCGCCAGGTCCATGGTAGCTTTTGCAGCGAAAGCTTCCACGGAGCTTATGTCCCATTCTAAATGCATTAACCGTCTGTACATCTCCCGCGTACTGCACTTTGCTCGCTCCTATTTCACCGATATGCCTTTATCCCGCAATTCCCACAGACGATTCCGATGTCAGAACTATTATAGTTATTTTCAGAGCACTCGCAGATAATGCCCTTATTTTATTAAAATATTGCATATTCTGTAAATGTAAATCATAGCTATAGCGCTCAAATAAATTTATTAGCAATAATAAGTAATAAGTAATAATGCAGGAATTATTAGAAGAAAAATTATTTCAAGATCATAATTCTGTTAATATTAGCAATACATTTAGTTACTTATTTATCTACTTTGGATGATCACTCTGATAAAGATGTTTTGCTTTAAATTTTTTTCTAATATTTTAATTTTACGTTAGTTTTCCTAAACTTTCTAAAATCTGTAATAACTAATTGCCTAAGTTAAATTACATTTGAAAATTATTTTGTATGTATATGTCGTCACTAAACTTCTATAGTATAATGTCATTTGTTTAAGCCTATCGTTAATGTAGTTTTATATAGCTAAAAACAGTCTAAAGTGTCTCTAAAAACTACAATATGCGTAATTTATCATTTAATGTATTTAGTGATACAATATGATCAGACGCGGCGCGTTATTTTCAGTTTGACTTGAATTTTAACCGGATTTCATATCTTGCGACTCGATGTGCATTTACTTGAGATTACTCCGGTCGTTTTGTCGACAAGTCCGATCTTTAACCGCGTCGTTTTCCTCCCTGAATTGCTACGGAAGTGATTTCACCGTGAGATGATTGTCCCTATTGTGAGATATAATATTCTTCCTGTTTACCAGACAATCGCAAAAAGGAGGAGAGAGCGTCACGTTTAAGGAAAATATCTGTTTCACAAATGTGTCCATAAAAATATAGAAAAATGTCCGATATATTGATTTCGCGAAATTTGCTTACTATATATATATATGTAGGTCCAGAGGTATGTTCCGGGACTGTTTACGTTTTTTGAAATGTACAGTCCTGGAATATAACGCATATATATGTAATCAGATTCAAAAAACTGTCCCAAAAAATGCCGTAGGACATCAATTTTTTCCAGGACAGTCCTGGAAACTGCCAAATGTCCCGGAATATACCGATATCAAAAATAAAAGTCCCGGAACATACTTCCAGACCTACATATATATATATATATATATATATATGTCGTATATTCGTGAATACGAAATTTTTTTCTTTTATCAAATAGAAAAAAATGCATGGCGTTATTACAATAGCGATGTACCTTGTCAAAAATAATCAATTTGTGCGATAGAGAATAACAACGGTATCTATTTTATAAAATTGCAATAATATATTTACAAATACAAAGATAGTGAAGTGAAAGATACTGGGGATAATACTTTTTTATGTTTGTAAAAAATTTTAACCACCACAAAATATTTTCAGAGTACAAGAAAAATAGGAAAGGAAAAAATGAACTGTGGCAATGACATGCCGTGCCAAGAGAAGTTAAAACGTAACAAAACTCGTTTCGAAGCCAAAGGATTTCTTGGTATAATAGCCATTCCATGATGATCGTCAGTTGTGCAAACTATGTGAACCACTTTCAAGATTGACAATCCTGAAGTGCATGATCTTCTTCCGTATTTTTACGAGGCACAATCTCCTCTTCCGCTAACGACTATCTTGAGAAAGAAGGTTTCTCAATCGAGTTTCTCCGGATCTAACTAAAGTTCATCGGAATCGAATCGATATTTACGCGTATCCAAGACCAATAAAACGCTAATATTGACGCGAAAGTTACGATGCTTCATATTCGATATTTACGGTGACTTATTACGTTTCCTTTTTCGTCTATGTATAGACATCTATATTCTGACAAGAAAATATTTTCTAAATAAAAAATAATAGAAAATATATATATTCTATATGTAAAATAATATTCCTCAATATTTTTTTAACTACTGTTGATGTACAAATCAGAATATCATTATAAAATAAAAATATTATTTTTAAAATATAATTATCTATATATCTATTATTTTTATATTAAAAATAAGAAAGTTTTAATATATAACGTTTAATAATAAACGCGGTTATAAAATTTATTCTTACATACTTGAAGAGCAATTAATATATTTTTTTGAATTCCATCATTTATTTATTAATAAGTACGCTTAAAATACAGTTTCGTTATACCCTTTTGAGTAAGGATATAATATTTAGATAAGAATATTAGAAAATAAATAATTTTGAAAGAGGCTGTATAATATTCAACACAATAAGCGGGTGAGTTTGCGTCATCGACAGCATTTGAAGGATCTATTACTCGCTAAGGTAACGGCGATTCAGGTCACTGTAGAAAGTGGATATTCCTTGCATTAGTTGTAATACTACCGGTAGTTGAGCTAACAACGCGAGCTGTTACGGTCGTTAAACGATTTAATTACCGCAACGTTCAATATTATATTACAATGAATTAATTAGCAGTTTTTAAAGCTATATGTAATGATATTGATTAAATCTCAATTATTGCATAACTTTCTTCAAAAAAATATCTGTTCAGGCACAATATTTATATAGAGGCCACAGAGTCTATACCTAAGATGAAATCTAAATATCATTCTTAATCACCTGTATTTTTTAAAATATGTAAAACTATTTCAGATTCCTTTAGACTTTGTTCAATAATATGGCATTGATATCAAGTTAAAAAAAAAAGTTAAAAATGAAACACATCGAAAATTTTTAAGACATTATATACGGATAATTTCTGTCTTTTCGAAAGAGAAGTCTGGAAGAAGAAAGTGCTTCGAGGATGGCCGACACTTTCGTTTCAGGTCAGTCGTTTGTTTTTTTCTCTACTTCCTTTTTTGCAGGTAGATACTTGGCCAGTGCACATCGTGCTTCCTTTATGTAACGCGCGCTAGTGGCCGTGCACCTTTCGCCTCGCTACTATATCGCACCGATCTACTTACGTTAATTGTAACGACGACTTTCGAACGAACAAATGCCTTAAAAGGATTAAAAAATTCGTCGGGAAAAGAATTGCGGAAAAAGATATCACCGGGTGTTAAATTTGCGCTAAGAGGAAAAATCTGAAATTCAATTTCAAATCTTACCAAGAATTTGCGATCGAGAGAGAACAAGCAGTTTTCATCATATCCCAACGTAGATACGTCGCTTTAATAAGATTTTTGGTATGCGGAAAGGACGCTCAAGCCCCAGAGCGACAAGTGACTGACATCGAACGGGCAGAATATTCTTTTTTATCTATTCTAAAAATTCGCCCGAATTCCCCTATATGCTTTATCGCGATAACTCCGTTTTTTTCCTTTTTTTTACGATCGCCTCTTCGGTATTTACCCTCGGTCGAGGATTTACGTTGCCGGCTTCTAAAGCGATGGATTTTCGTATGGAGGCATCTCGACATGGGCGATTTCGACTTAGCTCACATAAAAAGCAACCTCGCACCGAAGGGGACTATCCTCCTTCTCGTAGATTTTTTCACCGTAAAGAGAGGAGGCACATTATTGGAACACGTTCTTTCAGCCAGATGCTATCAATGTTTCCTCCTTTTTTTTATCAAAGATATAATTTTTAAATTGTACTTCGCGTAATTCTCCATTTCATTTACGCGACTGAGCGGTTTTATTCGACGATCTAAAATCGTTTACATAGTGAAATATTTATATTAATTATTAAATGAATGATAAAAGTCACACTGAGCAATAATGAGGATTAATAAAGTTATAATTATTAAACAATGGGAAATTATTAAAAAATCATCCGTCATAAATGTTAGACAGATGATCCTTTAAAAACTTGCACAATTGTAATTCTATAATTATTTATTAATTATCAATCTCCTAAACTAACCTAAAAAAAGGAGATTATTTAATAATTATTTCTTGCACATAATTTATGTATTACTAATTATAAGATAAAATTTTGTAATTAGTTCAGTAATATTCAAAGAAATTATTAAAAATATTTCGCGTTTATCTCGGATAATCGCATTTTGTTCAAAAATACGACAAACGTTTATAACGCAATCTTTTTTGAAATATTCACATCAAATATGATATTCTGTACGTGTACAGCTTAAATAGAATGAAATAAAAAAGAAATCGTTATGTCCCGTAGTTAAAAAGTGAAATGGGAAAGATCGCTCGTTATAGAACATTTGTATATAGAAAGGATTACGACAGAAAAATTGAACGGGCGTTGGAAGGATTGGAGACGCAATTATTACCGTGAAAAGTACTCTCATACTCTTGATCGAAAAAAAGTTGCATCGCGATAGGAATGGCCTGCAGCCGAGCAAATTAGAATCCTGCAATTTCCTTCCAGGAAATATCCCGGAATATATTCTACTGAGAAAACCGGTTCGCGAAGTCAACGCATCTTACGAAAATGGATCTCTTCGTCTGTTCCCAACAGAGATATAGTTATTTCCACGGGGAAGACTGTTTAATGTATTTTGTATGCTTCCCACAAATGCATTATATCATGGATCGAACATCTCGTCCAATAATTATTATTTCACGGGTTCTCGCATGATTATACGATAAATTCATGCGTTTATAATAGCACAATATCCAAAATAGAGTTTAAATCCGTGTATACCGATAAAGAATAACTCTTTTTAAAATTGTGCAACATCGAGAGATTTAATCAAACGTTATATTAATTAATTATACGCAAAAGTATAATATCTATAAAAGCGTGCGTTTTATCCATATGGAAACCTCAGAACGGTGCAAATTTAATTAGATAATTCGCGCGTATCACCTTGCACAAATACAAAGAGAAAGGGAGAGGGAAGAGAAAGAGAGAGAGGGAGAAGGAGATAGATTCATATAGCAGAATGCATCCGGAGAATATTAATTTCCGGATCCCGTAACGCACGTATATTGCTTGATTATAATTAAAACATAACCGAGAACGGTTAGATAATTAAATCGATGCGCCGTCCGGCCGATTAAAAACGAGACTATCGCGTACATCTGTTCCCCGAAATATTATTTCTACCATGTCACGTACTGCCACGTACTGCAAAGAGCCGTGCTTGCAGTCTTTGTTTCTGAAAAGCTACGACGACAGTTTCATTTCCGCCGTCTTCACCGTTACGATACAACGATCGTACAACGTTCTCTATATCACCGGAAGCGTACAATCGCGAGACTAATCAAAAGTTATATAGGATAAGTCAATTAAGTCAGGAGCCGTCATGATGGTAATGAGTCGATAAACAATAAGTTTAATGCTCGCGATAGTTGCGAGTTTCGATGGGTCACCGTAGTTTAGTTACCGAGGCGAATCCAATTTACTAACTTCAATGGCGACGTAATCACGACACGGACCCGTAACGTTCAGTATAGTAAAGAGAATAACTTTTTGACAAAAGCACTAATGTGATATATTGACTATAAAATATATCGCGAATATTGTAATGTAGTTCGATAGGTTCGCATGCATTATATTTCACGATCCACAAATATAAAACCATTCTAGACAAGACTTGCAAATAAAAAAACAATAAAATGCAAAATATTGCCTTCTATATACCGTGCGATAGACTACTTGTATTTTGAGTAACATCAAACAAGGCATGTAATTTCAAAGATTTGAAAAATTAAAATAGAGATATTTCATACTAAATATAAAATCAAATTAGAAATGTCTAACGAGAAACGGACAAGCGATATTTGACACAGAAAAATTATACTCGAAGTTAAAAGGTGTTTAACTTCTCAACCATAGCGGAATATTTTTTAGCGGAAATACATAATCGCAAAAACAATTCTTCTTTCAGAGTTTTTCCATTAGTCGGAAGAGCGGATTTTTATTGACTATAATATATGAAAGAGGCTGTACACGCGAGCGAAGGCATGCCACGCCGCCGTGCCGCCGCGCTGCCGCCTGAGGACGACGGCGCGGAGGCAGTAAAAGAGAAAGAGGAAGAAAAAGGGAGAATAATTCTGGTGAACGCCCTCCCTGCCTTGACCTCGGCGACCTCTCGTTGCACTCGTCCGACTCGGGACCAGATTCCTTCGAAGTTCCGAGAACGTACAGATGCGAGTATAGGCGCGTGCAGTTGCACCGCGCTGCGCGCCGTTCCGTATGACGGCGGCGGTGCAGCGCATTGCCGATGCAATTGGAATTTCTCTTCGTAGCGAGAGATCGCAGCAACATCGCAACGATGTACATACATCGCCCGAGCTCGAATCGTATAAACATGTCCCGGTTTTTAGGTGAGCATCGAATTAAATAGCGGTTTACCGCAACTGCAGATAAATCGCAACGCATATTAAAATATTAGTTAATTAAGATATTTTGTTGACAGTATTAATTAGAAAAAAGATTTTTCATTCGCATTAGATTTATGCTCGCGTATTGATTCATAAAATTATTACGAAAATACTATGAGTAAAATATCAATAATGCAATATAACAATGCAATATGTATCTTTTATGATTATATATATTCGGAAAAAATATTTTTACGGATATACGTGCAATTTGAAAATTATTTCATGAATTTATGCATTTCTCAGACGCTACACGTTGGCTTAATTACGTCACTCGATGATGCATCGTACAGCAGCCGCGATTGGATCATATCTCACGGGACGTCCTGTAATCCGATGAACCGGTCCTGTTCGCCAACGTGACAGGATATTGTGTTAGCATCCTTGCTCTCTCGTCACACTTAAATTAGAGGGGCAATGTAATGAATTCGCCTTGACTCTTAATTGCATCAGTATACGGTAAATAATTAAAAATTAGTATCCGTAATGAGAGAGAAAGAGATTTCTATAAATCAACTTGAATTTTAAAACATACTCAAGGAATGGCTAGTTAACAATTTCAGCACAATGGTACACGGAGAGAATTTTCTCTTAAAATTTACCCTGAAATCATGGTAGTTGCATGTGGGACAACATGTACCACCAAGAAAATGCGAGCTATTCTGATTAATATCCACCATAATAAAAAATATTAATATCTATTACATTAAAATATAAAATATGTTTGATTAATTTTACTAAAATATATCTAGGAAATTTCAATAATTTTTCAAAATTTACCAATCTGCTTGGTAATTTTTATCACGTTGTTTGTAAAATGTCTTTTGTATATTTTAAAAATTCCTTGGTTGTCAAGTTGTTCCAAGTTTGAAGTGAATTTAAGAGTAAAATATATATAACAAAAAATTCTCTCTGTGTAGGATAATTACTTGCTCCATCATCAATTACTAAAATATCCCATATACATCGATTGAAATGTGATGCTTGTTCTCGCTGCGACAATCATTATCAAAATCACCGCTGACTTCCCGCTGCATCGATTTTAATTGTCTTTCGGTGTTCAAAATATTGGGGGAGTCGACGCAATTCTCTCTCTCTCTCTCTCTCTCTCCTCCCCTTCCCCTCTCTCTTTCTGTCTCGATACAAGGGTCTCGCGCTTTATTATTCCGCAAAATGAAATTTGAATAAAAAAGGAGAGCAACTGAGCGGAGAGGATGGAAAGAGAAAGGGGGACGGAAGACGCAAAACCTGGGGAAGGGTTCTTGTATGGAGAGGTAATTCTGGTTGCAAAAGGACATCTGTCGCCGCGCGAGATGCAAATTAGGACAGGACTAGAAGAACTTGTCTCGGAACAACGCGTTCTCTCCGTGTCGTCGAGTTCTTCTTTTTGTGTGTAAAAGTCGCGTTGGCGTTTGCATTAAATAATGTATATCAGGAAAAAGCTGCGTAGTGACTTCATGGAGACTTCATCTGATGACGGCGTAACGGATGACACAATTGAGTTTCACGCTCTGCCGAGAGAGCAGGACCGAGATACGTCTCTCATCTCCTTATATTATTGATTAAGCGTCTCATCCTTTCGCAGCGACGCGGACGCTCTACTTGTTGCTTGGATATTCCTCTTTCGCACGGCTCCGCTTTAAGGATCGTATAAATCAATGAACGCATCCGAGTAAACACTTGTGTCTCCAGACTGATTTAAGTCATTAGCGGCTTAATTAATCGTCCATTATATAGACACGCAAACATTTTTGCAGATTTAAAAACTCGTAAACCGCTAAACTATATACTATCGAATACATGCGTTTTCAATTACAAACAAATTCGCTTAAAAAGAATCACGTTTTGTGTGTAGCTCTATTCTTTGATAAGACTATAAACTATTCGTATTTCATTTCTGAGAAAATACATTGATATCCTGTATCATGTAATTTCAAAAATACGAGTTTACGTCACGATAAAGAAAATCTCGCGTTCTCGCGTTTGAGTGATATAAATGTCTTTTCTGTATATATGCTCGTAAAAGTTTTATGCTTGCAATTTTATATTGTGGAAGTATATAATTGTCGACGGACCATTGCCCTTCTTTCCGTAAATCTACGAACGCTATTTTCGAAAGAAGTTCCATTATATTCTCGCCTCATCGAAGTATAAATAAAATCAATCCAATATTTTCATGTCAACATTTTTTCTACAATTATTCTACATCTCAAAAATTTTATAAAAATTACATAGAAGATGAAGACCTTGTCAGGTCCTGATTACTTTGAATACACAAGTTTACACTATTTCTCTCTTATTTTCTCTTTGTCAAAATCTCACTCGTTCCCAAGCGGCACGTTTTCCACGATTATAATATCCCTTCTTTCGTTCCCGGAAAGTTTTTCTCCCTTTCTCTCTCTTTCCCTATTACAGAAGAAGGACGACGCCATCGCGGAAGCCAATAAATCCATTGAACGTCGTGCCTCGTACGTCAGCGAGGTTGGTGCGGCGCGGTGGTGCGAGGGAAAATGCGAGAAGAGCCGCAGGGAGGAACCGCGGCCCGTAAAATTTCCCAGCAAAGTCATTCCGCGTTTACGGTAGCCTATAAACATGGGGAAACGTCGTTACGCCCGTAGCTGCCCGTAGCTGCCCGGAGAGAATTTTATGGTAGTGGTACCTGTCTCTCCACCTATACCCCTGTCGTTCTCCCGATCTGCCACGCTCGAAATTCACGCTCGCGCCATTCGTGCGCTCTATACGCTCCTCGTGCGAAAGATAACGTCCCTCGATCGCGAATAATTCCCATGTTTCGGCACGCGCGTGCTCGAGCAAGAAGATTTCGCATTTCCCAAATAACAAGTTCATTATTACATCAGCGAGATATTGCGCGGGCTGATTTCCCGAAAGGCGAACTAGTCTGCGAAATCACGATATGGGAAGCGAAACTACGCTAAAACAATTAGGAGGATTGTATCTTGAAGTGTTTATGTCATCTAGTAGATATCTCACTTTAGAAACATCTCTGCTACAAGTCTAAGCCTTTGTAAACGCATTTACGCAAGTACAATATTTATTTTAAATTGCTGCGGTTGTGTTGATTCAGACTAAACAATGTTTGCAAGGACTATTTTTCTTATTTCAATCATCTGAATATATTTTACAATTCTATTACAATTTCCTCCTGAATCATTCTATATAATTACATGCAATAATTTTGATACAACGATATAACATTCAGATACTTTTATATCATGATCTAAGAGGAATACGCAAGGAGAAAAGTGAAAGGATGTGCGAAACGCTGCGTGGTCGATTACAATTTATCGATATTATTACCAACGTGGAACGTGAGAAGCTTGTCAAGATTCTTCGCGCGAAAAAAAAAGAAGACTATTACATCCCAGATCACTAAAAGGATATTTATTTCTATCTCGAGATTTTCGTGTAATATGAGGATCGTAACTAAGGAGAAGGTCTGAATTTCGTTGATAAATCTAATAAATGCTTATAAGCACATTCACACAATCTATAAAACACATATAATAAAACATATAAAACACAAAAAATATACGTTCTATTTCATTCATGGTTCCCAAGAGTACCTAAATTTTAGCATATTTTATTTCCAAAATAATTAAAAGGAAAATTATAATACTGACTGCAATTGAATTACGAAAGACCAATAGAGCATCTTATATAAAATCTCATATAAAATATTAAAACGTTTTTTTTACTACAATCTATGCACAGAGACGGAAGATAATGATTGCAAATCGCCATCGATTCGACGGAAATGAGCGTCATAATTAAACGCCTGGAAATTGTATCACGGCGTTGTGCGTTCGTGCGGCAACGCGTGTATTGCACATGGCTCTTGTCACCCACACAAGTAGAGTATAACAAGCAGAGACCTAGAGACTTTAATCAGCCATAAAAGTGGCTATATAGCAACAAGTGGGTAGAGCTTTGCGTCTCCAAGAGCTTCGCCCGACGTGGCGTGACTATATAGATCCGGAAGACAATACCTAGGCAAAGACGATTAGTGCATCTTCGTATTGGCGAAAGAGCGACGTTCCAATAACTCCCTGATTTTAAACAATCGGATATCATCGCCCATTATCGATAATATTCCTCGATTAAAAAGTGAAGAAAAACAGCTTGCAACTATACAGATATTATGGACAAATGTTTGTGTTGTTCAGTAATGAATTGTAAACTATATTCCCATGTTCTATATATATAGAATTGGACATAGTTATGGCATACTTGAATGTTCTTAACTATATATGCGAATTTGCTACTCTGTTTAATAACGTCATTAAAAGCCAGTTAGACTGTGCAGTATAATGATAATTTTAGTTAATTAATTTGAATATACTGATTTTTGTCATATCAAAAATACTATTAGTAATTAATTTTTTTACAAAGAGCTACATTTCAAAGTTATATTTACAAACGGAACAAATCTAGTAACATTTTAAACTATTTAACATTTTTAGATTATAAATTATGTATCCATGTTAAAATATCATTTCCATCATTACTTGCATCTTTTACGCAAGAAAATAAAAAAAAATAAAAGTAAATTTTCTGTAAAATCTGTTCAGTTTTAGCGCAATTTGGACAGTTTTATAGCGTTTTTCACTGGCAGAGCCGGTGCGCACTCAGTGCACATTAAAGCCGTCGTACACAAACCAACGTAAAGTGTATGTTTAATATAATCGGGTTAAATCATGAAATCCTCAATATTCTTTATTGCACTATTTGGTAAAATATGTACTGAGTATTTTATCAGTCGAAATATTTGCATTTTACTTTAAATATTAGAGACTAAATCAGTGTACAACGGCTTTAATGTGCACTGAGTGCGCACCAGTTTTTTCAGTGAAAAACGCTATAAGACTTTGCGATCTAACGTATCCTAAGACACGCATAATGAATGATCACGAAAATGGAAGTAAATAAATATTAATGTATAATCACATGAATCAAAAAGAGATTAAGTCGTTTGTGTATCAACTACTTCCTTCAGCGAGGCTAATGGTAAATATATAAGACTAATTGTAAGACAAGCTGCCCTAGTTTCATTGATCGCTTTATCCGTCATTCCCTGGTGTATCCTGTTTGAATTTAAATTACGTATGCGAATCGCATACACACGTTGACGCAAAACTAATAAACTAAGAGAATAAGATAACTATAAAGAAAATAAAGAGACAAAGCTGATACAAGCTTGCAAAGATCCCTCGTTGCAAATAATTGTAGGTGAAATAAAAACATTTTGAAATATTTTGAAATGTAAAAAGCTTTGATAAATTCAACAAAATAAAATGTTCTCGTGTAACAAGAATTGTTCTCTGGTTTTCATATTTGCACAGTAGGTAACGCAGATTTGTGCAATAAATAAAAATAATTTTTACATACATTTTTCGTTTCTCTCACGAACCAGCACTCAACAAATCAAAGAAAAAAAAGGTTTATAGACACTTTTTGTCGAATTAAATGTTAGAAAACATGATTATTCTAATGGCAAACTGTTAATTAGTGCAAATGTTAATTTCATCATTGGTTAAAATTATACGTATACAAATTCAATTATCTGCCTTCCTTTGTTGGATTTCATCTAATGTGTATTCACTAATGTACCTCTATTCTTTTGTGTGTTTTTCCTTGTCTCTTTTTTTCTCGCATACTTTTTAGTAAAATGCTATTCAGTCGACTATTTCGCTAACAACATCGCCATTACCATTACCACAATTACTATTATTTGTCGAGCTATTAGACAGTGCTGGTAAACAATCGCCGTATCTAATACCTGGCGTAAAACAATTATTACCTTCAGCATTGTCGCTTATATATGTCCGATTATGAATTTACAGTGGCCCATATTTTACCTATTATAATGATATCAAACGAATTTCATCGATGTATCTCAATGCATCAATTATAAATCTATCTTTACGCATTCTATCAATCATATATATATATATATAATCAAATAAAATTATCGAATAAAGAAAGAAAAGATCGATCTATAATACGCTACCTAAGCAAAACTAATTTTTATTCTGCTTATGACCACATCGTTATGAATACAGAAAGATTCGTTCAAATAAGAATCAATCAACAAACACGATTTTCACATAAAACATGAAAGTGATGTTGATGCATTGCGACGAGAGAGTAATAAAAATAAATTGTTATTTCGATGATAATTGATGCTTCTCTTGCTTTTTTCCTTGAATTCTCCAAATTATTCGAAAACAGTTCAACCGCGAAGCTTTTTTGTCCGCATTCTAATTATTTTATTAAGCTTAAAATTGCTTTTTCAAACGGTGCAGTTTTCACAAGCTGTCGCGTGTTAAGTATTATCATTTCCATCGAAACCCACGAAAGGACGACAAAGTGTCTCTCATCGTTTCAACAATAAATTGCACTGTCCGATGCACGTGGTGCA
This sequence comes from Temnothorax americanus, assembly GCF_048541705.1. Taxonomy (NCBI): domain Eukaryota; kingdom Metazoa; phylum Arthropoda; class Insecta; order Hymenoptera; family Formicidae; genus Temnothorax; species Temnothorax americanus. The sequence continues at coordinate 5,259,011 of NW_027509338.1, read as the reverse complement.
CTGAGGTCGCAGCTGTCGCGGCCACTTCTCATGTGTCTGCATGTGTCGAATGGTAGAAAAAGAACAAGCGGGAGCTAGAAGGAAACAAAAGTAATGCATATGTGATACATAATGTGTAGGTAATGTCTACATGTGTGTCTCAATTATGTCAATAGGTAAGGCCTGTGCAAATAAACCGATGCTGCTACTCTTTAACCTTTCTACGTACAGGAGTATCTATCTCCAAGCAGTTCGTCGCGTGCAGATTGAACGATCTATTAATAATTGAAGTAGCCTGTTGCCTGCTAATTTATAAGGAGAAGTGAAAGACCTCACTGGGTATGTCAGAATGCCGACTATTCCATACTACAATTTTTTAATTTTGCTGTTTGAGTTGAGTCTTGTTTGAGTTAACTCACTTTTATTTCTGAAAAAATAATTATATTGAATCTAAGTTCTTCACCTTTCACGGCTATAATACTTTCTCTTTTTTTAACGTGCACTTATAAAAAAAAATAATACATTTAATTGAAAACTATGGAAATCTGCTGTAGAACATAATTGTAAAAAAATACAAACAACAAACGTAACAACAAAAATGTATGTCCTATATAGTTGGGAGATGAAGATTATATATGCTAAATATATAAATATATAATCGAAAATCTCTCTATAGAAAACTATTCGAAATCGAGTTCTAAACTGTAAGCCCCACATATCTAATTCACAAATATATGCAGAGAGGTCGCCTACGATCGATAAACGATTATAGCACTCGAAGAAAAAGAAAAATATAACCATATCACAAAACGCCGATAAATAATCGCATCAATTTTTATAAAAAAAATACTAGATGTTAATAAATTTATAAAGTTTTACATAAGATGCTCCTAAAAATTCCTTGTTTCTGACTGAGAAACTGACCGTTCTTTCTTCCCAGCGATACAGACGATAAGCAATGGTATAATAAAATGAGAATCTCTTTTTTACTCAGCAGCTATTACGTGTAACATGCGGTGATGTTTACGCCAGCAAGAAAACAGTTTAAAGTCCCTCGTGGGTGGGTGCATAAGATAAGAAGTTTTACGAATGAGTGCCTGCAGTGGGAAATACGTGACGTTAGCTTGCACGATAGGATTCGTCATTCTGACAAAGGACGCGGCTCAACTAATACTTTACTCGTACAAATCCGACAACTTCAAAAGTACAAATAAACACTCAATTTTCCAAGTTCAACGCATGAGAAATACGACGATCTACCTTGACATTTTCGTTAAAAAAAGCCCGCCCTCGAATTGACCAAAGGAGCTTTAGTTAAAGGGATATCCGGATGCTCTCGTGTAGCACGAGAAAAACACTTTATGTGGTCTCGTGTTGCGCATGAAATTGGAGCGGCGTGGAAAGCTTCCGGCGTAGAAATAAAAAGCGGTCACTTTTATCCTTTCGGGGTGATTACCGGTGGAGAGAACTCATCAGCCCGGCGCAAGCCTTATTCGTCTGCCTTTTGCCCTCGGTATTGTGCTATTGTGCGCAAGCTCGCGCCACTTTGGAGAGAATATGCTCTTAAAGGTAATGACGCAACACAGTGTCTCCGCGGACATTATTAAGTCTTCCTTCCTCTCACCGCTCACTCCTTACATACGCTCCCGCTATCGTCTCGACGAGAGTACATTGATCCTTACTGTGAAACTTCAAAGTCGAGCCGATAAAAACAGAGATCAAAACGTTCCTTCGTCAGTCGTGAGCGTACTGAAAACTTTTCTTTGTTTTCAGAATCAAAGGGAGACAGGTCGCAATAAAACGTCCAATTGTCTTTCGTGTCGAGAGTTTATTCGCGTTTATTTCTTCGCTGAACTTAATAGTCATAGCCGTTACGGCAAACTTTAGTCAATAAATTATGAATTTCGCAATTCGTTTCATTTATTTTTTAGAATAATTAATATTATGCAATATGTATAGAAATTATATCGCTTTCTTTGTAATTGATTCTTAAAATTTAATATTATTACTGTAATATTAAAAATATATTAAAAATAAAATAATTTATTTAATTTCATCAACGTTTGTGTGTGTGTATGACGTTTATATTTAATTATATTTACCGATGGTTGTCGAAATAAATATCTCTTTATGTTAATCAATATTGGCGGAACAAATTTATTTTATGTTAGTATATATTTTTTTACTCTAATATCTCATCGCAGAGATATGACCCGCATTAAAGAAATGATCGTTTCGTGCTCGGACTTTAAAAGATATGTGTACTAATATCGAAAAAATTACTTCATTAATAATGAATGATGGACGTTCGCCTCGTGACGTAGGAGCGTCGAGGAGGACGATAGAAGTGCAACGTATATAGTTTGTAATATGCATATTAATGCAGAGATAAGTGCAGTCCGCGAAAGTTTTGGCATAATTCAAGAGCACTCGTTCATCTTGCGTACTTTGCATCTGCAAGATTTAGGAACGGTTCGAGTACCGACTGTCTGAACACGAACGACGTGTACGTATGATATGTACACATATATCGATATTTTTCTATATAAAAATTTTTTTTATAATTTATATATATTTATATATGTACACACAAAGATATGGCAAATAAAAAGTAGATTGTTAATATTATATTTATCGATATGTACAAATCATCAATAAAATATTTATTAAAACATCGTTTGCGCTCATCGTTTTGCGCTTCCGTTTTTTATAACTATCGTTAAAATTGATCAATCGTCGCTTAAATATTTGTCAACCAAAAAGTTTGAAATTTGAAAAATATAGTAAATCATTTGAAAGCGATAAAAATCATATGAGAAGAATTTTATAAATCATCGACGATTTTCTTTCTGTTAAAAGTTTTCTAAAGAGAAGTCGATTATTTGTAGTTATTATTGTAGTTTTGCATTAATGCAATAATGAATAGAAAAACAAATATCTAAAGACTTAATCACAGTTGATTGAATCTTGATGGTTACAAACACGATTTATAATAAATCATATAGCTAATTAAGCTCATCAATAGCAATTTCTTTTGTAAAGAAGGAAAGGGGATAAAAGGGGAGCAGAAAATCTTTCGCAGTAAAATTTAATATCCATTATTAATGTGCCGTTTTCAAAAGGCAAGTTTGAAAATGTAGCTTGAAGGGCAATAACATGAGAAAATCGATGACCATCTAGAGGATGATAACCAATCTCCGTGCTTCCCGCGCCGGCATGTGAAACCGACGGGTCGATTAATAAAAGGACCATGCGGAGATTACGCCGAATTGTAATGCGGTCGAAATAATTACCGAATTCGACGGACGGATTGATGGTCGGTTCGCGATAAATTATTCGTACGCGCGCAATTAGATGGGCCGCCAAATCGGCGTAATTGCGCCCGCTGACCGCGCCCGATAATGCACAGGAAACGATGTTAAGCGGCAGAAAGACTGGCTCGTATTTTATGTACATCGTGCCTGTAGCTATTATGTAGCGGCAGTGTTTAAATATCTCATGACATCAAGGTCTCACATTTGCATCGCATATGTATAGTTCACGGCCAAAAAAAAAATTCATGCGTACTTCTCCACAGTCGCGGTTTTCAAATGTAACCGATAATATCAATGTATATTAAACTCTGATTATACGTTATGTATTTATAATCGCGCTAACGACAACAATGTTATATGAAACTCAGAGAAACGAATCATGAAATAACAAATGCAATTAGCCGATCCGCTTTATCAATAAAAAATAATTGAAATCCCTTTTGGACAACGTTGTAAATTTTTCAAATGCAAATATATGATATATCAGTCATTAGACATCAATCATTCAGTTTGATTTTTTGCAAAAGTGTGTACGAAATTATTGTAAATTTAATTACATCAAATTTATTACATGTTTACTACAATAAATTAAAGTAACTAAAATAAATAAAGTTTATTTTTCTTGATTATATAAATTTCTTAATTAGATTCGAGTATCAAGGGATTCTGTCATCTTTTGGACAGTAAAAAAAACGCGAACAGTACTTTTAACCTCGTCAAATAGACGAGTCCGACTGTCGGGTCGAAGGTCGACGTGCGACAAAGGTCATTTTTCCTGTGCTGCCCTCTCTCTTTGTGCGCCCAGAAAAAGGGCTCTCGTGGGGCAAGAGAAGATAGCAAGTTAGCTCCCGACATACTTTCCCTTTTCTGTTCGTAGGGAACTCAAACGTGAGCGAGCAACTTCCGGCTGGAAACTGAATAGAGAAACGGTACTCTCATCTTTATTTGCCTCGTAGATATTAGGATTCCGTTTCCTCAGGACGAAAGAAAGGACGAAAGGACAAATTATGGACAGTCCTTTTTGATAAAAAACAGTCGGTATTCAAATTATTTGAGATTCGGTCCTTTCGAGACGAAGTTTACAAATTATTTGTGTCTATTTAATTCGCTTTTATTAATTTCTTGGTATAAAAATATTTCGAATAAAATTTTTCATATAAAGTAAAGTTTCATTAATTACCAGATAGAATTATATTTCGTTCGGCAGTCAACTTAAAGTTTTAATAGCAAAAAGCAGAAATATAATTATTCCAATATTCCCGTCAGTTCCTGTTTCAATTATATATGCAATATTATATGTATATAGGCCAAAAAGAGTTCAAGGTGAAATGTATTGCGTCACTCTTCACAAAACTCGGATTCAATTTTCGATCGTGTAAATTTTCCCTCAACGGAAATATTTTTCTCGCGCAGTTCATTTCATTATTAACAAGAAGCACGTGCCAGAAACATCGACTTTTACACATTCGCGATCCCCGATTGAACGGGGAATATCACAAAAATAAAATTCCCTCGCATGATACATAAAATTCTAGCTGTCATACACAAAACTTGTCACAAAAATTTTGCGTTTGATGGCAAAAATTTTCCACGAACTTAAAGAAAAGATTGAATTTTTCGGGGTGGCTCGCTCCGGAACGTGCCGTCCCCTCGTATCTCATGAAAAAAGTATAACCTCGACAAGAGAAGAATGGTTTACAAAAAATTGCATATTCTGGTTGCAAAACGCTTCTGTGCCGCGTTGGTCGTTTTTTTCCCTCTTAAAAAACTCATTTTGGCCGGAACGTTTCGCGTTATATCGATTAAACCGCATTTCGTGTGTCTTCAGTGTAATTTACGTTCCGTGATTGCGCAGAGCAAATATCCGACACTAAATGTGTTTATGTTACAGAAATATAAATCGACGCGAATTACAGACTGTTATGTTACATGCAGAATAACAGGCTTATGAGTTTACATTGACGTTCACACACTATAGACCAATAAGATATGTATTCTGAATTTTGATTAATGAGAAAGTACAAACATGTATTATAGATCGGCGTTTATCACCTATTAGAATTGAGACTTATATATACAAGTACGAGCAATCAAAAATTCCATAATAAATACACATACATACATATATATGTATATATGTATAATTTCCAACAATCTCAGATAAAAAAAAGATCAACAAGGTAATCGTAAAGAATTAATAAACATAAACGAAAATTCCAACGATTAAAAGATTAAATCGTAAATGGAACGTATCACGCATCTTCCATTTAAAAAAGCAAGCTCGGGATATACGTCTATTAAGTCTAGTTAGAAATAGGACAATATGCGCAATGACAATCGAGTTATACCAATAGGATGGTGTACAACTTTCCGGCGTAATATTCGTGTTTGTTTCCAAATTTGCTTGACACATTGAAATCAAATCGCTTGCTGCATTGACAAGCGAACAATTCTGGACATTCGTGTCGGGTTACCTGTCATTAATTCATGTTGGTTAATACATGCAGCAATCGCTAAAATGCGCACCTGTCGGAGCACTCAGTAAATAGGTTTTTCCAATTACGTAATTATTTCCACCATTTTTGAATTATCAAATTTTAATAAAAAATCTTAAATTATAAAGGAAATTATCAAAAACAACAGTTCACTTCTATATTTTCTTAATGTTTTGTTCTCTAAAGTACATTGGCAAATTCACGGAGAAAATAAAAAGTACAAATTATCCCTAAATCGACAGACAATTTACAGTATGATGCGAGATATTCAAATCTCAGAATCGTTAAAAACTTAATTATCATCCGCGTTAACATCACGAAACAATAATGTACAATTTTCGTTATCTATCGCGTCGATTCTTATATCAAACGAATAAATCGCATGAAATATCAAGTTTGATAAACAATCGTTGTGTCGATGCGCTTACGTGAGAGTTAATTAATCGCGCGAGCTGATAATCGCTAATTGTTCATAGGGAATCGCGTATCGAGGAATAATAACACAATACACAGAGCATTTCGCGCCTCTGCCTTCCCGTTTGTTGCTCGCTATGCAAACGGCGACAAAATTACCGCGTGTATATGTGCATATACACATGCGCTATAACGTTGCAAAAAACGAACGCCGCGGATATACTAGCAAATTCGAAATATTTTATGTGCTATAAAACAAACGCCGATTACTCTGTTCTCTACATATCGAATTAATCTTGATAAATTATTATCGCATATTAAATTTAATTTATATTTGAACAAAAAATTTATCTTGTTTCAATAAGAAAAATATTTATGTAAATTAATCTATCATTTTTTGTACAACTTTTATATTCCAAGAGAGATAAAATTACAAGTATGGGGTTAAGGACTTCAATATCTTTAAGTTATAAATAAGATTGAATTTATAGAGAAGACTTCAAAGAATCATAGAACATTCAGAACCATTCTTTAAAATCCGTTAAAGAAAGAAATGCTTTCAAAATCATTCTTAAAAATTGTTAGATTATAAGAAAAGTTTCCTTCAGATTTCAAATAATAATATGCATTTAGTTAAGAGAATTTAAGATATCTCCTTGCTAAGATACAAGTTGGTCAATATTCAAGAATAAGAACAAGAAGATCAAACTAAAAGAAACGTGCATCGTTTTTAACGAAATTGTTGATATTAATCTTTATGAGCTCAAATATTATTTAATTGCGACGACACATCACGATCGTCTCTTGAAGTGGAAATGTTGCTTTGAGATATCTATCTCGTTTCACCTTTGTTTGCTCTAATCTTTTGTAAACGGAAGAATATATGATCTAATCAATTTTAATCACGTACTTACATTAAAAGCACCCAAAAGCAAATTATGCGATATAAAAGATTTTAATGTTATTATTTTAATCTATTCTCATTATTTAACCCTTTTTTTTTTCTTTCACGCGCAAGATTCCGAATAAGCTCTTTTATGTTCTCTGCATCTGTTTCCTCTATCAAGTTTTCTCGCAAAAAATTCGCCGTTAACACTTACGAACGTTCGTCTCTCTGGTCAGTCTCGTCGAAAAGGCCTTTGAAATATTCATTAGTGCAGGGATTTTCGTCGTGCTCTTTTGCATCGTGCTCGTGTCCCGCCACTGTGAGTAAGACTACGTCAGGATGTCGCAGTGCGGTATGCACGTGCGAGCCAATGAAAGAAACCGGACGTTACCGCGATGAGGTGGCGAGCCTCGCGAAACTCCGGCCGCAACTCTAATAGCGTTTTTCACTGGATAGCACTGAGTGCGCACCGAAAACTCGTTGAGTTCAGATGGCACTGTCCGAGTGCACTGAAAGTGCGAATTTCTTGCGCTTCCAGCTAAACATCTCAGTGCAGTTCTGTGCATATTTGTCGCTCTGAATATGGAAAGCTTTATCAGTACTCGTGTTGCACAAAACTTCTTATTAAATTTTTTCTGTTTATCGGACAGATTTCCATAATCCCTATAGGGAATCATTAGCCATTCCCTTATAGGGTATGCCGCATCTCCCAATATATGAAATTTCCCTTCACAAATTTTTTGTAAATTATCATTGATGTCCGATAACTTTAAAACTCGGGAATCATGGATCTTTCCTGGAATCCCAGTGAAGACATCAATGAATCTTTTTCGAGCATCACATATACCCTGTAATGTAATTGCAGGAATATCGTGCCTATTTACGTAAGTGGACTTTATTTTATGTGCTGGTGTTCGAACTTTAATCGACGTCCCATCGACACAACCAATCACATTAGGAAAACCAGCAACCTAAAAATTTATATATCTTTATAAATAATTTTAATTTATATATACTTTACTCGCCTAATTCTTAAATTAGTGTTAATAATTATTGACATACATGCTATATATATATATATATATATATATATATATATATACATATATAATAGGCACGATATTCCTGCAATTACATTACAGGATATATGTGATGCACGAAAAAGATTGATTGATGTCTTTACTGAAATTCCAAGAAAGATCCATGATTCATGAGTTTTAAAGTTATCGGACATCAATGATAATTTACAAAGAATTTGTGAAAATGACAAAATATCCAATTCTGGAGTGGTAGGTTCGCTACCTCCTTTGCTCCGATCAGATGGATAGAATCCAGAATGTGCATACATTTCTATTATCTTGTAGGCTGTTGTTCGTGTAACGCGAAAATGACTTTTAAACTATAATAATATAATTATTTGTAATATTGATACTAATTTATACAAAACATATTATTGTTTTACATAATAATACAATAATAATACAAATTATAATCTATAAAGATAATAAAATGTACATATATGTATGCTTACATCCTTATCCGTAAGGTTATGTACTACCTGAAGAAAGTTTGCAATCTTTGGAATTTTTCGCGGATTTTTTTCTTGTAAAAAATTATCTTCATCACTGCTAGATGATGATGATGATGAAAGCAAATCTAACAGCTCAAATATTAATCGTGCATCCCGCCCAGCCATATTGCACTAAACTGGCACCGTCTCTCAGAGCTCGTGCCGAATTCTTGCACTAAAGTGCGAAAACTCGGCACTAGACTTTCCAGTGAAACAGCACGCACCGTTTTCATGCGCACCGAAATGCCCAGTGAAACACGTTGTCCATGACGAGTGCGCACTCAGTGCGCACTAGTTCTCCCAGTGAAAAACGCTATAAGTCGCGTACGCGAATTCGCGCTAGGCTCAAGTGTTGCGAGTAAGTCGCCAAAGAAATGCAGATGCAGAGAGGTTTTACACCGCGGTCATTAACCTTATCGAATAAAAAGCGTCTTCGAGAAAAAGCTCGAGAAAAAGCTTCCTTTCACGATCATGCTGAGTGGCTTATCGCAGATCATAGGATTTAAAGAATTCAAACGAATGAATTCTGATTCAAACCGATCGAAAAACATCAGCAGAACAGATATTTTCCCTGTTTCATTGTTATTAACAATTATCGCTCAACTCGCGTTCTGAACAATTTTATAAAAATATTGATCACATAATTTAATTGATATTGAATACGTTCCAAACTAAAATTTAAAAAAAAAAAGAAAAAAAGAAAAAAAAACACTTTTATCGTATATCATATATATTGTACTTCTATAAATATTCTTCTTGCATTTTTGCTTTGATATTAACCTTCCTTTGTGAAAAGAAATGACCTATTTCATAGCAGAACGGCCTAAAACGAGTGCATGCCGGCATTCGCCATGAAAAATCGATTCGTTGTTGACACAGCGAAATCACACGATTTCTTAACCGCGCGTAATAGCCTGCAGTAATAGCCTTTTGTTTTCCCGCGGGTAATTTCGTCTCTTCTCGCGGGATTTGCGAGGGAGAACTGCGACATTGTCGACCGAGGTCTGTTCCCATTTGCAGCCTCCCTGCGATCGTCTCGGCACACGCGTAACAGTACCGATACAACGTCAGGGAATCACCTCAATTAACGGCGTAACTGTGAGTCATTGTTTTAGCAGGAACACATATAGCGTAATCCTACATGCAAGTACGGTATGCTCAGCGAGCCGCTCGAAATCAGAGCTGGTTGCAAACGCGACACACTGTAGCGACATCCAATGTCCAATAATCACCTCTGTACGGAACAAAACGTTTCCCGATCGATTATCATCAGCTTAGGTACATGTATTATAATATTCGTAAGTTCACAGTCCACTCGGGGATTAATTATAAGGACAGTACAGAAATTGTTCCATCTCGCGCTTGTCCATCCAGAAATCGAAATGTCATTCTTCTATAATTGCGTTTAATAATTGGCAGTTTTACGATATAGACATTTTGCACATTAATTATAAAATTTCTTTCCAGAAAGAGTATAATTCAGGATTTAAAATATTCTAAATGGTAGAAAAACAAAGAATTATTTGATTTTAGAAAAATTCAGAAGTAAATAGTTTTCGTAAACTTGAAGTCAACCTTTCGCACCGCGCATAGACAAAGTTATAAAGATCGATAAATAGCACGGACGTTCAGAAAAATCTCAATCAAATGTCGAAACGTCGCACTGTCATTGTTCCACGTTGCTCTTTGCCATCCTGAGACGATCGACAGAGAAGAACGCCACAAAAGCTCGAGCCGGCTCCTTGTCGCGTTCCAGTGATTTCGAGGGTTCGTCGCCCGCGTTCCCCTCTCCCTCGTCCTCTTCTCTCCAATTTTATCCCGAAAGGAATTTAATCAGACTACCCTTCGAATCGAATCGACTCGGACCGAATTGAATCGAATAGCTTGTAGCGGCAGGGGCGAGAATTTCTTGCGGCGAATGAAAAGACACCCTCACGAAATATTTGACGAGTTTGAGCGAAAATAGCGAACTACGCGGAAAAACATCGACAGAGAGAAAAAAATGAAGAGAGGAAGCGGGAGATATCGTATTTTTAATGATAAATTTTTGGCTCTTTGAATTAGTTGAGATATAGCTCAAAAGCTCACCGAAATGAATATGTTGGCCAAAAGTGATATGCAAAATATTTTCCTGCAGTAAAATTAATATGCCGTTGCATAAGAGGATCATTATTTGTTATCAAATAATTTCGTACATTATTGTAATCAAATAACCATTATAAAATTTACATATGTATATTAAATCACAAATAATGTCTATATCTATTATTTTTATTTAATCAGTGAAAAATATCAAAAGATAATTGCACATTAGACTTGGAAAACAAAATTACAAATATTTAAAATACTTGTTATCCTTTGATAATGTTAACAATCTGTTAAAAGTAAATTTAATTGGGCAGCCAATTCAACTTTATAATTTAACAATAATTTAATTGGGCAGCTAATTCAACTTATTAATTTATAAAGTAATAAACTTTTTTTTGCGTTTTTATGTTAAAAATACATGACCTGGTACTAAACTAGAACGAGATATTTTACGTAATTATTTCTCGATTAGTGTGTCGCCTTGTGTGCGCGCCGCTTATTTTCTCTTCTTTCCATAATGTTTCTCCCCTATCTCATGTTAATTTAAATTATCGTGTTTTCTCAGGTTGAACGATGCTTTTCAAATATTAAAAAAATAAACAATCACCCATATTCTGTTATCATGCGACTCACAAAAATTCTGTTTCAAAGTAACATACCTACGTAATTTCAGTAAAGTGGAGCTAATCAACGATAAGATATTGTACTCTAAATTTTGTTTAATTATCTTTATTGTAAAGCATCGAGAATTAAATAAACCATTTCTCGTCGATTAACATAAGTTCTCGCTGCCTAATATTGTACAATAAAGAAGAATTCCCCAAATCCTCTTGGAGAAGATAAATCACGGTAACTTAAAACTTGTAAAAAAACGATGTTCTTCTATTAAATTATTTTATTACACAATGTATATGTGTATATATATGTGCGTACCGAAGAACCCAAATTTCGTGACAATTCTCTTAACTCTTTAAGATCTGACTTATTCGCGTGAGACCCGTGATTATTCGTCCAATATTCCGAATATTGTTTCCAATCAAGCGCGCTTTGTTCTATTACGTTTATTTTTGTCGACACGCCAAACCCGATCGTTGCGAATAAAAAATAACGACTTCACGGGCCTCGCGGCGCATTTTTGCGGGAAACGTCGCGCCGATGAGAGTGAAACGAAATTCCGTCAGATAACTGCGGATCTTCGGTTGTTCCCAGTTTGGTTGTGTTGTGACATAATTCGATTTTACATCGCGCGAGAGAGACGCAAAGCAGGACATGATTGACATTGCATTCAGGAGACGCTTCGCAGGGCTCATTTTCATCGCCGGAAGAACGAAGCTTATAATTTCTCTCGTAAAAGCCCCCCCTCTCTCTCTCTCTCTCTCTCTCTCTTCCTCCCTTGTTTCCTCGAGCCTCCTCGGTTTCGGTCGCGCAACACAATAACGTGTAATTACGCGATATACAATTACTGCAGTACATTCAGCGCAAGCGGCACTGCGTAACCGCTGCTATTTCAAGCTGCGGTTAAATCGCTCCGGTTAGCCCCTGAGGGGTCAGAACGATTCTCAGGGGAGAATATGCGCTGTTAACATTTTCTCTCTGCGCGAGTAACTTAACACTTTAAACCTGACGCTGCCGGCACCTTACTGGCATTTCAATCGCCATGCAACGAGCCGTGAATTTATCCTCTCACGTATTATATAATTTATGATTCCTCCAACGAGAGAGACCGTTTATGTTTATACCATCGCATCTTTGCTAAAAATAAATGCGTACATCTCTACGATTAACGAAAATTCCTTTTCCTAAGACGTCTATCAAATTGTTTGGCATGGCATCTTCTTGAAAATGTTTCTAATAAATATTTCTTTAAAATGTTGTAGTAAAGATTTATACTCTGATCCACTCAAAAACTCTTTAGGGAATGCTTTAGTATATGCTCTATAGCATACTACCTAGAAATTACCTGTTCCTCAATACATTCACGCGATGCTTTTGTATAAGTGCATTCATATGTTTCTAATTCTGATCAATATGCAAAATTTAACCATTTGAAATATACTCGCGGAAAAAATCATATATTTCAATACCGTTATATAATAAATACTTTTTAGATACAAAATAAATAAATTCGTTTTTGCCTCCTTTGGCGTCTACAAAGTTGGTTCAATTTCCCGTTCAATATCATGTTCAATTCCTTGATTATAAAAAATATTTACAGTTTATTATTTTACGTCTTTTATTTTATTGTATGCAAAATATTTTAAATTTTGTTTACTTTAAAATTTTTGCATTTTTGCTTTATTAACCTTTAAATCAATTATATTAAAATATGCGATCACACATATTTTTTCCGGTTATTCAATTACCTCGTTATTTCACATAAAAATATATAAATTTCTAATTTATTATATTAAAATTCCATTGTAAAATCAATTCTTTACGTAGAAGTGAGTTAATAAAAGGAATTGCGCGTATAATTTGAAGAGTTAAAGATATTCCCATTCACTGCGCCGCGAGCTATGCGATACTGCTAGTTCTCGATAGCTCGGGGTCACTTAACTGTGGTAGACTCATCGCGGAAAATTGCATTTCTGTCTGTGATAAATCGTCGAGGCGCGCTGTCGTGCTCGCGCGAACGGAAAACTCGATGTCTTGCTCTCTCTCACCGAATCCAACGACATTTTTAACGCTCAGATTAAGACCGTTCCAGTCGCGACTCTTTTAATGCATGCGCAGCGTTCTATCATCCGATGCGGTGTTCCAGACGCGAACGTCTCGGAAGCGATTTCGGAACAAAATTTTATTTCGCAAATTTTGAAAGAGAAGGATTATTAACTTTCTGAGTTTCTGAGCAAGATGGGTGTGTAACAAGTTAATGAACGATTTGAAAAACACGCGGGATATTTGATTAAGGAATTCTATATATTTTTTTAGTATATACGCGAAATCTCTTGAAGCTTTTAACATGTTATTCGTATACATATGTGTAATCGATCCAAACGGTTAATATTTGCGCATAGCAATTCGTCGTATCAATATCTGGAACGCTATGCTTCGAGCTACATCCTATATTTTCGAAGCATTTCTTCTATTCACTAAATCTCCTATGTAAGTATGAGCACAATCGTTAAAAGTACATGATTATAAATAGTATATATAAATAAATAATAAAAAAAGCAAATTTAGGTTGGATAGATTTCCAGAAATCATACAAAAATTTAATGATCCTAACCGACATTATCAACCAATCAAAATATTTTAAATATCTCTGAAAATTAATGCTCTTTAACTAATTCTAATGACGATCCTTCATCACTTAATTTTGTATACCTCTATAAATAATATATAAAATTAAATGAACTTTCATTCAAACAGAAATACTGTATTAATAAAGCTATTTTTAATTAGTTGTCAAATTCACGAGCGAGAATAAGAATCGAAAAATATCGTAAAAATCGAAGATTAATGATCTCTGTAATTAAATATACTTAGAGAAATCTTTATTTTGTATCAATAAATTTTAACTTTGCACAAAGTTATAAAATAATCCAGTTTAATAAGAAATTGCTACTGCAGTATCCAATCTGTACACCTGAGTCAGAATTCGCGTGGCTCTTATATCAAATATTCAAGACGTTCTATCATCGTGTTGCGCGAATGGCTTTCAGACGTAAAGTATTTCCCATGATTTTACTTACTTCCCTTTCACACATCGAATCCCGCCCGGCGCGAGCACGATGTGAGCGCGTCGAAGAGAATCCACCTTCCTTTCAAAACCAGCTCCATCCGTCTCCTCCATGGGGAACTAAATCCATTAGACATTCGTCTTCTCTTTTTTCCGCGAGATATAGGTACGAGTACGGCACGGCGCGGCGCCGGCGCAACCAGTAAAGCTGATACGAGAAAGACGCGAGACGCAACCGTCCCTTGGCGAAGCAAAACCGACTTATCGCGAGTATAATAACAATATAAAAAGAGTACCCGGCAAATTAAAGTATCGAAAAGCCGCGTACGCGCTTTCACGGATTCGATTTATTTATTTTCTTATCAATTTTTAAGAATACAAAAGGAGTTACATAAAAAAACGTCTCTTTTCTTCGTGACTTTTCTTCGCTATATACTTGATATTAGTTTACTTTACGGATACAAGATTACTTCGTCTCTTCGATTGAATCCTTATGCGGATTAAGAGCAAATTGCTCCCACAAGATTGACGCTAATTGCAGGTCGTGACGTGAGGGATGTTGTAGGTCGGGATGGCATACGAGAACAAGGAACTTTGCTAATATGACTACAAAGCATCCCGCGCTCGACATTGGACATTAAGATCAGTTCTTTTGCAACATCGATCTTTGGTTCATTAAAAAGATGCTATTTTTATATTAAATAAAATGCTTGACTTCTCAAGCAAATAGAGAGACAAAATATTTTAATAATACAAAAATATGTTAAAAAATAATGTTAATTTAGCTGTAAAACATTCTTTAAAAAGTGTTAATATTCTAAATTTTATATTAAAAAAAACATAACAAATAGATACAAAACTCATTTATTATTCCATCTATTAAATTATTATCTTCCTTATCTAGCAAAAAATCTAGCTTTTTACAAGAAACTAATACTTTACATAAATAGTATATTACACTACAAGGGCCGAAAGTTGAATTTTCGGCCCTGCGCGTCATGATGCCCCGAGGCGAAGCCGAGGGCATCATGACGAGCAGGACCGAGATTTCAACTTTTGGCCCGCGTAGTGTATACGATTTTTCTTCATAGCCGGTCGAAAGTACGTTATTAATTTACTTTTTTTAACTTAAATGTTAATAAGCATGTTTTGGATGCCTGCCCCCGACATTTGCGACACGAGCGAAGCGAGTGCTGCTGGTCGGGGGGGCAGGCATCAAATACATTCCAAGAGTCAAGTTAAAATACACAACCAAATTATTTTCTTCACAATTTGACAGTGAATTTTTGTGTTCTATCTGCCACTTTTTATACGTGTCGTAAACAAGATTGTATCGATCAACAGACTTCTTTGGCAACGTATCTGTATTTATTATCAATCGCGCTTCTGCATCGAAATTTCGTATAACTTCTTCCTCGTCTACGGATTCATCAGATGACATATTGACAGAACAATATTGATGACTATTTTTAAGGTTAAAGGGCGTTAAGGTTTAAAGTTATAGAGAGCGCGCGTGTACTTTTCACAGGGAGTAAATGTTAAACTTTCGTCTCTGCTATTAGGGACGAAAGTACGTACTTTCGACCGAGGTATGAAGAAAAAATTGATAAAAGCAAGTCCTTTTTGAGTTGAGAGGAAAGAACAATAGGTATATTCAGTATCATATGTTATCAAAAATAAAAGTAGAATATATATATATATATATATATATATATATATATTTCATTGTTTTATTCCTCCTATAAAAAAAGGGAATCTGAAATATTACTAAATTATTTTGGGTCTATTTCATTAAAACTGTATCGCCGTCAAACAATGTATTTTAATAATCATAATAATGACGTTAATATTGTTAAGCGATATTCCTTAACTAAAATTTTATTTTGCAAACTCTGCGAAGCAATAATTAATTACTCGACGAGAAGTAATCGATCGGCACGAGGAAGCCCGCGAGAACGAAGGGCGGGAATATGGCAATCGAGGAAATGGCCGTCGACAGAAGCGAGAACGATTAGGGTGCTTCAAGGGCTCGAACGGAGGGGAGGTCGTATTTGTCACGGTTGTTCAACTTCGTGGAATCGTGCGCGTGCTGCGCGTTTCCTTCTATGGTGGACCACAACAGGCCTGGGAATGACAGCTCGTTACGAGGATTTTCGGGGAAACATGAGCGTTCGGATTGCGTTCGTTGCTAGAGGATCGCTTTTAACACGTGGACCGTGATTATCGGTCAGTCCTAAAAAAACACACTCTCTTTCTTGTTGCAAAAGCATTCCTTTTTTTTTCCAGAAAAAGAGCCTGTGCAAGATGCTTGTCGGCGACGCGGGAGATATCTCGAACAAAAAGTTGTAAAAACGCAATATACCGTGACGAATTTTTCGTGTATAAAAACTTATATATATATATATATATAAATCAGAGTTTTCGATTTCCACAATTTTTTAACAAGATATATAATTAAATATTATAAATAGTATCAAAAGTTCTCTTTTTTCTATTGTTACATCATTAATAAAAAAGAATTTTTACGTATTTATTTGACAATAAATACGTAATATTAAAAAACTCATTTTCTAAAATTGAGATAGCAACATGCTATCTTGTATCGTTTATGTTTGTGGTTTTAATTGTATATGTTCACTGTAAATCCACGTGTGTTATTTCTACACGCATAAACGTTTCAAAATGACACGTTCGACTGAAGCTCGTTTTACATGTTTTGTTGCGTGTTAAATTAACACGTTTAATCGTATTAATACGTTCAACCGTGTTAAATGACGTCATTTAAAACGGCAAGAAATGTGTAAAGAAAAGCTTCAGTTAAAATAACACACTTGGATTTGCAGTGTTGGGACTCATGATCCTTAAAAGTATTGATAACATAATAACATGATTACTTGCAGCGATATAGATGGATGAGTACCTATGGTAATTGGAAATTCAATACACGTTGACTGCAAATAAAATTTCAAATGATTCATGTCTCTAGTAATATGATATTCTATGTCAAGAGATAAAAGAGAGAGAAAGAAACAAAATTTTATTTCACGGATAGAAAGTCGAAGTTGTATTCATTTAATTAGAGACGTAAGCTTGATGCATACGCGGATTCCTTTTCAAGCACAGTAAAATTTATTTCAAATTCTCACTAATCTATTGTTCGTTGCATCTGCAGTGGTTCTAGTATGCATATGGATATTCTGTTTCAGACAGTTTCTGACAGACGAATATGCACGAGTATGTTTGTGCGAGCGAAACACGATTATTGCAAACGATAAACCAGTCAATTACAAATAAAAATAGAAAATTTATTACGCAACGGCTGTTTGCAAGCCGCTAAATAAATAATGCTTTTCCGTGAAAGCGAAAATTGTGATAAAAGCGTTAAAGCTTTCGATCATAAAAACACAAACATTTCAAGCTTTAATTCAGTTGAGAATTAACAATTAATTACATTAATTATTACAACATCAACGTTGTTGGAATGAGCTCCATTACCGAGTTTTACAGAGTTGGGATCAAAGTTGAAAATTTTTAATCAATCTCTATCAAGTAATCTTATAACGCTTTTTTTCCAATTATAGTAACAAAATAAAAAGGTAAACAATTAAAAATAAAATCAGTCTATACTTCTTTTCTTTTTATAAACAAATCGTGAATTAAAAATTAGTGTATTACGCAAAATGAAATCGATTCAAGATATTTCTCGGCAAGAAATTACGACTATTAGAAAGGCTTCTCGCGAAAGAGAAGCCAAGCTCTACACGCAGTACTATAGACGCCGCATATCCTCTCGAGTTTGTTTCCACCCCTCGTTTGCCCCCAGGAGCCCTTGGCCTCGCTGGCTCCTGCCACCTGCTAACCCCTGGCTCGCCTGCGACACGTCAATATTCGCCATCCACCCTCCGAAAACCGCCGTCCCCACCATCGCTACCACCCCAGAGACCTAAGGGGCGCAGGCGCTCTAGATAAACCAGACTGCACGATGGAGCTGCCGGTACCGGAAAACAAAGCGCTCGGATACGCTCGTAGCGCTTCGTACGAATCCCGTGCACTTAATAAAGTCTTCGTGTCGCGAATGCCAAATTCATTTACGAGCCATTATTTACAAGAGAACGTCTAGGTACAAATTTTGTTATATAAACGCGATAAACTCTAAACTTTTCACGATCACGACTGTATTATATATTTATATACAATACAGAATTCCATTTAATCAAAGGTAAGAAATGGATGGATCAATTAATCATACATCGATAATTTGCGATAACTTGCTTAAATGCCCTATTAAAGTTTCATGGAATTCGATATAATTCGGTACGCTTCCAAAACGTTTCTGTATAAGATTATATTTACTGAGATAAATAAGGTAAAGCTTTTGATGCAATGCTTATAGTATAAAAATAGTCCGTCCTTTAATTTCCCTGAAGATGTAATTTCTCAACGTAATGAAATATATGTATGTCATTAGATGTATATAAAAATAAAAAATCGGTCAATAATTCTCCAAAAAATAATCGCAGTGAAATAAGCAGGAAACAATAGCGTATTAATTTTCGCTTTACCATTCATAACGAATTTGCATTAAAGTGTTTATGACACATATATATATCCGTCCACGTGTCAAGCATGATAATACAAAAGTCAATAAGCGGAGCGTATAATCGAATATGAGGAAGCGTTATCTGCAATCAAATTACAAGATCAAATGCAGCGCTTGTATGCATTTGATGTATCGAACTTTGGCGAATTCGGCCGCAGAGGCTGCGAATTCGATTAAACCTCGGTTTATAATTCACAAGACAGATGGAACTTAAGGGCACTCCATGTACCGTGCGCTTTAAATAAACATTATAATAAATGCGAAATAGCGGCATCACGTGACGCTAATGTGCGCCGATACTCCACGTCAAGATTGGGGCAAACAATTATTTTAAAAACCGATCAGCTTCGCTATCGATCGTACAATCATCGATTTAATATCGCGTTGCTATTTTCGTGGTTATTTTAAGCGAATCCTAACTCCCCGAATGATCGTTTTATAAAAAACGCAAGAACGATTCTTAGAAATGCCTTTATAATGAATAGATTAGCACGGAAAACAGACAGTGAGCCTCCCCTCCATTCAACTCATCCTATTTGCATCTCATGTATCTGGCACGCGTTATACACGTTACATATCCATCACGCAATATCGCAATTTTTCCCGGCAAACTAACCGTCGCATTTGGAATGTAATATCCTTGAAATAGCAAGTAATAGAAATACACGCAATCTAAAAATCACGATAAATTAAAAAAAAAACTCTCATTCTCTTTCAAAGGTATCATTTAATTTTAAAAAGACCTTTTCTATTATAAGATACCGGATAAAAGAACGAATATCAAATGTAATCTTCGCCAAAAGCTCACGCACGTGTTAAAAAAACCTAAATGACCGAATTGTGCTATTTGGAATGAATGAAAATTGCTGCTCTACGCATGTGAATTGGAATTTTCGTTTCAGAAGATTACTCGCACTTTGCGATTCAACAGATCGTTTTTGCTATACTCTACTCCACTGTCATTGTACAATAAAATTCTGTGATTTTTCCGGCGACGCGCACCAGAAATCGAGGGCAAATTATCAATTAAATAAGGTCCGTGGCGTGATCAATAAATATTTCACGTATCGTGAAAAAGAAATAAAGAAAGTCATCTATATTAAAAAGCGCCGTGTGCGCCGTCCTTACATTCTCGTTCGAGCCATTCTTCACAAATGGAATTGGCACCGGAGAAAATTAGTTAATGCGAGCAGTGCTGGCGGAAATTCTTTTCGTCGGAAGTGACCAGCCAACCGACCCGGCCGTTCACACCACCTTCGAAACAAAAGCGACCGAAATAAATGGTAGGATCGGTATTTCTTAACGTTCAAAGAATCTAGACTCCGTGTAACGCGCAGTTGGAGAAACGGCTCGCTTTTCACAATTAAATCGTCGGAAAAATTCTGTTAAAAATTAAAAATGACCTCGCCTTTAGTTGTTTCACGATCTTATGCAAAGCATTTAACGCTCATTTCTTTCTGACTCTAAAATATGTCAAGCAAAAAAGTAAAAATTGCCACTTCTATTCTGCCTGTAATCTATTTAATAATCTATTCAGCTACACCTTTTTTTGTTAGCAATGATTTAAATAAATAAAAAAAATCGAGGAAGCTGCGACGCTCGAAATCGAGAATGTGTTCGAGCCGCACTTGTTCAACGGTGATCTCATGCAGAGTGGACCGAAGGAATCCCCGAAGATTCACACGAGCGGTAAATATCGCGGGGGCGTGCGAACCTGCGCCCAGGTTCGCCTCACCTCACCTCACCTCCGCACCCTGCTCTCGCAGCGCCATTGCTAACCCCTCCTACGGCAGGGTTCCGCATCCCCGCCTCGCAAACGTCGCCTCGTCGACTGCTTCGTCGACTGGCGTCAGCGCCGTCAACGTCGTCGTCGGCGTCGTCGTTCGTGGTGGTCCTCGCGTCGACGTAAGTTCCGCCATCAGGCTCCCGCGAGCGAAGCTAGCACGGCAAGAACGGCACGCAAATACGGCAAAATCCGCGATTATCCGCGCGCATCTCGCGCGCACTCGCGTGTACCGTGAAATCTCGCGCGCTCCGCTCCGTGAACCGGAAGTGCGGGAGAAAGAGAGAGAGAGAGGTCAGCACATCGGGCGGTTTAGTGTTATTGTTCTACTGCTGTTAACGAGTGTTTTTCATTGTAGCGATAAGCGTTATCTGAGATCTAAAGCGATCTCCAACGAATTCCGAAGGAGATTTCTGGGACCCGGCGATAGTTTGCATCCTTGTCACGTGGCGAATGTGACGAAAACACGTCGTCGCATGGCTGACCCAAGGTAAAGGCACTTATGTTACATTTGTCACGGAAGATCCATATTTTGCACACACATTTATCATATATCTTTTTATCTTTATTTTGCATATCTGATCTTAACGACGCTCTCTTTGTTAATTTTTTCATCTATCTTCACGAAGAAAATTTTTATGAAGATTAAGACTGATGCTTTCGCGCGTAATAACATTTATATTAGAATTCTTAGCTCCATTAAACATTGTTTTAATGTCAATTTCCTAGAGGAATTCGAAGTCAATTTTTCTTTAGCAGATATTTCCAAGACATTGTGTACGTATAAACAAAATCATAAATTATGAATGTAAATATATTACACAAACTACGTTATAAATAAATTACAGAAAGGCTTAAAAGCCATGAAAGATCATGAGATAATACGTCAGAAATTATCATACTTATACAGATATCATCATGGAATGTATCATGCGTCTAAATTTATATTCTTAAACTATGTCTTTTTAAAAATTCATGAAAGTTTGATACATATCAGTATATGCGGTATATATAGAAATAGGTAACATTACTAAAATATATCAATAAGAAACTAAAGACAGTTTGCCGAAACAAACGACTCACTACAGGAAGTTCCTACGAAGAATAAATTATGATTTTCTTTTTTTCATCAACTGGCTCGAGCTATTCAAAACTTTAGTACCATAAATATTATATTCACTCGTTTTCTTACTCGCATATCTTACGTCCGATACTTCTCTGCCTAAGCCCTCATCCTTGCTGGTATCTCGACGTAGTGTAACCAGATGCACTTGGGACGAGCTATTAATATGAGAACCCTATTTCGGTCTGTGGTGTGTTTACAAGCTCGAGCTTGCCCCGTGCGTGAAACGGAAGTACGGCGGATTCGCTCTTATATACGGCGCGTTGAAAAGTCGCGTTTAACCAAGTCCACGACTGCCCGTCGCAATTTCCCTGAATTAATTAGATCGCGTTCGTCATGTCAGCAAGCCCGGCAGCTACAAAGTTGTACATAGAAAGCGCATGCCAATCAACGTGTCGTTCACAGAAAGGAAAAATACCAAGAAAAAAAATGCCGCGCTAAGAAAAGATCGTTCGCTATAATTAAGGTCGCTTCCTGATTTAGATAATGATTCGCGGGGCGAAAATGATATCCATTACCGTTTCTTCTCGCAGGAATTAAAGACCGCGATTTGCGAATAGTGATGAAATAATTAACCTCGAACGAATGTATGTTTGCAAAATTGACATTAATTATTTCTTTAATGTAAAATACGCAAATGTACAAAGAACACATATACTTCATAAGATTCACATATACTTCAAATTCTAATAAAAATTATGCAAATAAGACGTTTCCAAGTTACTTAGGATTTAACATCACGTCACATTTATCTGAGCTTTTGTGAAAACATAAAGAAATAATTACAATTTTGCAACATTTCCATAACAGCTCGAATTTCAAAAATTAAAAACAAACCTAATAGATGTACAACGGATGGGAATTGTGTTCTAAATCTTTTATTTTGTTCATATTTTTGTCAACAATAATTTGTAGTTTTTCCATATAGTTTCTATTTAACTGAACACACATATGTATACCCGCCTCGAATTTGTTTATACATCACAGAATTAGCAGCTGATGCTGTTTGTCTCGCAACGCAATTCCCAGAACTTTGAAAACATCTCTCGTATTTCGATATTTCTTTCGCTATCAATAAAATGTTCCAATTTCTAAAAGATATTATTAAGACATTATACTCTAAATATATTACAATTTCTATGTACAAGAATTATCCTTCAGCAACGAAAGAAAATCCGGAGCTTTGCCGATGGTTAAATATATAGATAATCAGCAACGAGATATGAGTACAAAGCCACATCGTCTCGTGTGTTTCTATGGAGACGATAAAACTTCATTACTGACCGTCTCTCAGAGGTCTTTTTCTCTTCGTTCTCTCTGTATTCGCGACCCAAAGATGCCGAGTACGTATAGTTGCGTAATGCTCAACGGAGGAGAAAGTCGGCCTTACGAGGACTGCGGAGTTCTGTTCGTACACGTGGAGTGCGCAGACGTTGGTTCTGTAACCGCGATCACCGAGCGTTACACAAAGCGCAGATTTCCATCGCACTTTCGACGGATAAAACACTCGCGCTCGGCCGCATTATCTCGCCCGCTTATCTCCACCGTCGAGTACTCGTAAAATACGCGATCCACACTTCGACGTGCGCTTTGTTGATTTTCCTCGCGTAACTCGAAGTTTCGATCGTTAAAATAACAATCTCATTTTTGCGCCGGAGTTCCAAATAGATATTTTATTTGAATCGTATCGGAAAATTATGCTGTCATTGTCGCTAATTGTTTCACGCAAAAACATATTGATGAGAGCTTTAAAAATAAATTTATATACTATAGAAAAATTAGATTATACTATATAATTTTATCTCTTTGCGGTTAGGCCAAGAAAATCTTGATTTAAATATTGTTCAACCTATGATAAATCTGACTGAAGACATGCAATAATCACTATAGTCGTGTTCACGGTATCGTAAAATCAGATAAAGTTAAAATCTTTTCTGGTATTAAGAATTACGAAAGAATTCCGTCAGCACAACATATGATTCCATACGTATAAGCAGAAATATAAGAATAAAAAATAATTGATGATGCTTTTATTCAGTGATGTCTTTATTCAAGACGCCTGCCATAACGATTAATCAAAACTTTCTCAGATCGGGATAGCCATCGATGGACGTTTCCGGAGAAATGTTAATGGAAAGGAAGAAAAACGCGCTTATTTGTTAAAAGCAAGCTCGTCGACAGGGCGCTTTTGATTCAAAGACAAAGCTCACTTTGTCTTCGCGTAATCACCGCACCGATCCCGATACGAATGACGGTTGCAAGGAGACTGCGCTTTTCCCACGAAAGTACACTGCCAAGCGTGTCTTTTTACTGTCAGATATTCTCGCGGCCGTAACGATTCCCTTGCAAAGAAGTCTTCAGCTCGAGCGGGATAGCTCGTTATACTGTCGTGCAAAAGAATAAGAAACAGAAAACGATAAAAAGTACATTTTTCATCAGCATAGCTTGTTCCGAATTCTAAAAAGGATATATTTATCTTGTGATACGAGTTATGTCACAGTATCTCACCGAAATCATAAACTCTGTGGCTTCTTCATTATAATTTACAAACTACAAATCTGACAGAGTCATGTAAACAGAATATGTAAATGTAACATGTAAATGTGTCCCATATTATTAAATTTGTAATTACTCCTACGTAATATTGAGATTGCATCGCTCAATCAGAATTTACACTTGTTTACATCTTTAGCCGGAATTCTCGCATAAAAAAAAACTCGATTTATGGATTCAAAGTTATAAAAGTTTCTTGCGGAAAATAAACCAGGAACACATCTATATAAAATAATGTTTTCTATCAAATGCTGGTTTTTTTGACAAATACGGGGTCAATTTAAGACTATTTTAAAACAAAATCCATACGAAAAATCAATTATTTGTTCGTATTGCTAAACCTTAATGGACGTCGCAATTCTGCACGTTAATGATCTCTCAAGTTTTAGAAGTCATCTGATATATTTAGCAAAATTTCTGCAAGGTTTAATTCGCGAATGCGCTAATACCTGCGAATAACTTGTTGCCTTTGTCTCAACGTCTCGTCTATCGGGACTAATAGCGGCTGTTATAACACGGTGTCATAAGATCGTGCGGCAGGCCTCACAGGTAAAAATTGCATTTTCTCAAGAAAGTCGGATGAATCATGCCGCGGTGCACATCGTCAGCGCTGACGGCGCGCGGCGTAATTCCTACGGTCATCTTCTCTCCTCGAGGTCCTTACGGCTCCTGGCCTCTGGTTACGGAGCGGCATAATAAGATTTCGCCGTGTGTTTCGCTCGTTCGCTAGCGCGGTAAACTTGAGAGTCTCCTGAGAAAGGAGACCGCCCGCTTCGTAATTACGCTCTCGATGAGCCGCTAATTTGCCGTCGACCTTACGGCTAAAATTGTTTCATCAGCGGGCTTATGGCGGTCGAGACGACAGGATATTTAATCAGTATTGACTCAATGACTTCAGAAACGCATTAAGTCACGAATATTTTGGGTCTTAAGGATAAGAACTTTCTTTCTCCCGCTCAAAAACATAATCGTCATTGTTTAGATTATTTAGAAAGCTCCAATCTCTGATACTTCCTCACTCGAAATTCGTTTTACAATTATCAAGCTTATATAGCATTCATCCAGACAAATTGTTCAATGCTAATGAGATATGATACATATTCGACGAAGATGGTATAGTCAGATTAAATGTAAATTGTGTTGTTCCTACGACAGGAAACTGTTCGATTCATCTATACTTTCACTGTTTAAATCAGAATCTCACGATAGATGCTTTCCGTAAATCCAGTCTCGTGAGAACCCAATACAAACTCTGAGCTCTTAGAGCAAAAATGTCGGATACCGTAATATCGCCATCAGCGATTATATTTTCGAGACCATTGACTTTCGCAATTTGACGGTTCCTACGTTCGACAGCCGTCTTTGTTTTATGACGGAGGCTAAGTGAGAGGCTTCGAGGTCTCGACTATACTTTACGCTATCGTTTATTCGGGAAATAGCCTTGTGAGGAAGACACGCGATAAGACGACAACGTAAAAGTGCTATCTCTACGAAACGCAACACCTCGATATCTACGCGCACGTATAGTAGGTGTCGATGCGTTCTGCGGAAGGTGAGATCTCCTCTTTCTCTCCTCCTCCTTCGCTTCTCCTATGTATCTTCTCCTCTTTCAACTTTCGATCGCATTCAATTTTATGCGTCGGCGAATCTAGGTTATCGCTTAGACGACCATCGTCGCGCGCGCCTATATCGGTTTCTGCACCTAAGATACGCGCAAACCGCCTTAAAATGCCTGGTACCGATATACGAGTCTCAATAAAATTTTAGAAACGTTCAAAAAGTCGTTATATATTCGTTGTTTAAGCCGTTAATTATACGTTTGAGCCGAATAATTAACGGAAAAATATACGTGCAGCAATATTCAGATAATTTTCCAAGAGTATACGGTACGTCGCGTGATGAAGAAATCCTGCCGAAAAAGTTTGAAAATTCTCGCGACGCGAAGGTGGGACGAGAAGAACTCGGCAAAAGATTTCGCTTAATGAAGATGTCTTCGCTCTTTTACCTTCTCAGGTTTTTACTAGAATCGCCGTCGACGTCGACGTGCTTTTCGTACTTTACACAATCTTGCGAGATGCCTGTACGTGTCTGTCGTTTGGATACACTGATACGGATATATATACGTTTGAGAAAACTTGATGCTCTGACAGAACGCTATTACACCGACGGGCGGACTATTCTAACATTTTATTTAAACGTAAGAACACGTGAGAATAAGAGCATTGTAAAATTGTGCTGCCTTGTAGAGAATCATGTATCGATATATCTTTTTAACGTTGAACAATTTTTTGAAAGAATTAAAAAATTATTTGAAAAATGCGAACGCTAATTGTAATAAAATTGTTGATAAAATTGTATTCTTTTATATATATATATATTTTTTTAAATAAATTTAATTTAATAAAATTCGGTTAATGCTAAATAAAAATATTTAACTGCCAAGGAAATGTTACATATGTTACAGATAACTATCTAGCTTTAAATTAATGTGTTCAAATAATTTGAATACATATTTGTTGTGCCTTGTTTAGTTGCACACTGTTTAAAATAGTGGACGAATACAAAATCGATTACGATACAAAGATCTTGTCTATAACTCAATAAATGCTTTTTCTCTTTCTATAACACAATGACTCTCAGCTATATATTTATATCAGATTAATATCTCCACTTACTTTGAATCAAATTATTTGACCCGCCCGACATACAGTTCAACTAGCCGCGGATCTCTGGGATAGCGACGGCTATAGTTACGGCGCAGTGAAGCGGCGTGAAACGCGAGGCGCAAAGGCACGAGGAAACTCGAATTAATAAAGCGAAGCTTACGAGAGTGAGAAAGAAAGAGAGAGAGAGAGCACAGGCAGCGACCGCGCATGTATATTTATAGATCATCTTGCAAGTAAGCCACTTCGGTCGCGTTCAATTACGCTTCTTCCGCGTCGTTCCGATATGCCCATTTTGGTTCAATCTCCGTTCTCCATTAACTCGATCGTTCGACGGCTCAATTTAAATCGACGCGGTTATCGACCCGAGGAAAAAGGGTAGAAGACATTGCACGAGTGCACAAACAAAAAACAGGTGCATCCTTTTTATGAAACGAAATATACTCACAAGAACTTCGTGCCGAAAATGAGTGAGATCATAAAAACATTTCTAATGGTCTTGATGATAAGATACCCATTTTACGGCCTGAATCAGACTTTAAAAAATCTCTCTATAAGATGTCGTTTATATTCTGAAATAGTAACGTTTCATAAAAGCATGATTTTAAGCGTAATACGTGATACGGGTATATATTATTCGCGTTTACTGACTATAAGAAGCAAAAACTTGTGTATCTTTGCGAATTAATGACGAAGACTGAGAACACTCGCCGAGGAAGATTTTTCATTGAATTGAGCTACAGCTCACAAGCATCTTTTTCAACCCAATCTACAGCCTAGATACAACGAAGTTAATGTACTCGGTTACAACCGACGGTAGCCAGTAGCGTCAGTAGACTACTTGTAAACCGAGCAGCCGAAGTTTAAACTATCCGCTCCTTTAGGGGCTCAAGTATCCGACCGAGTACTCAGCCAAGTGCCCATGGTGAGTGTATACTAGAAACGCAGAAAGGAAAACTTTGTTTTACGCCCCGTGGGCTTGTTGTTATAACTTAAAGTTCGTTCCCGTATAGATCTCCAACCGAGTTTGAACTTAAAAAAGGGATCCGTTAGCGCGTCGTAGAATAACAACACAAATGTAGAGCAATGTTTTGCTTCCTACATTACCTTGCAACCGCTCCTACTGCTCTGCTCGTTTCTCGCAAAGCAGGCGAAAGATCGGGCGAGAGCGAAAGCTTGTAAACCATTTGGGAAAAGCTCAGAAACTATATCTACACGAAAGAAGAAACGGTCTTCCAGCCGAGTGCATGATTAATATCTGGCAAACTTAACAAACCGTATATATACATTTTGACGATGCAGCGTCAATGTAACACGAAGAACTTGCCGTTCAAACGACGAAAACAGCGTCGTTCAGACGAAACAGTTAAATCCGGCGCTACATTTCTTCTATTTACTTTGAGTATATTTAAACAATGTTTTATATTCTTAATCTTTATGGATTAAGTAGATCTTAATGGATTTGTAAAATTATATTCCAAACGCAAATAAAATGTATGTATGAGAAATGAGATATAAAAGAATCACGAAGTATCTTTTTCTATCAATTATTAGACATTATATCAAAATGTTTATTTGAAATAATAAAATTAATGTAACTGTAAAGTATTCTGTATTACTCTTCTCACGAAATATCTTTATTGAATATATTATTTATTCCTACAGTTATTACAAGAAAAATTAAAATATTAAAGATTAAGAATATAAAAGTATATTATAAATGATCTAATATATTATAATATATTATAATCTATTGCCTCGACATTAAAATAAAAAAATAACTTACTGGCCGATGCGCAACAGCGGAGTTGTAAGTTGTAACCCTGCGTTGATCTGTAACGTAGAAATATTTTTACATTAATCAGAGCCCAAAATAATCAATACTTGATAATCAATACTTAAATAATTATATCGCGGCTGCATATTTTCGCATTAACTCGTTCGCATAATTAATCCGTGCGAATAAGAGAGAGAGAGAGAGAGAGAGAGAGAGAGAGAGAGAGAGAGAGAGAGACGCGACGTTCGCAACGTAATATTTCTCGCATATGTCGGAGATCGAACACCGAAATTGCGAAATTGCGCCGGCATTACGGTATTGCACGAATAACGAGTATATCGCGTAATGATCGAATTAAGTCGCGCTTAAACACGTGACGGAATCCGCCACAAGACTGACACACGGGACAGCAAAATAATAAATGAATAACAATTACTCACCCCACGGTTGCTCCGCTGTCGCCCGATGCCTCCCCCAGGCCCCCTTCTCCTCTCCTCGATCCTCCAGATTCTCCTCCGTTGGCCCTTTGTCGCAGCACCGTCGACGCACTCAGGCACTCACTCACGACGCGGCGGCATTCACGCGTGAAAATCGACGATATATCGTCGCTTATGATCGCGCGACACTTTCGACACGGCACTCCCGGTATTTAATCTCGCGACGCGGCGCGTACTTTGTTACACGGCGACGAAAGAATTACGGCGGAGAAACAACGAACGAAGCTGCACGATCCGCTTGACGCCCGCGACGGCCGACGCTTGTCATCCCGCAGGTAGATGCTAAGATGGCGGAGAGAATTTGGTAAATCGCGCGGCCAACTTCACTCGCCCCTCGCCCGGAGCAATCGTCCGAACCGTCGGCGTCGCGAGAACGCTACACTTGCCGCCCGTGAAACGATTTTGGATAACTGCAATTAAATCATCGATTTATGAGCACTCTGTCTATCGCCCGCAATCACCACATAATCAAAACATAATTAATTACGAGATTAAACGTATACGACGTTACCAGAGACTGTGATCGCTAATTAAATACGACGCGGCGTCACTCGATTCAGGGTATCTTTCCGCGGTAGGCGCCGCCGACCGCCGTACGCCGTATATCTTTCATCCGTGTTCCGAAAACGACACAACTTCGTTCTAAAGCGGCACGACGCGACGGCGAGTCAAGTTGACGGTTGAGAAAAGCGAGATCGTCCGAAAGAATGTAGCCGAATGCGATATGTACCTCGGTGTCCGTATAAATTCCGCGAAGCGCATGTGAACATTCGATATATATTACAGTTTTTCGTAATTCCAATAACCGTCGCGCTGCGCGCCGAACTCGGCAATCGGCACCGCGGCGACACGAGTAGCAATGATGTAGTGGGAGGAAGGGTGAGGTGACTAGGCAGTCGAGGTGCCGCGCGCGTTCCGTCGATGATATATGTGCTCGATCGGCCTACCCCCCTCCCTCTCCCTACTCATGTTACCGCGGCGCGGCGCGGCGCGGCGCCCGCGACGTAAAGCCTGGTATTCACGATACTAGAAATCGCTCCGAGATCTTCGGAGCAATTGACCAATGCGATTGGTTAATTATTTCTCCGTCGCTCTGTCTCGGAGCGATTTCTATAGCATCATGGACACAAGGCTTAACTCGTTGCTCCAATCACATCGCGGAGTGATACCTACGCGAATCGCCGGCTCCGACTATTTAGATTATACGAGAAACTGTATGGATATGTCGAATGTTCATTTAATACGCGTGCTTCGCGGAATTTGTACGGACACCGCGAGGTATATCGCATTCGAGCATACATTATTCTCTCGGATAATCAATCTAGCTTTTCCTAACCGTCATCAATGCTAATGATGTTACGAGTTGAGAATTCAATTATGACGGAACGTAGATTTCTACCATCTTTAATGAAATGTTTAAAAAACATATAATTTATGACCGTCTAAAATTAAATTATATACTCTTGCGGAGTTTCACCGAAACCTCATGGTGACGTGAAGATTTCTGGCACGACAACAAAACCAGCTGCCACCTGTGAGTCGTGCGAGGCGGGTAATATGATACACCGGTCATGATAAGTTCGCGATTTAATGATAACAGCAAATGGCGGTTTATGTCACGATAAAAACCAATTAACTTCGCGGAACGTTGACTGAAACCGAGTAAACTGTCGTCGCTTGCAAAGGATAACGGATATTGGTGCACGAAGCATTAATTAAATAATTCCGCAAAGGTCGGCTCCTTCATTCCGCCACGGTATCGTAATGTCGTTCTAAAAACGGCTATCTGAGATTTCACGGTGATCCCGATTCCACGTAGATTACGCAATTGATCCATTCCCTCGTAAAACGAAAAAAGGATTTTAATAGCAACTCATTGGCGTATATTATGGCGTATATCTATTACGCGAATCGAACTTAATACGATGAAGAATCGAGATATTCTGTTTTTATTCCGCGAAGCTCACATCGCTCGTGGTTAAAGCTTCCAAGAAGTGAAACTCAGCGAGGCGCAATGTTCTTGCACTCCATCGTGATTACTCT
Source organism: Temnothorax americanus (assembly GCF_048541705.1). Lineage (NCBI taxonomy): Eukaryota > Metazoa > Arthropoda > Insecta > Hymenoptera > Formicidae > Temnothorax > Temnothorax americanus. The sequence goes on along the minus strand of NW_027509338.1, from coordinate 5,227,544 downwards.
CGGCAAACGATGGCATTTAATCTTCACGCGAAATCGAAGAAGCTTGTAAAGCAAATCGCGTTCGAGGTCTTGCACGCGGGATACACTGCCTTGACGATTGATGGCCTCACGCGTGAAGGAGACGCGAGGGGAAAGAAAACAGCGGATAGACATTGACCCTTTCTATAGATCTAGGCTTTTACCCCCTTGGAAGTTTGCAATGTTGTCATTAAATGTACATTAAGAACTAATGCACCGCCCATGTTCAGTCACTTTCAATTTAATTCAGTTTTTCCCTTCTATTTGTGCAAAAAAAAATATATATATGGATCTATTCGTCAAAATATTGAGACTTTGTTTCAAAAAGCAGTAAATAATTAAAAATATAAAAGATATTTCTATCGAGTATACGATATTTCGCGTACAGTGGCATTAACGAAATTAGAAAATACTGGAATTGGTTGGGCGCCAATATCGACTTCTAGAAATAAACGTCGGGTTATCGTGTTGTAGAAAAGCAATTAAAGAGAAGTAGCTACGAGACGGAGAACGGAGCTGTAAGAATGAAAGACGATGTGGAAGCCCGTGTCGAAGTCAAGTGGTAGGACGATTTATCGAAGACTTTCGGAAAAGACGCGAAATAAAAAAATATTTAGTCACGCGGAATGTACCACATCCTTTTGTCGAAAATTCTGTTTTATTAATGACGTTTATACATGAATCCAATTGTATAGTATAAAGAATTGTATAATTTAAGTCGAATATAAACACCACGTTAACTAAACTTTTTTATATGTTCGTCAAATTTAAACCCTTTGTTTCGTATCTATCATAGTAAGTATCTGATTTCTGATCAAATAAAAGATGGATTTTCTCATTCAGCAAGACAGTTGAACTGTCTAACAATATTCTTCAATACGGATTATTCGTCAATACATTTGATCGTATAATAAATGGATTAACTCACCGATCTGCTTCAAGCTGCCGAGTCGTCGTATGAGGTCGTTGCTGTAACATATCGCTGGAAGAATTTCGCAAATAAATACGAAATGTGCGAACAGATCTGTCGTAAGGTACGATGTGCAGAATTCCGGATCTCTGAGAAAGCTGCAGACGAAATTGCATTATGTCGTCCGAGAGACCGCATCCAACTTTCGGTCCCTCGAGGGCGTGGGAGACTCGTGCCGGAAAGACGGTGACGTTGCCAATTTAATATCCAATTACATGCGCCGCGTCTATGCCGTATTATCGACCGCGAATTATGTCCGCGGGGAACGCTGAAATCAAAATTAAAGCAAAAAATTAAATCACGGAATTAAAAATACAAAATTAAATTATAAATTTCGCAATGCTTTCTCTATTGCGGGATAACACAGATATACACTTCTTTTTATAAAAATATATATATATATATATATATATATATATAAGGAGAAGGAGAGAGAGAGAGAGAGAGAGAGAGACATATAAATATAATAAATAAATAAAAATACAAACGCATTAAAAAATGTAAAAATATACAACATATATAAAATAGGACAATATTTTTATATTTATTTATATGTATAGTATATGTGTGTGTGTGTGTGTGTGTGTGTGTGTGTGTGTGTGTGTGTGTGTGTGTGTGTGTGTGTGTGTGTGTGTGTGTGTGTGTGTGTGTATACGCGATAGATCATATTGTCTGTTTTTCTCCATGCCAAGTTCGCCAATAACACAGAATGCGTTAATTTACAAATATAAAACCTTTGCATATTATTATGCATAATAATTTGATGTTATATCGAGAGCATAATACAAGAGAAATAAAATATCGCAATATTATCGCATAAATAAACGAAACATACTATATAGGATAACGCGTTTTGATATACATATGTAATAGCTTAATAGCATCGATATGGAACACGGCAGTACACTAATTGAGTAAATACTAAATTAATTTAGTATTTTACGGTGAGTTGTTTATCTTTATTATCTCTGTTATGTCGAGAAATATTTCGAGAATAATGCGGATGCTGTTTTCTTACTTTATTAACCGGCCAGCTTGTGTTTAAACCCAGCGTGAAACGTTATGTGCAATACTATATAAACAAGGTGCATAATTTAAACACGGACCACGATATACACGACTTTTGCGGCACGGAGCGTGCTTGGTGTAAAGGTTGGCGATAAGCAGGCAGCGGTAAACATTACTGGGATTATATGTATACGAATTTATACAATTCGCTCCTGATAATCAATTGTGTATGAAAGAGCTCATTTCTAAAAAAAAGATATCAATCCTTTTAACCTTTTTTTTTTATTCAAGTCCCGCGAGTTGCAACACGTAAAATATGAGGCATAAAATAACTCATTAATACTTATGTTATTATAAAACGTATTTACCTTAATTATCATTGAATTGGCAGAGCATTTTATTTGACACTTTATATATTCACACATAGGTGTTCACGCGAATCTTTTTGAAACTCGTATATTATTACAGAACATGAATTTTTGATCGAGAAATGTGTTATATTGTCTATTTCGTTTTTTTCTCATTATATACGAAGATATCTACACGCAAATGTCGAATTACTTATACCCCGGAACAATGTGTAAATTATAAGCTGGACGCGAAGTACGAGCATGTATAAGTCCCGTTCACATCGCGCATCGTAAACACATCGCGGTATGGCGCAGGTGGACGCTACACGTGCGTCCGAATGATGTCATTACCATGCTTAATCTACCAGTGATCTTTCCATATTTGGTCACTTTTGCAATGGCAAACGTATACCCGCGGGATAGATAAGTAGTCTCGTGTCGACGTCAATTCGCGAATAATGGCAATCTTTCATCATAGGCTTAAAAGATGTATCTATGACTCGTCTCGCCCGAGGTACAACGTATATATATTTTCAATTTATGTTTATGGTTAATTAAAAAATTTATTTATAGCCATACCTCGTCATTTCGTATAATTTCTAGTTCAGTCAAAATTCTTAAGTATCATGATTTATTCAAACCAGATATTTTAAACCTAAATAAACGCTTCCTTAGCAAAAGAAACTAAATATTTCAGGTAATAAATATGTATTCTCAGTCAATTTAATTTACAGTGAACATTGTCTCAACGAAAACTTAATGCAGGATAAAAAAAAATAGCCTGAAAGCGGATTAGTTGTTAAAACAGACATATAATTCTAAACTTTTTTAAAAATAAAATTTTAAACTCTAAAATAGAGAAAGAGATATTTAGGACGCCACATATATGTACTTCGCATCGTAATCCACACGGATCGACGTGTCGCTCGTATAAGTTTTAACGTATGCGTTAGGACCATGAAGCAAAGTTGCAAATCCGCAAAAAACGGTGAAAAACGTTCTGGAAACCATATCGAATACGTGGACGGGATTACGATTTATGCTATATAGTCCGAGATACAGGAAGAGGCCCGACAAATCTCGCGCATTCTTCGAGATCGTATATCATCGCCGCTATCAAAAATCCATCGCGATTTATGGATGTGACGTATCCGCCAGACGGATACGGTATAGACGCGTATAGAGGTGTGCATAGATCTCTTTTTTTGTTTGCTCCGTAAGCAAAAGCATGCGCAAGCAGTTGATTTATTCAGCGGCTATACCCATTGCCGCGCGTTTGCGTCCATGACACGAAAATCCATCGTCGCGTTGGATCGCGGACGACGCGTTCAAATTATGAGGAATGCCGTGGTCCATCCTATTCGGATTCCGAACTTAACCATATCCTCCTCTCGAGAGGAGAACGTTCTCAACGTTCCCCACTCCTCGTTTCTCAAAGCTGGACAGGCGCTTTCGGGATAGCCGAATCGATCCCTTTTCGCGATGCACGCAATCATGAAATTTCCTAATAGGCTCACGAGTGTTCGGCGCGATATGGATGATGAACTGATACAGAGCTGATACGTGCGAAAATACATCCAACTAAAATACGAGATATCGCGTAGGTAGAATATTCAATTGTTCGATAAGCGGCAACCAGCGATCGGCGATGGTCAGTATACTTTTCGCTTCCGCTCACGTACCTATCGATGCCTGATGCGGCGTGTGGCGGACTATCGTGTCGCGTCGTGTCGTCTCGCGGCCAGGGTCAACCACTTGTAGAATCCTGGCAAGCGTCTATGTAGCTCGCGGCATTCGACCGGATGCCGTGCCAAAATCTCGCGCGATTATAGTCTTTGTTCTATCATCAAAGACCCTTTGAAGCTACCGCTAGTGACGTTGTCGCGTTACCACAGCGATCTTATCCGATGGATGCCGCAAATGTCATTAAATAGGGCTGTTAATTTGCTCGCTGTGTGTTAACACTTTAACTGTCTCATCACCCATATTTGGATGACAGATGAGTTTCCTGAGGACTCCAATATATTTATTTATTCAATTAGAAATAATTTTACACACAAAATAATTACATATTTATATATGGATGTTGATTGAAACCAATAAAAAATATCTCACACTTGTATACTTAATATAAATAATATAATGTGCGCTTATCGTGGCACGAAGAAAGAGATATAGGTCTACTTGAGCGATCAACAATGTGTCTCTGCATACTTTACATATACGATCATTCTCGACATGGGCCTCCCAATAGTCAAGCAATGAATTATACCATTAAGCCGACGATAATCATTTTAGCTCTATATATACATAGAGAAACGATACGGGATATTTAATATACAAATGTTCACATATGTGACTACCTAAGCGCCAAAATGACAATTTAAAAGATTCTATGAACATAGTGAAGATAAAAGAATATCATGAATGTGTTTCCTGTAATATTCGCAAAACACATTATTTACGCCAGATCATAATACCGACGGGAATCATATTGCCGAATCGTTTCGATAGGACACACGGTAATTACGCAGAAATAGGCATCGTTCCCGATTGTTATAGTCGACCCAGGGCACGCACGCCTCATCGTGCGTAATGTGCGTGCGTGCCGTTGTGGCATGTGTGCACAGATGCATGTGTGTATACGCGTGCCACGATGATATACACGCAAGACTAAACAACGTGAGCGCCGCATTGCGGAAATTCCAGGATCGCATATATTACTGATGTTAATTCATTCCCTTTATACGTATTCGGCCATGTGTGCATTTACATGTGCCGTACATAAAAAGGGTCTCGCGTATCCACCACTTTCAACTATGGATTCTTCGTTGAAACCGAGGTCAACGCGTGTAGTTCTTAATAAAATTTAACGCAAAATATTGTCCCGAGAGTACATCAAATTTCGGAAAAGATATCTTTAAATTTTAGAAATTTTCAAAGATTATATATTAATCGCGAAACGAAATAATAAAGCACAAACTGGTAATTAGCTTTCTTTTGATACTTTGATAGCACATATATCACTGTCGCTATAAGCGAAAAATAAATCGAGTATCGTTGCATCGGTGATTAGCGACACGGCGATATTCTTCAAACATCGGGTTTTCGCACTTTCATCATAATGCAATTAATCCCTCCTTCAGTAGATTACGATCGCGTAATTGAACCACGCGCGGAGATCATGTTCACGAGCAATAGATATACCGCGCCGGTATAATTAGTTGTGTGCAAATCACGTGGGTAGATTTTATAACCGTGAATAAGCAACAGGCTTCAATTTCAAGATCCGTCGGAAAGCGAGCGGAAAGTCTACGAGCAATAGAACGGGAAGCTTCTCTGTCTCTCATAGAATAATCCAGAACGATAAGTCCTCGATAAAAAAGGGAAAATTCTGAGAATTCTCTTTGTTCTCAAAGAAACAAGGTTTTCACTTCCTTCTCTTCTTCCTCCTGCACCTTTCTTCAAATAATTAAAATCTATCTATCACTAACTCTTTAGTGGGATTTAATGAGTTGAATATGCAAGTGGCGATTAAATCAACGTCATCTCTAGCCTTGCACAAACTTGTAAAGAATCTTGTAAATTCATACTTAAATACAAAATTAATTAACATGTAGAAAAAATACTATCACTTGTCGAATCGATGATTACTACATTAGCTCATTAGCAATGCAGGACACTTTACCTGTGAGTAATGCGGATCAATTCGATTAATTGTACTGATATACAATTATAATTATATGCATAACATCCAGATATTAACTATACATTTAATATACGATTCATTCGCATTATTTAAATAACTTAATAAAATTATAAATATATTGCATATCTTTTCTCGTCTTATTGTTAGATATATATTTTATAATTTAAGAAATATTATTATCGTAATATCCATATTCTTATAACAAATTTTAATTACTGTATGATATCTGTTGTCAATTGAAATTAATGATAAATTAAATCATTACTTAAAATAGCAATAGAAAATGCGCGAAATTATGTCATTGACAGTTTTATAACAAGAGACGTTATACACATATACAACAATTATTATACATTGTACACGTATATACATATACGATGCTCATATTACGAGAAAACTATAGATATCCAAAACTTGTAATCTATTATTTCAATCTCATCAAAAAAGATTAATAAAAAAAAGATAAAAAAAAGAAAAGGAAACGAGTGTGCATCATTAAACACGGTTAACAGCTGACGTTTTATGTTACCGATAAATTTTAATAAATTTTTGAAAGAATGTTAGAAGCTAATGTTATACTGTTATTATATAATAATACAATACCGTAGGCGATGTTCACATAATTCTGTAGCGGATCTGTTGCTAATAACAGTTTACAAAATTTCAAATTCTTCCGATATATAAAAAGTTTCTCATTTATTGCGAATTTCTTGTAGTACTTAAAAATGTCTATTCTTTTTATATTGATATAAATTATAAGAAAGATTAGTAAAAAAATGTCATTCACAACTTTTACTTCTTCATAAAATTGATTGGAAACGTATTCAGAAAATTCTCGCATGTCAAGATACTTATTTTTAGGTGACTTCGTAAATATCTTTATTGTCATAACTCGGCAATTTGAAAACCGCTTGCAGGTATTCGAGATCTCGTCTAAAATTGCTCAGAGATTAAAGGATAAAATATTTGACTCGATGCTATGTCCGATATTAGAAATTCCAGCGCGCAGGCGCCCCTAGATAACATCATTTATGTACCCTCCTCTACATGTATTCCCATTTGGAATCACAACCGAGCCATCGGAAGAAATTCCCGTTACAATGTTTCCCGTCCTAAGTTGCAATTTAAATGCGCGTTCTCGGTTACCACGCAGCTCCCGCGAAAAAACTCTACACGAAAATTCTAAATACTGGCGAGACAACGAGAAGTGCAAGAGAGAAACAGAATGTATTGCAAAGATATCGTCTCTATTACCGTCCTATCAAGCTACGTTTGCATTATCGTCGTATAGCTAAATAAGTTCGTAAAGATAGCTAAAATTTTCAAGGAAAAGTTTATATTTGAAATTGGAAATCTCATGTAGCAACACGTTTTCTATCGCAGAAAGCATAAAGACGCAACCAGTGCCATTATATGTATAAGACCCCCGATTTAAATTTTAAATTCTCCCGGATAATATCGGATAACGAATTATTCTCATATTTTGTGGAATTTGGATGGTCGGTGAAAAATGAGCGAGAATTACGAAGAACTCCAGTCGATTATTGTCGCTCTCTCCTGAAAAGAGAAAAAGAGAGAGAGAGAGAGAGAGAGAGACGCTCGCACTGCTGCGTCTTTGCATTCTTCGCCGTTCCATCGCCACGGAACCGCCACGTCCGGAGAAAAGAGAGGACGACGAAGAAGGTGGCAGGTAAACCAGTTTCTCCGAGCCCCGGCGGGACCCTCGGCTCGGGTCGAGGTCCCTCAAGATGCCCTTCGTTCAAGAATTCCCAGGCCAAGATTCAGTCCGGTGTACCTTGCTCTGCACCGCGTCTAACGGTCTGTCTATTGTCCTCTTTGGGGTCCATGGCTCGGGGCCTAAGGCCCCAAATCGCGATCTGAGCGCCCCGAGATCCATGCACCCTCTTTCCTCTCTTCTCCATCTTTTCAATCATTCGGATCATTGGCAAGACACAAATGTACAAATTTTTTCTTCGAATGATATTATGGGGTGACGAAGTGAATATGCAGTAAATGGTGAAAAATAATTATTCTTATGTTAATTCTTTATCTCGGAAAATTTTTCTTTGGATTCTTAGCCGTGAAATAAATTGGAAAACATCATAATCGAAATTAATACATTAAGCATTAAGCAACTAATGGCTATACTAATTATGATACAAAACTTTTATTTCAGTATACAAAACAATAGTACAAACTTAGATAATGGCTTTTTCAAATCGGTCCGTGACGAATTCGACTTTTCCAGAAAAGAGGTTCTCAGTTACACACAAGATGGGTTGTCTATACTTTAGATATATTTACGAATAAGTTGTACCTACATCGATTTGAATACATCGATAACGCGATGAAAAAATTCAAAATTATTAACACACTGACACGCGTATATGATCAGATTTATATAGAAACTGCTTGGCAAGTAACTGAGGGAAGACTACTTGGAACTAGGGAAGCTCCTTCTTCGAATTGCGACTATCAAAAGACGCATTCGTCCGAGGCAGTTCGAACGGAATGCAGTCGACGGGATGCAACGTTGCACGGTCGCAGTTGCTACAGGCGACGAGACGTATCGCGAGGTATACATATAATGGTTGCTCCGGCCGGGAAAGAAGGCGGATGGAAACGATGGAGAAGGCGAAACTGGATGGGTAGCGAGAGAGGTGCAGTGTGAGATGAAAGGGAAATGACAGGTATAAATGGCAGATATGCTGATACAAGAAATTCCATAGGCCATAAGAGATCAAGAAATCGTAATATGCGGGGATGAAGAGAGAAAGGAATCGTAAAATATATAATAAGAAATCTAAGCGGAAGGAAATATAGATCGTATAGCAACAGTATAGAAGTTTGCGACGAAAATCTAGATAGGGATTAGTCTAAAGAAATTTTAAAAACATTTTCGACAGTTTCGAGATGAAAAAATCACAGGATAAACGATAAAATAAAAGTATATAAAAAAAGCAAAAGTTCACAGATAGCGACGCAGACAGAATATATCGACAGTAATTACAAGCGGAAGAAGCAACCTCGTAGAGAGAATCATGACTACAGGAAGAAGAGACAAGCAAAAGGAAACTACGCGAGACGGAAAGGAGTAAAAGGACACTGTGATGTGAGAGGAGAAGAAAGGCGACCGTATGATCCGAGAGGAACGAAGAGCAGGATGGCTCGAGCGTCTTCTCCGTTCCAGCGAAAAGGACGAAAAGGATAAGTGGAAGCGCAAACGTGCGCGTAGGTAGGAGAAGAACGACGAATGGCAAAGGAAGGTGAACGAGGGAAAAGGAGACGACAAGGAGGGGGGAGAGGAAGAAAAAGAAAAGAGGACGGCTCGTTGGCTCCCCCGCGTCCCTGCGAGACTTCCACGAAGAAGAACTTACGCGATCTTGCAGTCTTCACGAGCTTCCTCCGCTCTCGGCACGGAGACCTGAGGAGAGAGTATGAGAGCGCAGGCCTGGAATGGGTATCGCGCGGACTCTTAACTTCGCGTTATTATACGCCTTATACGGCGGTGCATACATCTCGACGGTGAGTCGCTTCGTTTTGCCGAGAATCAGGACTCAATATCGGCCAGGGGATTCGAGACACGGTCGTTCACTTTCAAAACACGTGTCCGTAGCTGCATTCAATTGAACGCGCGGACTTGAGGACGAAAATTGCTCGAATTTCAAAGAGATAGATTGCGTATTAATCGTTTGTCTTGCTAATCCTATATAATTCTGGGTATTATTGAATTTTTCGGTATAATTGATGGCGCATGACACAAAAAATGTGAATATGATATTTAATTCACTTGATCCGTGGATTGTATAGTGAAAAATATAATTAAAGATATATGAGATTTTCTCTCACGACTTTATGATAATGTAATTTTAACAATTTTTGTCATAAATTACATGTAACATTTTATAATTATTATGAGACAAATTGTTAATTAAAAGCAAAAAGCTCATTATGCCGTAAAATCATTAGTTTGTATCTACATTATATCCAAAAAATAAAGACAAAGTCAAATACGTGATGGAATCTCTTTCCTTTTCAAACAAAGTTGAATGATTACTAGAATTCACTTTTGAATATTTCATGTTCATTGTATTACTCGTTATGCCGATTATTATTCATTAACGTTCGTTATTCAGAATGTTCCAGTTCTACCGGTGCGACTCTTTAATTACAACAAATTTAATTTATATTATGTAACCATCGTTACATAAAGTAAAAAATCATTTACAGCAACATCTACGCATGTACTACGTTGTTATTTCAGTAGAGATTAACGCTTCACGTCATGAAAAATTTCACATTGGTAACACAATTAATATTTCAAGCGACATAAACAAAGCCGATGCATAAACATTTGTTTATTCATAAACTTTCGCTGTCCTTTTTTTCACTGATTTTGTTGAATATTTATTTCGTCGTTCATGCTTCTCCATCCCGTATTTTTTTTATCGATGGAGACGTAACTCTTATAAGATGAAGAATGCGCTGCGATCTTAACGTTCCATTGCGTAGCCGCAGCGAGGCTATCTTCGCCAAGGTCGAAACCAGTTTGGCCATCTTCCGAAAGAAAACAGCATCGTCAGAGCAAGGCTTTTCCATAACCAGTTTCACTTGGCCCAGATATTCGTGCCAATATATGTCGTTTCCGATCTAGATCGCGCGAGCCTTTTAAGAATTCATCTCCTCGCGACTTACTTAGAAATTACTTTATCGCGAGAAACGAACGAATAGTTTTCAAATAGAAACGTTCAAATTTTAAATTCGAACAGTTCATAATAAAACGGGGAATCGAACTGTTGGATTGCTTCGCTATCTAACGAATATCTGAAGATGCTATAAAACAGTTCATAACAGACATTTATATGCAAGAATTATGCAATTTTTTTTGAAAATATAAATGATTAAATTTCACCTTTTTCCATCTCGCGATATATCACCTGACTTTACTCTGCCATTTTATCTAACTCAGATTTTATTCAAGTCCGAAATATGCAAACAATTTAAGATTTAAATTGTTCGATCACGAGAATTCCGAATTCCAATATAAATCGAAAAAAAAACAATTTGTAATCCGCTTTGTAGATGTCGATAAAGTTATTTCTCTTTTATTTTTCATCATTTATGCCAGACAGATTGCGTCTATATTGCATTACACGTTTAATTTTGTCATTTATCTACCTTCACTCTTCACCCTCGCAATTTGTCAATCTGTCACTGGGGAAACAAATGTCCCGTTAATTTTCGCGGATCAAAGGGAAATAGACAATTCATTAATATCCCGCCCGTCTATCGTATATCAATGTTTCGGATGAAAAATTACGCCGACTTTATTGCGACTCCACCTCGCGCCTTCTGTCAGAGTCTCAAAGGATTGAAAACGGACGAGGTGTCACCACGCGGCGTGACCTCATTCGCGCCGACCACCGGTTGCTTCGGAAGTCATTCGCGAGATGAAGGAGAGACAATCCTTGCGCCTTTCAGAACGCTCGAAGGAAAAATTCTCATCTAACCGGGATATCGAGCGAACACTCGGAACAATTCTCGACTCGTTCGAGTCGCGGAGTGCTCGCCAGCTCGCGCACGCGATCACTTTCACGATCGGCTCGCGGGCCGATAGTTACGTTTCGGTCGTTTCGCCTACGATTTCCGGGGTCAGGAATTTTACGTACGGGAACGGCTTCCGGCATCTTACGCCTGGCGCGTGTCATTTCCGGCCTGGGAGGAACGTTAAACCGGAAAGCCGTGCGCCGTGTGTCGCGTGCGGAAGGAAATTCCGCATCGGCGCGGCGCGGCGGCGACAGGATGCAACCTGATGCACGGCGTACTAAAATATCCGCGCGCGAGAAAGGGCGGGGAGACCTTCGATTGGATACCGGTTTTACGGGAAACTATTAACTGTGCAAATCACACGACGACACGCGCGCCCGTTCATTAATTACGCGCGTACGTTCAACCCCGTGTTATTTATTAGCGTAATAGCGCTATGTATTTTACAGGAGTGTGGGCTTTCCTTGCCCTCTAATCGACATGCGCTACATCTAACGATGTCGTAATTTAGATCCATTCACGTTTGAAATACCTTTTCATCACATCGTTTATCTATATGCGATTTTATTAAATATTAAGTTATAACTCTTAATTTCCGGATTGTTTCGTTGCAAGATTGTTTTTCCCTACACCGAAACCACCAAGAATCGGCATAAAAATTTTTTATCCGATATCGGAGCACTCGACAATTACGTTAACGGTTGCATTTCCAAAAAAGATTGGTAAAAAAAAATTGATTCTGAATAGGACACGAGAAACGACTCAAATGAGATTAGATCGATCGACGTAATCTCCGTTCATGCTATTTTTACGTCGACGTTTCGTGGATTAAATTTTAATCGTCTTACGGAGACGACAGCGCACTTAACTTTTGCGCAATCAATCGATCGGCCTTAAAGCGAATAACGTAGAGGAGTAGAGGTCGCTAATTAAATGAAATACAAACTTGTTGAAATAGCAAAATCGTTATTTCCGCTGGAGCGCGAAGTTTTGTAATTTGTCGAACGTTATATAACTTCTTAACTCCTTTGAAGTTATTTATTTAGTCTTCTTTTTCGCAAGTTGTTTCATTATGAAGGAACCTTACTTTATGTGCTTAAATCTTCGAGGAGTATTAAAAAGCGTTTCGATTAATAAAAAAAAATCTTTTTAATCAAACAATGCAAAATTTCGCGCATTCGAGAAACGCTGGTATATGATTTCGTACGGTAGCGTTTTCGTTTCCCAACCTCTTTTATCCGTCGCCGTATACCTTTCACCGCGAGAATGCCAATTCGGATTATGATACGCGGTCATATTTATGACATCACGAGGCTGCCGGGCCGGGAATAAACGAAAGTTGCAGGATTACTCTCACTCTCGTCGTGCTCCGAGAGAACGAGGACTCGTTTCTTGTAACAACAAGAAAGCGAGAACGTACATACCTTAAGCTACTTTTTCATCTCGCAGCGTTTTATCGCTCGTCTCACGTCTTTTTGTAGATGCACGATATCATCAGCGTTTCTCGAAGAAACTTATTCATCGTTATTTTACTGCGATACAGCGCGAGGCTATGCAACTTTTGTGTATATTCTACTATAGCTCGCAACCTTGCACCAACTAGTTTCGGCGCAAAAAGATGTTTTTTATAATTACACAATGTCCTTTCTTTGCAGTAAATATCCGGATATCATTGTAACCAGTTATATGTTATCACCGCGGTCATACATGAGATTTGCAACATCGAGAATATTATAAAACACTATTTATAGCAAAAACTTATATTTATAGCCCAACTATTTACAGCAATAACATTTGTCGACAACGTCGACTGAAGTTATAAATCTTTAATTAGGTTGTGCCTAAATAAATCTTATTTTTCTATCTGGATTATAGCTTATTAAGAGGAAAGAGAATTGCTAAGCACAGTTAATGAACCGAGGGAATGCTGCCATGCTGTGATATTAAATTGGCTCTTTGTGTTTGTCGGGATTAAACGCGAAATGAAAGAAGGCATAAAGCGCTTCGGATAACTTTTGCGAAAAAAGAGTGCGCATTAGTGAGAGTACGCCGTAAAAAATTAACGTAAAGTTAAGCCTCTTTGGGGTTACACTCAAAACAGGTCAGGTTAAGTGCAACCATCAAATTTTTAGACTAAAACCATCGTGCATTACTATATACAGAATGTGTTCGTGCAAAATAGAATATATCTCGACTTTTCTCCCGTGAAGGAGTTGTCACGAAGAATAAATTTATCCCGCGTGTATAACTTTGGAAATATCTACCTAAGCTCAGATTTTTCTATTTCGTATATACTTTTTCCATATACTTATCAGATTACACTTTTAGTAAGAAAGGCATGCGAGTCTCCTCGAAACCAGACTGCTCAATTCTATTTTTTTTGCAAATTTTCTAATTTTAAGCGCGATTGGTTTTTAAATTACTCCATTTTTTTATCGCAGTTTGATTTTTGAGGCTCGTAAAGAGTCGATCGTTTTAAATTTAAATAACGCGAGGAAATTTCCCGAACTTAATTTCACCAATAATTTCAGGCCACACCCTCACGGACAATATACGTAAAAGCAAAGGTCATATCGACGCGTTAATATCCCACGGTCGGCATAGGTAGTCGCGCGGTAGGCAGGCATTTCGCGGACTCCATATGAAATACCGGGGTACATAATGCGTTTACACGATTGCGCTGCGAATGTATCGTCCATCGTACGCAATTTTATCGATCTATTATACCACCGGCGCATAAAAGGCTGTCGAAACGTCTGGCATTCCGGGCTCACGTGCACGTCGATCATGTTACGTGCGTACAGAGGGGGAGTGAAGTATCTTTCTACGCGTAATGGACCATAATATGCTGCCAATGCGTTCGCCCGGTATGTCCGCGAGTGCGTAATATTCAAACGAACCGTGGAAAGTCCGGGGACTCGATCGAGCGTTAAACCGTCGCGCGTCGCGTCGCGTCGCGGTAATGCGACCTCGACGAGGAGTCCTTGGAGAAAAGCCATCGACGAATTAAATCATCAACTGACGTGGCATTCGAATGTTCTCGATTGATCGCTCATGAATTTTTTTATTTTTTTTTATTTTTTTCTTTAAACGGGATTAGGTCGCGTGAGAACATTTTAGGGACGGATCGTGCTGAATCCATCAATACGTGGACGTTTACATAAATGCGTCATTTACATTCGGATTTTATTGGAAAAACCTTTAAAAAGTATTACAATTTTATTTATTCGGAGGTTGATATATCACTGAATCGATCAATAATAAAGATTATGGAATTTATACGAATTAGACTTAATAAAGATATATAGAGCTATTACGCAGATAAAAAAGAAATTTTGAGTTAATACACAATAAGCTATCTCGGATATTAAATTTTATTTCATTCTCGAATTGAAAATCTATGAAGAATAAAAATCTCTCGGGTGATATCGTTAAACAAAATTCAATTCTAAATTTCTTTAAGTATACATATCAAATAATTAGCTCTATCGGCAATTATTTGATATATACTTAAATGTACTTAAAAATGTATTTGCAATTATTTAGACGTGCGAATAATAATAAGAACTAAAAATAAAGAGTGCGCAATTTATACGAATTAGACTTGACGAAGATAGCCAAATAAAGAAACTGAATTTTCGAGTTAATATACACAATAAACTTTATCTCTGACGATATTAAATTTCGTAAAGTTTCCTTAGATTAAAAATCTAAGATATCATTGTTAAATAAAATTCAATTCCACATTTTTTTAAGTATATACATATCAAACAATTAGTCATTCGGTATTTGTAATTGTTTAGAAATGCGTGCGACAAGGACTAACTTACCCGACTTGATATAAGATGTTAGACGATGATATTGAAAGCAGTTTACGTTTCGAATCAGAAGACTCTTGGGTACTGACGGCTGGTGTAAATAGCGCGAGTCTATTCTAACGCGCACCTCGGAAGCTCGTTCGGTTTGAACGAGCGATGCGCGAGGTATGCACGAAGAAGACCTCCGCGTGTCGACCTACATGAGCACAGAGATCGAAAGTCAGGAGTCTCGCATGGATCGCGAACTCGCCGCAGCCGTCTCTCGCAACTGTCGAATCGGAGGATCTCGTGACGCGTTACGCAAAGAAAAAATACATTTTCCCTCGCGCTCGACTCTTTGCAGACGCGAATGCCCTCCATCTTATTGTAGAATTTAAAACGCGATCGACTCGTATAGACGAGATCGCTCTTCGTGGCGAGAGGCGCCGCACGACGGCGTCGCGTCACCGGTGCCGGCTGCCGGCGCGGCGCGGCGTGCCGGCTGAATCGGGCCGAGATTCGAGAGAACCGATAGGATTATAGAACGAGAGATTTCTACAATCGGCTTACCGAAAAGGTTGCATGCAAATGAGCATTGAGCATCGTTCTTCCGTTCCGCTCGAAAGAATTGACTCGCCGGGACGCGCGCCGGCCGCCTCGCCTACCGCCTACGCGATTATTATACACGACACGACGCGACGGGCCGTTGGCGCGAGTCGGGCCGAGCGCGGCCGAGGCCGGCCGAGAGTTACCGAGCGCGCTCGAGCGCGGCCGAGCTCGGCGGGAGGCGGGAGGACGTGCGAGCGGCGTCGGGACCGTCGGTCGGGTGTGTACGAAGCGCGCGCGCGCCGGTGTGTAGTGAGCGATCGTTGTTCGAAAAAAGTCAAATTTCTCGTGTACCCGAAGTCGTCTGTCGTCGAGGAGTCGCGTAGCGGGTGTGTATGTGTGTGCACGTGTGTCGCGCGGATTCGCACGCCAGGACGATCGATAGGCCGTCCGTCGTCGGGATCGCGTCTTCCGGGGTGCGAGACGCGGATCGTCGGGAAGCCCGGCACGTGCCGGCACCGTTCCCTCGAGCCCGCACAAGCCGGCGAAAACCTAACCTGCAAAGGCAACTGACGCTTCGAGAGGTAAGCGAACGAAATTTTGCGACGCCGCGACGCGGCCTTCGGTTTCTCTCGCGGATCGCCTCGCTTATGGATTCTCGGCCGGACGACGCGGACGCGCGTTGATCGACGGGGAGTGCGCCGCGACCACGGTTTTTGTGCGTCGTGCGTTTTTTCAACGATGACGTTCAACGGCGCGTCTGTGTGTACATACGCTATCCGGCGCGTTGCAAAACCCTCGAGGCGTGAGACCTCCTTTTTTTTTCGCGCGCGCCAAGTTTTACGCCGTCGGAATGCCGGGCCGCGTATTACGCGATCGGTTGTCCTCGCGCGGTGAAAATATTTAGATTCCCCTTCACGGCGCTTCTTTCATGACTTTCATCCGGCGGTTCTTAGATTCGTAAGGAATCACCACCGCGTGTGAACGCCGTTCCGAGAAGAGGAGCTCTCCGGCGGAATATTAATTCCTCCCACCTCGGACGATTCCGCGAACTGTTGGTTGGTAAGATAGAAAAATTCAGGGACTCCTAGAGACACGGGCATCTCGCACGCGCGTACGCGCGAACACGTAAATCGCGATTTTCAAGCACCTCGGCGTCGTCTCGGCGCTCGCTGTCAACCGTGTTGATATTACTCGTCGATCCAAGCGTGTTCAAACTTCCAATATCAGTCCAAAGACTTCGCGGCGCAGCGTATTGACAAAGACCCTGTCTGTCGTTTATAGGTACGTAATCTCGAAGTTCCCATCCGGTTCGGATCCCGAAGCCTCGCCGACGGCGCGGACGATCGCCAACGACAGCCGTGCTGGTGAGTACGCGAGTGAACATACACCGAGAGCGAGCGAAACTTTTCGTCGGTTGTCGGTCGACGAATTTCGAGGATACGAGGAAGAGCAGCGTTTCTCCCTGCCTCTCGGCGTCCCGGGAACGACGAGGACGATCTCGAACGCCCGGCTCGGCTCGGCTCGCAGCCGAGGAAACCGGGGCAAAAAGTCTTTAATCTTTTCAGCATGTGCGCGGGAGGTGACGGATCGTAGGCGATAAACGCTTCTCTCTCGTCGTCCTCGGTTCTCGCGCGCACCCGTGTGTGCGTTCCTGTGCCTGTGCGTGCGGGCGCGCACGCAGCCGGCGCGTACACGAAAAAACCGTCTCGGTTACGCTCGGACTGCGTCTCCGGCGCGCGCTTTTACGGCCGTGCCGTGGCGGGAGACAGCCGGCTGCTCAGGCTGCTGTCGGTCGGTCGTCGGTCGATCGCGGCAGACCCTGAAGAAATTACGGGTCGAGAGACGTTCGCGGGAGGAGACGGAGATCCTGGAAATTTATCATTTTTTTAGTACGGTTTTTTCGTCGGATGCGCTTTAGAACGAAAGCAGATACGGGGAAAAGAGTCTCCCGTGGGGCTGGCGATAAGCTCATTGTATACAGGGTGTCCAGTAATCTGCGGTAAAATCAGCGAGGTAATTTCTCGGGAAAAAAAAATAAATAAGAGTGAAAGGAATAGAGAGCGAGTTCTTATCGATCGTGTGAGAGAAGCGATTATGAAAACTGTTGAGTTTTCGAGCGTATAAATCCATTTATCTTTGCATTAACATTGTACGCCGTAATAATTAGATACAGCTGAAGCACTCTGCCGTGAACTCTTCTAATTCTAAAAGTGTATCAGTGTATTCGCGATTGCTGTATCTTGGTATTTTGAGAGGTCAGCGAACCAACAACGGTTATCAGTACCGCAGCATGATTGTTGCGCATTGTCATGTAAACAAATTCTAAGGTTAGACGAGTATTTTGCCAGTCAATATCAATAGGCAACAAGCGTTGGCCAAAACTAAAATTGTTTTCTAGATTATTTTTTCCGAGAAGACTGCGCAGCCAATCGGGAAACTTATTCTATACTTTTTACTTTGTTTTTCACGTTGGAGATCATTTCTTTAACGTGGTTTACTGGGCGCCGCACATATGTGTTTATCTTTATTTATAATCTTTGCCAACTTTGGGGCAAGCAAAGTTGCTAGATTTATACGATAATTTATCGGCGAGTCGCTTCTCTTTCAAACGTTGTGTTGAAGAGTGCAGGCGATCAAATTATTTATATAGATGAATTCCGAGTAAATTCACGAGCCGCCGAACGATTAACGATCACCACGTCCATCTGATTTTCGTCACTCGTGTTACGTAAAGACGGCCGTTTTTCGTGCGATGTGATTTTCGATGTAATGAGCTGCACGAGAAATCGGCGCCCGAGGCGCGAGACGCAACAAAACGTCCACGTAACCTTGGTACGTTTCTGTGGCGAGAAAAATCGTCAAAAGCAGCGCGGCCGCTTTCGCTCTCGCCGATACGTCACACAATCTCCCTTTTACTTCTTCTTTTTTTTCTCGCGAAACTCTTCCTGAGACTGGCTACGACCTTGGAGGAAGACCATTCGAATCAAAACGGTCGTTTTCGCTCGCTTGTAAGACGTACAAATATTTAACGCAACAATGGATCGTTTAAATAGTTGCCGCGCTCGATACTCCCATTTTTTCATTAATAATTATTTTGTTTTCTTTATGCTTGTATAATTATCCGAGCACAAGTATTTATTATATGTATGTATCGTGTAATGTAAAATATCAAAGTATCGAACTTCTATATTGAAATATTGAAATATTGTAATATTACAAGTATATAAGTATTCTCCCTCGTTTCTTGATTAAAAAAATTTTTTTTTATTTTATTTTATACTGCCATAAGTTCCATCGATTGATTAAATCACGATATATTTTTACGTGAAGTAAAATAATCGCAATTCGTACTCGAAACATGTTTATATAATTTAATTATTGCGAAGGGAGACCTGAATTATGTCATTTAGCTCAATCATTTAACATCTATACGAAAATAGTAATTTTTATTGGCAATCGTGTCAGGAAGATACATTTAACTGGTGTAAAAAATTTAACGAATTAAGTTGCAGTCACGTAAAGCGTGCAACGATTATATTTACGCCTCGAAAATTTTCGTTTCGGCTAATCGTAAATTGTCAACGCAATTTAACCGTTGACGTTTCTCAGTGAACACAATCTCGCTATGAATTTCTTCAGCGACAGTTTAATTTGAAACCTCTATGTTAACGTTACAAACTTTCGGGATTAAGTCTATAAGTAATCGAGTCTGAAGTAAAATTTTCGTTAAGCAGTCTGCCATCCAATTTATTGAAATCAATTACTGTTTGCCATACAAATTGCTGAAATCAATTTGTATTACTCGTTAAAGCTTATAATCGATACTTCGTTATAACATTGAAAAATTCACTAATTATATCTCTCGAATTTGCAAAAACAAAATTGAATTAAAAGAATTATAGAAAGAATTAAATTTAATTGGCGGGACATTCGTGAAACATTTTCCACGTTAAGTTTATATGAATATCTGTAGATTTTATGAGAAAAATTTTCAATATATATATAATTGATACAGTTTTTTGTGCGCGCATGCATGTGTGTGCATTATATATGCAATACATATGCAATAATAATAAAACGTTTGTGTTATTTAAAGTTGTTACTTAATTGTGATAGACGAATTTGATGAAATCATTTAGATGACTTAAAAGTACTTGCAAATCAAACGATAATTGATTATCTATTCTTGTGGATCGCGTCGTCATCTCGTGCTTTCCGTGCCATCGCAAATTGGAAAGCTTTCGGGCGAGTTGCCGAGACGATTAAAGTTTGTCGTTCGCATTAAATTTGATAAAAGCTCAGACGAGGATGGAGACGCGCATAAAATGTACCGAGAACTTCCGTGTTTTTATCGGAGTCTGAATCAAAAGCTCGGTAAAGCTTATTGCGCGCGGTTGGAATAGATTGGACTTCGTGGGAATCGAGTATAAATTAATAACTCTTCAAAACAGGATTTTATTCATTCGCGTGTGTCGCACGCCTGATCTGCTAAATTTGTTTGAACTTTTGTGCCACGTGCTAATGATAAAAATTACTCGATAGATTTATAAAGTTCTTTTATAAATATTTAATGGATTGTAATTTTTAACTTTTGATGTTCGATATACTTTCCACGTAAATTTTTATTGATCGAAAAACTTGTCGAAAATATGTATTCTAATTGGCGGAAACTTTTTATTTATATATTCAAATATATGATGTTTGAGCAAGGAATTACAACTAATTACGATGGGCTTTGATAGTTTCTAAACAATTTTTTTGTGCACGTTTATCAAATAATTATATTTAAAAAAGTGCAGATATACTCTTGCAGGTTAATTTATCACATTCTCTGTGTCGGTATATCAAGGTAATTGATTTAGTTGACTATTATAAGACGGTATTACTGTAAAATCTGCACAATTTTCCAGTCATTCAGCCGCATAATTTTGCGTTCATTTGTCAGCACGTTCTACTTCTTTCGATACGTTCATTCCGTTCCATTCACTCGCGAACCTATGCGTGAATAAATCCCGCGATTCTTTCAGACGGCGGGACGCGCCGACGCGAGAAGATATTCGAAGAGGAGCGAAGCGCGGGTCAGATTAATCGCTCTCATTTTCTTGCTTGAGCGTTTTCTCGGAATTCCCGAGAGAGTCTCATTTTAATTGCATGATTACGTCAGACGATGGTGAACTCGACGCGGTCGTGTCGATGCTCAACTGCGCCGGGTCGATTCTCCCCAACTCTTTGATCGTCGACCTGTCTATAACGAGCCTACGCGCTAATTCTATGCGAAACGAAAACGTATCTGCAGCATTATCGGTGTGGCGTGCGTATTAGTTACCTATAAATGAGCAAGGTCGCGATATTAACGACTTTTCAGCTGTGGAAACTTTCCAGCAAATTTTCCGGTTGGAAAACTTGTCGCGCGCCATATTGATGATTCAATGAGTATCGCTCGACCGAATGTGATCCATTCCCGTCTCCGATTTTTCGGATTGATATTAAATATCAACTTGCTGTTTTACCCTCATTAATCAATCAATGCCAAGTCACGAGAGATTAATTTACGATCGATTTAGCACGACGCAAAATTCTTCTGGGACGAGAGTCGGTTATCGCGCCGATTTCGACGCTTTGTATTGAGAGTGTAGCACCAAAGGCAGACTTCTTTCCTATTCGGGAGGTATCCATGCACACGGTGGCAACAAACGGGTGCAAGTTTTTTTTATGGCCTTTACCGCTGGGCCGCGTAAGTCTACTTTCCATTACTCGTATAATACCGCGGGAGGTAATGGACCGGCGGTAAATTCCGGCTCTTTCTTTCGCAGTTAAATGTACTCGGGAAAATAACCCGATGAACCATCACGCGGAAATAACGATTGAAAGTGGGAAATTCTTGTAATTGTCGCTGATAGGCGATAGTACTTGTTTCGCGCATCTTTAATAGCGTCCAACGCATTTCTTCGCCGCACGTATAATTCTTACATAGTACATAACTCGCGGAGGTAATATCTATAGGCTTGATTGGCGATACTCAACGTGTCGTTCATTAAATTATGCTCCAATTACCGCGATGTAATCGCAATACATGGGTGCTTATTATATCTCATGTTAACGCAATGTGCTGTAATTTATCTTATTAAAATTATAGATTTCTTAACGATAATTTGATTCCCCTATAACAATCATAGATTACAGTATCCAATATCTGAGGAGATTTCCTTCACATCCTTCGACGCTATACTTGGCGTAATATGAAATATAGTATCGAATTCAATTGCAACAACAGAAAATTTGAACAATTGCGTATAGGTTACAGATGTTTGGAACACCGTAATATTTTCTTTCGTTCGTCTTATCGTTTCTCGTTAGTTATTAGTTTTTTTTTTTATCAAACAGCAATTTGCGGTTATCTCAGGCGTATAATTACATTGAAACGAACTCCGGCCCGCTTACTTATGAGCCGATAAAGGGCACACCCGGTATAAGGAACGCAGACGGCTCTTGCCCATGGACTGGTCGACCAGCTGCTCCTTCAACGAAAAAGTACAAGTCAGCTGTTTTCCGGCGTGGCGCGCGCCGCGCCGGTTTCAAGCGTCCCGACGGCATCCGTGAGCGGAAAGGCGGATTTGAGGGGATGCGACGCGTCCGAGTCTGCCTTTCATTTTGCAAGGCCAATTCCAAAAGTAAAGTCGATACGAACGCGACAGACAGATCATTATCGCGTCCGTCGAAACCTCCGTGCTTTCTTGTTACACGCTTCTTGAAATTGTAACTTTCCAATGAACGCGTTGACTTTTTAATGTCACACGCGTCAAGTAATAATTTGTAGGTAATGACTGGTTATGGTAACTGCCATTAAACGTAGAGAAGCTTTCGAAGGGAAAGGCTTGTCCGGAGTCGCGCGAACAAGCAAATATCACCTAGGAAGCAGCTGCTTTCCCGAAAAGTCAGCTGTTTCCTGACATTCGTATCGGTTCGTAGCACACGCCGATTACGATGTGATAAAAAGAATATCCGATAAAGAGAGTCAGACAAAGGTCTCCCACCGATTTCAAAAGTTTGATGGTTGAAGAGCGATAAAAATTACCAAGTAGAAGGTCGAAGGCCATCAAAATTAAGTTTTCAACAACGAAGAAAGTGCATTCGTTTTATAATCATATAGTATCACACTTATAATCGTGAAAAACCGCGTTGATGAAATTGCAAATGATGTAATTAGACAGATAGCATAGATTATTAGATTATCAGATTATAGAGACGGACAGGTTTCGTATTTAAGAAATATTTTTGTCTCGTGAGATATTTCAACCCGCAATTTCTTTTACGCTATTTTTCCACGTGACGTGACGCCCTTCGACGGTTAAGGACGACGGGTTGAGAACCACTGTTCTTTGTACCCGTTTGCCTGGAACGAAACGGAATGTAACCGACCAGAGAAAATACGTAGGGTATGTTCGTTGCGTGTAACGTCTTTCGGATCCGGAGCAGGTGCCCCTCGCTGTGCTCGACCGGGACTCAGAGCCGTAAGCCATTCCGATCGTGGCAAAAACTCGTTACGAGTGTCATAATTTAACGCCCGGGCAATCGGTTAGTTTGCGATGTTCCTTCACAACTATAACCGTATATATATCTTGTCACATTTGGAACATCTCACCGTGTCTTGATAGAGGAAAATTTTCGAATTAGAGGGAACGTTTTGCGGAACGAAAAGTTTCAATTGACGTTCTGGCCCCGTGGCAAAACTTTCGATTTACGACGTTTCTTTTTTCTTTCGCGGTCAAATATTCTCGTTGGGGATCGAATGTATAACGTCAATAATTTTCTAGTATTATAAAATTATAAGTAAATTGTAAATTTCGGCGTTAACAGATTTACGACAAAAATTCGTTGAATTTGTAGAAATGTCTTCTCACTCGGAGAAAGCGCGCGGAATGATATATTTCAGAAGTCCAGTAAATTCACTGACGTGTCCTTAATACGGACACGCCGAGGCGCCGATCGGCGAATATTATCGCGATGTCGATAAAATTTATGATGACTTTCAAAGTACCTGGCAATTTACAAGGAAAGAGTTTTGGAGTCACAAAGAAGAAATTTTGGAACCAACTTCCGCTGCGAAAATTAGTCTGTGAAGTGATCGATGTAAAAGAAATGTAAAAAAGTATACAAAGATCTTCAATTTATTGAGAACTTTTCTAAAGAGAAACAAACGAAAAAAATGTCGAACCATTTATCTTGCCTTTTCACATCAGTGAATCTCTCTCCTCACAAAGTTACCTCTCTTCAGAGTCCTTGGAGTATTCTGGAACCGGGGCTCGACATTCGAGATTCCGTCCCAGGAACGAACCCCGTCGATCCTTTTGTACTTTTTCTGAAAGATTGTGAGATGAACAAAACAGAGCAATATCTTTGATTATATTCAATATTTAACAAAGCTTATCTATCTACCCAATTTTGTTCATTCTTTCCATTCAATTAAATGATTAATAGCTGTAGATTGACTTATTTTCGTCATATTTAATTTTATTTTATTTTATTTTTATTTATCGATTTGTAACAACATTGAAGATAACGCATGGAAATGTGATTTGTAATTAAAAAATGCGGGATATGTGTATTAGTATTAGGTTTTTTTTTACAACGATACGTGTACATATACGTATTTCGATTAACGTGTAATTTGAAAAGGAACGACACGATGTGTGTGTGTGTAAAGGTACGTGTTCGCACAACTGAATTGTTATTATACTCTTAAGAATATTGAAGTATATCTTGAGTAATAAGTACTGTCGCATCATCGTGAAGCAGTTAATCGGTCCTCTTCTGTGCATACCAATGAAAGAAACTCGTAATTATATGCGTATGCAATGCTCACAACTAAATGAAAAGGCCACAGCTCGTAAAATTGTTTAATGGTTGGAACGTTTCTATCTATCTTGGCGATTCTTGGTATTAGCCGGTACTGACTGGAAAGTCGAGCGCGTGACGAAAGTTAATGACAGCTCATTTACTTGTCAGGCGAATTTGGAATTTTTAATACACACAATACTCTTTAGAAAGCAAAGATACTTCTTCAGACGTACGAAATCACTGACATCCTGTTTTTCCGACAGCTCAAGAATGGAAATACAAAGAATGTCAACGGTTGATCAATAACGAGCAAATTATGAAGAGTTATTAAACTATTTTTCGTTAACGAAGAGACATTTTTGCGTAAATGTAAATAATACGCGACTTATCAGAATATAACGCAATGACACGATGGGGATCCTTTTCGCTTTCGGCGCAAATATTGCTAGAGTCCTTTAATTTTATGTCCCTCGAATAAAGAAGGTGTCAGCTTTCATTCGTCATCGCCTTTTCGTCGTTCCGCCGTTACCCGGGCATTTTTGCTCGCCGCCGATTCATTTGCGACTGTGTTACGCGGATTTTCATCCCCGTGTAATTGATTCGCCTCATTTCGAGCGACGCTCCTCGCAACTGCCGCGCGATAACCGACCCCTCAAACCCATGAAAAAGAAACCCGGGCTGTGCGTTTGTCTCCCCCGGCTACCTCGAGGCTGTTTTCTCATGAGTGTCAGCCTTGTGAAATATTCTCCCTTCCGTGACGTAATCTACCTACCTGTCTTGATGGTATTTTGTTATTCTACGAAATAATATCCGAAACTCCAAAGCGCATACGAAAGTTCCCCTGAAAAATCGTGCCGCGCGAAAAACTTTTCGTTTCGTACAAAAATTCACTGCGTGATGTAATAGATTTTACGTAGCGTGATGTATACTTACAATTAGATTCCTGCGAGCACGTGGGCACATTTTACGCAAGATAAATTTCACCGCGTGTTTTACCGCGTTACGTCCGCTGTGAATACGTTTACTTTGATTTCTAGCAAAAGCTCTCTTCCTATATGGTAATCTTTACATAACGAACTGGTGCGGAATACGTTTTCTTTAATTTATGTTCGACGCGCGCACAAAGCGATTCCGCGGTATTTCTTATCTCGTAATCGTGCCCGCAGTTCATTACCTTTCAGTTGTGTAACGTGTTTAATTAGATCACGTTTTTCGCTACATACGAGTAACGATGCTTTTTGCGATTTAAGCGACACAGAGAATGTAGATTCGAGTTATATATTAAGGTTCAGTCGCGGTATACGATGATATTCGGTATATGAGCGTATTATACATATAGAATAGGAGAGCATAAACGTCGTTATGAACGCCCAATGAAAAGCAAAGCCGCGATCTCCACACAAACGGGAAAACCGCGGCGCGCAGGAAATTTTCCCACGGATGTAAAACATTCCCTCCCTCGCAACGACCGGCATACTTTTCCTCATTATCTCTTATCCTCACCTGGCGTTCACGTCCTCGAGGTTTTCATGCTTATTGTTTTTTTTTTCAGCATGTGCATACGTACCGCAAATGAATGATTCACATTTCCAATTACTGACGTTGTAAAAAAGAACTCTAATATTTTAATTAATTTACTTCAGTATGTTACTTAATCTTCTCTTGATGTAAAATTTAACGAGAGAATGAAAAAATAATACTATTTAGAATAATAAGAAAGTTTCTCTACATTTCGTGCACGTAGTAAAATTGAGGAAATAGAAATTTGGAATTTCACGTGTGTGCGAAATCGCCTTGGTCCCCAATCAATTAACGAGTCAAATATGTAGTAAATTACATAATTAATTATATTTTTGCATCTTCCTTCGAAAAACTGCGACTTTTGAACAATTATACCTCGTACATTTCGTGAAAGGGAGCTATAATAGTATTTAGGATTAAAACTTCTGTTTCGGAAAATAAAATATCACGCGGATTTGACTGCGCCGAATGCGATTCGACGAACGAAAATAGCTCTGGGAAACAATATAAATGATAAGGGGCGTTACGGTTTTACTGTCATAATAGACAGATGTTTTATTGATTCGTCGCAAACTACAGTGTATCATAGATAGGTTATAGTATGAAACCTGTGTTCGCCTGTAATTGGTTGCGGTTTTACGTCCAATTGTCTCAGCTGCCGTTTCGGCTTTGCATTATTTATCACGAGACGTCGCGCAAAATGTACTTGCAGCATATATTTATCGAATAAGGAGCGATAATGTCGATTCTACCAGCTTATTACGAGGCAATTATTCTTTCGTGGAAAAAGAAATATTTTATTGTCTATATTTTATATTCTATCTATTAATTTTACAGTTTATTACGTGCGTATAGAGTTGACGCAGTCCGATTCAAGTTTTTCGCGTGATGAGAAAGAGACGCGTTTCTAACTGCATCGCAAATCTTCCGACTCACATCTAACGCACGTCTCTGATTCTCTATCTCTAATGTTAATCCGGTGGCGTGTAATACGGCGATAACGCCGAAATTTACGGATCAAGATCAAGGTTATCGTCCGCGAAGGCGTCGCGTCGCCGTTCGCGGCGACCGATCGATCGTGCGAACCATCAGCGGACTTGTTTCGATCGGGCCACCCGTTATGACGCCAACCAACGGGCGCCGAGTCGCGCCGCCGGGTTGATGCCGCGAGGGTGTTGCGCGCCAGCCTCGAGGGCAGCCGGAGCGACGGAAGGGAAAGGGGGAAGGAACACCACCGGTGATGGCGGTGGCGGCGGCGGCGGGCGACGGTGGCGTCGGCGTCGGCGTCGGCGTCGGCGTCGGCGTCGGCGTCGGCGGTGGCGACCAACGATGGTGGTGATACAGTAGTGGTGGTGGTTGTTCGAAAGCCCTCCCCCCCACCATTCACCACAGCGTCTCGACGCCGTGGTTCAACTCGGACTCCACCGTTAGAGCGTCGTTTCAGTTACCAACAGACCGCGCGATCGCTCGCATCGCCGACGCGAAGCAAGAGGGGGAGAGAGCGAGAGAGAGAAAGAGCGCGAGAGAGAACGAGTGAAAGGAAGAGAGTGAGAGAGAAAGGAGTGCGCCAGTGTCGGCGTTGTACATACGCGCGCAAAAGGGAGCGAAAGAGAAGGATCAAAATAATACGAGAGAAAGGCGCATCGGGGGAGGAGAAGAGAGAGAACGAGAAGAAGAAGAAGAAGAGCGAACTATGTTACGAGTAGTCCTCTTCGTCCGCTTCGTCGTCGTGCGGCTCGGTCTCGCCTGAACAAAGGAAGGTTCTTCTCCCTCGGCTCTCCGCGTCGAGGGTCGTTTCCGATCGACGAACCGTCGGGATCCTTCCTCGGGTGTCTTCGGCGCGGCTCGTGTGCGTCGGGCGCGCACGAAGCGGTCAGTCACGTAGCAGCGGCCGAGACGTGAGGAACAAAGGACGGCGGCAGGATCTGCGCGCGCGTGACGAGAGAAGGAGACGAGCGGCGCGCGGTGCGGAGTACAGCCAGAACGCGAGCGTTGTTACAGCGACGGCCGTGGCCGTGCGCGTTTCTCCCGGCGATACCGTTGACACTCACGGTCGAGAAGCGGCCGGTGTAAACTCGATCGATCGAGATCTCCTTCTCAAATCGAGAAAGAGAGAGCAGAGTGGAGGAGAAAGAGTGAGAGAGCGACTCCTCGCTCCGCCGAACAACGCGAGTCGCGCACACCGGTGTATTTTCCGAAAGACAGACGCGTCGCGAACTCGATCCGTCGGACCTGTGCATTGTGCGTTGTTTTTTGCTTTTTTTATACTTTTCTATCCTGACGACATCCCAGTGCGACGATCCCGGAGTAAGGGGGGGGAGAGAGAGAGAGAGAGGAAGAAAGAAAGAAAGGAGCGTACCTGCCCGTCGGATATCCTCCTTATACCGAAAGGGACACGATTTGTGAGCGAGAAAGAGAGAAACCGACTGCACTAGAGTGAGAGAAGAAGACGGAGAACGAGACCCAAGGATTTTTTGGCCTGACTTGCCTGCCTGCCTGTCTGCCTGCCTGCCTGCCTGCCTGCTTGCTTGCCTGCGCGACGAACCGGCGACCTAACCTAACGACAACGACGACGGTCGAAGAAGTGCGCGCGAGAATCGGAGAGAAGGAGGGAAAATCTCGTTGTGCGGAGGGTACAGGGGAGAGCGGGAGGCGAAAGGACGAAAGTGAAAAGGTAAAATCGGATCTCCCCGGAGCGCGTTCCTCCGTTCCTCCGCTCCGGCGTCCGTTTTACGACGTCGTGAGGGTTTTTTTTTTTTTTTTTCGTGTGTCATGTGCCGCAGAGTGTGCCGCGACTGAAGGGAGACTCAAACGGAGAGCTCAAACGTTTATTCGGCAGCGCACGGATTATCCTCGTGTTTACGGTGAGTTTTCTCAGTCAGGTAAAAAAAAAAAAAAACGAGTTTTTTCAAGAACTCGACTGCGGAGCGACTTCCGGTTTCGAGTGATTTCTGATTGTTCGAGGGTATCCTTCAGTTTTTGGGGTCGGCATACTTTGCGGGGTTTCAACTGTTTTTCCTTTCTCGGGGGGGGGAGGGGGGAATGCTTTCTCTATAAGCGAATAATGGAACAATGAACAGTGGTGAGATAGAACAACTGGAAACGAGCATAATGGAAAGAAGATTAGGATAGATCTTTGGAGCGGTCGGACCGCAAGAACGGTAGACAATTTTTCAACTTTATCCCGAGCTTTTATACTTTCAATTTCCGTTGTTAAAGTGAGAGACACGTTTTAAAAACACGTCGGTGAAACGGTTACGGCGAAGTACGGTTTGCGCGATTTGCGATTCCGAATCGCGTCCGCGTTAAGTAGAATTATGGTCGTGCGTCACTACTCTCGTCAGCACTCGATCGAGACACCGACGACGGACGACACCGTGTCGCGAGCTGTATTTTTTTCCACGCGTTAACTCGGGGGGGGGGGGCCGGAGAGACCGGGACCCGGGCCGGGGCCCCTTCGCCGTTTGTTCGAATCTCTCGCTTTCCCGTTCGCTCCCATGGCGACTCCTCAATGACGAAATTCCAAGACTCGGGCGTCGCTTTTGATCGCCGAAGAATTCTCGGGAACAATGGCACGCTCTCGGATCCTTCCTTTCCCTCCATCTCCGTCTGCCTCGGCCTCCCGCTGCTGGTATGGTTACGGCTGTAATCACGTTTTCCACGCGGTACGACGATCTCGGAGCGCGCGCGACCCTGAAAGGGAATTCCACGAAGCTTCCAGAACGACGTTGTCGTTGACGGTGCCTCGAAGGGGCGAAGGCGAACACGAGTTGTCGAGGCGACGTTTGTACGTCTCCCGCTCCTGTTTATTGTCGTCTCGACTGTAAACGGAAGCATTTGCGCTTTGCGCGATCGACGCCGCGCCGTCGGGAAACGCGACAACGTGGTATACGCGATCGTAAACGAGCGATCCGGAATCCGGAGCCATTCGGAGAGAAATCCATTCCTCTCGCGAACGACTCGAGTCACTCGAGCACCAACCGCTCCAAAATTCTCTCGATGAATAATTCTTGTTTTCTGGACCGCATGTTCAGGGTAGCGATCGTGTAACTTTAGCTCTATAGGGCGGAAATGTGAAAAGTGAAAATTTTTCACTTTTCACATTTCCGCCCTAGGGATAAAGTTACACGATAGACTAAAAGGACCCCGTTGCAGTTAGAAATCGCTCTTTTATTGTAACATACAATTTTATTTCTTAAGCCTTGTGTCCACGATGCAATAACTATGTCCAAGTTTCGGTTAAGCCAATAAAACTGCTACTTTTCTGTAAGAGCTGCAAGTTGATTGGCTTAAACCGAAACTTGGACACAGTTCTTGCATCGTGGACACCGGGCTTTATTAATGACACAGCTCGTCTTACTGGAAATAATGCAGATGCATAGGTGAATAGAAGACAGAAACTAAAAACATTTATCCTGAAAGTTTACGTATCTGACGGAGACTGTCGGTTTCCGTCGCGCTTCTCGATGCATTTATGGCAACGTGACTCGGACGGCCACATTTAGACCTAAATGCGCGTCAAGGGTCACCGGGGCCTTTGAGAATCGCCGCGCGTCGCGTCGCGACAAAGTTAAAACCGCGTTTGTCGGCGGGGACGCGTTCGCGGAGTACCGAGGAGAGCTTAATTAGACACCCGTTCGAGAGAGCGACGTTTCCCCGCGCTTCGCCGTCGACGGTAGTTAATTATTCAAAAGCATGCGTGTCGACGCGATACCTCGAAATTGCCGCTTCCGGCAGCTCGTAACTTCGTCGATGACAGGAGAGAACAACGTATATTGCGCAAGACGCGAGCGAAGAAAGCGACGCGCACTCACAATCGGTGCCTACTTTGTGTAATCCGTCGAGCGCGGCATGGAAACAAGAGAAACTTTTTTTTTTACACTTGAAATTTGATTGAAAAAATATTTAAATGCTGAAACCCGAAGAGGGGTGGAATAAATTCTCCCGACAATCATTCGCGCTTGCCTCTGTAAAAATGGAATAAAACAATCGCCGGCGACGCTGCGGTTATATAAATACATATATACGTTTTTATGAAACGTTCTTCAAAATTTTCACGCTTTGACTGTCGGCGAAGCAAAATGAAACGCACGTCGTGCACGGACCATTGATTTCTCGTAACGCGGCGTTTCCATCGATGAATGTCAATGAAAAAGGAGAGGACGATGCGCGGATCGCGCCGGAAAACGGGAGGAAAGGGAGAGAGACGGAATGGAGGAACATCAATTTTCTGTAGGACAAGCGAGTAATTAAAATTCTGTCCCGCTCGCGCTAGCTTCGGAAATCAAATCGGCCCGCCATTTATAGCTTGCGTGATATCCTGCATTTTCATTTTCGTTCTCCGGCTGATAACACGAGAAAGAGTGAGATAGAGAGAAAGAGAGCCCCGGATACCGAATCAGCAGTCGAACACATCTCATACGTGTGATTTATGACGGCAGTTGAAATTAGGTTACTGTAATTACCAGCTTCCGTTCTAGCACTAATTGCTGAAACTTATCTTTCAAAAAATTGCGTTTCTGTCCAAGCGAATGTCCGGGTCTTAATAATGACTGATAGAACTGTGTTCCTTGAAATCTGGCTGTTTGAGGATAAGTTCTTTATAAGTTGGAGAAAGTTTTGTTATTGGAAAGCATGGGAGTTGGGTAACTTTGATAAGCTTAAAAGTGCAAAAGTTATTTAATTTGGCATAATGAAGTACGTGGTTATCGTTTATTGATAATAATCAGAGTGATGTAATAACGTATACTAAAATAATGAAATGCATATATCTATAATTATTATTTTCTTTTATCGATATTTATTACATTATTCTGCTCGTCCAATTTTATTTCTCTCGTTGCTATAATAATCAACGCTCTTTTCAATATAAACTGATCGAAAATTCATTTCAACGATGAACTGAGCTTTGCGTCTGACGCGTTCGACGAGAACAAAGAATTTACGCGAGATTCTCGAGCGCTCGCAAAGGTGAAATCGTCAATCTAACCGAATAAAAGGTTGAAAAATAAAACTTTTAAAAACATAACAATTTATCTACGTTATTGTACTTCACGTCGATCGACGTGCTATAAAGTGTGAGTAATTTCAGCTATTGTGTAAAATTTGACGTTTGAAATCGGAAATTTCCATCGTAAAATTTTATTTTATTTGTGTCTAAAGTAACGATTGACAGTGAATCCTATATCTACGAAAAGTAGCAACCAACGTCTTATATTTGAGAATACAACATAACTAACAAAATTTTTGATAACAGTTCTTAGCATATTAATAGTTAGAGAATTCTTTGCGTTCCAGCGAAATGATTCAAACAGTTTATACTTGCTGTTATCTAGAGTTATGTCATGATCGTCAAATGCAGGACGCTTATGACCAGTCTTTGAGACGTTTATACTATGTGATTCAGAATTATCATTTTTCTTTTTTTTTTAACATGTAGAAATAGAAGAGATTATATTTCTCTCGAGATATTCTCGTTCAAATAATACTATCATCTTTATAGATTAAACTATCTTATCTTGTTACAATATGTATATTATAATATTAACGGTACCTTTGCATTGAAAATATCTTCTTTTTTTCTTTTTTTCTCTCTTTTTTTTTAAGTAGATAAATACTTTTAGAGATACATTTATTTAATGCAAAGACGACATGCGATCTGTATTTTAAATATTTTCATTATTTGATTAGATGACTCGCTCTGTACACGCGTTCAAAGATTAGAAAGCTGAACTTCTAACCAAACAAGAACATATTGTGTTACATTGTCGTTTGTTAAACGTGACGTAAAGCCATGTAACAGATGCAAATTTGCATTTGAATAATCTAGTACAATTAAATTTTAAACGACATAGCTTATTGTGTAGACTCTAAATTGCTCAAATAGTCACTCATAACTAGTCACGTGTATTTTTGCACACATTTTACTTTATAAGAATTGTAATTATTAATTCTTATTAATTTTAATTATATCGTAAAAATAATTGCTAACGAACGATTAGCGCAATTATCATTCAACTCCGAATTCAATATTCTATTTTTTATGATTAAACTTGAAGTTCTGTAAAACGAAGGCTTCTTTAAAAAAAAAAAAAAAAAATCCGTATTTGTTTCTCGCCGTTTTTTGATTTTTTTTTTTTTATGAACTTGCGACTTTAACGCGCCCGCGGCTGTGTTTAGGTGGGAACAGGTTCACGCGCAGCCGTTAATATTTGCACCGCGATAAAGCCGACGCATAAATACCCACGTCCTCCCCGGTATTAAAGTGTCGTTGCGATTAATGCGTCATCGCCGGCGTACGCGCGAGACCGCGCGTAATCGCTTTCCGTTACATCAAAGTTTCAGCGAAACGCCGGACGAGGAGACGACACCATCGCTACCTGATGAAAACATTGGAGGATAGTAGACCCCGGTCGCATTTTTCATGAACCGCCCCGTTTATTGGAAAAATGAGGTAAAAAAGGATATCGGAGAAAACGATCGCGCAAACCTCGAGTCCGCGAAATGGATTCGATTCCTGAAGGACCGAGTAAACAAGACGTACGATGAAATCAGGTTCAGACAGAATTACTCGAGTTATTTCGTTTCGCGACTTTATTATTGCACGAATATATAACGCTTCTTTTAAATGTAAATTGCACAGACGATATCTTAATGATCAGGGGAATGTTATTGTACTGTTTGTTACTCGCTGAAATAATCGCTTAAATATAGCTTGCACCTTCACAGCGTCGCGCGTTGTTATTATTGTATTAATATATCGCGTTCGCGCGTATATAAATATCTCAAATTAGTTTATCAACGTTGAAACAAGAAAACTGTTGAAACAAGCAAACCCAAATATATAGATTCGTACTTTGTTCTATGTTCCCCCCGGAAACGTTGATAATCGGTCTGCGTTTGTAATGATCGGTTCGACGAAATAGTTGTGATAATTAGTTTTTTATTCGTCGTGAACGCAAGCCACCTAATTGCTCATCGATTGGCTTTATCTCGCGGCGACAGCTGTTTAAATCAGTCGCGGTGTATACCCTGCCATCTGTGGTGTTAGTTTGATGACATCTCTTTTTTTTCCTCGAAATTGATATTGATTATAACCTCTGGCACGAATAGTGAATAAAATAAAAAAATGCAGATTATTTAAAAAACCATTTTATTTTATCGATTGACAGATCATCGAGATATATCGTAACATTATTAATTTGATATCATACACTTAACGAAAAATTTAGAGGAAAGTAATTTAATTATTTCTGCAAAATTATCAGTTTCCTCGTTTTTTGAGTCGCTATATACAATTTGTGAAGACGCAATGCTGTGAATTCCTGCATTGTAGACGATGTTACGTTATTTCGAAAAATGAAATCACGTCTAATGAAGGAGATTTCTCTGCGCGAGGTGCAATTCTCGTGCCGCTTATTCAGAGTAAAAAATGTGTGGATGTGTCTTAAACAGCGAAAGTAAACGGCCCGCGCTCGGCTCCCGCGAGTTCTCGCGAGTTCTATCGACGTGGAGACGAAAGCGTATCTCGCGTATATACATACATAAATAGGAGTAGACGATGACCGCTTGCATGTTACATAATTACATAGTAGGAAACTCTCTGATCTGGGCAGTCGAGCGCAATAATGGCGTAAGTCTACTTACATTGTTATTGCATCAAAAGGCCTTTCTAAATTCGAGATTTATTTATCTTCATCAATTATCCATCTGTTGCTGTTCTTTTTTCAAGAATTACGAAAACCACATGACGTACAAAAGATTTTATTATTTATAGAATAATGATTTATGTATGACAATATTAACCAAACTCTGTGTGTTGAGGACCTAATGCTATTGGCATAGTAAATATTTAAAGGAAGGTAGTCTTTGCTATCTTTATTGCGAAATAGTAACGCAAATCGTTCAATTTAATAAAGTATTAAGATTTATTTAATTAAATGTGTGTATTTGTGTGTGTACACACGATTATTGTGATCCGTTATAAATATTAAAATATGTTATTCCGTATTGTACATAAATTTTGTTCTTATCTGAAAAATAAGAGAGTTGTAAATGTTATCGAAATTACTTACTTTAACGAACTTATTTCTCTCGGAGAAATATCAACTACTCGTATTTTGCATCGCTTAACGATAAATATGACAGTCGCATGTTTCTGACTGTCAAATAATTAATCAGTGATTAACGTCAGCTCTGTATTCTTAATCGCGTGTGCTAAACTACCTATCCAGCGTGAACTTTACTATGCTAAGTATGCATATGTTTGACGTAACGAAGGCTCGGGGCAACCGCGTTTAGCATTAAATCCAAGTCCAGCTCGCGAAGATAAACGTGCGCAAATCGCGGGAAATTTCTGGTGAGTATCGGACAAATTTTCGATACAGAGGCCGGACAGCTTTATTATAAATCCATGCCATTGGCATCTGTTGTTTTCAGCGAAAATAGCTTAACAGTTAACAGCATCGAAAATGAGACGCGCAATTGCATTATGTGTTCACCGAGGCGCGTCGTGTCCGTTCGAAAAATCACGAAAATAAAAGGTGGCCGTTTCATTTAATATTATCTTCCAACCGCGTAAAATGCAATAAATACCCAAATATTCGTGAAACATAAAATTTATTTAATTTGCACATATATCGCATTTATCTAAGCAAGATTACTCCCAAAATTATATATTTGTTATTTACTTTCATCGAAACTTTGATGCAGTATTGATTTGTTCGATAAAATTAGATTTTATTTATGAAGATAATATGAGAACATTGAAAGAAAAATTTACATTATTTTTTTACTTGCTTTAGCTTTATCTGTGCAGCATAAACATTAATTAAAAGATTCCATTATACTAATCACATAATTATCGTGACTCGAGAGAATACACGTGACGGATAGTAGCTAGCTGATGAATAGCATATGGATAACTTATGATTACCGTTAAGTCTAAGTTTTTTTTTTTTTTTTTTCATTACGTTGCATAAATATAGATGTAGAGCATAACCTTCTTGACGTGCATTTATCGTGCGCCATTATCAACACGTACTTATTAGAAGCTGCTGACTCTTATTAATGTTTTAGAGTAAAGTACCGTTGGTAAGGTCCTTAACTAAATCACTTTTCTCTGCGTATGTTATTACACGGAATGTGATCTGCAAATGTGGTTAGGGGTTCGCACAATGACCATGTTCTACAAGTTTGTCGGTATAACTGTATCACTGCGTCTAACGATGATAAATACTTTCCAACACATTTCCTCTTAACATTACCGTTATCAATCTATCTCGATCAATCGATATTAGAAAGTTAATCGGTGGATTACACCGAGCCTATCATTTACGAAGAGCTGTAGGAAAATATATATAGAAATCGCCCGTAATTAGCTATTTATCAACTACAAAACTATTGCAAGATAAAGAGGGGGAGATTTTTGTTGTGCTTACGTGAGAACGAGAGTCTCGGATTTAGACGAATGACGTCACGAACATTATGAAAATCACCGGGCTTATCCGCAGTCTCGTGTTCCGTGTATTTCGATACTGTAAGCCTTTCTAATAGTTAATCTTTCACGAGACAGCCTTGCTTTTCGTCGCGAACGCGACACACGAAAGCAATTCAACGCGGATATAGACCCACGCGCGTATATCCGTTGGCGCAAATCGATATATTTTAGAAGCGGACCATAAACCGTGAACGCGCGCAAAAAAGGTTAAAAATAAATTATTCTAACGATGTGTCCTTTAAAATAAATTGTTCACAACTACACGGCTTTGATTAATTTAATTATAGCTTCCGTTTATTTATTGTATATATAAATTTATTTATAAACACATTTTGTTTATAAGGAAAACTGATTATTTCAGGCAAAACAGACTGCACATAAGAATTGATTCCCGCATTTTAATTAAGCGATATTCATATGCGATTATGAAATACCTAAGTGCGGTTGCATGCATAGTTCGTTAAAATTTAACGGAAAGATTGACAGAACAAGAATATTCAGCGATAGATGCGACAACAGCGGCTTTATTTGCTCCATTTTGACGTAATCGTATGCGACTTGTCCACTGTCACTTTTTACACTTTCGCCCGCTGTCGTCGACTCGTGCCATCTCGACAGCTTCTCGATCTCGCGAGAGTGAAATGCCAAAGTGAAAGGGTATGTCTGCCCGTGCGTGCTGTTACCTCACAACTCGTCGCGCCGGCTGTAACTGCTATTCGAGAGGAAGTTGTTAAGCCGCATACACATCGCGTATCCGGCGTCCTGTCGAAATGCTAGTGCCACAGCACAGCATCTTTTTCGATCTGTTCGATTTATCACTCGCGTTACTATAAACTTTTGAGAACCGAAGCACTGATGCAAAGAACATATATCTTAAAGAGATACAAATGCTTTGTAACTCAAATACTTTGACGTTAAAGAAGGTTGAGTTTTTCTTTAATAATAAATCCGATAATTCTGATTAACGTATTTCTATAACATTCACTAATATATGTTAATGACAAGATATGGGAGCATCTTGCAGAGGAAATGCAACATTTTAAAAAACATTCCTTTCTCTTGCTTTCTCTTGCGCACAGTTGCATAGTATTATGCAACAAGAAGATAAACCATCGTATATTTCAAGCTAGTAGCATAAGAGTTCGTTACGTCTCATTAAAGAGACTTTCGCGTAATTTTATTCAGTTTTTTCAAATTTTTAAAAATAAATATTTTTTTCTCTTGATCTATGATGTCACGTAATAAGCCTTTTGATGACTTCAGGGGTTCGGAATCGCGAAGTTAATGTCACACATAAATTCCATGATGTGCATCGTACAATGCAACTGCGCATAGTGCGCATAAATGTTAAATGTCGAGAGTTACATAGTTCGTTGATCGGCCTGACTGATCGTCCCTCGCTAGATCGACTCGGCTCGTCCCAGAGTGTTCGTAATATCGCGTGCGCGTTGGCGTGAAAAGGGGTCTTGCGTTTAGTCGCCCGTCGAGGGCACGCTGCTCCACGCGTGTTCCACATCGGCCACGTGACGTGTGCGGAGCCGATTCGCTCGGCGCGAGATCGATATCACACGCACGACTCGCGTTTGCATGGCGGTCTTTAACCCTCAGCGGCACGAATCGCTTTAACTATATAAAAGGTTAATAAAACCGCAGCTTCCGGCGCGACATATAGAACCGCGTGGAATTTGCGAGTGACGTTTTTCTTTTCAAAATTTATATATTTTTAGCAATAACGAATATCTTTAGTTTTATATTTTTAAGATTAAAACTAACAGTGTGAGCAATGTAACGCAGAATTATATTTATTTTTAAAGCTAATATCAAAACTGAGAGAAATATATAAACACATACATATATGTGTTATTTCATAAATTATATTACATGCCTATTTTTACTTCAAAAAACTAGGTTTGAAGCATTCAGTATATTCAGTATGACGCATTTATCGTTCCGCGGACTTTTACGCGGGTATGTGTAGTGTCATAAACGAGTAATTTATCACAGACACATACGCGATAAGACTGGAAGGGACTTTACCAATAGCGTGACGAGCGAGATTGCGATGCAACGCTATATCTGTCGTCCAGATATTCTAGGATAGTAACGATAGCTGAATTTATGACGGGGTTGATTCGCGCAGACAAGAACGATCGAAGTGCTTGCCGAGAACGCCTGTCACTTTATATTATGTTCACCGTACTTTTTATATGCTACCATTTTCTTAAGTTTTTTATACACTAATTTTACTTGCCGCACAAGTGGACGCAACCTTTTTCGCCTCGCGAAAATATATGCGTATAGTTGGTTTTTCGTAAAAACCAAGATTGTGATCGAGTTACTCTAGATGCATCAATATTGCGCAATATGTAAATGTTAACGTTGTGCATTTGAATACATATACCGCGCTCTCGAGAGCAACTCTCGATGACTGAGAACACTCTTCAATGAATAGAGTTGAGAATGACTCTCAATGAGAGGATAAAAAAGTTGGAAGTCTATAGAAATAAGAACACGACTCTCTTAATGAGTGTACGCTCGAGGATTTTGCCGTGTAAGTATGATTCTTAACAGTGAAATTCTCGAGTGAACACGAAGTTAAGAACTGTCTTCAATAGCTGTGTGCTTTTGAATCGTTGAGAATGGCTGTCAATATATGTATATAGTAGCGGTCTCAAAGGAAGCGTCTAGTTTTGTTCTTATTATATCTTTGAGAATTTTATTTTGTAACTTTTTATAACAATTCTCTCTTTCTTTTTTACAATAGGGAAAAGTCTTAACCATGTCTTTCAATAAACATCTATTTGAAAGTTTATTCTTTAGAAGCAATCCCGTCTTTAAATATACTTTATTATGAAAAAAAGATATCCGTAAATATATATTTGCGTTATTAAAGCAAAGCTTTTTAATTTGTGTAAAGTTTACGCGTATAATTACGTGACGCCCCCACTGGTTGACTTTCATTTTTTCCTCGCGTAACTTCGAGATTGGTTAGACAATCCCTACAGCAGCAGTAGATGTCAAGAGTGAAAGTATATAAAAGGCATTCCAGCCTCCTATGTCTTTCTTTCTTTCAAATTTCTGTAACCGACTTCGCTTTCGTAGATCTACTCTTGGCCGCGACGAGGGATCGTATTATAGTAACTCAATATTTAATTTTAAATACGATCTTCTGTTTAATCTTTAATTTATATTGAAATATTATTTTATATATGTCATATCTTTGGAATCAATATCCAAAATTAGACATCTATCTGCGAGTTTCGTTCTCCAAATGTATATAGGTATATGATAGGGCGAACTAACAAAATTCTTATATGTATGCCACATCTATAAAAGAGTACATGAAAGATCGATGTATCATAGCTATTATCACTGATTTATTAATATATTACGCTTTTAAGTGGATCAGGATCTCTTATTAGGAATCTCGGGGGGGGGGGCGAATCTCGAGGAATGACAGATCGCGATTTTATGGTTGCGAAAACTGGGTTAAGAATGAACGCATCGAGAATCGATCGGCTAAGTCAGCCGATTAATCGCGAACCGATCCTTTTTAGTCGTCCGGCGAGGCCACTATGCGGATAAAAGGTGTTCACGCGCGTGTAGGATTTACGCGCCCCATGATCCCATGAATGTATCGCGAGAACTGGAATAGCAGACTATTCCCGAAGACTATCAAACCAGTCAAGCACGGCCCGTCATTTTTAACAGTTAGCGTCTGGAGCAATTTAAATTCTCCGCCGGTTGCCGGGCTAACGTTTTACGCATGTGGAAGAAAAATGGTACCTTGGCCTCTAAAATAAGAAGCTCCGATCGATAGTTGTTATATAGTCTTCTTACCATAAGAGCTTGATTCCCGCAATACGTGTAAACGCGGTATTGCTATTCTCGACGGCTAAATAACTTTCTTAATTCTTATCTGATCAATCATAATGAATAAATATACCAAGGATTTTAATAAAAATTTTAATGAATAAATCGCTATCGTGGATATAATTGCTCTCATATTATTAATTATTCTAAAAAAGAAAAATAAATCAGGAAGTTTTAGAACTTGGCACAATTTCATGACATTAAATCAGAATTACGTTTTTATTGAAATACAGGATTCTATTGAAGATATTTAAGTTGAAAAGGATTAAATATCAATAGCACTAAACTACTGCACTATAAATTACTGCATCTTAAAATATTAATGAGCTTAATAAATATCTGTAAAGAGACTGCGTTTGAGCACGATAATGATGTAACAATAAATAATAATATGCAGATTGCGTCACTTTTATTCAATATTCGTAAAACTATAAATATTGTAAATAACGTTTCATTGCACATTGATGTCCTCGGAGAAAAAGTACATTTCTTCTTCCTAACAACTGCTGCTCTACTTTCGAAACGTCAAATATTGTTAAATGCACAAAATACTTGTCTTCACAGCCGTAGCTTTTCTTCGCGCAGATAAACGTATATGCCAGGAGAATTCGTATCCAATTCTTGATTTGTTGAGAAAGGAACGCGCTTTGTGTTAACAATCTTAATGTAGAACGTTTCTGAAAGGACTCGAGCCAAGGAAGCGGAGATTAAAGCGCTCGCGGCATTGTATCTCCTTGCTCTATTTTACTTTGTATATAAAACTTCACTTTTTTACTTCATTCGGGCATTTTACTTTCTAGTTGTCAAGTGTAAAGGAAGTAAACTATATTTTCCTGCAGCAATTTACAGGTTTTGATTTTATATACGGGAGATTCGTAGTAGTTTATTCGTTCACGATTGTCTCGATAGAAATGATCATTCGTCACAATACTTTCTAGACCTTCACGCTTCGATATGCGACCTTGACACGCTTTATTCTCTTTCTTTTATAGAGTATCTGCCCTTTCGCACTTTTCAACCTGAAATGAAATTTCTACTTTAACATGCTGTTGCATTGAAGATTTAGCATCAAACGATGACATTTTAACTTTAAAGCAGACAGTCTGAATTTGTGATTTATTTCATTCTTTTATATCACGAAATATCGTACCTATACTGCGCTGTTGTAATATATGAAAGTCCTTTAATTAAAGCAAATGAAAGTTGAAGGTCGGTAGTTAATTATATAATTTTTGTAAAAATACGACGAATAATCAATGATAAAGAAAAAAGTAAACTAATCGGATAAACATCTTTTTTTATATTGCACGCATTTGCGCTTTCGCGGCTTTCGTAACCGGTCTTTATTTTTTTTTTATCCAATATGGTGCTGTGTATAATAATAAGTCGTCGAAGTTTGCTCTCATTGATGTTTTTCATCGCTGCCGTTGCTGCTGACGATAAATCGGATGAAGCACAACGGCTTTCGGAACAGAAAATAGCAGCGTTGACCAATTTGAAGTTATTGCGATACGCGATACGAGTGTTGTTTTAGAATTTTGACGCAGTTGCGGCGCACTCTCCTTCAATACTTGAACACTGGTACCTTTTTTTGTTTTATATGTATTTACTATAATGTAAATACCGCGTGAAACCAAAGTATTATCGAACAATCGTGATTTTATACATTGTTTTGCTGAATACAATTCTCATGCATTACAGCTAGTTTTCATGATTGATATTTGCTAGATCACGTTACATATTTTATATAGTATATATGCTTTTCTTCTAGTTTGACTTATTTTAAGCAATCTCATTTATTGCAAATTGCCAAATGTCACTAATTTTTGCAGCAAAGATCACTGAATTTTGTAATCTATTAATTATATGTTACATTACATCCTTTTGCAATTTTATATGATTTACGTAATAACTGCACATAATAAAACTATTACATATATTAATGATGATATTAAAGCCGTCAATGACATTAAGCAAGAAATTAATTCTCAAAGCAAATGTTGATTATTTGGATAAGTTAAATTCTCTCTCTTCTGACGTCATCGCGTCATAATATTTTTGTTTACTCGAAAATGATTGAAGAGCCCATGCGCGCGTCACATATTTATCATATAATTACAAAATATGTTGATTTTATCAATAAATAACATTTTTTTGGGAACAGTTATTCAGAGAGAATGACATTTAATTTTTTATTTTTTCCTGTGACATAATTTGATACTCTTTCTCGAGTACGGCAATAGAGTAATTTTAATATTATCATTGAGAGATAAGAAAAATAACGTTTCGAGAAATCTCGAGAGCGATTTTGGCGCGTGTAAGAATCGATAGCAGTTCAATCTCTGTAATAGTGTTCGCGCGCAAAATACGAAAGGAAACGCGATTTGAAAAATGTCCACGAAATGTCAGAAACGCACTCGCTTCACCGCGGATGAAAATTTAAACTATCCTGCGGCTGCAATGTAACTCGAGGTTACGGACAATTACATGTGGAATTCTCGTTCCACTAACACACACGGAAAGTCTGCGAACACGCCATCACGTCATACTAACAGTGAACGGGTCAACCTCTTACTATACAGCGTGCAATATACAGGGTGTTTCACGCGCCTTTCACTCTCTGCATTGTGTTGCACGATGTGCGGATTCTTCCCACGCAAATATACTACTACATAAATTTTTAATTCACTCTTTCAATTTTTTGGGGGGCCAACTTCACAGACATTCAATTTTTTAAATTAAATATCTCGATAACGAGATCTAAGATTTTGCTAGCATAAAGTCTATATATAAGGTCCGTATATTTATAGTCGGTTCTTATATTTAAGGCCGTTTTAAGTAATGTCTTAAAATGCTAATACGCTGTGATTGGTTCATAACACCTTAATATTGTACTTTAAGACGGTCTTAAATATAAGATCCGACTATGAATACCGGCCTAAAAGACTTTCCATGTTATTTCTTTCGTGTTACATCATTGTTTCGCTCGTCAACTATTATTCTAGCAACGAAGTATCGACGATTTGGGTTAAAACATATTTTAGTGACATGATGCAGTTGGAAATATAGTAGGGAGAATATATTAGTAGGAATATAACATCACGTCTTCTCTTTCTCTCTCTTTCTCTCTCTCTCTCTCTCTCTCTCTCTTTCTCTCTTTCTCTCTCCATCTTTCGATTCTAAATAGAAAACGCGTGTCGCGTTCATCCGGCGCGACACGCCGCTCCAGGTGGCCGATATATCGACAGAGGTGTCGATTTAATTCCCATCGCGCGCGCGCGCGCGTTATTCTTTATCTAGCACCATTCCGATAGATAAGTGTGTGTGCGCTCGATACAGATTTATCTCTTGCGAGTTTCTTTTTTATCGCAACAAACGATGATCGTTAAAAGTAATAAACCGACACGCCGGCTCTGCGCGCAGTCAGACGCGAATTTATCGCCGGAAATGGCCTCCACATTTCCCGAGTCCTTGAGTGCGGCTTTATCATTTGGGCCACGCACGCAGAGAAAGAACGTTTCTGTCATTTGCCGCACAACACGACTATAAAGTAACCATTATTCATCAAGCTTATTCTTTAAATTAAAAAGTTTTAATGCGAAAGTCGAGCAGTGATTAGACAAATACTGAAATAAAATTTTATTGTGGGGTACGTATATATGCATAGTATGAGTAATTTAGTATAATGAATAAAATTTTAACATATTTTAATACGCTTTTAATACGCTTTAATATATGTTTTAATACGCTCTGCAAATTCTAAATTGATGAAATTGTCTATTTAAAGGGTTTTTAACAACATTATGATAATATAATAATATATACAAAATGTATAGCAATATAGACAGAATTTTGATTATCGCGATTCGGTTACTTCCAACGGCAAGATATAGGAAATTCGTCTGGCTAATTCATGTTAGCAGAAAATTGATATTCTCAAAGA
Source organism: Temnothorax americanus (assembly GCF_048541705.1). Taxonomy (NCBI): domain Eukaryota; kingdom Metazoa; phylum Arthropoda; class Insecta; order Hymenoptera; family Formicidae; genus Temnothorax; species Temnothorax americanus. Next base: position 5,182,923 of record NW_027509338.1, on the reverse strand, counting down.
CGCGCAAAGCCGTAGACGTTACAAAAAATCGACTGTAGGAAATTTTTTACGAGTCTCATCGCACGGGACATCGGAATATATCCTTACACACGGACGTCACGAGATCGGAATTTAAATCGCCACACGAGCGCCTCGATGAGATATTTCGTGTCATGGAGCCGCGAATGTGTGGCGGCTCATTAATGCGGAAGGCCGTAGACGAGCAGTTGATATCTCGTTTTAACATTCGGAGGATGTTCTCACGTTTCCGGTTAACCAAAAGTGACGACTACCAAACGTTTCCTCGAACGGATAGCGGTCTCTCTGTCCCTTTCATTCTCTCGCTCTTCCTTCTTCGCGCGAGTCGATTGATCGAAGACACACGCGTTCGCTAACGTCATCGAGGACTTGTCCAAGTTTGTACAATTGCAATTTCAACTTCCGCGAACGCGATTACGTTGGAGTTGCCGTCTTACGTTTGAAACAATACGTGCTCCGAACATTTAACCCTTAAATGCGTTTTGCATCAGTGTGAAGAACATTCTGAATAATTAGCGTTGTTAAACTAAAAACTTTGATATTATTTTTATATTATTATAAAATTAAATTTCCGTTTCTTATTCTTAGTTTTCTTTAAGTGCTATACATAGACATAATTATTGTCATTCGGCAAAAGGATATATTTAAAGGTTTAATTCTCACATTTTGACAGAAATCTAATTTAAAGTTTGATAGCCAAGAAGTTCAGTATTTGAAGATAGACTTTTCGAAAAGATAATAATATATCACTCAATTGTCATTAGAAGAGAAGCTCACTCGGGGCTTACAAAATCTAAGATATGACCGGAAGCGTATCCGCTGATGGTGATGGTAGAATATTAAGACGTAAAACGTGACGATCGGGGACTCTTGGATCTTGTGGTGCAACGAGATGCAATTCAGGTCGGGGAGCACGACGCAGAGATTTCGAAGAACCGGTCGGTCGAATTTCCGACAACCCCAATCGCGATTCTAATCCCTGGTGCACTTCGCTCTTGACGCCGCTCTTGGTGCTCGAGCTGCCATCCTTAATCGAATCCCAACGGAGAGATGCTCTCATAGCCCGTTAATCTCTCCGATGGGGCTAGCGCGGCAACGCGTAAACATGAGCGCACTGGCTCGGGATATACCTGCTCTCGAATATGCAATAGTTAGCCCCGCTCGTCGTTACACGCCCGCGTGTTGTATTCGGCTGCCCGTAACAGCCTCCTTGAGATGCCTAACTTCTCCCGGCTCGATAATCGACGGCAATCACTGGCTGGTCATCGCGTGTTCGTGGAGAAATCGTCGTACGACCAATGGCGCGTGAAATAATCCTCGGCAAAAATATTCGTAAAACAAGTTCAAAGTTCGGCGTAAGGGAGGGAAAATTTGTATACTTGAATTGCCCTTTGTCGCATAACCTAGCGATCAAGTTTTTCAACCTGAACGTTCCATGATAACAACAATTTTGTTCACATACGTGGTTGTAGATAACTGTATCGTATATTTTGTTATTTATTTTATTAATTAATTTTGTACCTTTACGCGTATTTCTTTTTTCTAACACAAGACATAACTTCTTCACATAACAATTAATATATTTTTAATTTCATCCAAGTGATAGTAAAGATAAAGATATAAAGATAAGGAAAAGTTATCATTAACTGAAATTACTGATTTATTTTTGGACTTTTCTGGCGTTTTTATTCGTCGTTTATTAAAAACAGACTTGAAGTATTATATAAATATAATTACAATCGAAAAATTATATTTGCTTGAAATTCTGTATTTGTACAAAGATCCAAATTGTCTTTAAATTCACACATTACTACGTTTCTCTTACCGTTCTTATACTAAGAGGTGGTTTTGACTCTACATTCTACTGGGTTTAATCAGTGAATGTGACCCATTGCCGATCGTGAGAACCGAGGTGGAGATCGGCGTTCGCGGCACATGTGCGGTCCTTTCCAACGACTTCTAATTTGTGGCCATATATACATATATATACTCGTATGGATAAAGTCTTGCATTGCTCAGAAGCAACACCTGTCTGTCGTTTTTTTTTTTTTGTTTTTTTTCTTTTTCTTTTTTGAAACCTGGGAAAGAACGAAGTGAAGTAACGGTGCTTTTAAAGCCACTTCCGCTTTACGACATCAGCTGCAAATTTCTTTCTCGTGACGTAACATATAACACAGAAAAAAACGGGATTGATACAAAAATATGATGACATGCAACTGTAACTTTGGTAAAAATTATTCGCGAAATTATATTGATATGATAATTTTATATGAAAGAGATATGAAAAAGGAAAGATATTTGCGACAAAATAACCGCCGCTGGGAAATTAAAACTTTAGGAAACTTGCAGAAAAAGTCCGTAAATATATATATAGCTTCGCGTGAATGAAAATTGCGATGATGTCTCTGTGTATACTATATCAGAAACGCCTCTGTTGCCATCGTAAGAATAAGCGAACAAAAGCGGTAGCGGCGGTAGCGCTCAACGATAATTTCGTACCACTCTAGGACCAAAAGGACTGAAACTTAATGGCATCATAAATTTCAATCTCCGAGCGGATGTTGCTATTAAATATCTCTTCTTTTCGAGACATCTCCTTCTTGCGATCGGGAGCACAATTTTGCAGACCTAGTTCTGTACAAGAAGGTTTTTATATTTCAGCATATTTATATATGATTCTAAACTTAAGGCTCTTTCTGAGAATTTAACTGATGTGTTTTTTTCCCTTTATCTTGGCCGTTCGATGCGATTTCGAATACTGGGTCATTCTCTAAATATCGTGGAAAATCGAAGACTGTGACGATTTGTGGCGCGAATACACACGCAAAGAGACGCGCGTTTCTCTAATGAATGAGGGCGATATTTCCCACGTCGCCGGTTATCGCTGTTTCGTTTAGGGGTCGTCCTATCGAGCTGCGAAGGAAAGTCACCGGCGGCATATGATAAGAGCATTGCGAAATCAATGGTAGAAATGGGGGACGGTGAGGAAGGGCGAAAGGGCGCTCACATCGTCGACGTCGAGATAGGTCGAGAGGTCACTGGCTTCGTGAGAATTTTCGCGCGACCGATGCGCGATGCGAGCCAAGATCGCATTGTCGTCGTCTCGAAGAACATAATCGAGCGTGTTTGAGATATTATCCAATCTCCGGCGTGTTGAAATTTACACAATTCTAAGCGCGTCGATTTAATTTACGCTTAGTCGTGAATATAATACATATTACGATGGCAATCTCTAGTTGCAACAATCAAATATATTTTATATTTGGAATCATTGGGGAAATCAGTTCTGTTAAACCAACCAGTGCACTTGGAATTTCACCGTTATTCATTAATATTTAATTAAATTGATTAAGAGAATTCTGTGACAGTTATAAAAAAACTATTATATATTGTGTAGAAATCAGTGCAATTTGGCGTAATTCACAGGCAGCATTTCATCGAGCGGTGGGATGAAGAAAACATTAGCGCATACAGTTGATCATGAAATTGGAAATAACTTGATAGATCGGCAAAATGCCGTTCGAGCGACGATACATTTGCCGCATTAATTTCTAACAAACTGGTGAAAATGATCACGCGAAGGTCAACAGCGCACGTTAGGCGACAAAAAAAATACAAAAAAAAAGGGCAAATCTCGCCCTCGTGAATTATTCAACGGACATGATTTTACGCATTAACTCCCGCTCGTATAACTTTCACTAACACGATCGATCGAATTGTCGCTTTTTGTGCTGCTCGATTCTCGAGCGACGTAAAGCCGACGGCACACCGCACCCAGCCTTGTCAAACAATTTGCAGCATGGGATGCGGAATATTCATGCGTTGCAATCGGATCGATGCGAAACGAAAATCGAGTCCTATACCTGATCGACATAACTTTTAATTAGCTCGTAATAACAATGACTGATCGCCCATGATATCGCTCGATCGCATGGCTGCTGTCGAGAATGTTGCAGCATATTGCCGCTCGATCTGTTTTTCGTCCGCGCGTAAGCGTAATTCGCATGTTACACATTAACGAAATTCTAATTGAATTGGGGGAGAGAGAGTGCGCACGCGCGCATGTCTATGTGTTCGATATCGCGTTAATTATAATATAAACTCTTGTAGCGAAAATTAATTTTGAGAATTGCGTGATGACGTAAATTCTCAAATTTATAGTGAAATTGCATAATTCGCGTAATCAACATTAGCGGGATTGTCGAGCAAGTCAGTTTAATGAATAAAACATTTGATATATAGAGGTATTACAAGACGGTCTAATTAAGATGAACATCGAGAAGAAATGATCATTCTCGCTGAATCATCACAATGCGGGTTGTTGTTATTAGAAACTTGCTCATTTCGCGTTTAATAATTTCATGAGACATCATCCTTGTTACCAAGTACGTTTTAAAAATTATTTTAAATTAAAGAGAACCCAACAGAAGCAGCGTAACTATTTCTTGTATGAAAATTAAGGAATTAAATATATGATTACCTACATAATTTCTTCTTGAAAAAGTGAATTTTGCCATTATTGCAGGTAATTTCGGTCGTTAATTTTTTTTACAGTTATGCTTTTTATCGCAATTTTTAAAATAGATCTAGGGATTTCGATAATTTTGTTTCTATCCTCGCGGATTCCACAGTGGTAGTGACCTTGGCTTACTGCCAGACGATAGGCTTATTCGCGTTGCTTGAAATCCCCAAACATTTTTGCACTTGAAATGAGATAAATATATATTCGGCCGTTGGAGAGAGAGAACGCGAAGATGCTGAGTGCAGAAAGTGCAAGCAACGCGAACAGACCCCATGTCGCCGTCGGCGTCGTTTCTAAATTCCCTATCGAACGATCACGATGCGCGATTGTTGTTTTACGACTGCGATGTACGTCTCCCTTCCTCTCACTCTCTTGTGCCAGGTGCGTCAAGTAAATTGATGGGAATGACGACGATTAACTTACGCAACGTTCCCCCATTTGCTCGCCCTTTCAAAAGTTTTGACTCCACCGTTACACATTCCATCGTAACGATCGACGGGATCGTTCCATTTTGGTTGGGAAAGAATGTCACTCGTTCTTGCTTGAAAGTATTATATAAGTGTGTGAATAAAATGTAAGAAATGACAAAATAATGTGGATAATTTATTCCGTTGCGCATTATATTTTTAGATGCTGCGGAGAAGGTCTACTATTTTTGCGCTCCTTTTTGTTGATGTTAGTACCTGGCGAGATATAACATATCGCGGTAGAAAAGTCGCTAAATCACTGCTAAAGTTACCGAGAATGGAAATAACAATAAGAAAGGGGGAGGGGACGCTTGTTAAAATACCGACAAATTGTTTCGTACTCGTTGGTCGTTTGCATAAATGTATTAACATCGGCTCGCGAAGCAATTTTGCACGATTGCGTCGTATTTCTGCCGCGTGTTACTTCACCGCTTAATAGTATCCTCGTCGCGAACGCGTATCGACCGCGGTGAGTTCTTGTGCGGTTTTGTTGCGCACACCGCGTATGCCACATGGGTGTCGGTTTCGCCGGAAGTTTCGCTTCGTTGCGTGTTTCCGGCTATCTGTTGAGATCCGACAATGGGTATTGCGCGATGCAAAACATTTTGTTCCTGTCCCTCCTCCTTATTTCTTTCGCTTTTCGCGCATACATTTTGATCAGAAGTCATTAACGCTGCGGGAAAGGCCAACGAAAGGCGCGGGAAGAAATTAGTTTAGCGATATCAGGAATAATGGTCCTTTTAGAAAAAATAATTATCACTTAAAGAAATTTTTTTTTACAATTTTTGATGTAACATAATTAGTTTTTTTTTATACAGGCAATAATTGCGACAATATTGCCATTAGTCCGTGAATTCGCAACTTTGCTATTCTCGTTTCTCATCGCACGCACGACTTTTCCCATGTACAAAGCTGTTTTTCTGGCGGCCGGAAAAACCTTACCAATTCGCACCTTTTGCGATTTTATGTCAGAAGATAACGTATTAAATGGAAAAGTTCTTTGAAGGACAAGAAAGCTCATTATACATCCTTTCGGGCGTCATTGATCCAGCCGCCATTGTAACGTCGATCGTGTGTCACGCGGGCATCGATTATTCAACTCTCCGTTTTTCGCCTTTGCAATATCTCTTGAAATAGGTATTATGTATTTTTCAGCATGTGTCAGGAAAAATGATATTTGCCAAAAACAAGCATCTTTTTTTATATATAAATTCGTTGTAGATGATTCGTCAATATTTCTCTTTCCCTCAAGCGATTCTTTAGTCATTTGATTATTTTTACACGAGGCATCTTTAACAGCAAGATATTTATTATTCTACTTATCGGGAAAAGTACATTTTGCTTGTCTCAAAAATAATTGCTGACAAGTTTACAAAACATTTTTATTTTATTGTGCAATATTGGCAGAATAAAGAATAACTATGATTTTCCTTATAATTTTATTTCTTATCTCTCTCTTGTTTCTATATTTTTTAAGCACGGGACATTCTGTGTGATAAACGTTACGATATAAACAATGCTGCAATTATTTCGAGATGTACGATATTAAAGCTTTTGTCGCGAATGTTGTTAATCTAGTAATTTATATCTTTGCACTAAACGAAATTTTCTTTTTCTGCTTTCAGGTGAGTATTGTGGTGTCCCGGCAGCGTACCGTGGAGAAGTCATAAATTTTGCGAATACAAGATTACCGAGTATTATACCTAGAAGGTAACGTATAGGCTTTTACGCTACTTGTCAGTACGAAGTTATTCTTTACGACTTTGCATCATAATCTCGAAGAATGTACCACAATTTCTCTAAGAGCAACCTGAGAAAGCTTTATAAACACGTACCATTCTCGTTCTGTACATTGTAATAATGGTTGTATTGCGATATATCTTTTATGTTAAGGAAAAAAATTATTCCTACATTTCTCGCAATTTAATATATTCCGATTTGACTTACGTTACAGTCCGATCGTGAGAAATATTTCAATAAAGGAAAGGAAAATATATTCCAGACAAAAACAACAAGAGAAAATTGTCATTAATGATCATTGTTTGCTTGTTTGCAAAATATCGAGATTATAACACGAGTCAGTAAAGGACAACTAATTACTTAGATTTGCATTGACTTACCACAACTTATTGTTCCGCATCCTATATGTAAAATGAGAATTTTGTATGTTCTTATAAAAGAATATTTCAATCGCGAAGATCTCTCGGACATTTGGAGAGTTTTATACGAAAGTTTATTACTCGTTTCTATAAAGCTAGTATTCCATTTTCAAAATTGTGTGATAATTGATAGAATCTAGTCGTTAATAGATAATTCTACGCAGATTAAATATAAAAAATATATATAAAAACATTCGTATTCTTATTATAAATATGATAGACTTCTAAAGCTACACTTTACCAAAAATTTTATAATAATCACAACTATATCTAATTCTACTCTGCCTTTCTACTGATATATCTGCACGTCATAGAGGGTAATTAATCTCGCAATTAATACCGCGCACGTTATCCGCCGCAGGGGTTATCCAAAGGGTTATTCTTCAGGAAAATAACGCCGTTAGACGGATCTCTAACGAGCATCTTCGGCGATATGGCAGACAGGGATATGTTAATAAATTCGCTGGCAATACTGTAATCCCGCGCGCGACGTGAGCTTCAAGTAATTTATCGCATATCTCTCAAAGTACCTGTAACTTGTAGATTTTTATGTATCAAAACGGTCTTTCGAACATTAAGTGTACGGTCGTAATCCAGTTCAACGCATCGAGCTGAAGATTTTATGACGCTCGCTGTATTTGAGAACCGCCGCGATATAAACGCGGCGCCAATCGAATCGACTATACTAATTTAAGAAATCGTAAATGACGGGAGCTGCTGCGATGCTGCCTTTCTACGAGGCGTGTAAGATCGCGGAATAGCGCTGCCGCTCGTGTTCGACGCGTGTGGTTAGAATCAAGCTATTATTTCCCTCGCAGAGATCTTCCGGAATCCGAATAACTCCGATCTATTCATCGGGAACGACGGGAACCCACCTTTCCGCGAGGCTCGCGCGGCTATACGTATGTATTATAACTTATTACCGATCGGCGTTACTCGAGTGACTCACGCGATCCCTCGCGTCGTCCGGCGATAATTCATCGCTACGAGTTGTCGGTTGCAAGGTGCATGCCTTCTCCCGCAGGCGCATAAATACGTAAATCGCCGCGCTGCTGCAGTATTTCCGGATTAATCTTGCGCTCGACGGTTAATACACGCTTAGGATACCGTGGCGAATGCGGCCCGCGGGCTGTTCTTTACACAAATTATACGATAACGCAGAAAAGTGAATGGAAAAGCTGACGGACGCCCCGAAGATGAAAAACTTCGAAAAGTTCTTTCGTTCTTGCTGTACAAATAAGACTTACGTGCGAAATAAGAAGAGGCGACTCGGTCGATCTTTTTCGCAATTCGAATCTAGATATTTTATTAAAATTTATACATGGCATCAGCTCGTATTTGCATGTCATTAAATTTTTAACGTATACCGTTTGACAAATTAATTTTATATTACTTTAAAATTATATTACGTGATGCTTTCTCGCTGTGTCTTATTTACTTTTAGTTTAGCGAAGAAATTAGATTGCATAACAGTGTTTCTTCTCCTTAATATGTCCATCGTTCAGCGTTATCGAGTCAAGATAACCAGATGGAACAGGAGATTTGCGCGTGGGTTTCTCAATGCGGTAAATTTTCTCACGGTGGTTTTCGTGATCAAGAGGTCCGTAGGCGGGCGGGGAATAAAGAAAATCGAAGGTCGCGTAGGGAGGCGAATATATATGTCTCCGGACACGAGAGTGGCATGTGTACAGGGAAAGCAGCACCTACGCGATATGTGCCGACGTTCTAAAAATACGGGCTTATTTTAGCGAGGAGAGGGATGTACCCGCGTGAGAACGACATGCAGCGGCCGAGTATACGGGCTGCTGCTTAAGCAGGAAGGTCACAAGAGCGAGTTGCGAGAATGCGCTTTCATCCGAAAGAAAGCACGAACACGAAAGATATTGCCTGTCAATGAAGAGATTACATCTCGTGTAGACTTGACGAGCGCGATGCATCGTAAGCAGAACGTCACGAGTTTATTAGATGCGCTTCTCTCAAGTTTGAGGATTCTTGAATGTTATCTTTAAATTTAGAACTTTATCGATTAGCGTGACTTGTCAATATCCTTTTCGAGTTATTCAACTAAAAACTAAAGAACATTTCCTAATAGAATTATGTTTTATCTTTGCAAAGATACTAATAGGAGAGATTTCAAGGCTATCACAACCATCTATCCGAGTCCGACGATACTCACTGACAATGATATCGATCGTGTGGATCGCGTGCGTTGCGCGAATTCTCTTGTCCCCGCGTAGGGTAGGGACATTTGTCAGCGCGTGTGGCGCCGGGCGTCGGGCGCCGCGACGCCTCCTCCGACAGACGATGAAGAAAGAAATAATAGAAAGGAGACGAGCGCGTCGCAGCGTTTAATTATTTCTACCACGGTCCCAGACGCGTGAGCGACCGCAAAAAATTAAAATTTTCCCCGACAACGCATGGCTGTCCGCTGTAATAAACGTGATAGGCCGAGGGCAAAATTTTTGTTTTCCAACATAATTACATTTCTAGCAATAAGAGAAAGGAGACGTAAGTTTTGCCGAAAAACATTTATGCTGATTTTGCTTATTTGTTTACAAACTTTAAAGCTCAACTTAATTAGCTTTATTAAAAGAAGACATTAAAACCTATGTATTATTTTGTTACATATATTCTTGTAATGCAATATATAAATGTTTTGTAGGAAATCTATAAAACCTATTTTTTATTTTTTATTTAGAGACACTTCTTTCACACACGAACCGTCCAATTGCGCAAAGAACTTTTCGAAAGTATACGGTATATAACTGCTCATCCAATTTTCGATCGTCGGAATCCCGTGCTGTTAACGGACGCTGATCTCGTTTCCGGCTGTTCGGCTTTCTCACCAATCAGTACGTCAAGCTAATTTTAGTCTCTATCGATTCCCACCTGGTAGAATTCGGGCTGGCCTTTCGTCCAAACGCGATGGCTGATACCGCATTTAATATTGGCGAATGAATTGTGCATCGCGGAAAATCGGCTAGGGCGAGGAACATAATTGCATTATGGATACTTCTCTCGAAAATGGAACTTTCTCTTGGTAACAGTATCCTTACTATAAGAATACTGTCGATATATTGATTGACAATTAGAAATTATTGTACGCAAAATTAGCGTACATTATTTTCTACGGAATACAAGCTTAAAGAATGCATGAATTCTCGTGCAATATAACAGATGCTGTAAAGAGCAACGTATGCTTACATCTTACAAGTACGAAATTTTAGAATATTAAATCGTAAATAAATCGCGATTGCATTCTGGAGTCTTGGAATTTTTGAATTTTGAAATTTTAATATATGAATCTTGTATCTTGGAAACTGTAGAACTTGGGAACTTCACAAAAGCTTGGTACTTCAATAGGTTTCAAAGGTTACGGCACTTTAAACTAAACCTTTGAAACGATGTTCGGGACAATACTAACTTTACAATTTTGAAATTTTCGATATAGCGCATTCCGCGTGTGTAACAAAGAAACAAGATGTCTCTTTCGATAAAAAGGATAAATTGCATCATTAATTTTTGCTAAGAAAGTCATCCCAAATTTATTTGAAAATGATATTTTTTTTTCTTTAGTTTGTAATACTCGGCGCCTGAGAAAAATAATCCAATGTTATATCGAATCTTTTTTTAGTAATAAATATTATGTATAATATAATTAGCATTTCTGCAACGGATTGCGTTAGCGTTAATAGTTGCTTGCGGAAAAGGACGTGTCCGTTGCAGTAACGTCATTTCATGGTGAAAACCGTCTCCGTTGCACGAGCAATCTAGAACATTGCGTAACGTCATAAATAAACAAGCTGGACTTTCGTTTAACATTATAAATATCGTATGTATCCGGTATATCGATCGATGTCTCTGACACAACGTGCGTCGTTGTAAACAACCTCGCAGCAGTGAAACGAGTCAGAAATAATTTCCTCTCTTTTCACGACGCTTTAGAAAGCTGAATATCATAAATAGCACATCAGCGTGTTGCTCGCTAATATGTGACTTAGTATTGCTTGAATTGCCGATGATTGATCGCAGTGTTGGCGATTGTCGTTGTATATGCGATTTTGTTTTTATGAGATGCCATAAATTAAATTAGTTACAACAAAGCAAAAAAGTTAATTGAAGATAATAATTCTTATTTCAAGTAAAATATGTATCGTTCTATGACACGCTTGTCGTTTCCGATATTTTACCATTATAGCCTGAAGACAATTTTTTTTATATCTTTAAGATGAAGCTAAATATAAACTAATCTTGAAAATTTACTTGTGCCATGTATATACAAAATAATAGTATCGTGATAAAGATTGGCTTTATTATTCTCTATATTTAGCGCAAGTCATCTTACGGCAAACTGCATCGACTATAGTACCATTACATGCATAACGATTATACCGCTAATGCATAAATAAATAGTTAGACACTTCGATACTTCCCCGTCACGTGAACAAGGTATAATTAAGAAAGTTCTAACCGGGGAGGTTTCCCGTGCTTTAAAATAGCTTCGGGCGCGATCTCCTGTCTTCAATAAGTGGAACGAGCTTCCATAAATTAATAAACCTTTGGAATTCAGCACGAAGAAGCGCAGCGGCGCCGCGCCGTGCGCAGCATGTCTTCTCATTAAAATTGCATCTCATGTTTATGTTCCCGCAACCGTTCGCTCCGTTTCGTTACGTTCCGTTTTACATTGTAGCCGATGGTGTGTAACGTAACACGAAAGTAAATTTCAGGGGCCGCGCCGGCCATCGCTGAAAGATTGATCGCAAGGCCGAGAGCTTCGACGTAGCATTTCCTACTCGCGGCTCGCCGCAGCCATAAATTTCTCAACCGCGTTCGCAAAATGCGCCTCGTGTCGTGAAACGAGAAAAATGCTCCGGAATTTTCGCCAGTGAGAAATAATACGTGATAAATGTAATAAAAATGCTAATAAATGTGTCTGTCAGTCCTACTAACGGTTGGGACGGAAGAAACAAGAAACTGTCTGAGCGCTTAAAATGGAAAACGTGAATTATAAGTGCTAGGAAATGAAAAAGTTAAGTTAATGACGAGAAAATATAGTCTTGTGCAAGGATCTTTTAAGATCATTCTTACCGCATTTAGTCTCTTGTTTTATTTTCAGTCTTCAATTCTTTCATCTCTCATTTACGCCAACCACTGAAGCTTGAAGTCATTTATACTTGTTTTTGCCACATTTAATCGAATTTCTTTATAAGAATTTTTAACTGGAATCGCGTTAAAATATAACCGATTCAAAATAAAAGGGAAAATAGATTGGAATAGAGAAATAGAAAGGGTTTTGCTCGAAACGTTTGGCATATTAATCTGCAAGAAATAATCGATAAACTCTTGTCAAAGGCTTCATTATCGTTTGGCTCGTTTATTCCTTTATGTGGCAAATCGTATAATTCGCGAGTAGTTTATATATAAACTCCGCCCTTAGGATTTCCTCGGAACTGGCTGCAGACAGTATAATGCAGGTAATCCTAAATGCGAAGTGTATACGGATCGCTCTTTACTACTTCACCGTGAGAAACTGTTCGCGCAACGAACCGCATTACAATTAGCAATTAACATTGCGGCGGCCGTATGTTAATTGGAGTAATAATCATGATACGCTCGGCTTACTCCGAAGTCGGAGCACCTTAATCGCGTTTCACGACCCGGAAAAATATGCATGATGATAAAACTTGTTGTTATCTTCAGCGAGAGAATTGTTGTTATGGGCGAGCATTAAAATTCTCTGCAATTGCATTATAGAATCATGCTGCGCATTACGTAGTATCATTTTTTCTGTCTCTCTTTTTCTCTCTTCCCCGTCTTCCTTTTTTTCTTTCTTTTTCCTCTTTCTCTCTCTCTCTCTCTCTCTCTCTCTCTCTCTCTCTCTCTCTCTCTCTCTCTCTCGTCACATGTCTATCACTGAACGTGCTGAAATTGTAAAAGCGAGATTTTAATTGTGTTATAAAATACACAAAGGAAATATGCGATAGAACAAACGTGCATAAAAATATTTTATTCATGATTTTTATTCAGTGATATATGTAGAACACAATATTTAAAAAACATATATAATAATTCTTGAAATAAAAAATGTAATTTATATACTTACAAACTTTAGGATTATATGAATTTAATTTTATTTGAAAATAGATTACAGATAAAGATGATATATCGTACAAATATATTCTTTAAAGTTAAAATTAAAAATATCTTAAAGTCATCTCTATACGAATTAGTAGATACATTGTACGATTAATTTTTTTATATTTAATACAGATTAGCAGAAATGTAAAAACGTATTTATCGTGTTTCGATTATTCTACACTCGGGTTCGTGGTTCTGCGGGTCGCATTGTATAAGATCTTCGAGATTCTCTTCAAGACTCTCGAACACTCTCGATCATATGGTACAAACATAAGATGACGCATGCGGGCGACAGCACAATGAATGTTGCCTGATGCTTCCGTTAGACGTAATTGTTTCTACAGCTATTAAGGAGGCCTCGGGTATCCTTTTCCCTTCTCGTATTTCACGAAGCATTAGAGAGTGGAGCTTAATGTTCCACAGAGATTTCGGTGTAAAACATTATAAAGTTATACTAAAATTAGAATGATGAAAATTTTATGGAGCCTTAAGATGTAGTTTTAGTGCGCTATATATAAGATGCTTCATTTTATACTTCGAGGAACGAAATTAAATGTATATATGTATATAGAAGTGCATCTCATATGTAAGCTCTGCAATCTGCATATATTACTTACATAACGATTTGTGATTTTATATATTTTTTTATTACAAGTAGGAGAGACGTTGATAATATATTCAAATTATAGTTTGTATTTTTTTTCTCTAAAGCGTTAATTAAGTCAATTATGTGTTCTTGCATGCTACGCAATTCGTATGAATTAATCTTTATTTCGGTTGTCTTAGAAATCGATTTAGAATACCACGTATTAACTTGTTTCAAGAACAAATTAATACAACTCATTGTTGTTCAAGACTTCGCGAGTATCTTTGTCGCTTATAATCATTAGCGTTCTACAGGTGTGCGATTTTTGCGATGCCTCTTGTGAAGCTTCACATCTCTTATTTGTTCTCTTAAAATGCTTATCCTTGTGTAAAGCTTTCACGTGTGTTAAAACAACGTCCTAAAATGCCATTCTGCCGTAAATTCGCATGTGAACGAGTCGAACGACCAAAATTGGAATCCACTCTGCTGCATCTCTATGTACTTTCGGATGGCTATTATTCGTCGTTTATCTCATTCATGACAAATGTCAACGGCGAAATATTTAACGTTATGTGTGTTATCTCAGAAATAATACATGTGTATTATTTTTGCTCATTGAAGAATAATTTATAGAAGCTAATTTTAAAGAAATTAAGATTTTAATAACCACAAACTAGTTTGAAAAAAGCAGTACTACCTGATTTCTTACATTTGAGAAAGCCTGAAATTCTTTTACCTAATACGTGGCATTTTAATGTAATTATATTATTGATATATCTATTTTAACATTGTTATTATCAAAATTCTATTTACTTTGTTTTCAAAAAAGTTACTGCAGCTTATTTAGCTTTTCACCAATTTTCTATTTTTTTTTTTCGTGTAAACAGCGCGTTGTTTGCGTCTATATAAAAACAATGGAAACAAGAACATTCACGTAATTACAATGGCATTTTAAATAATCTTGTTTAGTATATCCAATATATAAACAGTTGCTAATTTAATAAGTTTTTCATCTATTTAATGGTTGCAGTTTTCTGATCTATCTCGAACACGTGCATCTAACTTAATCGTTGTACACATATATCTAGCGAGCATCGACTTGCGTGCTCCTTGAGAAAGTGTCGCGTAAAGCAGATATATATGTATATCCGCCTTTCTTCTTCCTCATTTTTAAATAGGTGCCGAACCAAGCGTATTGATTCCTCAATTATGACACGATATTATGTAAATGGTTCCGCATTAAGCGTAAGAATCGTCGATGATTACATGTAACTATAATTTCCACGTTTTGTAATGGCATATGCTTTTTTATAAACATACTCTAGCTGGTAATTGCGATTGCTTGGAGGATTAACGAAACGCTACGCATACAACGGAACTGATTTATATATCTGTAAAATGTCCATAGAAAGTAATGTCTCCTACACATTACGCACACCGACGTAGAGACTAATCCTCCCTTAATTAATCCAAATTATTTCACATACCTTAAAATAAGATTCCCGGGACGCCATTTAATAATCTTAAAATGTAGAAATGTATTTTTTTTAAATGATGTTTCGCTACCTAATAGCGATATAGTGAACTACGCGACACGCTAACCGTTAACCGGTTGAGACCGATCCGAGACTTTTAAAGTAACATTAATTACTTGATGGTCTTAATTGAAATCTTACTTAAGAGGAGAGCACTTCGGGCTTGTTTTTGAAATTAGTGGCTTCCGTTCTTCCACGTCATACATTCACATATCACCCCAATGTCGTCACAATGATCGATATAACACTGCATATTTTGGAATGCTTATTCATCGCATGAGTTAGCTCAACAGATAAATCATTCATCGAGACAATCTATCACGTATATCCTAAGAATTCCGCAATGTCTAAAAGCATCTCGCAGGGACACATATTTCGTAAATTCGTCAATATATACAATGACTTTATTTGTATTATATAAATTCTTTCGTCGATAAAAATACGATAACGATCTGATAACGATAATTATAATGATTCAGAGTGAAAAAACTTGGAACTATTATTTACTTCTTTTTTTATTTATTAATTTTTTCAAAATCAAAATTTTAAATACTGAGAAGAGGGAAGAAAACGAACGAATTCTTTTAATCGGTCTGGGAAAGTTTGTGTTTAGTTGTGTTTATATATTGTTAATGATACATCGAAGAAAAGGTTGACCAAAGTTTCAAGAGCAAGGCCATGATCACGGTGAGAAAAATCATGACCGCAATTCCGATCTCAAGCGCGCTGTTTCGCCGCGCGCGAAAACAATTTTGCGAATGTAGCTCTCCTTAGACCTACGATTTATCCGACCCACCCACATTGCCGTGCGACTTAACGAGCCATCGTGTAACGGTCGCTTAACGATGATTCAGAGACCGGTCAAATGGTGCTTGAACCTCTTCTCCACTCATCCTCCCTTCCGCTCTTTCTCTCCTTTCCTCTCTTTCTCTCCTCGCCTTTGATATACACGTCACTCGCTTGTTTCCACTCTCCGGCCTCCTCTAGGTACACCGCTCTCGAGCGCTGGTCTCACCAACTAAGAACTTCGAGAACGATGCTACTGGCGAGAAATATGACTGGTAGCGATTTCCTTGCTTTTTCACGTTCGATAATCAATGTCCTTCCGTCACGTCGTTTCTTTCTCAGACGTGTTTGCGAATAGAAACAAAAGTGCTTTGATAAAAGAAATTATGCGTTAAAATTGAAAATTGATTATTTTATTTATTACTGGCATGCGCTTTGACGCACGTTAATACATAGATTTTTTTGTATTATACAAATTAAGCGGCAGTTGTTTAATTTTTATGTTACTTATAGATATGGAATATAGATGAGTATTGAAATTATTGTTCAAGTAGGATAAAATATTTATCGGAAACATTGCTCTTTAGTATTTTTACGTGACAGATGATATATAAAGTTGCTTATGCGTTTTCACAAAAATATTCCTTTACTTCACAAGACCGCTTATAAATACAATTACGTCATTTCTTATACTGCTGATATAGAATAAGATTCATTTCATACTTGCGCGGAGTACTGACATATTTCCATATAACTTTGTTCACTTGTCGACATTCTACCTCGCTGTATATAATAGAGGTCGTTCACCCTTCTTCATTGTTGCGAGATTTAAGTGCATTTCGCGCAAATGCATTCTGATGGAATTGTCAGGATGTCAACGCTCATATACAAAATCGATCTCACGATTCGCGCGACCTTCTGCCGACGAGAGGTTGGGTTCGCAAGTGCAGTGACCTTCTCCTAACGTATTCCGCATGCGGAACGGAACGTCGTCCGCGTGGCGTCATAACCACTCCGCGCTCGTAAACCACCGGCAGCGAAACGACCGGCACTTCCGGAAAGCGTGACGCTGATGCACTTTAACGTTCAAAACGCACCGGCGGATTTAAGTCGCGACAGCGAAGAGGATTCGATGCTTCCACTCGTCAGGGAGTCCTCGATTTAACGTTTAACAGAAATATCATCGCGCTCGAACACACATTTCACTTTGTGCATTGCTGACAATCGAAGCCGTAAAATGTCAGACGACACAACCAATGTAATTTATTTTTTCAGCAATTTTAGCATTATATAAATTATTGATGTCTCATGTGTTTCCATCAATGCGTGTGTATGTTTGTCATGTATTATTAACTTCAATAACATTATCTGATGAATTACAAAGCTTAATAGATTAATACTGTTTTATAAATTATCAATTATACGAAGATATAGATTCTTCTATTATATAATTTTATTACATACCTATTATACCTAATCTTAAAATATTACATATTAGTGATGGTAGCTAAAAAGTTGCAGTTTTTTTTTTAACATTAAAGATTAAAAATGAAAATTATATGAAAATCCATTCGTCAGAATCTTAAAACGAAAATTTTTCACTTGTTAGAAATTCTTTGGCGTATTGGGACCTAAACGATCTCGTTACAACCATTTTCGTTTTCTTTGTCGATGCCGGCACGCAGACGCGATCGATCTGACGTCTGGCAGGCTTCCGTTTCACTCTATATCCTTCTCTCGAGTCTGGAATATTTTCTCCCTTTAGGAATAAAATATTTTATTCCGTTTAAAGTACACACGCACACGTCCACACACACATACACGTACACGCACTCACATGAAAACTTTATATAATTTTCGTATATTTTTTATATGTTACACATATAATTTATAATATATTATAATTTTGATTGTTTTGTTATAAGTATTTTGTGCTTTTCTTTCATTTATATATTTGATATTGTTAACTTACTGTTTTGACTGAAGTCAAAATAATCAATAGTCAACATACACATCCGCGCACGCGTGTTGTCTCTCTCTCTCTCTCTCTCTCTATATATATATATATATATATATATATATATATATTACTATATAATTAAAAGAGTAGAGATTAAATAAAAAGCAAAAAATTAGACACTAACAATGAGAGTCGATTTGCGTTGTCAAATGAAAATGCCCTCATTCCGAAACCGGAGTGTCAGCGAGAGACGAACGTTTGGACATAAAACGAATATATCCGTGTCTGTATTTCTTTGGTTGTTGTCATGTGTATCGCGCGTTAATATTATTAAATATATATATATATATATATAGCCTGGAGAGTCTCGGGGCTCTTCAAGGTATAATAAATTTCTCCCTTCCTATCCGTCCATCACGCTCGCTTCGCGTTCGCTCGCCTACCTTTCCCATAACCGCAGCGCCGCAGCCGTTACTAATCCGTCTGCGGCGCAGGCCGATGGCCTTTTCGCTCGGCTCCGTCTGTCTCATCTCGTTTCTCGTTCCTTGTTCCTCGGCTCGCAAACGTGACTACACCGCCGCCGCCGCCGCCGCCGCCACCGCCACCGCTACCGCCACCGCCGCGCCGTGTATCGATCGCGGTCGATGCTCGCCCGTCGAGCAAAATAACGTTAATCAAACGAGAGAGGGTGGAGGGGGCAGGTGGCGACCGCTCCCCTCGTTTAGGGCTGAAGAAACATCCGGCAGTGACATTG